>NC_086321.1:318998375-319601125 GCF_036172605.1 Pelobates fuscus | reverse complement strand
AAATCTGAATCTCTGAACAGCAATCTGCTTTGTCTCAGTTCTATGTGCTAGCTAGGCAGCCCACTTATAAGACAAATGTTCAATCCTCTCCCACTCCAGAAGGTATTAGCTATATGGAAGACATTCTATTTTACTACGATAGCTATGCTATTGACATAAAAGAAAACAGTAACTCCCAGACTCAACAACTTTTTAACTAACTGATGCCATGTTGTATTTCTGGCAAAAGCACTTGCAAAATGCTACCCTACATGAATGCACAGCAGTCTTAAGAGTTATCCCTTCCAACCATGGGCAAATTTATATGTTGGTTGCCTGTAGGCACATCATTCTAAGGCACTCATGCCCCGCTCCCCCCCCCAAAATATATTATTTAAAAAACTGTCATCACGGCGGAATTTGTTGGCGCTTTATAAATAGGAATAATAATAACTAGACATTGCAGGCATAAACAAAACTAAAAAGATATGTGTCAATAAGGCACATTATAGCGCCATTATAAGTGCCAAAGACAAGTGCCCCCTAGAGGTGCCTACTCTGCCTAATGGCAAATCTGGCCCTGCATCCAACCTATAAAGACTAATTTAGGCCAGGCTTACTAAATGGAAGCCTGTTACAATCTGACTGTGACATGCCGTCTAAGTCCTAGAAAGGCTGGGCCACTAATAAGATGGCAGTGATTATTCATTACAATCAAACACACTTGAGAGCATCCCCATTCATTAAGCTGTCACACCAAAAAGTGTCCTAATAATTCCTCATAATCAACAATCATAGAGATGTTCAGAGTTGAATTGGTATCTTAGAAATGTTTACTCCCCCCTCAGCCAGGTTACATCTTATGTGAGAGAAAGGAGTGCTGTTGAAACAGCTGTTTCATGCATTTACCTTAGATGACAAAACAACCTATTCCTTCCACTGCCACTGCCACAGAGGCTCCCCTTCCCACGCTCAATATTTAGAGCGAATCCCAGCCCTGGGATATTCTATGTATACATATGCAGATACTCACTCTAACGTCAATGATGGGATTTTGAGCTTGTCTCTCCTCGATTTCATGGCTGCTAAGAGATGATTCCTCTTTGCAGTCTCTCTCCCTCCGTCTGCTTTTTGCCTTATGTTATCAGCACCGACAGAGATAATAAGTATACTAAGGCACAGCTGGCCATAGAGAAGGGAGAGGGGAGAGGAGAGAGGGAGGGAGCATGTGTGTACTGACTGAGTAATGCAAGTAATGCAAATTTGTAAAAGGTGCGTGTGTGTGTGTGTGTGTATTTGTGTCAAAGATTTTATTTTCTTGTTTAGCATGCAATATCCTCTTTACACAATAACTCCTTTATATTGCCTGCAGCCTTCTATGATGCTCTATGATCTACCTGTAGAATGCTGCTTCTAATATAATAATAGCATTTGAATCTGCCTGGAGTTTAACCCCTTAAGGACACATGACGTGTGACATGTCATGATTCCCTTTTATTCCAGAAGTTTGGTCCTTAACCCCTTAAGGACACATGACATGTGTGTTAAGGGGTTAAACAAAAATATAAATTGAGTTGGAATAGATTTTTAATGGGAATAAGGTAGACTGGTCTCAGGCTTGAGGACCAGAACTGCTAGCACTTTCGTCCATTTTCCCTGTCCGCAAGAGCTCTGTGAAGCAAACTCCAGCTCCTTTCTTCTTCCACAACCCTCAGCCAGTAACTTGAGGGAATGTTGAATAGCTCTGTTGCATCTCTCCTCAAACACTATCCAAGACTTAGAGAAGGGAGAACAATGTGTGTTTGAATACAAATGACATCTGTTTATATAGGGAAACACAAGGGGAGGATAAAACATAACAACCAATAACAGACACAGTGAAAGTTTTAAATAACAATAAAATGTTTAATTACATTACACAAATTCCCCCTGCATGCCAGAGGATCTGGGCAGCACTAACTCAATCAGCTATGCTGATTAAAATTACTTAAAGAGACACTTCAGCTTGCTGAAATGCTTTATATGTGAAGAGTGTGCCCTCTTTTTTTCCCTTCTTATTACAAAAGCCATATTTACAGATCTGAATTTAAAAAAAATGTGAACTATTTGCTCGCAAATAGTTAAAAAAACCAAACCTTAGAGGCAGGAGAATTAATTATGTGACGGCTGGCCAGCACTTGCACTAAATAAATAAAAAGCCTATGGGAGTCAATAAAATCCACACATTTCAATAATGGTGACAGGTGACAGGTAAGGGCATGTCCACTAAGCATTTAAACTACAGACTGGGCAGCCTGAAAAATAATGGGGAGGGACAATCCCCCCTTATGCCCCCAACTGTGGGCATTGTGAAAGGACATTTAAAAAAAGAAAAACTAATGGTGGTTTGACATGTCATAAAATAAATGGAAGGTGGACATGCTTACGTTGCACTGCCGGAACCAGTGGTCAGCGAGTGGGGCTACTATAACATTCTGGGGAGACACACACCAAGAGTCCACACCACTTGCCCTCAGCCATTGGCTTAATTAATTATACAATATGGGGGTGGGGGTGGAAATGCAATTGTCCATAATTCCTGATGCAACTAATGAAGATGAAAAAAAGAACCAGCTTCGGAAGCCAACCAATCAGATCCCTCTGACAAGCAAGTCTCAAGAGAAGTAAGACTTCTCTCAAGACTTGGCTGTTAAATTGCTTTGCCATAATTAACCCTAGCATTACTGAGATTTTTCAAACTATTAAACTATTTGTTTACTGGTTGCTAGTGCTGCAAGCAGACAAGAAGCACTTAAAATTAGCATTCACTTGCATGAAATTAAATGAATGATAACTTGCGGATAAGCATCTTGCTGAACCTGTTGCTTTATGAATCGTCTGAACCTTACACTTTGTATACTATTTGGATGCAAAAGCGATAGTTTTAATCTGGACAACAAATGCATCAGGGGTGATTGCTATAGATTTGCTCAGACTAACGGAATTCCGACCGCATCAGAATTGCCAATGTTGTCAGAATTCAGTAATTTTACAGCATTTTGTCCATCCAGACAAAATCTGGTGTTTACTGAATAATTCTGACATATTTTCATAATGTCCCCTGATTAGGGGTGAACTTTGCCTTCTAATACACGTGCAGTGATGTCATCTAATGTTTATTTGTTTCATGTTATCATAATCATGTTTGCCTTATTAACCAGTGAACTTTGATTCTTTTATGGCTTGAATATAAAGTCCCCTGGTCTGCATTTGAATCACAGTTGTATGTTTCCACCTCTCTGGCTTTTGACCATGGCTCTGGTTTCGACTACGTTTAAAGCGGCACTGTCATGGCCGAATCCTGTTTTTTTAAACCCCCCCTCCCGACTCCACTACATTTAACTGACCCCCTAGTCACCCCCAAATGCTCCTAAGCTCCCCACATTACCTATTTTTTTATCTTTATTTTCTGCCTCGACCAATATTCAGGGCGCCACCATCTTTGTGTGGGTAGAGGAAGTCCCTGTGGGACACGTCATCTGCCCACACTAGATAGTGCTGTGAAATTCCCGCATATGCCCAGTTAAACACTTGGGCATGCAAACAGGAATTTCATCTATTCATTAATTCGTCAGAAAGACGAATAAATGAACAGAAATGTCAGACGAACAAACACCGAATATCAGTGTTTGTTTGTTCAATTTATTACAAGGAGGGCGCTACATGCGCGCAACTCCCTCCTTGTAATATGTAAAGATAGAAGCGGCAGAGTGCTCTGTGTCATTTTACACAGCGTGGGAAAATTCCAAAGAACTAGCACTCTGATTGGATGGCTTTATAAGCCTTTCCCCGCCCTGCGGAGCTCAGTCTGCGCCGTGCCCTTGCCGGGTGAAGATGGATTAATTTGTTAGCGTCAGGTTTTTTCTTTTTCGGCGGATTTTTTTTTTTGTGCTCAGGTTTTTTTATTTTATTTTTTACAAGTTCTACGGGTATTATGTTTTTTATTTGGCCTTTTTTGTGGCTGAAAATGAAGATTTTAGAAAAAAGAAGACATCAAATGGCAAGTAAAATTTTTTTTTACAGGTAGTTATTTTATTCCCCCTCACTTTTTTTAGGGTGAGGAGGGTAGGTAAGGGATTCTTTTTTATTTGGGTGGGAGGGGAGACTAGGGGCTTGGGGTGCTCAGGGGTGGGGCCCGGGGGGGGAGGACAATAGGTCCCCCCTCATTGTCTTTCATGGTCCCCACCCGCCACTCAGGGGTTGGGGCGGGGGGGGGGACAATAGGTCCCCCCCCATTATCATTTATGGTCCCCACCCACCGCACAGGGGTGGCGATCAGGGGGGGGGGGGGTTACTAGGTTATTTTATTTTTTTAACAGTGACACTGGGGAGGAAGGACGGAACGCTTCTCT
Organism: Pelobates fuscus; assembly: GCF_036172605.1. Lineage (NCBI taxonomy): Eukaryota > Metazoa > Chordata > Amphibia > Anura > Pelobatidae > Pelobates > Pelobates fuscus. Next base: position 319,596,755 of record NC_086321.1, on the reverse strand, counting down.
CCCTGGATTGCACACTGCCGCTGGGAAGCGAGACTGGCTATTTCTACTCCCTGGTCCTCACACTGCCGCTGGGGAGCGAGACCAGTTGTTTCCGCTCCTGGGATATGAGACTGGTTGTCTCTACTCACAGGACCTCACACTGCCAATGGGGAGGAAGGACAAAACGCTTCTCGCCCTGGGACACACTTTGCTGCTGGGGAATGAGGCTAACATCCTCTGATGTAAAGTCAATTAAATCTGTGTGCACATCCTCCCAGATCATTTGCGCCAGAGTCTGCTAATCGTCTGCAGGGCTGCTACTATAATATGATATATGAGATATAGATGAGCTTTGGCTAGGCCTTTTGGGAATAGATGCAGCAAATAAATTTCCGGACTTTTGGATAAGCATATACCCGTGCAGTCATGTATAATTTGTGCTGTCTGACCAGTAGTGCGTTAGTTTCGGGCAGGACCACTAAATATGCAGCATCAACCTTTTGTCAGCTAGGCAGCACCAGCATGTATCTGGCAGGGTCGGCATACCCCATTTCAGCCGCAACGGTACCATTGGTATAATATTTTCCGTGTGATCTCCATATGTGAGGTGCATAGTGAAAGATTCTTGTGCGCCCTAAATATTTGGGCCCATTGGCGCTCGGAGAGAGAGATGCCCATCTCATGCTCCCATGCCTTAGTAAAGGTGAAGTATTGGGGCTCAACTATTGCGCCAAATTTAGCATATAGGATGGAGATCAGTTTTTTGGTAGGTCGTAATCTGAGACATAGCTGTTCCACCTCCGTCAGCTATAGACCATTTACAGTGTTATATGAGACAATTTGTTGCTTTTTGAACCATGACACTAGTTGCACATACGAGAAGTGTGCAATGTCGGGCAGCCAGTATTGTGTTTGTATGTCGGCAAAGCTTTTTAACGTCGGTCCCTGGAAAATATGGTATAGGTGTGTGATGTGGTGTGTGTGCCACAGTTTGTAATTAAAGTCCGATATAACTGAGGGTATCGCTTTCAGGGGTAATGCTAGGGATGTGCCGCCAGGGAGCATGTGTTTGTCGTGTGGAGTATTTCCTTATGCTTAGGCCTTAACTTCCTTGATATCCAGGCGAGGGCAGGGATGGCAAAATTGTTAGTATATGTCGATTCCATACAGACCCACTGGAGGGGCCTAGGGTTACTGCTGGCAGATAGTACCGGGCTTAAGATGGCCGCTTTATAATAATTTGTGATGTTTGGTAGGCCCATGCCTCCAAATGAGAATGGTTTGTAGAGAGTAGATTTTGCGATTCTAGGCCTGGCATTGTTCCAGACAAAGGAATTTGTTTTAAAGATGCCCTTATGCTATTGAAATTAGCCTTTTTAGAATTAAGTGTGTTTGTAAAACCCATATAAAATTTATTTTCTTGAGATAATCTGGACCACTGAGCAACAGACCAGGTCTGTTTTTCCTGATCAATCATGGCAGCATTTACTCATGGGTTAGCTCCTCCCCTCACAGCAGAAAGGACAGGAAATAGAACTCTAAACTGGTATAAATGGGTCCTACCCCTTCCCATCAGGCAGTCTTTTTTCCTATCCTTCACAGCAGTTTGGAAGGAGTCTGCTTATGCAGGCCTAGATTTTTTATTTTATGCTCACCGGGTAATATTTTTGTAGCCCTGCCGGGGCTAGCCTGGGTACCCCCTTTAGTGACCGGGGGTCGGACCCAACCTCTCCCTCAGGGGATGAAAATGGTCCACTGCATGCCAGGGCTCAACCTCTTATCCCTGAAGACCCAGCAACAGGCCAGCTTGGGTACCCCCTCAGGGGATGAATGTGATATGCAGCTCAATAATGGTTTTATAGCTATTAGCTGTTTTTGAACTCTGTACCTCCCTCTATATCTAGTTCTTGGGTATTCCCCATGAGTGAATGCTGCCATGATTGATCAGGAATAAGGAAAGTTGTTTCATACGTACCATAATTTTCTTTTCCTGATCATTATTCATGACAGCATTACGTTACCACCCATGTACTATAAGAGTTGTCAAGCTAATTACAAAGACTGCCTCATGGGAAGGTGGAGGATCTATTTGTACCAGTTTTAGAGTTCTATTTCCTGTCCTTTCTGCTGTGAGGGGAGGAGCTAACCCATGAGTAAATGCTGCCATGAATAATGATCAGGAAAAGAAAATTACGGTAAGTATGAAACAATTTTCCTTATTCTTTAGCCCAGGTAAGACGCTTCTGACGTTGTTTGTTGTTCAGGAGTGGCTTGACAAGTGGAATACGACATCTGAAGACCATGTCCAGAATCCGTCTGTGTGTGGTGGCTCTTGATGCACTGACTCCAGCCTCAGTCCACTCCTTGTCAAAGTCCCCAACACTTTTGAATGGCCTTTTCCTGACAATCCTCTCCAGGCTGCGGTCATCCCTGCTGCTTGTGCACCTTTTTCTTCCACACTTTTCCCTTCCACATAACTTTCTCTTAATGTGCTTTGATACAGCACTTTGGGAACATCCAACTTCCTTTGCAATTACCTTTTGAGGCTTTCCCTCCTTATGGAGGGTGTCAATGATGGTTTTCTGCACAACTGACTGGTCAGCAGCCTTCCCCATGATTGTGATTCCTACTGAACCAGACTGAGAGACCATTCAAAGGCTCAGAAACCCTTTGCAGGTGTTATGGCTTACTTAGCTGATTAGAGTGGGACACTGTGAGCCTAGAATATTGCACCTTTTCACAGAATTCTAATTTACTGAGATTGTGGATTTGGGGTTTTCATGCGCTGTAAGCCATAATCATCGCACTTATGACAAATCACGGCTTGAACTATCTTGCTTTGCATGTAATGCGTCTATGTCATATATTAGTTTCCCCTTTTATATTGCATTACTGAAATAAATGAACTTTTGCACGATATTTTAATTTTTCGAGTATCACCTGTATAGTAATTTTCCCATTCATGAGCATGAATAGGCATATCACCTACATTTTATTTTGTTATCGATATCATATGATTAAAAAATAACAGAATTTAATTTGCAAACCCTATAAATTTCCAAAACCTAATAAAACCTGCAGATAAAAGGTACTGTTGTACTCGTGAAACATTGCTGAACACAGACATGAGTGTTTTAAAACAGTAACATGTATAATGACAATGACATCATCAGTGAAGCTGCAGTTGTTTTATAAAAAAATGCAAAAAACTAATCTGAACATTAAGTTTGGCCAGGGTTTGTAACTAGGTTTCTACTAACAAAGACTGGACATACCCTATTTTTAATAACCCGTGTTGCAAACTTTTGCAAATGGTATGCCAAGATTGGGATAATTCTCATTCCTGATCTACTATACGGTCTCAAAGGCAACATAGGCCCAGCAAACCAATCTGGCAAATTTCATTGTGTAAAATTACCTGTACATGGGTGGTATTGTTCTCGTGAGACACCACAGCATACAAATATCTCTGTTTTATTTCAGTAAAAGCTAAGAGTAGTTTGACATTCACAGTTAAAATACCACGCAGAAGTTGGAAAATAGCCATATTTCTTATTACCTCATACTTCTTTAGATTTTATTCAAATCATTAATTTATCATATATGAATTAATATTTGATGTGAAATGAAAGCCTTGTTTCTCCTGAATTGTTTTTTATATATAATACTTGTTGGTACACTTAATATAGAAGAGGTAAATTATGGTTGAACAGACATATATAGCTCAATTTCTAGGTTTTGTTTTGGTCAGAACTTGTATAATTGCCTCTATCCTTAAGGGGTTAAAGCCCTTTACACACAGAAGCCACATTTTGTGTAGCAGTGAATTAGTATACTTATATCATAGGAAAAGTATTATTTAATTATACATCATAAAATCACTATGCAAATTGCTGCATATGAATATGAGATATTTTAACCCCTTAAGGACTGGTGACGGTTCAGGACCGTCATCGGCATTTTACCGTTGCCGACCGCTGACGGTCCTGAACCGTCACAGCGGTCTTATGTACTTACCCGATCGCCGTCGTTCCCCCGGCGGCGATCGGCGTTGGTCCCGGTGTGGGGAGACTGCCTGCAGCCCAGACAGTCTCCCCATGGCGGATTAGGACCCCTGTGGCCATGTGATCGCCCAATAGGGCGACCACATGGTCACAATAGGTGTCCTAGTCTCTGCCTGCAGGGGGACTGTCTGTGCTGACAGGCAGTCTCGCTGCAACTGTAAAATCAAAAAAAAAAAAATTAAAGTTAATGTTAATTAAAAAATATATATATATTATATATATATATATGACATATAGGCATATTATATCTATATAATATATGTCTATATATCATATATATAATGTCATGCCAAGTGTATTTTTATATTAATATGTACATATATTAATGTAAAAATACACGTATAATTAAACTACACACGTATATATAATATATATAATAACTATATATATTGTATATATATATTATTATAAAATACAAATAATAAGTAATTTAAATTAAATTGAAAAATTTAAAAATAATAATAAAAAATTACAAAATAATTATATATCTATATGAAATTTTATTCTAATTGTATTTTGATATTAATATATATATATATATATTTATATCAAAATACACTTAGAACAAAATTGTATATATATATATATATCTATGTATATATAAATAAATAATAATAATACAAAATATACATATGTCCATATACAAAATTACATAAATAATTATATAAATATACACGCAGACTTCAAATATATAAATATGCATATATATTTAAATTCTACATGCGTATTTATGTAATATTTTTACATAATTAAGTAATTTTATTGATTGCAATTTGAGGGACCTGGCTGCCAACCCAGGACGAAAGACCGGAGAATTTAATGTGCTAGCACTGTATTTTACCCTGTAACTTTCTATGACGCCCTAAAACCTGTACATGGAGGGTACTGTTTTACTCAGGAGACTTCGCTGAACACAAATATTAATGATTCAAAACAGTAAAAAATATCACAGCCATGATATTGTCAGTGAAAGTTACTTTTTTTGCATTTTTTACACCCAAACAGCACTTCTACTGATGATATAATTGTTGTGATACACTTTCCTGTTTTGAAACATTAATATTTGTGTTCAGAAAAGTCTCCCGAGTATCACAGTACCCCCCATGTACAGGTTTTATAGCGTTTTTGAAAGTTACAGGGTCAAATATATGGGTCACATATTTTTACGTTGAAAATGGCCAGGTTGGTTACGTTGCCTTTGAGAGCGTATGGTAGCCCAGGAATGAGAATTACTCCCATGATGGCATACCATTTGCAAAAGAAGACAACCCAAGGTATTGCAAATGGGGTATGTCCAGTCTTTTTTAGTAGCCACTTAGTCACAAACACTGGCCAAAATTAGCGTTCAATTTAGTTTTTTACTTTTTTCACACACAAACAAATATGAACGCTAACTTTGGCCAGTGTTTGTGACTAAGTGGCTACTAAAAAACACTGGACATACCCCATATTGAATACCCTGGGTTGTCTACTTTTTAAAAAATATGTACATGTGGGGTGTTTTTCAGAGATTTATGACAGATAATAGTGTTACAATGTCACTATTGATAAATTTAAAAATTCTATGTTTTGAAACCGCTATATCCCACTTGTACTTATTGCCCTATAACTTGCAAAAAAAAAAGCAAAAAAGCATGTAAACACTGGGTATTTTTAAACTCAGGACAAAATTTTGAATCTATTTAGCAGTTTTTTTCATTCGCTTTTGTAGATGAGTAAATGATTTTTCAAGTAAAAGTCAAAAAACATGTATTTTTTTCAATTTATCATATTTTTTTATTTTATTTTAATATAATTACATGAGATTATATAAATAATGGTATGTAAAGAAAGCCCTTTTTGTCCTGAAAAAAACAATATATAATTTGTATGGGAACAGTAAATGAGAGAGCGGAAAATTACAGCTAAACACAGACACCACAAAAGTGTAAAAAAAGACCTGGTCGCAAATGTACAACATCGCAAAAACAGCCCGGTCCTTAAGGGGTTAATCACAAGATATCGATACATAAGGTAATATGCCTTTTCATGCTCATAAATGGGAAAACTACTATATGTGCATGTTATTCAGTGTTGGCATTTTTCCATGTGGGCAATTTTCCATGTGGGCATTTTTCCTCGCGAGTATTTTTCCATGTGGGTATTTTTCCGTGTGGGCATTTATGACAGTGGTGTTTTTTCTGTGTGCAATTTTCATGTAGGCTTTTTCATGTGGGCTTTTTTTCTGGTCACCATTACAGTCACATTGAATGTTTGAAAATAGACCAGACAAGCATCTATTCTAGTTGATGCTTTTACTATTTGAGACAGAAAAGTGTCACTTAACATGTTCAGGTCCCCCCTTTAACTGTATTACTAGTCACTCTGCCGCAGTAAATGTATGGCTATTCAAAATCTCCATTAATTAATTGCCCAGATGTGCAGCTTTGTTCACCCCCACTAACCACCAACTCTTAGTCTTCAGGTGATGTTTACTAATGAAAACAGTGGGAGTGGCCACCCTCAAAAATTATAGGCAAGATTCCCCACCTTGCTAGGGGTCCTCAAGTCCCTAGCCACACCCCAATAAAAAAGTTATTTAACCCCCTTATGCCCACTAGGGGGCCCAATATATCTAAAATCTGAACAAAAAAAAAATCAAACTCACCTTTAGATGTCAAATAAAAATCCATAATTAAAATAACTATTAAAATTAAAAAAAAATTAACAAATCACAATAAATACCCGCCAACAAAAACAAAAGGCAACACAAACAAAAGCGATTCATCTTCGACCTCTGAGGGCTTCCCACAGAATAAATTTCAAGGCAAGAAAAGCCTTCCCACTCTTTGAAAGCCCTGATTGGTTATCTTGTAAACAATGGACAACAATTTTGTTTGCTCTTTGATTCAGAGTTAAAAGCATCAGGAAAAGAGAGACAGAACAGAGAGGAAGTTGTTTTTTGTTTTGGGGTGGGTCAAGTAGACAACTTAGTCTGCCATGATGGAGAAGATATCTGCTTAATGGTGTGAGCTGCATCTCCTCTCCAATCAAGAGCTAGCAAATGACTGATGGCTAGGGGACAGCCACTAAATGTTCAATTAATACACAGATCAAATGATCAACGAAAATTAGTTTGAGCCAGTTTATCCGAATACAATGCCTGTTAACCCCTTAAGGAAGGCGGGCATTTTATGCCGTCCTTTTTGGTGTGGCTCTAAACGACGGCGGGCGGCATAGAGAGTCCCCGCCGTCCTTATTACTTACTCGATCGCTGCCGTTCCCCCGCCGGCAATCGGCATTGCTCCCGGTCTGGGGGGACTGCCTGACATGGCCGCAATAGGCATCCATAGTGCTGCCTGCAGGGGGAATGCCTAAACTGACAGGCATTTGTAAAATAAATTAAAAAAAATATATTATTTATATTATAAAAAAATAAATAAGTAAAAAATAAATAAGTAAATAATAAATTTAAAAAATGATATACACATGTCATTTTATTCTAACTATATTTTGAAATGAATATATATCTCAAAATACACTTGGAATGATATATATATATATATATATATATATATATATATATATATAACATGGGGGGGGGGGGTGGTTGCACTCACCTGAACATGCTTAAATGGGGTGCTGCTGGGGGCCATATTATACAATAAACAATACACAAGATCCAGCGCACTCTCCTATCTACTAAACAGCAACTTCAATGTTGACAGATTTTTAGTTTTTAAAAAGGTTTTATTTAAAAACACCTTATCTAGGCAAAAAATAATGGGGATTTAGTTACATTATATGATCATACATTGCATAAGCCTGCCACAACGTCAATGTACCCCATCTTTGGCAGGTCCTACTCTCACAGTCTAATGTCTGCTCTTATGAGATTAACCCACTTACTTGGGGAAAAAAATTCCATCTGAGGCTCTCTGCAGTACAAGGCTAAATAGGGACCTGAGATGAGGCACCTGTGACAGGGAGGGGTGCAGAACCAAGGAGTTGGCTAGACTCCCAAATAAGGGAAAATTTGCTTCATACTTGCCGTCATTTTCTTTTTCTGATCATTATTCATGGCAGCATTTACTCATGGGTTAGCTCCTCCCCTCACAGCAGAAAGGACAGGAAATAGAACTCTGAAACTGGTATAAATAGATCCTCCCCCTTCCCATCAGGCAGTCTTAGTAACTAGCATCACATCTTATAGTATATGGGTGGGACCGTAATGCTGCCATGAATAATGATCAGAAAAAGAAAATTACGGCAAGTATGAAGCAAATTTTCCCTTTTTCCTGACATTATTCATGGCAGCATTTACTCATGGGGATTACCCAAGCAGTATATATAGAGGGAGGGACAGAGTTCAAAAACAGCTAATAGCTATAAAACCATTATTGAGCTGCATACATTTTAGAAGACTTTTAAAAAGCCAAACAAGACATCCATAGGATATTGTCATACATTCTGCTCAGACAAGTAAATTAACCTAGAGGCTGCAAGGTCAGCAATCTCCTGGCATTCAATATCTGAAATATCCTGAATAATGATAGAGTCCGAAAGGAATTAAGGCCATGATAGCCTAAGTTAGATAAGGATAATGCCATTTTGATATAAAATTTAAAACCAAATTGATGACCTCATCAGATCAGAACCTTGACAAAGGCATAACAGAATGTTGGATGAGAACAGACACACCATGCTTTTCAACACGGGGAGAATTACACTGAGAATCCAATTACTTCCTGGATGTAATTATTAAGGACTGTTCACACTGCTTCCTCTTGCCTTGAGAACTACTTACCTGTGGATACAGGAAACAAATCAATACCTGCCTGTCAGAAAGAGGCAGAGCCTAGTAGAGAAATAAGTGTTATTAAAACACTGCAATAACGAATATATATATATATATATATATATATATATATATATATATATATATATAAAAATCAGGCTCACAACAATACCTCACACCGTGGATGAATTGATACAGTAATGATCAGTCACAGGAGAGGTATAAACCAATGACATTACTAGGCAAAGGCAAGAAGAATCATATACAGATTAGTTAAGGATCAATCACATCAGTACCTACATTCAAAGAAACATATTGTAAATAGTACAGATTATGCCAAACAGTATAATCAAATTTATTAGAGACAGTTGTGTAACATAAGTAGGAGAAATGTAATTGGCAGGATACTGATGACAAGGTGGTAACCAGAGGCACATGATCCATTGTGGTAACCGACACATAATAAGCAGGATAGTAGAGGATATTCAGTTATCCTTATGAGAATAAACAACCGCTTACTTACTCTTACCTTATCTTCATATAGTGATGAAATACTAGTGGCAGAGCCTATGGCGATAATAAGCAGTTTGTATTATCTGTAAGATATCAACACCAATACAAGTATATAATCCACAAGTATTACATCAATGCAATGTTAGGAGTGACCATAACTTATACCGATCTAGGTACAGAGACCATGTAAAAACATATCAGTCAAATGTTTGTCATCAACAAGCTGCATTACATTATTTTATGTAGGATGAATCAACCACTTAAAGCCATACATTGGTTGCAAATTCCACATATAAGGACCCCTAGAAGAATCCCCATGAATATCAGAAGAGAGGACCGTAATGGAGTTACCTGTTAAGGAGTTACCTCTCTTGTTCTGGTAGCAGGTGAATTTTACCTGAAATAGTAAACCTGGTAGAATGGCCCATTGGACTAGACCTCCCAGTGTCAATTAAAATACTTGCAATACCAAGTATCGAAAACTTACCTGGATCATATGAGCCCAAAAGAATACCTTTAATTGCAGAAAGGAAATTATAATATTCCCCTTCACAACAGGGGAATCTTGTCAGAAATTTCTGAACAAATAATTCCTTATGAACCAAATGCATGCCACCCTTGACATATCCTAAAGGGATTGCCAAACTCTCAGGTCCCCAAGGGATAAAAGAGAATACTGCATAAAAAAATTAGTACATTCTCCAAATTATAAAGATTATGTCTTAAGGAAATGTACTCAGTTCTAAAGAATATGTTAAACCAATTCCAGGGAATTGAGCAAGAAACTGAATAAAAATCACAAACCAGACCAGTGAATTCTTCAGAGTAGAAGTTTGCGTAAAAATAAAATGATACTAAAGTTAAGACCAGGAGAGAAACAAGCCAATATGAACATCATTTAAATCAGGTAATGGCTTCAGAGTTACCTACTTATGAGAACGATTAATAGCCCAATTTGTGCTCCTGCAACCAGCATGAACTACTAAGCTGTGCATCAGTAACAGCATATATTTGAAGGTTACATACTGCCACCAAAATTGAAAGAAAAAAAACAAAAAAAAAACATTCCCTATCTTGATAAGAGAGGAAAGGATATCTGGCTATAGAAAAACTTTTGAGAAATGGTCTCATGTATAAATACATAGGAGTGCACACAAAAAGGCCTTAAATTTGTTAAACAGTACCATGCTCCATTTTGGAAATGCAGGTCTCCTCTCCTGGGAGAGGCACTCAGAAAGGTTCAGAAACACCTGCAATCCATCTGAAGTGGTAAAATATGTTAATTGCTTATCCTGAAACACCTGTGGTAGAAGGAATCTAATACAAAGCCAAAAAGCAGCATGTTTCCTTATCTACTTCATTAAAAACTGAAATAGAGAATCCACAGTAGGCACTAGTTACTTACCCAGTACAACAGTGCATTTGCTAGAATTGGGCTGTATTACATTTCAGCGCAAAACAGACCTTAGATCATTTGTATATATTAAATCTACCAAGGCTGTGAATAAATTGGGGTTATATAATAATACCAACCTGCATCAGAATATATGAAACACATACATTGTGGATGTTTCTTAACAGCACCCTATGCACATATATATCAGTTACATATACTGAGTCTGTTTAAACAGTAATCATACATAGCCTACCTTTGCTATATACAGTGACAATGTGCCTGCACCCATATTAAGATTATATGAGTGAGATAAATTGAGGCTGTGTTTTCAACAGAACTTCATGCACATATAGCACTCACATATACTTAGGTTGTGACTAATAACCCACACATAGAACCATTATCAGAGTGGACTCAGAGGATGTGTCTTAAATAATTCACATATATTGTGTTTCCACTAATATATCAAGCATATAGTGAACAGATCCACTGAAGCAATGTCCACACCAACTTACAAATAGAGCATGTAGAGGACATATACTGAGGCTCTGTTTTCAGAGCAAATTAACACAAACTGAGGCAGATACTTACGATCAACTCATACATAGAGCATATAGTGGATATATATACTGAGGCTGTGTCCTCATCGTAACTCATACACAGAGCCTATAGTGGGTACATACACTGAGGCTGTGTCCTCATAGTAACTCATACACAGAGCCTATAGTGGGCACATACACTGAGGCTGTGTCCTCACAGTAACTCATACATATGGCCTATAGTAGATAAATATACTGAGGCAGTGTCCTCATAGTAATTCATACACAGAGCATATAGTGCATACATAAACTGAGGCTGTGTCTCCATAGTAACTCATATATATATATCCTATAGTGGATACCAATACTGAGGCTGTGTCCTCACAGTAACACACATAGAGCATATAGTGTATACATAAACTGAGGCTGCGTCCTCATTGTAACTCATGCATCGAGCCTATAATGGATACATATACTGAGGCTGTCCCCATAGAAACTCACACAGAGCATATAGTGGATACATATACTGAGGCTGTCCCCATAGAAACTCACACAGAGCATATAGTGGATACATATACTGAGGCTGTGTCTCAATAGAAACTCATATATATATATATATATCATATAGAGGATACTTATACTGAGGCGGGGTACTCACAGTAACTCTTATATAGACCATATAGCGGATCATATACTGAGGCCGTATCCTAGTAACTCCTACATAGAGCATATAGTGGATACATATACTGAGGCCGTGTCCTTATAGTAACCCATACATGGAGCATATACTGGACACACTGTTCATACGTTAGAGCATAAAGTGAAAACATACCGATGCTGTACCACCACCAGATTATGTATGGATACTGAGGCCCCGTGGTCTCATATGCAGTATATTCTTCCACTTTCTGGAAAAGCCTGCTTATTTGCAATAATGCACAGATAACAGCAATCAATGCCACAGATCTTGATAGAAACAAGTGTGTGTGGACTTAGAGTTAGGTTTTTAAAACCTATCATATACATGTGTGTACTGCAATCAGTCAGCCAGGAAAGTTCTCTTACCTTGGATATTTCTCTGTCTTCAGGACTGTGAAATTCCAGCAGACTTTATACAGCCAGGATATCCATTATTAGCACTCTTTTTCACAATGCCTCATTGCATTAACAGCACTCTTTTTTCACAATGCCTCCTTGCATTATCAGCACTCTTTTGCACCAAGCATCCTTTCATGTATAAACTTACCTAAATGCTCACCACACAAACCTCCTAAATGTGACCTATTTGTTAGAAGGAAGCCTAATGAAAGCAGCTGGGAGGGACTGAAAGAACAGAGACCCAGGTGCCTATACTAGTTTTAATCTACATTGCTAATGCACTTACCTGAACAGCTGCAGGCCTGTGTTTCAGCGGCAAAATGGGGATTTGATCAACTGACAGCCTAAACTGTTTAAACTATAGGCTTCCATCTGTACCCCATATGCCGTCCATCATCACCAGTGGGAGGAGGTTTAACCAACCCCATACAAGGTGGAACACATAGAAAAGGAATACCCAGGTAGTTACCTTATGGAAGTGCTGTTTACTGGGTCTTCAAGGATAAAGGCTTAGACTCGGCTGGGCCTCATGTATGCAGTGGACAGCTGTTATCCTCTCAGGGAGAGATATAGACCAGACTCCTGATTGCTGAAGGAGGTACCCAGGCTGGCAACTCTTATAGATGTGCTGTTTGCTGGGTCTTCAGGGGTAAAGGCTTAGACTCAGCTGGGCCTCATGTTTGCAGTGGACCGCTGTCATCACTCCAGAGAGAGAGAGAGATAGGTCAGACCCCTGGTTTCTGAAGTAGGTACCCAGACTGGCAATTCTTACAGATGTGCTGTTTGCTGGGCCTTCAGGGATAAGAGGCTGAACCCTGGCCTGGCTTCATGTAGGCAGTATATCACATTTATCCCCTGACGGGGTACCCAAACTGGCCTGTTGCTGGGTCTTCAGGGATAAGAGTCTGAACCCTGGCATGCAGTGGACCATTTTCATCCCTTAAGGGAGAGGTTGGGTCCGACCCCCGGTCACTAAAGGGGGTACCCAGGTTTGCAGTATTAACAATAGTGCGCTGCTGGGTCTTCAGGGCTTAGAGGCTGAACCCTGGCATGGCTACAAAAATACTGCCTGGTGAGCATAAAAGAAAAATTCTAGGCCTGCATAAGCAGACTCCTTCCAAACTGCTGTGAAGGACAGGAAAAAAGACTGCCTGATGGGAAGGGGGAGGATCTATTTATACCAGTTTCAGAGTTCTATTTCCTGTCCTTTCTGCTGTGAGGGGAGGAGCTAACCCATGAGTAAATGCTGCCATGAATAATGTCAGGAAAATATATATATATGGAACATGGGGGGGTGGTTGCACTCACCTGAACATGCTTAAATGGGGTGCTGCTGGGGGCCATATTATACAATAAACAATACACAAGATCCAGCGCACTCTCCTATCTACTAAACAGCAACTTCAATGTTGACAGATTTTTAGTTTTTAAAAAGGTTTTATTTAAAAACACCTTATCTAGGCAAAAAACAATGGGGATTTAGTTACATTATATGATCATACATTGCATAAGCCTGCCACAACGTCAATGTACCCCATCTTTGGAATGCCTAAACTGACAGGCATTTGTAAAATAAATTTAAAAAATATATTATTTATATTATAAAAAAATAAATAAGTAAAAAATAAATAAGTAAATAATAAATTAAAAAAATGATATACACATGTCATTTTATTCTAACTATATTTTGAAATGAATATATATCTCAAAATACACTTGGAATGAAATTATATATATATATATATATATATATATATATATACACACACACACACACACATATATTACATGCAAAAATGTAAATATATCCACATACATAATTACATAAATAACTTAATAAATATACATGTAGACTTCAAATATATAAATATGTTTATATATTTACATTCTACGTGCATATTTATGTTATATTTTTACATAATTAAGTAATGTTATTGATTAAAATTTGAGGGACCTGCCTGACAACACAGGCAGAAAGTCCAGAAAATGTAATTTGCTGGCACTATATTTAACCCTATAACTTTTCAAGACTACCTAAAATAGTCAATGGAGGATATGGTTTTACTAGGGAGACAAAAAGGCAAATTCTCTAATGAGACAGAGATAGGTATTTTTCTAAATCCTTAAACACGTATTAGCCTTTAATATGGAGCACATAGTTACATAGCTGAAAAGAGACTTGCGTCCATCAAGTTCAGCCTTCCTCACATTTGTTTTTTTGCTGTTGATCCAAAAGAAGGCAAAAAAAAACAGTTTGAAGCACTTCCAATTTTGCAACAAACTAGGAGAAAAAAAATCCTTCTTGACCCCAGAATGGCAGTCAGATTTATCCTTGGATTAAGAAGTTATTACCCTGCATTGAAAAATTATAACCTTGAATATTCTGTTTTTGCAAGCATGCATCTAGTTGCTGTATGAACATTTGTATGGACTCTGATAAAACCACTTCTTCAGGCAGAGAATTCCACATCCTGATTGTTCTTACAGTAAAAAAACCTTTCCTTTGACTTCCAGTCTAAACGCATGACTTCGTGTCCTATGTAAAGTCTGGTTTGTGAATAGATTTCCAAACAATGGTTTGCATTGTCCTGTATATATTTGTATAATGTTATCATATCCCCTCTGAGGTGCTGTTTTTCTGAACTAAAGAGGTTTAAATTTGTTAACCTTCCTTCATAGCTAAAATGTTGTATTCCTTTTATTAATTTTGAAGCTCGCCTTTTTCTAGTGCCATAATATCCTTTTTTAGAACAGGTGCCCAACATGGGGTTGGCAGTAGCACTGCAACATGTTTAAATATGCATACAGATTTAGGGATAGTGCACAACAAACTATTTTGTTTGTTGTTTATTGTATGTGTCAGGGCTGATGTGTACTATAGTCATTGCTGCCACGCAGGAGTAATGGGAGTTTTAGCTCAGGGCTTAATTTTGTAAGTTTGTGATTTTTGCATGAACCTACCAACAGAGAAGGAGAATTAAGCCAATATTTTTTTTTTTTTTTTTAAATTCTTTATTTTTATTGTGCAGAAAGATTCACAAACAGCACGTTCTGCCATAACAGCTAGGGCGTGTAGAGTGTCGACAATATTGTACATTGGTTCAGCAGTGAAAAACATTGCACATTTTATATATAAACGAGTAACATATAGTAGTATCCTATTTTGTGTTTGTAGAAATAATAATAAATCGTTAAACTCCGCTGATAACTGTAGCAGAAGACTGCGCAGTTGGTTTAAGAGACGTGGCCCGCTTAAAATAAAGATTTGCCTGCTATGTGGCCCGTTTAGGTTTCATGGGATTAGGTCCCCGGCCATAGGTCTCCTTATGTTCTGCTAGTACGTTAACACATTAGCTGGAGCATAATAAGCATAGGAGGAGCATACATATTGGTAAGGCCAGTATTATTAGGTACGTTAAGCAGTGGTATCAGTATAATACCCTATCTCCTGGAGTGCATGGTCAGGAAACATACAATTCTAGTATATGAGAGCTTACATGTGAGGAGGCATTAAGAGAGAACATGCGCAATTTTTGTAGATTATAATGGCAAGCGCAGAGCCCTGTCTAGCTGTGACTAGTGGTATGCACTTGTGGGCGACTAAAAGCCTTCAAGATAGTGTGACATTTAGCAAAAAACATAACAAGAAATCGCAAAGAAAAGAAAAAGGAACAACGTTGTGCTGAATAGCGCTTAGCGCCTAGCGTGATCTCGTTTGGCTAGATAAGATTTTGATCTCAAAGATATCACTTGCCACTATTCCACCTTACAAAGAAAGGAAAAGCAAAATGGCAGTGTCACCGGCAAACCAACTTAGAATCACAGTGCGTGTAAGTATGTCCGTGACCAGAGTCTCTGAGTGAGTGCTTTAGGTTTCTGTTTGTCCCCATAATAATAATAATGAAATTGAATTACATAAAAATGGCTGGCATGTAACTTATGTAACTTATGCATGTAACATATGATAACTGGGTTATCTACTTAAAGTAACTACGCTACGTTAGAACAGATTTCTTTAACAGGAGCTAGGTAGGGTAAAGTGAGATTAGAAACTGCTGGGGTCTTCCAAAGCAACGGGAAACAGCTCAGATACGCAAGCTGAGGTATCCTGTCGCTTTCAAGGCTGTGTAGGTCGAGTTCAGTTTAGCCCACACCATCTCGGCAGAGGATAGGTGAGAGCCCCAAAGTCCCCAATAAGGCCCCAAACCTTGTAACTTGGTCCGTAGTACCATCCGTTTTCATCCTGTTTGGTACAGCTCGGACTTTGTCGTCCTCGTCCTTTCTTTTATGACCCCAGAGTTTGCTGTCTCTGTGGCGGGGGACGGCCATTATGGTGCCTGATGGAGTATGCAGCCGTGCGGTCGCCTGTGTTGCCGGGAGATTCAGCAACATGGTTGAGGGAGGTGCAGAGTCCGCGTGGGGTAATCGGAGAAGGCCTGGAGTGCTTTGCTGGAGTCTCTTTGTTGTTGCCGATTCTCGTCGCTGGGTTAAGTGAGGGGCCCGGAGGGTCCCCTTTGCTCGCCAGGGTTGTGAGTTGATCCGTTTCCCCACCTTGCCAGGGAGATGCAGGTATATGAACCCCTGCCGCCTTCTGGTATCCGCTTTTTTGGGCTGTGCGTTCTGCCTCCGCCCTTGCCGATTTGGGTTAGTATCGCCCTCTTGCTGAGTTTGCCGTTGTGCTTGCGCCGCTGTTTTCCCTTGTCTAACAGCCTGTGGGGTACCTCTGTGCGGGGTCTGGAGAGTCTCTTCTGGCTCTGGGCCCTTCATGTGGGCTTCCAGGGACTCCCAGAAAGCAGTGAAGATTCTGTTTAGCCGCAACTCAGTTTCCCGCCATGCGTTAGCTGTGTTGGCGGTGTGGGAGGCTTCCGCCATCTTGGAGGTCGTAGGGACAGTAGCTTTTGGGCTCCAAGGAGCCGGTTCTAGCCCATTGCTTTGCCAGGGAGACAGTTTGGGGTAGACCGGGATGACCCCCACCGGTCCAGAGGGGGGGGAACGAGGGCTCGCAGTCTGCTTTCCGGCGTGGCCTTGCTGCTGGGGAGCGGCCGTCTCCTCTGCGCCTGCCCCGCTTGTAGGCCTCATTGTGTGCTGTGCCCGTTTCGGCGCTTGAGAGGTACCGATCTCTGCACCTCGGTGTCCTCTCTCAGGTGGTAACTTCGGGTTCTCGTTTAAGTGCCTGTGTGGCGGTTGATTTTAAAGTTAAGTGCCCGGTTTAGCAGGAGCTGCCGAGATGAGCGTCTTCACAGCTCTGCGGTCAGGCCCCGCCCCCCAATTAAGCCAATATTTATGAGCAGGATTCTTCTGTACTGCGACTTTAGCTATTGAGGGAGACAGACGTGCAGACAGGGATTTCCGTATTATACCCTTGCTCTGCTGGTGCAGGAGTGTGAGATAGATAGCCTATGTCATATATTCTGGTTACAACAAGAGCATGTTGAACTGGTCCTTAACTTGGGATTCTGACCTGTCCCGCTATTTGGTCCATTCCTTCTCCTCTGGCACCAGGGGCATCAACCAAGCTGGACTCGATCCCTCTGCCTACTCCTGTTCAGGCAGGAATCAATTCCTCCGACAGCTAGTTCCATCTTGGCAGGAAATAATCCATCTGCCCGCTACTTCCGCTCAATCCGAATCCCTATGCTTGCTCTTTATAAAGGTGCTATTTGACTCTGAGGCCAAGCTCTTTGCCTAGAGGTCTTAAGACTCTGTAGCTGATCCCAAAAACTAGAAGGCAGTGCAGCCAGAAGACACTGTTACAAAAGGGATTGGATACCCTTTAACAATGCTACATATAACTTTTTGTGATGGATTCAAAACAGTCCATAAAAGTTTAATCAAGTTTATAACTGCCACACAGGGGAAAATGAGGGAAAACATATAAAATACAAATCCCAGAGCATATTGTCTGAATTTCACAACATATGGAAATATATGCAAATAGGAATCATTGCATTTAACCAAGCTTTCATTAACAGATGGTGATGCATCATATTCCATCATCTTTGGAATCTGTGTTTCTTAAATTGCCAGTTACAGTGTAATCCTATAGGCATAATCAGGTTTCTGCTAGTGTCTCACGTTTGAGATTCGTTATGTTACTGCTGTGCCTAGCCAATGCTAAGATCTTGTATACCTACTTTGAATGGGAGATAGAAAAAAAATGTTTTATTGATTAATTGATCCTAGTTAACTTACTGCATTCTCTATCCACTGCCAGTGCCGCTTCAACCAACTTTGGGTGGGATATAGCTTGTGTCATTGATTCTAGTGTGAGGCTGGTAGATTACTGCGGTGGCTAGCCAGTTTCACCAAGTTTAATTCACTTATTTAGAGTGTAGTAAGTATTTTGTTTTAGCTATTTGTAGAAAAAAAATATTATTATACTACTAAAAACTTGCAGAATAATTGTAATTGGTTAACTCAAGACAAGGTGCTGCAGCAACTAAAGAAAGTTAATATAAACAAAGCTCCAGGGCCTGACGGTATCCATCCACGTGTACTTAAGGAACTAAGTGTAGAAATAAGTGAACCTCTGTTTTTAATATTTCAAGATTCTTTTCTTTCAGGAAGTGTTCCGGAGGATTGGAGGAAGGCAGATGTGGTTCCTATATTCAAAAAGGGTTCAAAATCCTTGGCTGGAAATTATAGACCTGTGAGCTTAACTTCTGTGGCTGGTAAGATATTTGAAAGGTTATTAAGGGATTATATTCAGAATTCCTTGAGAAGAACATGGTTATCAGCAAAAATCAGCACGGTTTTATGAAGTACAGGTCGTGTCAAACTACCTTGATTGCAGTCTACGAAGAAGTAAGTAGAAGTATAGATCAGGGTGTTGCAGTGGATGTGATCTATTTGGACTTTGCCAAGGCATTTGATACAGTTCCACACAGAAGATTAGTGTTCAAACTCAAGGAAATCGGTCTAGATGAAAATGCTTGTTCTTGGGTAGAACATTGGCTTAAAAACAGAGTACAAATAGTTGTCGTTAATGGTAAATTTTCAAGCTGGACAGAGGTGGCAAGTGGTGTCCCTGGGGGGTCTGTTCAGGGACCCCTTCTATTTAACATGTTTATAAATGATCTTGAAGACAGCATTGAAAGTCATGTTTCAGTGTTTGCAGATGACACAAAACTTTGCAAAATAATACAATGTGAGCAAGATATTACTTTGCTGCAGAGGGATTTAGATAGACTGGAGGACTGGGCACTCAAATGGCAGATGGAATTTAATGTTGAAAAATGCAACGTTATGCACTTCGGCATAAAGAATACACAAGCAACGTATACCCTTAATGGAAGCGAATTAGGGATAACAACACACGAAAAGGACTTGGGAATTGTTATAGACAACAAACTATGCAACAATGTGCAATGTCAATCAGCAGTGGCCAAGGCCAGTAGGGTATTGTCATGCATGAAAAAGGGCATTCATTCTCGGGACGAGAATATCATTTTGCCTCTTTATAAATCACTGGTAAGACCACACATTGAATATGCTGTGCAATTTTGGGCACCTGTTCTAAAGAAGGATATTATGGCACTAGAAAAAGTGCAGAGGCGGGCTACAAAATTAATAAAAGGAATGGAACATATCAGCTATGAAGAAAGGTTAACAAATTTAAACCTATTTAGTTTAGAAAAACGTCGCCTGAGAGGGGATATGATAACATTATACAAATATATTTGAGGCCAATACAAACCATTGTGTGGAAATCTATTCGCAAACCGGAATTTACATAGGACACGAGGTCATGCGTTTAGACTAGAAGAAAGAAGATTTCCTCTAAGGAAAAGGAAAGTTTTTTTTTACTGTAAGAACAATCAGGATGTGGAATTCTCTGCCTGAAGAAGTGGTTTTATCAGAGTCCATACAGATGTTCAAACAGCTACTAGATGCATACTTGCAAAAACAGAATATTCAAGAATATAATCTTTCAATGTAGGGTAATAACTGCTTGATCCAAGGATAAATCTGACTGCCATTCTGGGGTCAAGAAGGAATTTTTTTCCTAGCTTGTTGCAAAATTGGAAGTGCTTCAAACTGGGTTTTTTTGCCTTCTTTTGGATCAACAGCAAAAAACATATGTGAGGAAGGCTGAACTTGATGGACGCGAGTCTCTTTTCAGCTATGTAACTATGTAACTAATTATTATGATATTATTGAGTATGTTTGTTAAGTAACAAAGATATTGCCAGTGCCACTTATACCAACTTTTTGGAATAGGTATGTGCTTTCTGACCTCAGCGAAATTTGGTTAGACTCTGGTCTACATGAGAGAGAGGATATATTGATGCAAACTAATTTGAGAATAATACATCAAAATAATATCTATAAAAACCCATTTATAGGTATAAATTACCAAATATGTAGAAAATATAAAGAAGATTTCTCAAAGACCATACAAAATATCATAAATAATCTGCAATATAAAATACAAAAAAACTACAATAGTGTAGTAAGTAGGAACACCAGATAAGGTGGAACCATAAATTGCACTCACAAATGTAGATGATAAGTAAGCATACATATTGTTTTAAGCAGAGTTTTGGTCGAATTTTTCTATCTTCTTTTGTTCCAGATATACATATGGGAAGATTAAAAGAAAAAAAAAAAAAAAGAAGGAACAGTGCTGTACTGTAAATAAATTTTAACAATACTTTATTGCACTCACAAGATAAACGTGTAAGATAAGCCCATCCAATATCTAATTGGTCCACAGGGATTACTGCAGGTTCTCCTGGAACAGGATCAAATATAATAAAACCAACTGTCACTAGGTCCTTCTTTCACCCTATATAAAAAAAAAGGAATGATACCGCACTCCAAATTGTTGGTTAAAAAAAAAAGTGTAAACAAAAAATAAAGGTAATCACTTCACATGAAATAAAGGTGCATCACTTCACATGAAAATTCATCTATATATACAAATATTTCATTAGTCAAAAAAACCTGAATTCATATTATATACATATATTACTGTACAAATGTGATTCATATTCTGTACATCATATACATAAATAAAAAAAACAATAATTCATCAGAAAAACTTGATCAAGAAAAAAAATTATATACATAAATCAAAATAAATTCATAAAACAATATTTTTAATTCATAAAAAGTTCATAAGACCTGAATCCTGGGCACATCATAGATCAAAGCTTAGTGAAATATGCTTGAGATACGTCCTACCATACCCCATATTATTTATGAAGAATATAGATAGTCCTGCCTAAAATGGTAGCAGAGTCTCAAGAAAAAAACATTGATTAAATGCTGAAGGAAAATTATTTTTCATTCAATGACAGTCCTGAAAGAAAATAGTAAAAAACATGAAAAAACAAAAAATAAAAAAAACGAAAGAATGAATTTTTTTTTTTTTAAATGAGTCTCTATATGTAAGTTCTTCTGAGTACTCAAAAAGAAAAAAAGGATTGGTAAGATCTCACCAAATATTGTTGAAGCAAAAATGTAAGTAATGAAAATTATGAAAAAAAAAAAAAAAAAAAAGGAATAAGGGAAGAGGGTCCAACTATAGTGGATCAATGTCACAGTAATACCTTAATGTACTAGTACAAGTACTCACCAGCAGTGTGATGTATGAAATACCGAAATACCGTGGGAACCTATGTGGGAACCTGGATATAAAGCAGGTATCGGACCAAATCTGGTCAATCTGATATGAGGTAGAAGGAGTGTATATGAGAAATTGGCCCATAGGGTCCCAGATAGGAGACTGAAGGGAACTCCGAATATATAAATATAAATGAGTATCTTTGCGTATGCTAAAGAACAACATGATAAACTAACGTGAAAAGTCAATATAAGTTAGTCCCCTAATTATGCGAGACATAACCTATTTGATGCAGTGCCTCATAAATAGTGTTTGAGGTCGTAATCCTCATTGAATCCCAAAGGATGCAACGTTTCTAAAGTGCTACTCCACTTGGTATCCTGCTGTAGCAATGCTGTCTATCGCCTCCCCTCCATAATGGAGGGACACCATCTATAACCTGAAAGCGTAACTTATTGACACTATGACCATGTTGTCTAAAGTGTCTTGTTATCGGTGCTGTACAAGTACTGCCTGATAGGGCTGCTCTGATACCTCGTTTATGTTCCCTAATACGCTCCTTTACAAGTCTTATGGTTTCTCCCACATAGATTAAACCACACAGGCACTTCAGTAGATATACTACATGGTCCTAGATACATGTATAATAGTCATTGATCTTGTATTTCTTACCAGAGCGTGGATGAACAAAATTATCCCCCTTAATTACACTATTACAGTGCATACATCCCAAACAAGGAAATATACCTTTCTTTGGTTCAGAAAAAAAACTATTGTAGTTTCTTATTGCTGCCTGTATCTGATTTGACAAAGCAGTCTTTCACGTTTTTAGCTCTCTGGTATGCAAATATTGGTGCATTCTTAAATTCTAAGGGCAAAATGTATATCCCCCTCAAACATTTTCCAATGTCTCAAGATTATTTTTCGTAGTTCCCTGCTTACTGGAGTATATGGTGATACAAAAGGAATCCTAGTGTTGTTGGTCCTATCTCTGGAGTGATGGAGTACTTGTTCACTTTTTAGATTCTCTACTTGCTGTTTTTGTTTGTTGACCAGTTCCACCGGATATCCATGTGTAATAAATTTATTACACATATACTCTAGTCCAGGTTGGACTTTTTCCTCTTGCGACACTATTTTGCGAACTCTTAATAATTGGCTATATGGAAGGCCATCCCTAAGGTGTTGTGGATGATAGCTATTATACGTGAGGAGATTGTTCCTATCTGTGGGTTTGGTGTATAAGTCACTAAGTAATCTATCATCCATCCTATAGATTTGAGTGTCCAAAAACACTTATATTAGAATCTAATTGGTTAAGTTCCAATTGTGTTTTAGTGCCACCCCAACATACGAAAATATTGTCTATAAACCTTTTCCATAATCGACAACAAGAGAATAAGGGTAGTTGGTAAATGTCCCTTTCCTCCAGACGATTCATATATATATATATATATATATATATATATATATATATATATATATATATATATATATATATATATATATATATACACACACACATATATATATGTATGTATGTATGTATGTATGTATGTATGTTGGGGCTACATTAGAACCCATTGCTGTGCCCTTAATTTGCTTACAAAACATGTCCTCAAATAGAATGTAGTTTTCCATCAATACTATTCTTAGTAAGTCTAGTATGTATTGTCTTGTGTGTGTGTATGGTACCATTTCCTCATCTCTGTTAAGAGTCCAGTCCACTGCTTGTATGCCGTCTTCATGATCTATGGATGTGTACAAAGCTTGCACATCAAAGGTTACCAACCATAACTCCTTAAGGGGAAAATCCTCTATTAATCTCAAAAACTCTGTGGTGTCTTTCATATAAGATTGTGTCTAAAATCTCCGCTGGGGGTTGCAATATGGATTCTGTCCTGCTGACTATGGGTTTTCCTGGTGGAAACTGAGGGTTCCTATGTATTTTGGGTCGTGTATAAAAAAAGGAATGGTTGAATGTTTTCGATTCATGTACCTATATTGCGGTGCGCGATATGTAGGGAGTACAGGTAGACCACTGGTTTTCAGAACATTATAAAAATATTAAGAAAAAATTTTTTTTTTATTTTTTTTTACATTTGTATTTTATTGGAGTTTTGAGACTCAAAATAAAACATTGTCATAGTATGTATGAATATGGACAACAACATTAACAACATCTTGTCTGTAACAGCTTTGTTTTAGTGGCTTCACCTAGCTAGTGTCCACGGTAGTCGGTAAACTGTGCGTTGTAGAAATGCTAGGGAATAAAAGGGTCTAGGGAGTAACATCTGGGGTTAACAGCTAAGGTTACTGGGCCTGCCAACTGTGCCTGTGATGGTATGCCTTTTCTTTTGGCTTATTACTGCTCTTTGTCTTGCGGTCTTGGGGTGGGTGCTGTGGTAACTTGCTCAGGTGCGGGATTGTCTGTTCAGTGGGGCCGGTAAGTGATAACCCTTTAGTGACCCATGATTTGTCTGTGGGCATCTCTGTTTCTGGCCGCTGTCCCCTCTGGGTTCTCCATGTCCAGCCTCATATTGTCTCAGCTTGTGGAGGAATTGCTCCTGGTCATCCATGGAGGTCAAGGTGAGCACCCGGGTCCCCTGTGGTACTGTTAGGGATCCGTCCGCTCCCCACCGGTATCTGATTTTATCTTCTCTCAGCTTTTTGGCTACTGGTGCCAGTTGCCTCCGTTCTGTCAGGGCTGCGAATGGGAGGTCCCCATAAAATGTCACTGTGCTGCCCTGTAGCTGCATGCTGCCCAGTATCCGGGAATGGGCCATGAGTGCAGATCGGGTTGGTATGTCTTTTGTGACCGCTATGACATCTCTGGGAGATTCCTCAGGTGCCGTAGCAGCTTTGCGGATCCGGAACGCGGTTAGGATGCTGTCGGGTTCGGCCTTCCCCCCGACTCCAATTCCCATGATTAGGCGGGATATGTACTGCATCAGGGCTCCATCACCCACGGTCTCTGGTATGCCTCGGATGCGGATATTCCGCTTCCTATGCCGGGCCTCCAGCGTTGTAACTGTCCGTGTGCACTGTGACTGTAACCGAACTGTGTCTAGTGAGGCCTGTTGTTGGGCATCTCTGGTACTCTCCCTGGCCTCCACCTCAGTGAGCCTCTGTTTGATGTCACCCACCTCTTTCTTTGTGGCCCGCAGGTCTGCCCTCCATACCTCCCGCATTTCTTCTAGAAGGTCTCTAATGTCCCGCTTTGTTACAAGGGATGAGTCCTCCTCCGATTCAGACGTTTGGTAGTGGGCCCCATCTTCTGCCAGGTGTGAGGCATGGCCGTCACTTTCTTCGTGGGAGTCATCCGAGGCCACCGCCTCGCTGGGAGCCTCGGGCGCCATCTTGGTTGGTGCTGGCGGACTAGGCCTCACAAAGGAGAGCCGAATGTCGGGCATTTTAGGTGGCTCTGGCAGGTGGTACCTCTTGTTTTTCCTCCCCATTACTGTCTCTGTGTGAGGGGCTCGTTTGCTGCCGGTTTAGGGACTCGTTGTCGGGTTTTTAGTCTCTTGTTGTAGGTCTCTGGCATGGAGCTGCACCTATTAAGAAAAATGTAATACTCATTCAGTACCCTACACTGCAACCATTGCTCAAATTTTAATTTTAATAACTTTTCATGTGTGGCTATAGAACAGGTGTCACTAATTGAACGAGGAGGTGACTTAATTATGTAACTGAGACAGAGAAAGGGTTTTTGGATTTATACTCTGAAGACTATACAGCCAAAGGGTTTAATTGTAGATTTTGATATGATTTGGTTTTTGTGAACCCTTGGCACCCTCTCTCTGTCTAAAGTTTATGGTTTTAGAGTATCCCCCTTCTTGTAATTGTGTCATGCCTTAACTATGGTATCCTCTTACTTCCTGGTTCCACGGAGCTTAGCCACACCTCTTTATGACACGGTCTCCCTATTTAATCCAACCGCACCAGCTGATCGACGCTGGATTATTGAACTACGTTCCGTACTCACGAACCGGCTACAACATCGTTGTGAAAGCCCTCTGTTACCGGACCGGACTGGAAGACTTCAAGTTCCCTTCACCTCTCCTCATCCACGACTAAAGCTGAACTCTCTCCATTCAAGATAACCGCCTCTGAGGAGATCTCGGGAACCAGTGTTCTATGTGCCGGAAGCTAAGTAAAACCTCTGTGATAAGCGTTGCATCTCAAAGCTGTTATTTCCTGTCTCCAAAGTCCTTCGATAAAACAAACCCGTTACAGCTAACTTCAACTCATACTTTATCTCAGTTAGCTGCATCTGTCTTGCTTCAGTTAAAGTCTATGGAACAGCTATTGTAACTTCTTATCACCTAATTCATTAATACTACTAAGAGACTCTTTCTGATTCAGTGTCTGCTAATTACTACCGTTTACTACTTAAGGCTACAGTGCCTGTAATTGTGGACTTCAGTTATCGTTTACTACTTAAAGCTACAGTGCCTATAATTGTGGACTTCAGTTATCGTTTACTACTTAAAGCTACAGTGCCTCTAATTGTGGACTTCAGTTATCGTTTACTACTTAAAGCTACAGTGCCTATAATTGTGGACTTCAGTTATCATTTACTACTTAAAGCTACAGTGCCTATAATTGTGGACTTCAGTTATCGTTTATTACTTAAAGTTACAGTACCTGTAAATTGGAATTAAAGTCAATACCTTTTACTTTTTATAATAAATATTCAAACTATAAGAAATCTGCAGTTGTGTTCCTTCATAACAAATGTTTAGACGTGACAAATTGGTTGTTTAGATGGTCCCTTTAATTGATTTTTAAACTTTTAAACTAATTTTAAATGTAATTATTTTAAGATTATTATTTTTAAATTATTTTTTTTAATAGATGGATTTATATATGTTAATTTTTGACATTTAAATTGATTTGATAATATTAAGTATACCATGTATTGAAGTATGTAATATTGGGGAACACATCCATTTATCCATTCCCTACATTATATTTGTCTTATTTACATTACATTATGTTTTTTATACAGTTGTTTTAAATTCTCATCTGGAGAATATATGGTAAAAAAGTATATGAGGAATTATTTTTATGGCGTAGTGTTCTTATATACGAGTAATACTGATTCCTGCTCTCATTCCATTTCTTTTTTATACTTCCCCTTTGTTTTTTGAGGACTTTCTTTGTGGACTCTATTTGTTTTCATACATGTAGCGAAGAGGACTCTGGTGAAACGCATTTTGCAATGCACGAGAGTAACGCATGCACGCTCGTTGAAATCTTAAGTTGCGTCTATACAAAAATGAGACTTGAGAAGCTCCAAAATAATTAAAGAAACTCCAAATACGTGCTTTTGAACAATGGACACTCTGGATTGGCTTATGGCTATCAAAGATGGCGCCATAAAGGATTTTTAAAGATGGATGTATGCTACTTCTGATATACAGACACCCTGACGAAGTCCAAGGACGGACTAAATGGGTAGGGCGAAAGAAAGACCTACTGACAGTTTGTTTTATTATTTTTATCTTGTTTTAGCCTTAAATTTGATCTTGTTCTGGGAGATCCTGCAGTAATCCCTGTGGACCAATTGGATATTTGATGGACTTACCTTTCACTTTTATCTTGTGAGTGCAATAAATAAAGCGTTGTTAAAATGTATTTACAGTACAGCACTATGTTCCTTCTTTTTTTATCTTCCTACATGTATACCTGGAACAAAAGATAAAAAAATTCTACCAAAACTCTGCTTAAAACAAAACGGTTTTACTTACTAACATTTACTTACTCTACATTTCTGAGTGCAATTTATGGTTCCACCTTATCTGGTGCTCCTACTTACTACACTATTGTAGGTTTTATGTATTTTATATTGCAGATTATTTATGATATTTTGTATAATTTGAGAGTAAAGTCCAAATTTACTAGCTATCTGTACACAACTGTTTGGAGATGATTTGTCATAAATTGGTAGAAAGACCTATTGAAGTACCATAATAAAACTGAAATATAACGTAGAAAGGATAAGCTAACACTGCAGTAAAGACATGTTTTGAAAAATGTGAATTTTAGGTCTGAAATAATTATTAAACAGTCAGATAAGGGGCAAAGGTGGATTTGGATTATTATATTAGTGAGGCAACTCAGAGATTCAGATACTTATGTTAGTTTAAAGGGAAATCCAACATTAGAATTTTCCATGTCCTCACAGTAGCTGGTGAATTAGGGATTCAATAGGAGTGCCTGATACCAAACAGCAAGCTTTTTTTAGTTAATCCTACCCCGAGTGCCAACATTTTATCATCTCCCAGTGATTCATGGGATGATAGAAAAGGACATCCCATTGTATTGGCATTGGGTCTTTAGGGGAAGACCCCTTGGAGTAGGTTGATACTCAATTACAACCGATGGTGGCAGATCTGGATGTATATTTCAGAGATAACTAGACTTTTTTTTAACTGCAGTTCATCTGAATTGGGGCTGATCTGCCTGCTTTCCTTACTGGCATATAGACTAATCACAAAACAAATTACTCCTCACATGGCACCAAAAAAAAAGATAATTGGTGCAAAAAATAATGATTGGTGGCTAGATGACAGCCACTAAATGCTGATTTAAAAAATAATTAAAAAGAGGAGTATTAAGATATATACAGATAGATTTATTACTGCTCCTCTTCTTTTTCCATATTTTGATTACTTTTTCTCACTTGATCTGTGAACAAAAAGGTAGTAGAATGCACCTATCAGTGCACTGGAAAACATATATTTATATTTTTAACTCTTTAAGTTTATCTGAATCATTTTCCCCAAATCTTTTTTGGCAACCGAAATTCTGACAAACCAGAACACCAGATGCACGAAATTTAGCCCTTCTGAATTTTTTTTTATGTTTGGGCAAAGTGGTTCGGGCCAAAAAATTTTTGGCCCGTGAACAAATCTAAAGATTACTGTACAAAACCGTTATTCCAGGAAATGAGTTACGTTTTCTGGCAGGAAGGATATGTTTGAACTGTATTAGATATGGTTCCTCTAATAATTTATTTGGGTGATTCATTGGCACTGAGGATAGTTGCAATAGCACTGACTGGCTAAGCACCACTCACACATTATTTTTCATTTATTTTAATGTATGATTTATAGTAAATTATAGTAAACTATACAATAACATACTTACTCCTGCATGAGTCCTGTTTAAGAAGTTGTTTGTTGCTGACTACAAATTATAAAAATGTACAGTTAATTAAGTAACTAGAGGACCAGAGAATGAGGAATATATACCTCCCATTGTGAGAAAAATGCGACATTTTAGTCTAAATACTAAATGAGGCCCAATGTGCTTTATTTTTATGTTGTACAAGTTCTTAGTTTATTTTAACACTCAAATATTTAGTAAAATGCGTGTGATATGTGGTTTCTTTTCTGATCACTAGATGGCATGCTAGCTCAGTTTTCTCATTACCTTAGTATTATATAACAGATAATCATTTTATCTGTAGTGATTTAGACTTAGCTTACTTTGGATCATCTAAATGTAAGTAAAGTTGTCAATTTTCAGGAATTCATCTATGAGAAAGGAGTGGGATACTGGCATGTTATAGGTGTGTGGAATATTATATGCTATGCAACCTATATTTTATTATTTGCACTCTCATCTAAGTTTTATTGTAAGCTTAACATGGATCAAGTTAGCTTGGGGTCATCTTAAAGTAAGTACAGTTGGAGTGTTACACACACAAACATATACATATACATATATATTGTCACGTATTCATCTGCTTATAAAAATTTGGTTAATGACATTTACTGTCCACACAGGAAAAATTGTGCCGAGCAGCAACCTAATCCACAGAAGGGTTAATGCTTAGCAGCAATTATGCAAATGGGAACCTGGTAACTGACTTTGGGATCAAAGGCCGGTTACAGCCTATCAGATCTAGAGGAGGGGTATTTAGGCCCAGTTCTCATCCTGCTCAGTGCCCTGTCGTTGTTTCCCTTATGGTTGTCCGAGAGCGCGTTATTTATTCTGGTATTTCTGGTTATTTGACTTTGGCATTGTTTTTTACTTCCCTGTTTTCTGGCATCCCTGACCCCTGGCTTTTCCTTATCGTTGTGTCTCTTTCTGTATCCCTTGACCTCGGCTAATCCTGACTATTCTTTGGTACGTTAGTCCGGCCATTCTAAGGTCCGGTATACGTTACCTATCAGTCCTCTGTGTTACACAATTCTACGTGCTGGATCATACTGTAATCCTGACATATATATATATATATATATATATATATATATATATATATAAAATTCATATTATTTATGTATTTATTTTTTCCCCATAGCAAGATATGACTGGTAATATCTTTTATGTCAGAATTGTTTTTTAGCTTTTGCTTTAAAATCAAGGTTTGACGAATTTTGACGCCGTCATTGAGTACCATACCCACTTATGCCCACTTGCTTGCCCGCATTGTTTCAGATCCTCATGTTGGGGATCTCTCTAAAAGGCAATGTATTGGTTGTGGGGTCCCCTTGTTCGCAAATCATGTTTGGGCTGTATTGGAAGATTGTGCTTGTCCCATTCTGGATATGTGTCAGGATTACAGTATGAACCAGCACGTAGAATTGTATAACACAGAGCACTGATAGGTAACGTATACCAGACCTTAGAATGGCCGGACTTTAGTGATGTCCCGAACTGTTTGCTGGCGAATAGTTCCTGGCGAACATAGCTTGTTCGCGTTCGCCACGGCGGGCGAACATATGCGATATTCGGTCCGCCCCCTATTCGTCATCATTGAGTAAACTTTGACCCTGTACCTCACAGTCAGCAGACACATTCCAGCCAATCAGCAGCAGACCCTCCCTCCCAGACCCTCCCACCTCCTGGACAGCATCCATTTTACATTCATTGTGCAGCTGCATTCTTAGTGAGAGGAGGGACAGTGAAGCTGCTGCTGATTTGATAGGGAAATTGATAGCTAGGCTAGTGT
Source organism: Pelobates fuscus (assembly GCF_036172605.1). NCBI lineage: Eukaryota > Metazoa > Chordata > Amphibia > Anura > Pelobatidae > Pelobates > Pelobates fuscus. Next base: position 319,565,856 of record NC_086321.1, on the reverse strand, counting down.
ATTCAGTGTCCACTACAGTCCTGAAGGACTCATCTGATCTCTGCTGTAAGGACAGCACCCCAAAAAGCCCTAGAACATCAGTCTGCTTTTTTTTTTTTCTGTGTAATGTAATTGCAGTTGCCTGCCTGCCAGCCTGTGTGTCAGGCTCACAGCATATACTGTGCCCACTTGCCCAGTGCCACCACTCATATCTGGTGTCACAATAGCTTGCATTTAACAAAAAAAACTAAAACTTTTTGGACTGTAATATAATAGCAGTCAGTTTCCTTCACTAGTGTGCGTTTCAGGGCCTGCCCAGTGCCACCACTCACTCACTGGTGTCACAATAGCTTGCATTTAAAAAAAACAAAACTTTTTTGACTGTAATATAATAGCAGTCAGTTTCCTTCACAAGTGTGCGTTTCAGGGTCTGCCCAGTGCCACCACTCACTCATATCTGGTGTCCCAATAGCTTGCATTTAAAAAAGACTAAACTTTTTTGACTGTAATATAATAGCAGTCAGTTTCCTTCACGACTGTGATTGGATGGATTTCAAGCCATCCAATCACAGTGCTCTGTGTCATTTTACACAGCGTGGGAAAGTTCTTTGGAATTTTCCCACGCTGTGTAAAATGACAAAGAGCACTCTGATTGGCTTAAACCAGCCAATCAGAGTGTTCTTAGCCTAATTGCAGGGCGTGGCAAGGCTTTATAAGCCTTCCCCCGCCCTGCAGAGCTCAGTCTGCGCGGAGCCCTCCATGGGTGAAGATGGATAATTTTTTTGGAGATCGTTTTTTTTTTTTTTTTATTGCGTCGGTTATTATGTTTTTTCATTTGGCCTTTTTTTGGGGCTGAAGAAAGAAGATTTTAGAAGAAAGAAAACATCAAATGGTAAGTTGTTTATTTCTAATTTTTTTTACAGGTTCTTAGTTAAAGGTCCCCCCCTCATTATTTTTAGGGTGAGAGGGGTAGGTAGGGGGATAATTTTTTTGGGGGGAGGGGAGGGGGTGACTAGGGTCCCCCTCCCATTTGTATTTAGGGCCCCCACCCGCCGCTCAGGGGTGGGGGCCAGGGGGGAGGACATTAGGTCCCACCACTTATTAGTATTTAGGGCCCCCACCCACCGCTCAGGGGTGGGGGCCGGGGGGGGACTGTAGGTCCCCCCCTTATTGTTTTTTTTAGGGCCCTCACCCGCCGCTCAGGGGTGGGGGCCCCCTTATTGTTTTTTTTTAGGGCCCCCACCCACTGCACAGGGGTGGGGGCCGGGGGGGGGAACAGTAGGTCCCCCCCTTATTGTTTTTTTTAGGGCCCCCACGCACTGCTTGTGATTTATGGCCCCCACCCACCGTGCAGGGGTGGGGGCCGGGGGGGAGGACAGTAGGTCATCCCCCTCATAATTTTTTATGGCCCCCACCCACCGCTCAGGGGTGGGGGCCGGGGGGGACAGCAGGTCCCCCCTTATTGTTTTTTTAGGGCCCCCACCCACCGCTCAGGGGTGGCGGCCGGGGGGGGACAGTAGGTCCCCCCTTATTGTTTTTTTAGGGCCCCCATCCACTGCTCAGGGGTGGGGGCCGTGGGGGGACAGTAGATCCCCCCTTATTGTTTTTTTTAGGGCCACCGCTCAGGGGTGGGGGCCGGGGGGAGGACAGTAGGTCCCCCCCTCATTATTTTTATGGCCCCCACCCACCGCTCAGGGGTGGGGGCCGGGTGGGGGACAGTAGGTCCCCCCCCTTATTGTTTTTTTTTAGGGCCCCCACCCACCGCTCAGGGGTGGGGGCCGAGTGGGGACAGTAGGTACCCCATTGTGATTTATGGCCCCACCCACTGCGCAGGGGTGGGGGCCGGGGGCAGGACAGTAGGTCCCTCCCCTCATTATTTTTATGGCCCCCACCCACCGCTCAGGGGTGGGGGCCGGGGGGAGACAGTAGGTCCCCCTTATTGTTTTTTTTAGGGCCCCCACCCACCGCTCAGGGGTGGGGGCCTGGGGGGACGGACAGTAGGTACCCCCATTGTGATTTATGGCCCCCACCCACTGCGCAGGGGTGGGGGCCGGGGGGAGGACAGTAGGTCCCTCCCCTCATTATTTTTATGGCTCCCACCCACCGCTCAGGGGTGGGGGCCGGGGGGAGACAGTAGGTCCCCCTTATTGGTTTTTTTAGGGCCCCCACCCACCGCTCAGGGGTGGGGGCCGGGGGAGGACAGTAGGTCTCCCCCTCATTATTTCTATTCCCCTATATAACAATGTTTGGTATTTAGTGAATATTCCCCTATATAACAATGTTTGGTATTTAGTGAATATTCCCCTATATAACAATGTTTGGCATTTAGTGAATATTCCCCTATATAACAATGTTTGGCATTTAGTGAATATTCCCCTATATAACAATGTTTGGCATTTAGTGAATATTCCCCTATATAACAATGTTTAGCATTTAGTGAATATCCCCCTATATAACAATGTTTGGCATTTAGTGAATATTCCCCTATATAACAATGTTTGGCATTTAGTGAATATTCCCCTATGTAACAATGTTTGGCATTTAGTGAATATTCCCCTATGTAACAATGTTTGGCATTTAGTGAATATTCCCCTATATCCCAATGTTTTGCATTTAGAATAAAAAATAAATAAAATAATAATAATAAAAAAAAAATGATTGCAGCTTCCGAATGAATCTAAATTGTATGCTGTCCAGTAGGTGGGAGGGTCTGCTAGGGAGGGTCTGCTGCTGATTGGCTGTAATGTGTCTGCTGACTGTGAGGTACAGGGTCAAAGTTTACTCAATGATGAAGAATAGGGGGCGGACCGAACATCGCATGTGTTCGCCCACGGTGGCGAACGGGAACATGCTATGTTCGCCTGGAACTATTTGCCAGCGAATAGTTCGGGACATCACTATTGTCTACCTATTTTTAAGTCATCAGAAATAATCACCCCTAAATCCCTTTCCTCAGATGTTGAGGTTAGGACTCTATCAAATATTCTGTACTCTGCCCTTGGATTTTTACGTCCAAGATGCATTATCTTGCACTTATCCACATTAAATGTCAGCAGCCACAACTCTTACCATTTTTCTGGTTTACCTAAATCATTTGCCATTTGTCTTATCCCTCCTGGAACATCAATCCTGTTACATATCTTAGTATCATCAGCAAACAGACATACCTTACCATCAAGACCTTCTGCAATATCACTAATAAAAATATTAAAGAGGCGAGCGGACGCGAAACCTTGGAGCTCCGACCATTACCCGGGGAAAAAACGCCTAAAACACCCCACCTTCATACCCCAAGCGTCTAGAAATCACCCCGACACCAGATGGGGCGTAAAGGGAAGAAAATTATGCCCAACAAGCCTACCTCGGGGCTGACAATCGGGGAAATGTGGAGGCAAGCACAGGGCGCAATCGAAACAAACATGGCGACATTGCATGGCGGGTGCTCAGATTTCTCTGACGAAATGTCAGACGACGCAGAGGAATTACACCTGCGGGCTCCCAACCTGCCACAGAAGGCTAAACAACGCGGTGCAGAACCTGACACAGAGCCTGTTACCACAGCAGTGTTGAAAACATTATTGGCAGACCTGCAGAAAAACATCCATGAGGATGTAGCAGCGCTCCGCGCGGATCTACGAGGCCTGTCAGGCCGCATCACCAAACTTGAGGGATCCTCCCAATCCCAGGCCCAGGACATCGCGGCAATGCAACAGTCCATGCAAGACCTGCACAGCCAAACACAGCACTATGAACGTCGCCTAGCGATTCAGGAAGACGCCATGAGGAGATCCAACATAAAGATCAGGGGAGTCCTGGAAAATGTACTGGAGGCCGAATTACCAATACTCATGGGGCGCCTGCTACCGGCACTGCTGCCACACAGGCAAACTACACCAATTACCCTGAATGAGGTATATAGGATCCCCAAACCGGCAGGTGCACTGACCACAGCCACAAGGGACGTCATCCTCACCCTCCGCAACAGCAACGATAAGGCAACGATCCTCTCTGCACTCCGCGGTAGAACCCCCTTCCGCTTCGAGGGTATGGAGCTATCATTCTATTCGGACCTATCCAGGGGCACTTTAGCCTGGCGCAGGTCGCTTAGACCACTAACCACAGTGCTTCAACACCACAAAATCAATTACCGCTGGCGATCCGCCAGGACACTGGTGGTACTACAGGGGGCAAACACACATATCATACAGGACATACAGGAAGCCCCGGCCATACTGCGTACCCTGGGTTTGCCCCAAGACTCTATCTCTTCAGAGGCGCCTGCTGCCAACAATTCACCATCTCACACTCATGCCTGGAACCCAGGCCGAATCACTCCATTCATCCCCCAGGGTTCCACACCAGACTCCTATGCAGCGATCACAACTTAAGAGCAGAAACCCACGCACCCAATGGAGATCCTGACTCACCACCTGAAACAGATAAAGAAATACCGAAAGCTCATGCAGACCACTCTACTGCCCAGTCTACTACCGAACTTTATATCGAGACAGCCCGAACAACCACGAGGCCCACTAAAGGTCTGTGGATGCGGACAACGAACTCTTGAACAGACTACCACACTTTCCCTCGCAGACGCAGACATACCCACATACTACAAAATGTACATAGTTTAACAGCGCACCCCGCCCCTGGCCCGATGCCAACACCCGGTCTACGCCAGACCCTCACCCAAGTGACCTCGTGGACTTGCTTCCTGCTACACAAGCCTTGCGGGTGCTGCCTATCCTGCCAGATCCCGGGGGGGCCATATGGCTCTAAGATAAGACTATGTTTCTTGTGAACTTAGTCCTTTCGACTACCCACTGTTTTTTATTAGTGACTCACTTGTGACAGACAAGCACTGCCTAACCTGTGCCTTTAAGCTTACACACAGTCCACATGTTAACGTAATCTTCCTCCAATTTGCCTTATCTAGCGCACGTAATGTAGACCCTGGGCCTCAGGTTACCCCGTGTTATACAGCCTGCCCCCTACGGGTACAGGACGAGAGAGTAGTTCTCACCAGGTTTGAGAAAACCCTCCGGCTGACGACAAACTCCATCATTATTATCCGTACCGGATCCCGACAGGATCATATATTTTAATTTTTCCCCAGCACTTTACGTGCTATACTGTATTTTTTAAACAAAATTTCCCTGGGACCTTTAAAACAAATTCGTACCTACTGTCCAGTTACCTTCCAACAGGGAGTTGAATAGTTTCTCTGGAGAATCTCTATGTCTGCAGCTTAGGATGGAGTCGAGGCTTTTCTCAGCGGCTTCCTATCTTTTTGATTTTAAACAGTTTACTAATGAGCCCAGTAGGCTACTAGCTTGTTTGCCGCACAGTCAGTGTCCTACTCTTACAGCTACCATATAATTGCTCAACATGCAGTTTAACATACTATTCTTATCCTTCTTCGCATATTTCTCAATGTTGACCATGCTGCCACTATCTGCTCAGTATAGCGTAATGTTGTCTGTGTATTCTTTGTTAATATTTTCTATAAGTCATATAACCAAATTTAACATGTAGTTTCTTGTCACTACGGTGCGATTGTCTTGTGCAACTTATTACCACAACCAAACACAGATTGTCAAAACTGTACCTGTTAGCAATCTTGTAACTCGTTAAGTTTATTTGGTTGGTGTCCACTTTACTGTTTACATGCCAACTATACAGCAAGCGTAGCCTATATTGTGTTCTTATTTGTTTGTTTTCCTTGTATTTTTGTTTAGTTTAATCGTAGGTAGCCATGCATGCCCTATTAACGCTCCACGCTCACTCATACTGTAACTACAACACATAGGACAGGCATGGAAAGCATGTAAATCAGCAACTCATGCACATGCGGAGTCACAAGTCTGTTATCACACAGGCCTCACCTAAACTTCCACAACTTCTATTTTAGCTAAACCTCGGATTTCTCATCCCACAAAAATGACAGTTTGTGACTCCATATTAGTGCCTCATATGCTATAACGTTTACCTGGCACATAAGATTAACTCCAGATACAATTTAACATGTTCATAGATTCACTTTAACTTACCTGTGTAATCCTTCTTAGATAAGCTGTTGATACTGGTGAAACTATTGTTACTCTTAATAATGTTACCCAAGCATAATCTACATAATCTAACTGACGTTGCTCATTTATCAGTAACTTTATCAAATGCATGTTTAGCGTAGAATATGTAAAACGACTACTAATTTTACAAAGCTTGTAAGCGTACAGTTTATCGATAAGCTTGTTTTAAACCTTAACGAACACTCGACATGTACTAGACTAAAACCTAAACGTTGTTCATTTGTTGTGCTCTTCAAACTCTCTAAGCAAAGTTCATCATTACAGTTTATCTCCTTACCTTAAAAAAAAATTGTGTGCAAGATCTCATGTCTACCCCTATGTTCGAATTGTACCTAACGAGCTAGAGGATTGCCTTTGGGGTACCTCATTAGCAATTGTTATCACTGTGCGCACTTCAAAAATAAAGAATTTAAAAAAAAAAAAAAATATTAAAGAGAATGGGTCCAAGTACAGATCCCGGAGGTACCCCACTGGTGTCAAGACCATACTTTGAATATACTCCATTGATTACAATCTTCTGTTGCCTGTCACTCAGCCTATGCCTAACCCATTCAACAATATTGGAATCCAAACTTAAAGATTGCAGTTTATTGATAAGCCTTCTATGTGCAACAGTGTCAAATGCCTTACTGAAATCTAGGTAAGCAATGTCTACTGCACCACCCTGATCTATAATTTTAGTTACCCAATCAAAAAAATCAATAAGATTAGATTGGCATGATCTCTCTGAAGTAAACCCATGTTGTCTCTGATCTTGAAATCCATGTGATTTTAGATGTTTAACAATCCTTTAACATGGTTTCCATTACTTTCCCCACTACTGAAGTAAGGCTTACTGGCCAATAGTTGCGCGACTCCTCCCTACTACCTTTCTTGTGAATGAGCACAACATTCAATAACTTCCAATCTTCTGGGACTACATAAGCCAGCCATCCACCAGACACCATCAGCACTGCAGTCTTCGACCCACCCTGGACATAAGATCAGGCTCCAGGTTCCAGTGGGTCAGGACCTCTCCTATTCCTCGAGAGTCAAACAGGAACCACTCTTACAAGAGCTAGTGAAGCTAGGGGAGTATTCAGAGTATAGCAATCCCTTGTAGTGATATAGCTGTTTCCCCCAGACATGAGGCGAGGCCAGGGCCGGACTGGCCTACCGGGATACCGGGAAATTTCCCGGTAGGCCGCCAGCCCTGGGGCCGCTTTGACATGTGGCTGCACTCAGCCACAAGACATGAAAACATTTTTTTTAGTTTGCTTATGCGGCCGTGCGGCCGCAGCCACGGCCGCAGCAACACCTGCGCCGGCCGCTGCTTGCTGTGCGAGGGCACAGCTACTTCCTGTCAGCCGCCGGATGTGAGCGGCAAATGACGACATGACGTCACATCCGGCGGCTGCGCGGCGGCGGCTCTACAGATACTGCATCGCGGCCTCTCATCCCTGAGCTGTCGTAAAGGTAAGAATAAGGGGGCTTGGGGGACCTATTGTATTGTGTATTGGGGAGGGGAGGGGGTGGTCAGTAATGTATTTGGGGAGGGGGGGTCAGTAATGTATTGGGGGGCAGTAATTTGTTGGGGAGGGGGGGGGCAGTAATTTGTTGGGGGGGCAGTAATTTGTTGGGGGGGCAGTAATTTGTTGGGGAGGGGGGGCAGTAATGTATTTGGGGAGGGGGGGTCAGTAATGTATATGGGGAGGGGGGGTCAGCAATGTATTGGGGAGGGGGGCAGTAATGTATTGGGGAGGGGGGGCAGTAATGTATTGGGGAGGGGGGACAGTAATGTATTGGGGAGGGGGGACAGTAATGTATTGGGGTGGGGGGACGGTAATGTATTGGGGAGGGGAGGGGGGGTCAGTAATGTATTTGGGGGGGGGGTCAGTAATGTATTTGGGGAGGGGGGTCAGTAATGTATTTGGGGAGGGGGGTCAGTAATGTATATGGGGAGGGGGGGTCAGTAATGTAATGGGGAGGGGGACAGTAATGTATTGGGGAAGGGGGGCAGTAATATATATGGGGAGGGGGGTCAGTAATGTATTGGGGAGGGGGCAGTAATGTATTGGGGAGGGGAGGGGGAGTAATGTATTTGGGGAGGGGGGTCAGTAATGTATTTGGGGAGGGGGGTCAGTAATGTATATGAGGAGGGGGGTCAGTAATGTATTTGGGGAGGGGGGTCAGTAATGTATTTGGGGAGGGGGGTCAGTAATGTATTTGGGGAGGGGGGTCAGTAATGTGTATGGGGAGGGGGGGTCAGTAATGTGTATGGGGAGGGGGGGTCAGTAATGTAATGGGGAGGGGGGGCAGTAATGTATTTGGGGAAGGGGGGGCAGTAATGTATTTGGGGAGGGGGTCAGTAATGTATTGGGGAGGGGGAGCAGTAATGTATATGGGGGGGTCAGTAATGTATTGGGGAGGGGGCAGTAATGTATTGGGGAGGGGGAGCAGTAATGTATTGGGGAGGGGGCAGTAATGTATTGGGGAGGGGAGGGGGTCAGTAATGTATTTGGGGAGGGGGTCAGTAATGTATTTGGGGAGGGGGGTCAGTAATGTATTTGGGGAGGGGGGTCAGTAATGTATTTGGGGAGGGGGGTCAGTAATGTATTTGGGGAGGGGGGTCAGTAATGTATATGAGGAGGGGGGTCAGTAATGTGTTTGGGGAGGGGGGTCAGTAATGTATATGGGGGGGGGTCAGTAATGTAATGAGGAGGGGGGCAGTAATGTATTGGGGAAGGGGGGGCAGTAATGTATATGGGGAGGGGGGGTCAGTAATGTATTGGGGAGGGGGGCAGTAATGTATTGGGGAGGGGGGCAGTAATGTATTGGGGAGGGGGAGCAGTAATGTATTGGGGAGGGGGCAGTAATGTATTTGGGAGGGGAGGGGGTCAGTAATGTATTTGTGGAGGGGGGTCAGTAATGTATTTGGGGAGGGGGGTCAGTAATGTATATGGGGAGGGGGGTCAGTAATGTATATGAGGAGGGGGGTCAGTAATGTATATGGGAGGGGGGGTCAGTAATGTATATGGGAGGGGGGGTCAGTAATGTATTGGGGAAGGGGGGGGCAGTAATGTATTGGGGAAGGGGGGGAGTGATGTATTGGGGAAGGGGGGGAGTAATGTATTGGGGAAGGGGGGCAGTAATGTATTGGGGAAGGGGGGCACTAATGTATTGGGGAAGGGGAGGGCACTAATGTATTGGGGAAGGGGAGGGCACTAATGTATTGGGGAAGGGGAGGGCAGTAATGTATTGGGGAAGGGGAGGGCAGTAATGTATTGGGGAGGGGAACAAGGGGGGCAGTAATGTATATGGGGAGGGGGGTCAGCAGTATATTAGAGGAGGGGGGTGACAGCAGTATATTAGGGGGAGGGGGGTCAGCAGTGTATTAGATAGGGGGAGGGGGGATGAGAAAGATCTGACTTGGGAATTTGAGATGAGGCAATGATTACATTTTTTACATTTATATTTGTGGCCCTGATACCGGAGAAACTGACGGAAGCCAAGCACAGAGAGATGGACACAGGTTTCTTCAGGAAGGAAGAGATTCTTTATTGGATCACCGATCGGGACTCAGAGGGACTAACGTCACCAAAATACAGCAAATTCTGAGCCCCGGACAATAGTGCAGGCTCCTTATATAGGCACATAACTCCTCCCATATTAAGCTCCACCCGCACATTCTCTTAACCAATCAACACAAATAAGAATTAACTTCCTGTTTGACCGCATGGCTTGTCCAGCACAATGGAGGAGGGGGAATACTACATCCTGTATTCTTGCACATGCTCCGTACACTACTGATCGTATCTTGCCTCGTGCAACCAACTGATCGATACGTCAGCATATGCACGTACACATGCCACGTGGTAATCTCGGCCTACTAAATTTATTTTTACCGAGATTCCACCACATTCCCCCCTTTGATGCCTCTTGATATTTCACAATTACTTGAGGCATCACTTAACCTTGGTTTGCTTACACCGCAAGTTACCTTGAACCAGACCAGACTTATCTTATGATGTGAATATTTTAACACTCATCTTCCTGCATTGGTTCTCCCTGATCTAAAGCCTTATACTTATAAATCGCCATTATCTGTGCAGCAGCCTTCCTCTCTGCTATATTTCCTATCAGGCTTTGCACAGACCTAACTACTAGGGGTATAAGACACGGCAGGAGTAGACACAACATTAAAATCAGTAGGACTCCACCTACCACTGCCTTAAGCCCTCCAAACCACTCATACCAGCTACCAAACCAACTACTTGGATTATACCCTTTCCATACCTGAGTAGGCACATGCGCTAGTTTAACCATATGGCTAGTAAGCTCAGCTATTGCTTGCCCTTCGTCATCTATTTGAAGACAGCAATTGCTCAGGTTAAACTTCCCACATACACCTCCCTCTACTGCCAAAAGGTAATCCAAGGCTAATCTATTTTGGTAGACTGCTGTCCTCATCCTGGTGTTATGCTTCGCTAGAAGATTGAGCGCTTGTGATGTCTCGTTGGTGATAATCTCAACCACCGCCTGTAATCTTATAATTCGGTTGAGCATATAAATAGGGGTTCTGTAACCAAAGGTACCATCCTCAGCCCACGTGGCTGGCCCATAATAATCTATGATACGCTGGGGAGGCCATTCATTATCTTCCCAGGTGCCTATCTCTATGGGTCCCCTTTTCTTCCTATGATTCACATCATACACTTTAACACCTAAAGTCTCACCTGTTTCAATCGGTAACAAGAAGAAGGATGGTTTGAGCATACCCAACACACATGCCCCTTCCCAGTCCTGTGGCAATTCCGAATAGGCTTTCTTACCACAGATGCAGTACAAATTTGCTGGGGCTCTCCAGGTAGATGTGATGGATAAATCAAACCACACATCCTTTAAATTGGCGTATCTAGCAAACGGGTTAGATGGTTCTGAGACATTTGAAGCCGACCACCAAGTTGTATTCTTTGTATCATCATCATAAGCTTTTTGCCCTAGACAAGTTAATTCTCCTACAGAAGTATTATACATTATTCCTTTCCTTGCTATGCAAACATAACCTATGATGGAGGTCTTTAATCTCCACTCAGATTTACCTCTAACACTCATATGATAATCGGCTTGTGTAGATATTAGTTGGTCAACTGCCTCAGAACCGGACATTACCTCCTTTGCTTCCCAAGGCCATTGGTCTCCCATGTTAGTACCTCCACACACATAGCAGTTGGTAACATTAAGACTACCGGCAATACTCTCGGCTAAATCGATGAACAGGTTTTTAGCATTATGGGGGATCTTATTATCTATACTCATCTCTTCATAAAAGGAATGGTATACTTGATGAGTTTGGGAGGATACCGTATCAGTCTCTATCCCTATAAACAATAATGTCCCAGGATCTAAACCCGTCCCGTATATCTGAAACCCAAATAAATTGCCATATTTGTCTAAGAACTTATCGGGGTTATTTATAAGTATATGGATGGGATTACATTCCATAGACTTACAATATGGGCTAGTCGGCAACTTAGTCACTATCATGTCTTTGTCTACTGTCTGTCCCCAAGTCGCCCACCCCACACAAGACCAATATGGACAAAAGTTATAGTCTTTATTTGGGCATCTAGGACTTACATATTTATTTTTACTACTGGGACAAATATATTTATCATTAGACCCATACGTCCTCTCCCATCTAAGATCCCCACATACATTCCACGGCTTTCTACCACTTGATATCGCTTTACACGCATCAAATAGCAGAACACCCGAAGAATGTACGGATTCTAACACCGTCTTATTAATTAGGGTCCCCTGAGGATCTCCATTCCTGAGAGTCAACCAAATTGTACGAGGTTGATACTCCGGACTGAAGCACTTAGGTTCTCCTACTCCTAAATGGCACACACTATAGTCTATATTTAAGTATCTACATCTCGATACATCTCCTTTACACTCGTATTGTGAATGCCAAATTAGGGTTTGGGAAATATGGTTACCTGTTCTCGTAGTCTTAATGCATACCTCACAGCTAGGAGTGTCGGTACCTCTACCTTCCTGAATATAAAAACACATATAAATAAACACTATCAAAAACACATCTTTCGCCGTCATCCTCAGTCTTCGTCCGTGCGAAGGCACCTCAGCTTCCAGGATGTGAGGGCTGCAGGGAATGGAGTTCTGCTCGTCTTCACAGGTGTCCCTTCGAGACTTTCCTGGCTTATATACTATGTGTTGGTAAGCGGACAGGCTTTATTATGGCCTTCTCACTCATGCACCAAATCCCTGTAACAATAAAATTTGTAATCCACACGATTCCTCGTTACTCCGACTGAGTAGTGCGTTTTAACCGGATCTTGCAGGGATTCTCTGGATCTGCTGTAACTTGCCAAGAATCGACTGCTGCTGGTTTAACCCTGGAGTGATGTATCCACGGAGTCACTTCGGCTACTTTTATCGCTGTAGGGGTAGACAAAAGAACAACATAAGGACCTCTCCACTTGGGCCCTAACGGTACATTATTCCACTCTTTAATCCACACTTGATCTCCTGGATGATAACTATGAACAGGGGGATAAATATTCACAGGTAATCTATCTTGTACCCATTTCTGTACCTCCTCCATAGTCTTACCCAACTCTACAACCTGCTGCCGGGTAATTCCTTCTCCCAACTGACTCAAATCCCCCCTTAAGTTACCAAGTACGGGAGGTGGTCGCCCATACATAATTTCAAAAGGAGAGAGGCCCATTCTTCTGGTAGGGGTACTGCGGATTCGCAATAGAGCTATGGGTAAGAGAACGTTCCACTTAAGTTGGGTTTCCTGACACATTTTATCCAACTGGTTCTTAATAGTTCTATTCATTCTCTCTACCTTACCAGAACTCTGGGGTCTATATGCAGTATGAAGCCTCCACTTTATACCAAGCATATGAGTCAGTTGTTGTAGGCACTGATGAACAAAAGCTGGACCATTGTCCGATCCTATAGAACAGGGTAGTCCATATCGGGGTATTATTTCTCGTAGCAGGAATCTTACAACTTCTCCTGCTTTCTCTGTACGAGTAGGACATGCTTCTACCCAGCCTGAATAGGTGCACACAATTACCAGCAGGTAACGATGTCCACCCGATTTAGGCATCACTGTAAAGTCTATTTGTAGATCGGACATGGGGAGTCCCCCCATAAACTGGACTCCTGGTGGCTTTACTGGTCCTTGTCTTGCATTATTTTTAGCACACGTTACACATCTTCGTACAATGGCCTGAGTCAAGTTGGACAATCTTGGTATGTAGAAATGTTTTCTGAGAGATTCTTCAGTACTGTCTCTCCCAGAATGTGTCCCGTTATGATAATTTTGGACAATTTCTACCGCAAGTGATGCTGGTATGACTATTCTTCCATCTTCTAGCTGATACCACTTGTTCTCCAAATACTTTCCTGGTTCAGTCTTTAACCACTCCTCTTCTTGAGCTGTATAAACTGGAGTCCATTGGGACAGTGGAGTTGGTATAAGAGCAGCTATATGCCCCACATATTCCTGTCTTCCTGATTCAGCAGCACGCTTAGCTGCACTATCTGCCATCCGATTTCCCTTGGTTACATCACCATCTCCTCTCAGATGCGCTCGACAATGTATGATACCGACTTCTTTCGGTTCCCACACTGCTTCCAATAGTTGTAGGATTTCAGCTGCGTATTTGATTTCTTTGCCTTCTGAATTCAGTAGTCCTCTTTCTTTATACAAAGCTCCGTGGGCATGAGTGGTTAAAAACGCATACTTAGAGTCCGTATAGATATTCACTCTTAAACCTTCAGCCAATTGTAACGCTCGTGTTAGTGCTATTAATTCTGCCTTTTGTGCTGATGTTCCTTTCGCCAGTGGCCGAGCTTCTATCACCTTGTCTATTGTTGTTACTGCATATCCTGCATATCGGATCCCTTCTTTCACATAACTACTGCCGTCGGTATAATATTGAACATCGGGGTTCTGGATGGGAAAATCACGAAGATCTGGTCTACTTGAAAATACTTCATCCATTACTTCCAAACAATCATGTTGACTTTCAGTAGGTTGTGGCAAAAGGGTAGCTGGATTTAAGGTGTTTACAGTCTCTAAATGCACTCTTGGGTTTTCACACAACATTGCTTGATACTTGGTCATACGGCTGTTACTAAACCAATGATTTCCTTTGTAATCCAACAACGTCTGTACTGCATGTGGGACTCGTACATAAAGTTCTTGACCCAGAGTGAGTTTATCGGCTTCAGCTACTAGCAGGGCGGCTGCAGCTACTGCTCTTAGACAAGGTGGAAGTCCGCTGGCCACTGCATCCAATTGCTTAGACATGTAGGCAACAGGTCTTTGCCATGATCCCAAGTACTGTGTCAATACTCCCACAGCCATTCTTCTTTGCTCGTGTACATACAGGTAGAATGGTCGTGTGTGATCAGGTAGACCTAATGCTGGGGCACTCATCAAAGCCTTCTTCACATCTTCAAATGCCGTTTGCTGTTCTTGGGTCCATAAGAAGGGGTCGTGCTCTGTACCTTTGATAGCTGCGTACAGAGGTTTTGCCAGTATCGCATAGCTGGGAATCCATATCCTACAGAAGCCTGCTGCCCCCAAGAATTCTCGCACTTGTCTTCTATTCTTGGGTATTGGTATTTGGCAGACAGCTTCTTTTCTCTCTGGCCCCATAATTCTTTGACCTTCAGAGATATGGAATCCCAGATATTTGACAGTTGGCAAACACAACTGAGCCTTCTTTCTAGACACCTTGTATCCTGCCTTCCAGAGAATGTGCAGTAGATTGTGCGTTGCTTGCTGACAGATTTCTTTTGTAACTGCTATCAACAAGTCATCTACATATTGTAACAATACACACTCTCCTGGGATGGACTCGAAATACAGTAGATCTTGACTTAGGGCTGAACCAAATAGGGTAGGTGAATTTTTAAACCCTTGGGGCAGTCTTGTCCAAGTCATTTGGCGTTTTGAGCCCGTTACAGCGTTCTCCCATTGGAAAGCGAAAATACATTGACTTTCTGCGGCAATTCGGAGGCAAAAGAAGGCATCTTTGAGATCTAAGACTGTGAAGTAAGTAGCCCCGCCCGGAATTAAAGCAAGCAGGTTATATGGATTGGGTACAACTGGATGTATACTAACAACCGCATCATTGACTGCTCTCAAGTCCTGCACAGGTCGATACTCATCTGTACCGGGCTTTTGAACAGGCAGCAATGGGGTGTTCCAGGGGGAAGTACAGAATTTTAGGATACCATACCGTATGAACTTATCCAGATAGGATTGGATGTTCTTCTTAGCCTTCTGCGGGATGTGGTATTGTCTTAGGCTCACTGGATAAACCCCAAGTTTTAGTTCAATTTTTATAGGTGGAATATTGCGGGCCAGTCCTGGTGGGTTGTTCTCTGCCCAAACTCCTGGTATGTTAAATAATGTCTCATCACTCCTAGGGTTTTGGCTAGTCAACACTGTATAAAGTCGCCACTCTTCTTCCTTTGGTACGGATAATGTCATGATACCTGAAGGTCCATTAAACTTTAAAGATGTTGTTCCATTTGGTAGGAACGTAATCTGCGCTTGTAATTTTGATAGCATATCACGTCCCAGCAATTGGACTGGACATTCAGGCATATAAAGGAATTGATGTTTTACTACGTGGCCTCCCAATGTACAGAGTCGACTTTTAAGAACCGGTTTTTCAGCACTTCTTCCAGTTGCTCCTATCACAGTAATAGTCCTTCCAGATGGAGGAGCAACTAGATTAGTCACCACTGAATGTTCAGCACCAGTGTCGATCATGAACGCACTCCTTTTCCCCCCTATTGATACATCGACCATAGGCTCCGCTCGACCAAGGGGGATGGAGCCCGGTCGGTATCAATAGTCCTCCATGACCGTGTCAGCCAATCCTACGAAGTCCCTACCTTCTCTATCGCGGGACCTTTGCGCTGCTGGAATATACCTGTCTTCCCTAACACTTCCTCTGTTCCCATTACTCCCTCTATTACCATTACTCCCTCCGGGGCCTCCTCTACCTCTCGCTCTGCCTCTAAAGTTTCCGTAGCCTGCCCTGGGTAGGTCTCTCTCGTACTGCTCTCTTTGCGGACATTCGTTCCTCCAATGCCCTTCTTCCTTGCAATACGCGCATTGATTCCTACTCAAAGGCTCCCTACTCCATCTACTATCGCCTCTATCTGGGCCCCGTCTATCTACGCCTGCGATCGCTACCGCTAGCATATCAGCCTTTTTACGCATCTTGCGCTCTTCCTCTTTCTTACTTTCTGTTTCCCTATTCATATAAACCTTACTCGCTACCTCCATTAGTTGGGTGATTGACATACCTGCAAACCCTTCTAACTTTTGTAGCTTGCGCTTAATATCTCCGTAAGCCTGGCTGACAAAGGCGGAGTTCACCATTCGGGAATTATCTGCGTCTTCCGGATTAAAGGGGGTATACAAGCGGTATGCCTCCAATAATCGGTCATAAAAGACACTGGGCGCTTCATCGCTTTTCTGAATCACCTCAACTGTCTTCGACATGTTAATAGCTTTCTTTCCTCCGGCTTTCATGCCAGCAATTATAGCGTCTCTATAGGCTCTGAGTTGAACCATATCAGCACCATTTACATTCCAATCGGGATCGGTGTTGGGATAGTGTGTTGCGGCCCATGCCGATGGATTGGCTTGGTTTAAAGTACGGGCTTTATCCTCTAGTGCTTTAATGGCCGCTTGATTAATCCTTGTCCTTTCCTCATTGTTAAATAAAGTCATTAATAACTGCTGGCAATCAGCCCATGTCGGGTTATGTGTCTGTACTATTGAGGTGAACAGAAAATACATTTGAAGTACGAACACACAATTCGTTCCTGAACCACACTCAGCTAACAACGGAGACCAGAGAACGACTAAGTGAAAGGCAACTTCTATCCTAAGTGACTCGGTCCCACTTAGTCGTTCTCTGGTCTCCGTTGTTAGCTGAATTCAGGGAAGGACGATGGAGCAAATAATGACACGCACACAGTTTGCTGTCCAACGTACTTCAAATGTATTAGGGATAGACAGTTATATTTATACAGTATCGGATATGAACTTTGACTTACATAAAATGCAATAAATGTGCTTACAAAAGATAAATGTTTATGCTAAATGTGGCAATAGCTGATCTTGCAGAACCACAACCTCGTGTGGTCAAGCACGTCTGTTTATTCATGATACTTCTTCTCGGAAGCATCAGGTCAACTTGCGGATGCGTCTGTTGTTGCAAAGCAGAAGTTATAAATCAAAAATAACCTGTGGTTAGTCTGGTTTTTTAGCTCTTGTGTAAATCTTTATAAATGTTAGAAAAATAAGTCTTTATAAATGTTAGAAAAATATAGTATATTAAATGGATGAGATTTAACCATTTATTGACTCTCTCTATCCCTTCATTTCCCCTCTTTGAACAAAACTTGTTCACACCCTTTTAGGGTTTAGGGTTAATTTAGCCAGGGTAACTTATCATGGTATATTCAGAATTGCTAGCCAATTCTGCAGGACTTTCATTATTTCTTCGGCCACTATTCCCACGGCAATTACCCTGGCTAATATAGATCACATGTAGACATTCTCAGGAACATTACTCTCATGCATGTAGAATTGTAAGAATTCTGCATAAACTGGTGGTGGAGGTATTGGACGTGATGGTGGTGTGGCTTTGTAGATGCAGCATATCACTCTTGTGAGTACATAAAAGAGGAGAGATATAGATGCACCCATAACTAAGATCAGACCTAAGGTTTTTATTGTATTAAGGATGGAGGAGAAATTAAACCAATCCCCCCAGTAGTTAGCTATCCCAGAGTTGCTTTTCATTTCCTTTGCTAAATCTTCCAATTTCTGTATAGCTAAAGTTACTTTTCCATTGGGGCCAGTATTCTGGGGTATATAGGTGCAACATACCCCTGAGGCAATGTATTTACAAACTCCCCCTTTTTCTGCTAGAATCATGTCCAGGGCCATTCTATTTTGGAAAGTCATTTGTGAAGTGGCTTGTAATTGTTCAGCAAGGCCTTGTAGGGCATCTCTAGTATAATTGATAAACCTTTGCTGGTTATAATATATGTAATTGATCCAATCAACATTTTTATTGGCGGTAATCATAGGGAATAGGGATTCAAATCCGGCTGCCACTTCATCTCTTGCCTTAAATTCCTTAGGAACACCCCGGGGGATACCTATAGTATCTAAATAAATGTGTGGATCAAGGCTACCAATGGGCACTGCCCTCTTCCTGCGATTGGAGACAGGTATTGCTTTGGATACGGAAAGAGAATCACTAAAGATGTGTAATGGCATAATGATTTTAGCTGGGGTGCATTCACCTCTCCATGGAGTGGGGAGCCTATATCTAATCTTCATATCCCCACAGATCCAATATACATCTCCAACTGATGAAGTTTGGTTTAGTAAGGTGATGTTACTATAATGGGGACAAAAACCATTGGAAAAATTACCAAATTGTTTTCCTTTGTTATCAGTATTGTTACCTCTAAAGCATGTATAATTACCAGGGTAAATGGAGACGGCATCGTGTAATTTAACTTTAGACTCGCCTAAAGGATGAATTACTTTCCAGGTCTCACAACCATCTGTAGAATCATTTGTACCAGTGAATAGACTAAGAAAACAGTTCCAGTATTCATCAGGGACAAAGAGTGGGACTGTTCCTAAATGAGGCCTGGAACTGCCGCACACATAACAATTGGACCTGTTATTGGAATGAGCATTATATCTCATCCATTCCAACCAGAGATTAGTGTCGGTGTATCCTGTTTCTAGGGCAACAGTATCCTCAAAAGTTGCATCTGCTATGGCCATCATATCTCCAAGGGTGTGTATATGTGGTTTGAGGGGGTTGACAAGTGTCTGATGTGAAGTAAGCTTTTCCCATTCTGCTGAGTTCCACATATCCTTAAATTGGAACTGTCCTTTAGTGGCAGGAGAAACCATATCCATATAGGTAGATAATATGTATAGACCTTCATCATTTTTATTGGGGTTTTCTAGGTTAAGTATCAAGGGCATTCGTTTACCCAATTTCTTCCTATAACAGGAATATATGTTAGGCTTAGGATCAGTTCTAGTTAGGGTCAAACGTTCCTTAAGTGGTACACCTAATTTGTCTACTCTGGTCATAGCACTATATGGTCTATATCCCCAATCTGTACCAGTGTTCCAGCCTACCGAGCCCCAGTGATCACAATTGTTTCCCCAGTAGTTATCAGTAATGCAAATGTATTGTTGACTTGGTGGAGTATATAGAATGCATTCATTAGTACGTTCCTTAGGACTACAGGGTACTATGTCACAGTAATCAAATGTGAATGTTGCTACTGATGTACTGGATGAGTTAAACCAAAACTGGAAAATGTCATCTGCTCCCTTAATAATGGTTACCTGAGGTTTGTTATCAGAAGAGAGACTACGGGGCTTACGTTTGAGGATACTTAATTTCCTTGGTAGGCTATAAGATGAATTGTAAGTAATGTTAGGGTTAGGGTTATCTTTTTGAGTATGAGTGTAGTTGGTATTGTTGGTAAACCCTATCTGAGAATATTTCTGTGTATGTTTACAAAAAGGCAGTATAGGATTAGCGGAAGGATATAAACAGTCACTAATCAAATAGATCGGGAGAAAAATGCATAGTAAACATATCAGTATCAGGAGCATTAATCTGGCATCGCCGGTCATCAGTGTCGGCATTCTCGTCTTTGTCTGTATTGTTGCCTTTATCGATCTCTTTGTCTTTGCCTTTGTCTTTGTCTTTATCTTTGTCTTTATCTTTGTCTTTATCTTTGTCTTTGCCTTTCACTTTGTCTTTGTCTTTGCCCTTCACTCGGGATGCATGGATCCAGAGGTCCTGGGAATCTGTGAGGACAGCCGTCCGAGTCACAGCGATGACGGTAGTTGGTGGGCCAAAAGGATATCCACCCTTCTTTTTCCGGTTGAGTTGTCGAATGTATACGGTATCTCCAGGCTTGAAAGAATGTGTAGGTTCCTGTGAAGGCAAAGGAAACTGCGAAGAAACATCGCCATATATACCATTCAATTTGATCAACAATTCATGCACATACTGTTCTTGTATTAAGTGTAAATCACCAGGCATAATTACCAAAGGTTCCCTGGCCCAAGGAGTGGGAAATGGGCGTCCCATAAGAACTTCAAATGGAGATAATTTAGTCACTTTATGGGGAGTCATTCTTATCTCAGCCAAAATGGCTGGAAGATATTTTGTCCAATTAACCCAAGTGCCAGCAGTCGCCTTCATCAACTTATCTTTTATAGTCCTGTTCATTCGCTCTACAACCCCTGAACTCTGTGGGTGATAGGGAATGTGAAACTTCCACGTTATCTGTAGCCACTTGGCTAGTTCTTGTGTAACTTTGCTTGCAAATGCAGGACCATTATCTGAATTGATTTGAAGCGGGCACCCATATCGTGGGATAATATCTGTGGTTAGGATCTTCACTACAGTCTTAGCATCTTCTTTGTTAGTTACAAATGCTTCGGGCCAACGACTAAATTGGTCTACAATGACCAACAAATACTGTTGCCTAGTTCCTGTCTTTGGAACATGTGTAAAATCAATCTGTAGATGTGTAAAAGGTGCAGTAGGTGGAGGGAGGTGATCGTGTTGTGATTTGTTAGGAATGTTGGGATTGGATCTCATACATGGTTCACAGGATTGTATGAACTGTTGTACCTGTGTGCGGAGATTGTTGATGTAAAATGTATCTTGGACAGTTTTAAAAGTATGAAGCATACTTTTGTGTCCGGGACCATGAGCCTGGCTGATAAAAACAGCTGAACTTGCTTCTGGTATTCCTACTTTCCCCTCTTTAGAGTAAAGATCAAACTGATCTTTAATCAATCCTTCCCTGGACCAGTAATCAAGATCAGAAGGGGAAGCAAAAGATTGTAACTGGAAGAGGAGAGTTTGATCGGGACAAGTAGGTGGCAATAAAAGAAAACAGTCCAAATGCCCTGTAGGGTCCATTGTTAGACTTGCAGCTTCCTTAGCTACTCTGTCTGCAAAGGCGTTACCTTGGGACACAACATCTTTACCTTGTGTATGTGCTTTGCAGTGTATGATTGCTATCTGTAAAGGTAATTGGATAGCTGTGAGGAGTTCAGTGATGAGTTTGCTATGTGCAATGTGTTTGCCATCTGCTCCTACAAAACCCCGTCTTTGCCATATAACTCCAAAATCGTGCACTACCCCATGAGCATAACGAGAGTCAGTGTAGATGTTAACTTTGCGATTTTTGAATAGGTGGCATGCACGTGTGAGAGCTATCAGCTCAGCAGCTTGAGCTGATGCTACGGGGGAAGAACCCGATTCTACAATGATATCAGGTAATTGGACTACAGCATAACCTGTGAGGTATGAGCCATCAGAGGGTCTGGAACAGGACCCATCAACAAACACAGAAACAGCATCAGAATCAGAAAGAGGAGTAGACAGTAGATCAAGGCGGGGTGAGGTTTGCAGGTGAATTGCAGAAAGACAGTCATGTTCAAGGGCTGCAGGGGGAACTGAGTTTGGAGAGGAAGAAGACAGGGAGGAAAGAATAGCATGCAAAACAGCCATGAGACCTGACCCTTGTGGTGTATATTCTATGGTAAGGTTCTGTGAGTTGAGAAGTATGATTTCATAGCCACTAAGACGTTGTGCTGTCATGTGTTGGGTTGTTAAATGCTTAACTAGGTGTTGGACTTGGTGTGATGTATGTAGGATTGTAGTGTGGCCCAGAGTGATAGTAGCAGCAGTTTCAACAGCCATGGCACATGCCGCCAATGCCCTGAGACAGGCCGGCATTCCTTGCACGGGGATGGGCATGACTTTAGAAAAAAATGCTATGGGGCGTAAACCACCTCCATGCTCTTGAGCACACACAGCAGCCATAGTTTTACAGTTGTCCTTAGCATACACATGAAATGGTTTGGTATACACAGGGAGACCCAAAGCCGGAGCTTGAACAATGGACACCTTCAAAACCATAAAGGCATTTTTCATGTCTGGGGACCAACGAACAAGGTCAGGGCTATCTGAGGAGGTGGATTTTCTGAGCATTGAGTCATAATGGGAACATTCAGGAATCCATTGACGGCAGTAATTAATTATGCCAAGGAAGGTGAGCAACTCCTTCTTTGTGACGGGCATAGGGATTCTCTGAATTGTCTCTATCCTCTTAGGACTCAATTGTCTGGTTCCAGCTGCCAGAACAAATCCCAGATAAACAACTTGAGGCAAACACAACTGCATTTTATGCCTTGCAACCTTGTGACCTTCAGCTGCCAGATGCTTGAGCAAACTGATAGAGTCACTAACACATGCAACACGGCTTGGGCTACAGATTAGTAAGTCATCAACATATTGTAACAGGACTGAACCATGACTGGGGTGCCATGCCTTGAGAGTATGCTGGAGTACCAGAGAATAAACAGCTGGTGAATCCACATAGCCTTGGGGAAGTCTTGTCCATGTCAGTTGGCGTCCTTCAAAAGTGAAGGCTAGCAACAACTGAGTCTCAGGGTGTACAGGTATAGAGAAAAATGCATTGCTGAGGTCTATAACTGTGAAGCATGTGGCGTCATGTGGAATGGCAGTGATGAGGGAGACCACATCTGGGACAATGGGGGCTATTGGGACTATTAGTGAATTCAGGGCTCTGAAATCTTGTACAAAACGGTATCCTTCACCTTTAGGGACCGGATTAATGGGGGTGTTGTATGGTGAGACAGCTACAGTGAGGATTCCTTGGGTCAAAAAGGACTCTATCATTGGGCGGACAGCATGGACCTTTTGGTCAGACAATGGGTATTGTTTGAGGTAGATTGGGTTGGTAAACCTAAGTTTAGCCTTGTATGGTGTGCAGTTAACAAAACCCACGTCTAACTTACAGGAGGCCCAAACTGTGGAGGGGATGGATGACAGGTCTATCTGTTCTTCTTGTTGTGCTAACATGGTAAGATCTAAACCCCCTGGAGGTGTGCATAAAATCTTGGCACCCAGGATACCCAAGAGATCCCTCCCCAAAAGGCTTACAGGACAGTTAGGGATTAGGCGGAAAGAGTGGAGGGTTAGGGAAAAATTAAGAGGACAGTAGACAGAAAGCAGGGGGGTACAGAATGTTGGAACAGACACTCCATTAATTCCCACAGAAGGTTCTGCTTTTGACCTGGGTCCTTCGTAGTAGGCAGTGCATATGCTGGAGCAAGTTGCTCCAGTATCCACAAGAAAAGGAATTGGGGTACCTTCAATGTGTAACACATAAAAGGGTTGAGCCATACTATTACTGGACAGTTGGAGAAAAACAGGAGTGTCTCCTTCCGGGCATCCCTATTGTGGCCATGGAATGTGATGGGCATGCTGGGGTTGGGACGGAGGAGGTGGAGGAGGAGGGGGAAAGGGAAATTGAGGGGGTGGAGGTGCTGGGAATGTCATCGGAGCAGCAGAGTCTTGGGTAGTAGTTTGTGCATTATGGTTTTGGGACATATGTGAATTTGACAGGGCTTTAGGGGGAAAAGGGCAGGCACTTCGCCAATGACCCTGTTGGCCACAGTTAAAGCATGTATTGCGGTCAGGGTACTGTTGTTGATGCTGATACCTTCCCCTCTGGGGACGGCCCCCTCTTTGGAAACCACCACCTCTGGGTCTAGCCCTATGTGTCCCATCCCATCCTCGGGGTCTAGAGTTGTAGGGTTGAGTGTGTGCTAACCCTTGTACCACAAAGGTACTGGGTTTAGTGGACTGGGGTGGGGATGTAAAACATCCTGCATTGTCTTTTTCTTGGATTTTCACAAGAAATTCCTGACTAGTAAGGGATGGCCATTCAGAGATCAACTGTTTAACCAGGAGACCAATAGAAGGTATCATGTTTCCTATGCATGTCTGTAGTTTTAATACATCCATCTCTTTAGTGGATGACAATCCTGCCTCCTCTTTCCAACATTTAAAGAATCTCTTTACATATATTACAACATCTTCCCCCTTTGTCTGTTTGCATGACAAAGCAGTAGACATGGAAGAACTATTTTTATACAATCTTGTTAATTCCTTTTCAATTTCTTCCCACATATTCTCAATCCCATCCCTTGTGGCTAACTTAAATGGCTCTTCTTTTTGGTCAGCAGGGGTAGTAGTACTGAGATCTGGAGTATTAATGGAAGGGACGTTAGACCAGTTCCATCCAGATTCTGAGTCATATCCCAGAATGCCATCTATGATTAGTCTCATATCAATTTGGGTCATATTTTGACCTTGACAACTTCTCTTCAAATACAAGAGACATGCAGAAGGGTTCTTTCTGGGATTTGGGGCACCCTTGACAATTCTCTAAGTACATTAGGGGCCAGGGGTTTTATTATAAGTTGTGAGCCAATGGTCATGAAAGGATATGTACCTACATCACTCACTGTCATATCTGTAGACTGAGAGGTTTGGGCTGAGTCGGAATTCATGTCTACCAGCTCTACTTTACTCGTTGCCCTAGTTAACATGGGTTTGGGTGTCTTGTCGTGAAGCACAATTTTGCTAGCCCCTGGTACTGTAGAATATTTTAAAGAAGAACACCCCTTGCTACCCCTTGCTATCCCACCGCTGCCACCAAGCTGAAAGGCAACTTCTATCCTAAGTGACTCGGTCCCACTTAGTCGTTCTCTGGTCTCCGTTGTTAGCTGAATTCAGGGAAGGACGATGGAGCAAATAATGACACGCACACAGTTTGCTGTCCAACGTACTTCAAATGTATTAGGGATAGACAGTTATATTTATACAGTATCGGATATGAACTTTGACTTACATAAAATGCAATAAATGTGCTTACAAAAGATAAATGTTTATGCTAAATGTGGCAATAGCTGATCTTGCAGAACCACAACCTCGTGTGGTCAAGCACGTCTGTTTATTCATGATACTTCTTCTCGGAAGCATCAGGTCAACTTGCGGATGCGTCTGTTGTTGCAAAGCAGAAGTTATAAATCAAAAATAACCTGTGGTTAGTCTGGTTTTTTAGCTCTTGTGTAAATCTTTATAAATGTTAGAAA
This sequence comes from Pelobates fuscus, assembly GCF_036172605.1. Taxonomy (NCBI): domain Eukaryota; kingdom Metazoa; phylum Chordata; class Amphibia; order Anura; family Pelobatidae; genus Pelobates; species Pelobates fuscus. The sequence goes on along the minus strand of NC_086321.1, from coordinate 319,540,689 downwards.
AATAAGTCTTTATAAATGTTAGAAAAATATAGTATATTAAATGGATGAGATTTAACCATTTATTGACTCTCTCTATCCCTTCAATCAGCACCATTTACATTCCAATCGGGATCGGTGTTGGGATAGTGTGTTGCGGCCCATGCCGATGGATTGGCTTGGTTTAAAGTACGGGCTTTATCCTCTAGTGCTTTAATGGCCGCTTGATTAATCCTTGTCCTTTCCTCATTGTTAAATAAAGTCATTAATAACTGCTGGCAATCAGCCCATGTCGGGTTATGTGTCTGTACTATTGAGGTGAACAGATCAGTCATAGCTTGTGGTTTCTCAGTATACGAGGAATTGTGGGTCTTCCAGTTTAAAAGATCGGTTGTCGTGAATGGGACGTATACAAAGACTGGGTCAGCATGTGCCATTTGGCCTGCGGCATCGATATAGGCTGACCCAGGATTCAGACGAAGAGGCATCTGATAGTGTTTTAATTGTTGGGCACCGGTCAACTGTCGGGTCTGTATGGGGCTACGTGGAGGGGCGTCAGTCATAGGTTCCAGTCGGGGAGAAATAGGGTATGGGGATATGGGAGCTTGGTTTTGGGAAAAGGTTGTAAATAAAACACTTCGAGCCGAGCTAGATGAAGCTTGACCGGAAGTCTGAAGTGGCGCCAAATCAGGATATTCGTTTTTAATGGGGGTTGGTTCTGATTCCGGAAGGGGAGATTTAGTACGAGGGGGGGTGGATCCTGTACTGGAGGAGGAAGCGGAAGTGGATGGGGGTAATGAGGGGAGGGTTGCAGGACTTCCTGCGTTTGCGTCACTTCCTCTTAACGGAAAGTAAGGGGGCGGCAAAGGGATCTCGGACTCAGGGGGCGTGTCCAAAATGGGCCTAACACCAGTCCTAGTGGACGAACAAGTCTTAGCTACCATGAGGCGACATTGCTCCTCGTGGCATGTCCAGAGCCATTTTGGCGAGTCATTTACGGCCTGTCTCCAACAATCAATATAAGGAAACTGGCCGTAAAGTTCAGGCCTACCTGATACAGCCACATGTAAGCGCTGTACCAGAGTTGGATCCAAACTGCCACGTGGCGGCCATGCCGCAACCAAAGTAGGCCACTCCCTAGTACACAAAGTGACCAAACGTACAGGAGACATTTTGACCCCAAAATCACAAGTTTTGAATCCCTTTTTAAAATTCTTCACCATACAACCTAAGGGATCCGGGATCGTTGACTGCGACGCACCCATACTTAACAATGGAACGTCGTCGACAACGAATACTATACACGCGTACTATTCAACAGTCACACCCGTTTCCTCTGGCAACAGCACCACGTGGTACGGTTACCAAGTGAAACGTACACAATAACACAATAAACACTCAGGGAATTCCCGTACACACACAGCTGTTACACCAGTCACTAGATAATCAATATTATGCCCTTTGGCGTAACTATACAGTCACCCACGCTATAATTCTCTATATACGAATTACCCGTCTATAACACACCCCAGTAACATCGTCTTTTACAAATAGCGGTTACAGTACGGTTAGCATAGGTCAAAGCACAAGTTAAGGTCACAATACAATTATTAGTGGTTATGTTGTTAAACATGCAATGGACGACAATGATTAGTACTTATATACAGTGTCAGTAAATATACAGGGTTATGGTACCGTGCACTATAATACAGCAACACACTATTAACACTCTCGCTAGACGGCTGAGCTCGCGCTATCTAACAAGATATACACTTTACTAAACAATCGTTAACACATTTACAATTCCCAACTAAACTATTGGCCAGTACCTTGAATGGACTACCTAAAACTATATACACCCGTTTTGGTTAGCCACACTGCCCAATCACCACATATAGCGAGCTAGAGAACCGAATTTACACAGGCGCCTCTTAGTCGCACTATCAAAAGTCTAGTGGGTTCCAAATTTACACGCCTTCCCACTTAGCCCAGATAGGTTGAGAGCTAGCGAACCGAATTTACACAGGCGCCGCTTAGTCTCCCGGTCCCTCCGACCTAGCGAACGTAATATACACCCTAGAACGCTAGTCTAGACAAGACACCGGTGTCCGGCTAGGGCTATTTACACCAGGACCCCGCCTGACTAACAAAATCAAACAGTCTGACTAAAGAGCGTTCGATCGAGCGGTGCGCCTTCGCTCCTTCCCTCCGACAGAGGGGGCAGATACACAGATTCAAAACCCCTTTGGGCCTACCGCACAATCGGTATACCCCTAGTGGGTCCTGCCGTCTAAAACAGCAGTGTTCTTACCTCCTCGTTCCTGAACCTGAGTTCACACTCATCGACGGGGACACCCCAGCACTTCTCACGTAGAGGCCGATGATCTCCTGGACAACAGACCAGTGGCGCCGAGACGAAGGGAGGTCCACGCAGAAGTTCAGGGGTGCAGCCGTAGAGAACGTGGGCAAAGATAGACCGTCTCACGCCTCTGCCTCTCAGCTACCGTTGAACGATGAGCTTCCCGGCCAATGCACCAAATGATACCGGAGAAACTGACGGAAGCCAAGCACAGAGAGATGGACACAGGTTTCTTCAGGAAGGAAGAGATTCTTTATTGGATCACCGATCGGGACTCAGAGGGACTAACGTCACCAAAATACAGCAAATTCTGAGCCCCGGACAATAGTGCAGGCTCCTTATATAGGCACATAACTCCTCCCATATTAAGCTCCACCCGCACATTCTCTTAACCAATCAACACAAATAAGAATTAACTTCCTGTTTGACCGCATGGCTTGTCCAGCACAATGGAGGAGGGGGAATACTACATCCTGTATTCTTGCACATGCTCCGTACACTACTGATCGTATCTTGCCTCGTGCAACCAACTGATCGATACGTCAGCATATGCACGTACACATGCCACGTGGTAATCTCGGCCTACTAAATTTATTTTTACAGAGATTCCACCACAGCCCAATGTATATTTTATATATATATATATATATATATATATATATATATATATACATATATACATATATATGTACGTATATATATTATGTGTGTGTAGAAGGAAATGTAAATAGAGGGGGCTACAGGGGTGAGGGAATTATATTTGTAATATATTTATTAGGAACTGTGGAGGGAAGGGGGTTGGATGAGACCATTAAATATTATATTTATGGGGGTAGGAACTGTATTATATATTTCTGGTTTAGTGCAGGGGTAGGTAACCTTCGACACTTTGTTTTTTGACTACATCTCCATTAAGGCTTGTAAAGCATCATGGGAGGTGTAGTCCACAACATCTGGAGTGGCAAAGGATGTCTACTCCTGGTTTAACCATTTAACCATTTGGTTTCCCCAGGCAGAAATAACCCCTTAAACTCTTAAAGGATCACTATAGTGTCAGGAAAACAAAGCGGTTTTCCTGAAACTTTAGTGCCCTGAGGGTGCCCACACCCTCAGGGTCCCCCTCCCGTGGTGCTGAAGGGGTTAAAATCCCTTCAGTTACTTACCTTAATCCAGCGCCAGGCTCCCTCGGCGCTGGTGACCTCTCCTCCCTGTCTGACGTCAGCTCCCCCGTCCGACGTCACTGGAGCTGAATGCGCATGGCCGAGCGCGCATTCAAAGTGCCCATAGGAAAGCATTTCTCAATGGAAATGTGCCTCCAGCGTCGCAGATGCGCCTCTAGTGTCTGTCCGGAAGACAGCCACTAGAGGCTGGATTAACCGCAAATGTAAACGTAGCAGTTTCTCTGAAACTGCTTTGTTTACATGTGAAGGGTTAAAACCTGAGGGACATTGCACCCAGGCCACTTCATTCAGCTGAAGTGGTCTGGGTGACTATAGTGTCCCTTTAACGCTGTTACGGCGTTATATGCCGTCCGCATTTTACTGGGCTGTTAAGCTGAATTCTGATGACTCCGCAATGCTATGGGGCTGGTATGTAATTTTTTCCAGGGCTGGTTTTCATACCCAGTCCGGCCCTGGGCGAGGCTCTATGTTGAGGGTGAAGTAGAACTGCAAGTTTAATTGAACAGGCTGCTTTTATACAGTGGTTTCAGGCCAGAGGAACACCCCCTGAACCTTGTGGGGCACAGGAATACAAGATACCTAAACTAATCAAAACAATTGCACAAAGAATGACACTCCCACACACAGTACACATTCCCTCCCCTCTGCCCGAGAGATAATTGAATAAAGTACTGTAAGTAACTCAATTATCTCCATGCAGAAAAAACACATTTTTCCCAAAGTACAGAAAACTCCCAAAACACAACATATCCCCATCTTACATCCCCGGATAGCCCTGATCTGGGTGAGCAACATATCCCAAAATCACCCAGATCAGAGCAGTGGTTTAGGAAATTCCTGGAAGTCCCTTTTGACTGGCCACAAGCATAGTTTTCATGCCGAAAATAGTTCCTCGGCTAAACAAGATGGCCTCCGCCACGTGTTCGATTATACGAACGGCGACTACCCAGCTGTTCGTCAATTAGCTTGCGGTTAACCACCATCCTGGGGGGTAAATAGGCTGCCCACTCCACTTGCGTGTGGTCCGGCTGTTCGACAGTTTGTTCGGTAACATAGGGAAAAGGCATGAACAAGCCTTTTCACGGTCAATAACAACGTTTTAGCATATGGGCCATAATCCTGGGGCAAACGACTGGCAAACAGGTCCCTCCAAAAACCAGTAGCAAGGTTACTTTTGCCACAATTACTAAATGCTAACTTTTTGTTTTTAACTATTTTGCCCACTTCTGTGGAGTAAGAGTGGTGCAGTATATTGAAATAGCTATTTAGGTGATATACCCGAAGCAAAGTGTATAGACTATGAAAAAAAGAGAAAAATGGTTGTGATTATACTTAATGATCAGTAGATGGCCCCAGATCGACACATCTCACAGCATATATGTAAAAAAAAAGTATAAACACAGATGATAGTGCAGACTGTTGGATTAAGTGTACATTCAGAACGTCATATGTTAAATATACATAAATTCCCATAAAAGAATACCTTTCTCCAAGATGGCGCCGACAGCATCACATCCTGAGGAAGCCAGGCAAACCTGTGAAACGTGTTGTCACACGTGGGGCGGAGTCTGCAGAGAGATCAGGAAACCCTACACCAACGGCGCTCGTATTGCAGTGAAACCGGATCGCTGCGTCCAGCTGCGTCCAGGGCACACAAACTACCTTGAGACAGCCACTCCAGCACCACCACTTGATGTACTTTGAATAAGCCTGGTATTGAGTAACGGCGTATGCCGAACCTACTCACCACGCTCTTTTGTAAGAGGCAGTGTGTTTGCTTTTTTTTTTTATATATCACTGATTCTAATGTTAAAAAACGTATTTGCACTTTACTGGAAACAACATTTGGATTGTTTGTCTAAAGTATTTGATGGATAACCATACTTGGATTTACTTAGCCCAAATATATGGGTATTCTTTTATGGGAATTTATGTATAGTTAATATATTACGTTCTGAATGTACATTTAATCCAACAGTCTGCACTATCATCTGTGTTTATACTTTTTTTTACATATATGCTGTGACATGTGTCGATCTGGGGCCATCTACTGATCATTAAGTATAATCACAACCATTTTTCTCTTTTTTTCATAGTCTATTCCAGGGGTAGGAAACCTTCTAACAGTACTAAAATAAGATTGTGATATCCTGTAGTGTGCCGGTCCTATTTTTTTAAATTGAGGTGTGTAAATTGCCGTATTCTGCTTGTGTTATTTATACTGTAGTTGCTTTGTATTGCTGTATTCATGCGTATATGAGCTGTTATATTGTATATGTTCATGAGTAGTTTGTGGTATTGTGTATGATACCTATGAATGTCGGCTGTGTATCTGGGCCGCTTGTGGAATTGAGTGTGTTGATGGACATTTCACATTGTGTGTTTGGTGGGGTGGGTATCTGTGGGGCTGCTTGGGGTATTGCATGTGAGAGATTGCTTGTGGGGTTGTGTGCGTCTATGTGGATTGTTATTGGTGTTGTGTTTGTGCAGACGGTGTGTGTGTTTGTGTGTGAGCTGTTTGTATTATTTGTATATCTAGCAGTGTGGGTGGCTTCCCTGGAGTCCAGTGTGGACCGTGCCGGCTAGGTACAGGTCAAAGGCAGGAACTGCAATGGCTGCTGTAGGCTGCTCTACTCCAGGGCAGATTCCCATTCACAAGTGCTGGGATGAAGTTATCGGCAATCACTTCCTCTACGTGCTGCAATGCATAAATTGAGGATTGTCTTTCATCACCTTTTCACATTAGCAGATATCTGAAGTTCCACTGGGACTCTCAAAGGCCAGAGAGTTTGACTCTAGCAGCCTTGAGTGCCGTGCAAAGATACCTCAAGTGCCGTTCGTAGCACACGTGCCATAGGTTGCCTACCCCTGGTCTATTCACTTTGCTATGGGAATATCACCTAAATTGCCATTTCAATATACTGCTCAACTTATCTATATACATTTTCTTTTTACTTTGTTTTGTGTATTGGGGTATAGCACACAAGTGTGTTAGCAGCATTTTAGAATTAGAAAAGTATAATTCATATCAACTCTAAGTATACCACTACTATTTATTAGAAAGCTCCAAAATAAAAAAAGAACACTTCTGTGGAGTATGACAGTGGTTTCCTAATTTGGTTTGCTTTCAATCACAAGCCTAATGCAGTTTTCTGTTGCCTTCAGCAGTGCAACTTTTAAATAATCACATTTCTCTTGGACTCCATTTAAATTGCCCCAGTCTGATAATGACTCCTTTACACATATTCTAATTTTAGAAAAGTCTGTTTTTCTAAAGACTAAAACTTTTGTTTTTGTATGGTGTGACTCAGTCACTGTTCTTATATTAAACCACACTGACTGATATTCACCGGATCCTAAACTTTCACCTACAGTGATATCTGATACCAAATCTCCATTTGTTAACACTAAATCTAATATGGACTCTTTACGAGTTGGCTCCTCTTGTTTTAAAGACAATCCCATTAGGGAGTTTAGAATATGTGTGCTCCTGGCACAAGCAGCTATTTCGGTTTTCCAGTTCACATCAGGAAGATTAAAGTCACCCATGATGATAACTTCTCCGTTCATTGTCTTTTTTTTAGCTATTTCCTCAACAAGTAGATTATCTAACTCTTCTATTTGTCCTCGGGGCCTATAAATCACACCTACACAAGTTACTGTGTGATTACCAAATTCTAACGTAACCCAAACGGACTCTATGTTCATCTCCCTAACATTTATCCATTGCTTATACCATACATTTGCAGAAGTTGCTACTTGTTTCAATTCAATTCAGTAAACTGTTGTTAATTACGGCTCCAACTAATTTTGGGAACCCTCTACTGAATATTGCATTTCTGAAATTTCAGCAAATTAATTTTTTCACTCCAATAGCTCTCCTGAATATTAATTTTGGACTTTATTATTTGTCTTATTATAAATAAAAAAGGAAACACAACTTTCCAAGAATTGGTAGTAAATTATTTATTTTTAAGGTATACTCCCAAAATAAATCTGCAGTTGTGTTCCACTTCCCCTTTCTTTACAAGCATAACACCCGTGAACCCAATCTCTTTGTCTCCAATGAGACAGACAGGAGTATTTTTTGTAAACCTCTGCGGCAGCACTATAACATGGCTCAAACTCCCATTTATTTTGGGCAGCAGCAATGACCATTGTATACATCAGTCAAATACACAGAGCAAAAACAAAAGATTAGAGGAAGTTTATAAACACATGTATTCTATTACACAATTATGATTTCCTCTTGTTTAACTCATGTAGCTACTAAGAAAACATGAGTGAGCAGGCAAAACACATTTATTTTATTTCTTATGGGATTCAAGGGACACTATAGTCACCTGAACAACTTTAGCTTAATGAAGCAGTTTTGGTGTATAGAACATGCCCCTGCAGCCTCACTGCTCAACCCTCTGCCATTTAGGAGTTAAATCCCTTTGTTTATGAACCCTAGTCACACCTCCCTGCATGTGACTTGCACAGCCTTCCATAAACACTTCCTGTAAAGAGAGCCCTATTTAGGCTTTCTTTATTGCAAGTTCTGTTTAATTAAGATTTTCTTATCCCCTGCTATGTTAATAGCTTGCTAGACCCTGCAAGAGCCTCCTGTATGTGATTAAAGTTCAATTATTTAAGGTAAATTACATCTGTTTGAAAGTGAAACCAGTTTTTTTTTCATGCAGGCTCTGTCAATCATAGCCAGGGGAGGTGTGGCTAGGGCTGCATAAACAGAAACACAGTGATTTAACCCCTTCAGGACCGCTGACGGTTCAGGACCGTCAGCGGTAAAACGTGTGTTTGGACCTCTGACGGTCCTGAACCGTCATGGCGAAAAACGGGCTGCGGGAAGCGATCAAAGATAGCTCCCACCAGTATAACGCTGTAACTATCTGACAGACATCCCAGGCAGATAGTAACAGCCAATTGCGGCGTGTGAGCGATCCGCGATTGCTCACAATTGGCTGCTGTCAAAGTGGATGTTACAAACACTCACTTTGACAGTGATCTCTCAGGCCCCCCCCTTCCCGTCCCCCCTCCCCCACCCCTTCCCACAAACCCCGACACATGCGCACACACAAACACATGCAGGCAGTCACACACAGACAGCCACACACAAACACACAGACATAGAATGTGACGGCAGATAAGAACCATTCGGCCCATCTAGTCTGCCCAGTCAGTCACATACACAGGCAGACAGACACACACACGCACACACACACACACACACACACATGCAGACAGCCAAACACACTGAGGCAGACAGCCACACACACACACAGACAGTGACACACACACTGGCAGACAGCCACGCACACACACACACACACACACACACACACACACAGGCAGACAGCCACACACAGACAGTCACACACACAGACAGTCACACACACACACACAGGCAGACAGTCACACACACACACACACACACACAGGCAGGCAGACAGTCACACACAGGCAGTCACACACACACACACAGGCAGTCACACACACACACGCAGTCACACACACACACAGGCAGTCACACACACACACACACACAGTTACACACAGGCAGACAGTCACACACACACACACACACACACACACACAGTCACACACACAGACAGTCACACACACACACACACAGTCACACACAGGCAGACAGTCACACACACACAGTCACAAACACAGGCAGACAGTCAAACACACAGACACACACAAGCAGACAATCACATAGTTACCTCTGTTCCTTGTGGAGGCAGACATGCAATGAAGCTCCTGGATTCTGGTCGTGGGGGGAAGAAGGGACTCCTTCCTGCTTCCCCTGCAGCAATAAGACGGTATTTTAGCTCCGCCCCTGCCACACGCTAAGCACCGCCTCCACCGCACGCTAAGCTCTGCCCCACCGCAAAATTTTGTTTTTTTTCTTTCTGCCATGTGTGAGCTGTGCGGCCGCAGGGCGCCCCCTGCTCCATGGCGCCCTGTGCGGCCGCACAGCTCGCCCACCCCTAAGGCCGGCCCTGGATCTCTGCCTCTCTCTCCTCTGTAGCATTTTGTGAGGTGAGAGAGACAGAGATTGTGATAGTTTGTTGCAGCAGAAGTGTCCAGAGCTTTATACAGTATCTAAAGTGAATAAAAAAAATCCCCTTCCCTGCCAGATTTGTTACAGCAGTGCATTTGTACTGTCTGTATTTTTTTTCCCTTAAAGGGTTAAATTTGTTTTAAAAATCTGTGTCTTGGTCTGTCTTGTTCTGTTTTGGTCTGTCTTGGTCTGTATTGGTCTGTCTTGGTCAGTCAGTTTCCTTCCCCCAAATCTCCATTAGATTTTTGTGAGAGGAGTTAGTTTAGGGATTGCTGTTTAGTCTGTTTAAGTAAAAAAAAAAAAGTATAAAAAAAAATTAGTTTTAGTCGTGTGTAAAACATGCAGCGTATGCATAACTCCCAGGAGGCATATGCCTTCTTGGCGTCAGACTCTGACGCCACTGACACTGCGTCAGATTTTGACTCAGGTCAGTTTTCTGACACGTCTAGTCAAGACGACATGTCATCTGTGTGTGAGCCGGCTGAAGAAAGAAGCTGTGCTTCCTCTGCTACGCCGAATGTGGAGGAGGACTGGGTACCTCCACAGTTAGCCGAGCCCAACGTCCCCCCTTTTAGTGCCAACGCAGGCATTAATGTTAATGTGGATGGCTTCTCCCTAATGCAGTATGTAGAACTATTTTTAGGAGATACCATCTGGGAGGAGATTGCTACCCAATTTATTGATAGCAATCCAGGTAGCTATACAGTAAGGGAGCATGACTGGCATACCACAGATGTCCCAGAGCTTAAAAAATTCTGGGCTCTTACAATGCTCATGGGGATTATAAAAAAGCCATCGATTCGCTCATACTGGAGCACCAACCCAATAATGTCTAGTCCAGTATTCTCCCAAACCATGCCTAGAGCCAGATACGAATTACTGCTGAGATTTTTACATTTCAGTGACAATACCCTCCTGTCACCCTAGAGATCACCCCCAATACGATAGGCTTTATAAAATACGCCCACTGCTAGACCATTTTCATGACAAATTTTCGGATGTTTATACCCCCAACAAAATGTATCCATAGATGAATCTCTAAAGAAATACAAAGGGAGATTAGGGTTCAGACAATACATCCCCTCAAAGCGCTCTAGGTATGGTATAAAACTGTACAAACTGTGCGAGAGCGAAAGTGGATACACGTTTGCCTTTCGTGTATATGAGGGGAAAGATGGTCAACTGGACCCTCCTGGCTGTCCTGACTCCCTGGGGACAAGTGGGAAACTTGTATGGCACCTACTAAACCCCTTGTTTAATAAAGGTTACCACCCTTGTGTGGATAATTTTTATAGTAGTGTCCATCTGTTTAAAACACTTTAGGGTTTACAGACACTGGCCTGCGGCACTGCCAGAAAAAATTCCAAAGACTTTCCACGATCTCTCGTAGAGTCAAAATTTAAAAAAGGCGAATGTAAAGCACTTCGTAAAGCTGAAGTGCTTGCACTAAAATTTAGGAACAGGAAGGATGTCAACATGCTAACCACCATCCATGACGAACGCATGTCAGACGTCTCTGTCCAGGGCAGAGTAGAGTCCAAACCGGTATACATCAGGGCGTATAATAAGTACATGGGGAGTGTTGATTTGGCTGATCAGCTGATGCAGCCATATCTTATTTTACAAAGCATGGTATAAAAAGGTGTCTATCTATCTGATGCAAATAGCAACCCACAACTCATTTTTGCTTTTTAAACAAAATAATCCAGGGAAAACCACCTTTCTCCAATTTCAGTTGAAAATAATTTCTTTAACAATTTATGGAGATGGACAAGTTCCAACAATGGTACAAGCTGAGTCCAGACATTTTATTTTTAAGTTACCATCAACTGCTAGAAACCCCCCCCCCCCCCCCCCGAAACGTTGCCGGGTCTGTTTTAAAAACGGGAAAAGGACAGACAACCCTTTTCTCACTGTCCTAATTGCCCTTCGAAACCAGGACTGTGTGTAGGAACATGTTTCAAGCTGTACCACACAGAATAGTTGTAAGAAGTGTTCCTGAAATTTTATTTTATTTTTTGTTTCTTTGGAAAGCAGCCATATTTTGTTAGTCAGTTTCCTCCCCACAAATCTCCAGTTAGATTCTATTTGCAGGAGTCAGTTTAAAGATTGCTGCTAAATGTACATTTGCTACCAGCACATTTTGTCTAACAAGTTTTCTGGCAGTAACACATAACCAGCTGGCCAAAACCAGATGACGTGTGCATAAAAAACAGAATTAAAAAAATTACCACTACACTTTCTTTGGGGGGCAAAATGGTTGGGGGAAAGAAGTCAAAACACCCCATCTTCTGTAACCTTTGATGTCTACTTTATAAAAATATATACTATATATACTGTCATGATGGTAACATTAACGGGTGGGGTTTGGTAGTGACACCTAACATAATCTGTGAATTTACACCTGAATTGCAATGTATGTGAAAAAAAAAAAAATACCTATGCAAAGTTTGGCAAAGGTTTGTGGTAAAATGGCTGCATAGAAAGTATCAAAATATTCTTAGATGAATACCCTGGGTTATCTAGTTTAAGAAAAATATATACATGTGGGGTGTTTTTTGGAGATTTATGACATAACAGTGTTACAATGTCACTATTGATACATTTAAAAAATATACATTTTGAAACAGCAATTTCCTACTTGTACTTATAGCCCTATAACTTGCAAATAAAAGCAAAAAAAAAAAAAAAAAACACAAACATTGGGTGTTTTTAAACTCAGGACAACATTTTGAATCTATTTAGCAGTTTGTTTCATTCGATTTTGAAGATCAGTAAAAGATTTTTGTAAATATTTTTTTTTTCACCATATTTTATTATTATTTTTTAATTAAATTATATGACATGATAAAAATAATAGTATGTAAAGAAAGCCCTTTTTGTCCTGAAAAAAACATTATATAATTTGTATCGGAACAGTAAATGAGAGAGCGGAAAATTACAGCTAAACACAAACACCACAAAAGTGTTAAAATAGCTCTGGTCCTTAACGTACAAACATCGCATAAACAGTCCGGTCCTTAAGGGGTTAACCCCTTGAGGACGCTAGACGGTTCAGGACCGTCATCGGCATTTTTCCCTTGCCGACCGACGACGGTCCTGAACCGTCCTAAATTTAAAATGTACTTACCCGATCGCCGTCGTTTCCCCGGCGGCGATCGGCGGTGCTCCCGGTGTGGGGAGACTGCCTGCAGCCCAGACAGTCTCCCCATGGCGGTTTAGGACCCCTGGGGCCATGTGATTGCCCAACAGAGCGACCACATGGTCACAATAGGTGTCCTAGTCTCTGCCTGCAGGGGGACTGTCTGTGCTGACAGGCAGTCTCCCTGCAACTGTAAAATCATAAAAAAATTTAAAGTGAAAGTTAATAAAAAAAAATATTATTATATATGTGTATATATATATATGATATATAGACATATATTATACCTATATAATATATGTCTATATATCATATATATAATGTCATGCTAAGTGTATTTTTATATTAATATGTACATATATTAATATAAAAATACACTTATAATTAATTTACACACGTATATATATAATATATATAATAACTATATATATTGTATATATATATTATTATAAAATACGAATAATAAATAATTTAAATTAAATTAAAAAAATTAAAAATAATAATAAAAAAAAAAAAAATTATATATCTATACAACATTTTATTCCAGCTGTATTTTGATATTAATATATATATATTTATATCAAAATACACATAGAATGAAATTGTATATATAAATAAATAAAAAGAATGCAAACTATTCATATGTCCATATACAAAATTACATAAATAATTATATAAATATACACGTAGACTTCAAATATATAAATATGCATATATATTTAAATTCTACGTGCGTATTTATGTAATATTTTTACATAATTAAGTTATTTTATTGATTGCAATTTAAGGGACCTGCCTGCCAACCCAGGCCGAAAGTCCAGAGAATTTAATTTGCTATCACTGTATTTTACCCTGTAACGTTCTACGACACCCTAAAACCTGTACATGGGGGCTACTGTTTTACTCAGGAGACTTCGCTGAACACAAATATTAGTGATTCAAAACAGTAAAACATATCACAGCGATGATATTGTCAGTGAAAGTGACTTTTTTTGCATTTTTCACACACAAACAGCACTTTTACTGATGATATAATTGTTGTGATACATTTTCCAGTTTTGAAACACTAATATTTGTGTTCAGCAAAGTCTCCTGAGTAGGACAGAACCCCCCATGTACAGGTTTTATAGCGTTTTTGAAAGTTACAGGGTCAAATATATGGGTCAAATATTTATACATTGAAAATGGCCAGGTTGGTTACGTTGCCTTTGAGAGCGTATGGTAGCCCAGGAATGAGAATTACTCCCATGATGGCATACCATTTGCAAAAGAAGACAACCCAAGGTATTGCAAATGGGGTATGTCCAGTCTTTTTTAGTAGCCACTTAGTCACAAACACTGGCCAAAATTAGCGTTCAATTTAGTTTTTTACTTTTTTCACACACAAACAAATATGAACGCTAACTTTGGCCAGTGTTTGCGACTAAGTGGCTACTAAAAAAGTCTGGACATACCCCATATTGAATACCCTGGGTTGTCTACTTTTAAAAAAATATGTACATGTGGGGTGTTATTTAGCAATTTATGACAGATAATAGTGTTACAATGTCACTATTGATACATTTTAAAAATAGGGTAGGGGAGTGCAGGTGGGTGCAAAAAGCTTTTGCGTACGTCTCGTGGGCGGGTCTAAGATTACGGGCTCGTCCCCCGTCCCCGTGGGCTCCGCGGGCAGGGGCGACCTACAACAGTAAATAACAAACGCTACAATAAAATTCAACAATAAACCTTTTTGGGTATCCAAACAACAAAAAAGACTAGGGTATGGGCTAGGTAGGAGTCGACTGCGCCGCACCTGTCGGCACCGTCGAATCCCCCCGCCGTTGTCTGTGTGTCTAATGTCTAATTTCTCAGGATGTGGTGGGTAGGGTAGGGGAGTGCAGGTCGGTGCAAAAAGCTTTTGCGTACGTCTGGTGGGCGGGTCTAAGATTACGGGCTCGTCCCCCGTCCCCGTGGGCTCCGCGGGCGGGGCGACCTACAACAGTAAATAACAAACGCTACAATAAAATTCAACAATAAACCTTTTTGGGTATCCAAACAACAAAAAAGACTAGGGTATGGGCTAGGTAGGAGTCGACTGCGCCGCACCTGTCGGCACCGTCGAATCCCCCCGCCGTTGTCTGTGTGCCCCTGTCTACTAGGAGCGCGGACTTTTTTCCCCTTTTCCCCTCAAAGGGCCTAGGGCCTAGTGGATCTTTCTCCTGTCTTGGTCTCCTGTGTCCCCCTGCCCCCCCCCCCGCTCTGAAGCTATCTAGCCAGTACAGGTGGTGCAGGCAGTCTCTGAGCCTAACCTCCGGTCTTCTCCCTCTCTCCTAAATGTGTGTTTGAATGCGAGCTCTTTGAGTTAAAACTGCTTTTTTAGCTAAAGTAATTTAGGTGACTATAGTGTTCCTTTCATATTCAACTGTAGGTTATAAGAGAATGACACAATCATAAAACAAAACAAGGTAACAAAGAATAAAATGAAATGGCCCCTGTTCAAAAGTCTGCACACACTTAGTTCTTAATATTGTGTATTGCATCAATGACAGCGTGCAGACTTTTGTAATAGTTGTCTATGAGGCCCCTAATTCTTGCAGGTGGTATATCTGCCCATTCGTCTTGGCAAAATGCCTCCAGGTCATGCAAAGTATTTGGTCATTTTGCATGAACTGTTTGAGATCTCCCCAGAGTGGCTCCATTATATTAAGGTAAGGAGACAGTAATGGCCACTCCAGAACCTTCACCTTTTTCTGCTGTAACCACCGGAGGCCTTGTACTTAGGGTCATTGTCATGCTGGAAAGTCCAAGAGCCTCCCATGTGCAGCCTTTGTGCAGAATAATGCAAATTGTCTGCCAGCATTCTCTGATAACTGTTGCATTCATCTTGCCATCATTTTTCACAAGATTCCCCGTGCCTTTAGAGCTCACATACCCCCAAAACATCAGTGAGCCACCACTATGCTTCACAGTGGGGATGGTATTATTTCACTATAGGCCTTGTTGACCCCTCTTCAAAGGTTGTGACCATACATCTCTATTTTACCATCGGATCACTATTCAAGGATCACTATCCTTCAATAAAATAATTTTTTTTTGCATGATCAGTCATATTTTCAAAGACAAAATTTCACAATTTTTGCCAGGGTATACAAACTTTTGAGCACAGCTCTAAATATATATATATATATATATATATATATATATTGTATTATGTTTGTTGTATGAATAAATATTGGTATTGCATTTTCTTTTTGCCCTCTTTTATTTCCAAGCCTACCGCATAGTCGGTTCCGGCACACCACAACTGACTTTTCCTATATTGTGTGCTACGTTAAATCAATTTACTTTCAAATACTAGTATCAGCTTTTGTGCCCCAAACACAAATGTTAAGGCTTTGCCTGGAGTTGTGGGAGGGGTTTAATTATCTTTATAAGGAACTCCTCCCCTTTCCTACTATACCGTTAATTGTCTGGCCATCTCTATGCCCCTCCCTTCACTCACTCTATGCCATCTATAATTAATACACCTCAAGGGTGGGCCCTCTTATTGGGCCCACCTGACTAGACCTATGGTCGAAGATAGGGCACCCAAAAGCTTCATAAAATCTCCTTCTGAGAAACTTTCTTAAGCACTTCAGAAGCCTGAACCTTCGTTCTTGTGCCAGAGAGACTACCACAGAACGGGTGTTGAAATTGGCCTCTTGGAAAATTATTTCTCTGGTAGGATCCAATTGACTTTTTGCCATATTTAGTAGCCATCTGAAATGGGAAAGTGTCTGGAGTACCAGTGACCTCTGTTGCAGCAAAAGGTTGTATTCCGGTGCTACTACCAGGATGTCGTCCAGGTAATGGAAGACCACCACAACTTGGTTCCTCAGCAAGGCGATGATGGTGACCAATACCTTTGAGAAGGTTCTTGGTGCCATGCTTATCCCGAAGGATAGAGCCTGGAGTTAAAGATGTCGGTTACCTATACAAAACCTGAGGAACCTTTGATGCAAGTGGCCATAGATATGTGGAAGTAAGCATCTCTCAAATCCACCGAAATCAACCAATCCCCTGGATGGATCACTGGAATGATGGATCTCAGGGATTCCATACAAAAGCTTCTTATTTAAAGAAAGACATTCAACTGATATAGATCCAAAATGGATTTCCATTTGCCCCCAGGTTTGCTTACCAGAAAGAGCAGGGAATAGAATCCCAGGAACTGTTCTTGATTTGGGAGATGACATATGACTTCCTGTTGAAGTAGGACAGAGATATACTGCCTTAAGGCTTTCCTCTTTTGAGGATTGGTCGAGATTCTCGTTCTGATAAATTGAGAATGGGGCATTTCCCCTTCAAATTATAGGTTGTAGCCTGATGAGACTCTAGCCTTTACCCACAAATCCAGAATTACTTCCCAGGCATCCTGGAACCACAATAATCTGACACCTTCAGAACTGCTTTTGGAGACAAAAGGAAGAAGTAGGATTCTTTTCCCTGGAAGTCTTACCAGATTGTCCGCTATGCCAATTTGCATTTCTGGAGAATTCGCGCCCAGGTCTGTATGCCTTGCTTTATCTATAAGAAGGTAGACCTTCTGGACCTTCTATCATGCGGAATTTGTGCTTGTTTCACACCCACCACTCTCTTAATTGCTTGCTCCAAGGGTTTGCCAAATAGGAATTCACCCATAAATGGAAGAGAGCATAAATTATGTTTGGAAGCGATATCCTCTTTCCAACAAATAAGCCAAAGTGCCCTTCTGGCAGCTACAGAAAATTCCATAGATTTGGACAATACTTTAATCAAATCAGTGGAAGCTTCTAAAAGCCATTCACTAGCCAGTTTAAACTCTTTAAGGGATTCAGCAATGTGGTTCCTTCTTACTTCTTTTTCTAGGACTTCCTTTATGTCCATAATCCAGGATCTCATGGCTCTGGACATTGCAGATATGGAGACAGCTGGATTACAGCCAAGTCGTGTAGCCAAAAAGGATTTTGAGATATTAGCATAGATTCTCTTATCCATTGGATCCCTGAGGGAAGCGTTACTGTCAATCAGCAGAGTAGATCTCTTTGCCACCTTGATGACTGGAGCATCCACTTTAGGATTGGAGGTGCAAAGTCTGGAATCTTTCTCCCTAATTGGGTATAATTTTAGGAGACGTCCCTGAAGGAAAAATCTCCTTTCAGGAGTAGCCCATTCCATTTTCATTACATCCTTAATTGATCTGTGGACCGGAAAAGATGACCTTTTCCTATTCAAATCCCCCAAATTCTTATCTGAAGCTGATGGATCTGCGACTGCCAAGGTCTTCCTAACCAAGGAAATCAGATGGTCAATTGCCTTTGAATCCAGAGGGCATGGAAATAGACTCCAGCTCCATAGTTCCAATTTCTCCTTCAGATGAGTCTGTCTCCGCATGGAAAGTATCAAATCTGTGTCTCTTTCCCCTGATGGATTCCGCCATACCTTCTGCCACTGCCTGTTTTATCAAAAAGTCTATATCTTGTGCAGAAGTTGAGGCCTGTGGTGATTGACGTTGTTCCGTCTCAGATAAATGGGCCAAGCATTTCTTGCAAAGCCTGCCAATTTCCAAAGGCCTTGCACCACATCCAGGGCAGGTCGCCAGCTTTTCCCTTCTCCTGGATGGAGATCTAGGGCCAGACCGGTCTTGAGGGCTGTGAAGACAGAAGTCATTAAGACTGTACCCTCTATTGCACTCTTAATTAATTTATGCAGATGAAAAATAAAAATTATGTTCACCTATGACCTATTGCAGATGATTTTGCAGAAGTAAGAGGAATGTCCATGTTACCACTTGGACTAAACAATGATATAAAGCATGAAATTTTTTTTTTTTACTTTGAAAAAAAAAAAGATTGTCATCAAAAGTTAACTTTAATCAATCTTACCTGCAGAGCTTGAGAAAAAGCAGACAAGAAAGCCAAAAACCGCCAGAAAACTGCTATCAGACAATGAAGCAAAAACGGAAACGTACTTACAGTTGAATTTCGCACTTAAAGGACCACTCCAGTGCCAGGAAAACATACTCGTTTTCCTGGCACTAGAGTGCCCTGAGGCTGCTTGCACCAGCCCTCCGAGCTGAAAGAAGTCTGGATGGCTCACATCCAAAGGCAGCTTGCCAGGATAAGGTCCACGCAGAGGGAACTAATCTCTGCAGTCTCCAGGGGTCCCCCGCTGCTTAGAGGTAGGTTACATGTACCTGGAGCTTCATGGAGAGGGAGGCTGACCTCTCCAAGCATAAGGAATACAAATTTAGTCAGGTGAGCATATAAAAAACTAAATATTTAAGGAATAAAATCCCAAGAAAAACTGTCCTAAGGCTAAGAGGACAGGAAAAAAGACTGAGGTGCAGGTGCTAATGGTGGTACTCTTATACATGCCTACCTAATTATTTAATTGTTTTTCCTGTCCTAATAGGAAATTATTATTTTTTTACTATAAGTTTGTTTATGATGCCTCCTAACTCTTATTACGGTGAGTGGGGGAGGCAGATATTTTCTATTGGGGAGTGGCTAGGGCTTCGATATACCTGGAGACAGTGGAATAACCTGGGTTACATTTTAAGGGAAGTGGACAATAGTATGTCCACTACCCTTGTATATAATATTATTAACCATAATCCATTACCTATGAATGGATGCTTAGGGTCCCTCCCAGGCGAAGTTTTATATGGAGCATGGGGCAGACATCAGGTCCAGGTCCCCCCATCATAATTGTAATTGTAATTAGAAACCCCACATGCCCCAGGCGGAATGTCGACCTTATCTGGAGGCAAACAACTAGAAAAATCCCAACGCTGTTATTGTCCCTCGACGCGGAGAAGGCCTTCAATAGGGTTAAGTGGCCCTATCTCTTTGAGGTCCTTCGCCATTTTGGCTTACCGGATACTTTCATTACCATGATCAAGGCAATGTATACGGACGTTAAAGCACGGGTTCGGATTTCAGGGGCGTCACTGACGCCCTTTCACCTAGGGAATGGTACCAGGCAGGGATGCCCCTTGTCCCCCTTGCTGTTTGTCCTCTCCCTGGAGCCCCTTTTGCAAGAGATACGTAGTAACCCAGGTGTCCATGGGGTTTTGATCAGGGGTCAGCGGTACATAGTGTCGGGTTTTGCCGACGATATATTGCTGACCCTAACAGATCCGATTGGCTCTATGGGGACACTGGCGGAAATATTGGATACCTACGGCGGGCTCGCCGGGTACAAGGTGAATATGCCTAAATCGAGCGCACTCCCTCTCTGCATGACTGACACAGATATAACAACTATCGGGGATACCTACCGGATTAGGATAGCGAGGGACCAGATCAAGTACCTGGGGGTAAAGTTGACAGCGGATCCAACACATCTATATACACAAAATTTCTCACCTTTGCTACGTGCCCTGATCACCGATATGGAGAAATGGGTAGACAAACCAATTTCTTGGATTGGTAGAATCCATTCGGTGAAAATGAACGTGCTGCCCAGAATCTTGTTTCTGTTCCAGGCCCTCCCGGTTAAGCTGACTAAATCTGACCTAGGCGGGCTCCAGCAGGCGATAGGTAAATTTATTTGGCAAAATAAGAGGCCAAGAGTCTCCCGAAACATTCTATATAGGGCTAAAACAAGGGGGGGCCTGGGACTCCCGAATCTATACTTTTACTACTTGGCGGCGCAGCTGTCACAAGTAGTTCTATGGCATTCCCCTCCGGAGGAAAGGCGGTGGGTAGACTTGGAATCGTCTCTCATAGGTCCCGACTTACCTCAATTTCTGATGTGGGTCCCTAAGGAAAACCGACCCTCGACCTGCATCGAATGTCCGGCTATTGTGAATTCCCTGAGAATTTGGGATGCTACCTCGACTAAATACGGTTTATCACCCGGGCTTTCACCCTTAGCCCCCTTTTTGAGAAACACGGCCTTCACTCCTGGACTGGAGGCTAGAGACTTCGGGGGCATTGAAAGTACAGGGATACAGCGTCTTTGCCATCTGTACAAAGGTGGCTCCCTAGTAACGTTTGAAGAATTGAAAGATAGGGCCACACTGCGCCCTGCCGACTTTTTTCGCTACCTCCAGATTCGGGACTTTGCCCAAACCCCTTCGATTAAGATCAGTGCCCAGAAATCGCTCACATTCTTCGAAACTATATGTCTCAAAGAACGGTCCCCTGGGGGCCTAATCTCCTTATTATACACTCACTTAAGTTCGAGTACGAAAGAATGGGGGGACCTCACTTACATATCTCAATGGGAAGCTGATTTGGGTGAGGAACTGGAAGGCATTGATTGGCAGGAGATTTGGGAAGCTGCGGCCACTTCCTCTATATGTGTCTCCATGCAGGAACAAGCATACAAAACTATCTTCCGGTGGTACACCACACCGGTAAAGTTATACAAGATGCGTAAATCGCCCACGGACTTATGCTGGAGAGGGTGTGGTTTGCAAGGGACGTACCTACATATGTGGTGGGATTGTCCCAAGGCACAAAAATATTGGAGCTTAGTGGCCGGGCTTCTGAAAGATATCTTTGACAAAGCAGTTACATTAGACCCCTGGGTGTTCCTTCTGGCCAGATCTTTAGACGACTGGTCCAGGGCGGAACAG
This sequence comes from Pelobates fuscus, assembly GCF_036172605.1. Classification (NCBI taxonomy): domain Eukaryota; kingdom Metazoa; phylum Chordata; class Amphibia; order Anura; family Pelobatidae; genus Pelobates; species Pelobates fuscus. The sequence continues at coordinate 319,519,374 of NC_086321.1, read as the reverse complement.
GCGTTATTGCATAAAGTGAACTTAGCGGCCAGGAGGGCACTCGCCCAAGCTTGGCTACATAGCGAGGCTCCCTCGCTTGAAGCTGTCGTACAGAAAATCAAAGATGCTTTCCTCATGGATAAGCTAACGGCGCGGGTCAGATGCACCCTCAAAAAGTTTGACAGGGTTTGGGCCCCGTGGATAGATAGCGGAATAGGCGATTAAGACCGGACGGCTAGGATATCTCCCCCGAGCCCTCGTTTCGAGGGCTGAACACTCGACCCCGCTCCATGCCCACGAGACAACGCCCTGTGAGGGTCCTCCCCTGCCTTAAACTTCAAACCCTTGGGGTGGCCCCGACCTCTGTCCAGTGCTTTGGGCTTCTAGATCTATACCACCTCCTATAGCTATATAGCGCTAAACCCACGGAAAATATTCATAGTTATCGACGGCTAGCAGTATATTGCACTCCCCCCTCCCTACATCTTTTCCTCCCCTTCCCTTCCCCCCCCCCATGGAAGTTCCTCCATCTCTCTCTTCTCTCTCTACGATCGTCTCCATTTTCACCACATATCATCCTTTACTCTGTTCCCTCTATAGCAAAACTCTCACGACCTATGCATGCAGCACTGTAGATGCGGTTGGTCAGTTAGACCATATTGATGTTGCAGGGTTGGCTAGTCCACCCTCGCGGGGGCTTCGAATGTTTTGCTGGGGATAGACGGTCTATTTGATATGAACACATGCCCTACATCTTACTAATTACGAGTGCTATGCTAGATCGAACGGTGTATGGGGATTGATCGTTTTCTATTTTTCTATATTTCTTAAAAATTAAAAACCCAAGGCGCTGCACCATGATTATTTATATCCCGTTGGAATATGGCGAACAGACAACCGTTAATGGAGACTCCGTCAGGATTATCCGCTCAGTGATTTATTTACTCTCTTCATGTACCAGTAACTGTATTTGATGCTTTCCTATGCAATGTTATAACCATCAGTCACTGCTGTTTACTGTTGTCGTTTTCGAATTCATGTGGTGCTTTGCCTTGTTATAAATAAAGAATTTAAAAAAAAAAAAAAGAAACCCCACATGCCGCTCATGGATAGGGGTTGGGGGGACATTATATCTCCCCCACATTATTTATTTATGGCCCCACAAGAGGGTTACAGAGACATCGATCTGGTTCCCCTTGTATTGTATTGCTGCACAGATGCCTTTTATGAAAGGGAGCAGTAAACGGTTGCTTAGTAGACACGCCCTAATTATATTGACAACCCCATAGGCTCTTATTTGTTTAATGTCCCTCTTGAATGCAGAATTAATTTAACCTCTCATAGGGTTAAAGGAAGTGGTGGAGAGCTGTGCTCACCGCTGCTTCCATATTTAACCTTTTACTCACTGGAAATGCGTGAGAGGTTAAAAATTAACACGGGCTGCCTGCATTTCATTTGCAAGGAAAATGTGAAAACTAAATTTTAAACAAGGTGAACAAACCCATGGATGAAATTTTCTTCATCCAAATGTGTTTTTATTTTTGGACAAAACTATTCGGACCAAACTAAAATTTCTGTCTGTGCACACGTCTGTGAACATTATATCTAATATAGCAAGAGGATAGTAAATGGCAAAAGTGCTGTTTCTATTTGAGTAAGTCTGTGTGAAGTGATGGAATGTAATTATTTTTATGCTTTTTGATTTTTAATATCACATATTGAATATGCTGTGCAATTTTGGGCACCTGTTCTAAAGAAGGAAATTATGGCACTAGAAAAAGTGCAGAGGCGGGCTACAAAATTAATAAAAGGTATGGAATATATCAGCTATGAAGAAAGGTTAACACATTTAAACCTATTTAGTTTAGAAAAACGTTGCCTGAGAGGGGCTATGATAACATTATACAAATATATTCGGGGCCAATACAAGCCATTGTGTGGAAATCTATTCACAAACCGGACTTTACATAGGACACAAGGTCATTTACTGTAAGAACAATAAGGATGTGGAATTCTCTGCCTGAATAAGTTGTTTTATTAGAGTCCATACAGATGTTCAAACAGCTACTAGATGCATACTTGCAAAAACAGAATATTCAAGGATATAATCCTTCAATGTAGGGTAATAACTAATTCACCCAAGGATAAATCTGACTGCCATTCTGGGGTCAAGAAGGAATTTTATTCCTAGCTTGTTGCAAAATTGGAAGTGCTTCAAACTGGGTTTTTTTTTTTACCTTCTTTTGGATCAACAGCAAAAAACAAATGTGAGGAAGGCTGAACTTGATGGACGCAAGTCTCTTTTCAGCTATGTAACTATGTAACTATGTAATATGTTTGTGAATAAAGTTTCAAAGTTTTAGCATAGTAAGCTTTTTGGTTGTTTACAAGTTTGGACTTTATTCCGTCTTTCCAATATCTTACCCCCCTACTGGTGTTTGCATCGTAAGAGCAGTAAAGTCCTAATTAAACACCCTCCATACTGCTGATCTGCCCAGTAACAGCAGGAAAGTTCAAACTCTTCACCCACCTTTTACTACCCTCTCTATACATTAAGACCAGGTGTAACTATCTGAATGGATAAATAATAAAAGCACACCTTGTTAAAGAACACAATATAACCTGTGATATGCAATTACATTTTGGAGATGTTCCTGTGAACAACTTGTGTCAGTGTCTATGTCAGTTCATGGTGGCCTCTTCCCAGCTCTGCAAAGAGATTGCAGGACAAACAAGAAATTGCTAAATTACATAGAAGTCCATGGCAAAGAAGTGATCAATTATTTAAAGAGGTCTTTATTTTATTCTCATAGAGCGTGTCTGTGTAAGCCTTATTTTGAATCATTACAGGTACACTATAGGGTCAGGAACAGAAATATGTATTCCTGACCCTAAAGTGTTAAAACACCATCTGGCTCTGCTGCTGATCAGAAGTGGTGATCTCAGCCAATCACAATGCTTTCCCATAGGAAAGCATTGAATTGGCAGTGATTGCCAAGAAGAAACAAGAGGGTGGTTAAAATGTGTATATTTTGACCTGTGTGTGTCATTGTGTGTTTGTGTATCTGTATATAAGTGTACCAGTGTGTGCATCTTTATATATGCATGTCAGTGTGTGTATCTGTGTATCTGTATGTGTGTCAGTGTGTGTATCTGTGTGTCTGCATCTGTTCGTATATCTGTATCTGCATGTGTGTCAGTGTTTGTATCTGCATGTGTTGCAGTGTTTCTATCTGTGGATCTGCATGTGTGTCTGTGTATATGTATGTGTGTTAGTGTGTATATCGTGTGTATTGCATGTTTGTCAGTTTGCGTGGATGTGTGTCTGTGTACCTGTATACAGTGTATCTGTGTCAGTATGTGCACATGTTTGGTGGTGAGTGGAAACTTTGTTTGCTTTTTAATGCTGGACTTTTATGCTCAGTTCCACTCCCATTCTATTTTAGTACCTTGAGTTTTTATGCGTAATATTCCCAATAAATTTTGTTTTAACAACATACTTGAAGTCCCATCTTCTGCTATTGGAAAGTGGATTTGTTAGCCTGAATTGGCACCCTTGAGCCCGTTATACAGAGCCTGGTATGGCTTTGGACAATGTCAGTGCTAGTCCTATTTCTATTCACATTGTTTTTGTGTATACAGTTCACACAATGTTGTGTTTTATATTCATATTTTAGGTACCATCCATTTTATCATCGTTACATGGTGGTATTACTTACATCTTATATTGTCACTGGGATTTGTGTGTACACTGATATATTTTATTCTTGGTATTCTATGTTTAAAGTGTTTGGGAAGCACTGCTTTATCAGTCACACTGCCTGTTGATTCATTCGACCACGTACTTTTTGTTTTATCCAATTGTGAAGCGCCTATGCACTATTATTGTATATTCTTATGTGCTCTGTACAATGTTCATCTGGGAAACCGTGGGTCCTAGCATTCATGTCCATGTTACTTGACACATACCACCTAACTAGAGATTGTTGCACACATACCCCTTCATGACAATGGCGTTCCCCAATTGTAATGGTCTTTTTCAGCAGGATTAGGCATGCTGCCACACTGCAAAAATTGTTCAGGAATGGTTTGAGGAGCATGATAAAGAGTCCAAGATGTTGCGTTGTCCTCCAAATCTCAATCTGTGTGAGCACCTGTGGGATGCGCTGAAACAACAAATCCAATCCATGGAAGCCCCGCCTTGCAACCTGCAGAATTTAAAGGATCTGCTGGTAATGTCTTGGTGCCAGATACCACCGGTCAAGTTCAGACGTCTTGTGGAGTCTATTCCTTGCGGCGTCATAGCTGTTTTGGCAGTAAGAGAAGTTGACCTACACAATATTAGGCAGGTGGTTTTAATGTTGTGACTGATCAATGTATACAGTATATATATATATATATATATATATATATATATATAGAGAGAGAGAGAGAGAGAGAGAGAGAGAGAGAGAGAGAGAGAATTATTTTATATTTCCTGCAATACTGACATAAATAAATAGGCAATTTGTTCATGATGAAGGGATGAAGGACCAGGGACCTAATTTAAGGAGGTAACTTGCTAGATTTTGAGGTTTTCAACTGTGAACACATACAACCACACAACCACACTTACAAACATGTACACAATGATAAACACCAACAACCACACCCAGATTCATGCGTATACAGGCAGACATATAAAACAATGCAGAGAGAGAAAGGTATACACAACATGACTTCAGTTATTTCTGACAGAGTAGAGGTGGTCAGGCCACTCATTCATTCCCTGTTGCTAACCAGATATAAATACTTATGTTTTCCTAAGGGGAGCAAGTGCCATGGTGCTTCCCCCAGATCCGCCACCAGAACTTTGGATCCTTAAATTGTTAAGGATTATGCTTTCATTTTTACTAAGACTGGTAAATATCTAATTTACATTTTTCTTGTTGATGCTAACTTTGAAAGATTTCATGTTTCAGTTCCCTTTTATCTCTTCTTCGTAGCAAATCCAGTTTTCTTAGAACTCATATGTAGGCTAAAATTCTGTATATAAATCCTGTATAGCATCTAATTTCTACAAAATACATCCATTAACTCCAGAGGACAAACATTTAACCATGAAATATCTACTGCTACTAACTGCTTTGTGTAGTCTCCCTCTATCAGGTAATTGTTTGTTTGTTTGTTTGTTTGACACAACAACCTCTCTGTTCCATATTCCACAAATTTGCATTTAAATGAAAAACTAAAAATTTTCACAGATTGAGCTTGAGATAATAAGATTAAGTAGGTTGTTTAAAGTGATCGAACAATTGTGCCTTGTGTTAGTGATTTACTACCATTTTACCATCACAATACCAAAATAGTTATATGCATTTAAAAAAATAAAAGGTTTTGGCACTACTGCAGTTATCATTAAAGTGTAAGCTTATCTGCCAATATGAAGGCAAACATTTTAGGTAAGTCTTAATCTATGCTAAACATTTGTGAAATTGTGGGATGAAGCAAAGCGATTTTTTTAGGCTAAAATGTACAGTTCCTTGTTCCTCAGTTAAAGGGACATGTGTCACTTAGAGGCAACTGTCTTATTCACAACCTTTAGCTGTGTGATTCTGCAATCTGAAAAACCAGATACATATGATCTTTTTTCATATTTACCTGTTTCTTCTGCTTTGTGATATCAGTGACCCATTCCTAGGAATCGTAGAACTTGGTATTGCACATGCTCAACTGGCTTGCAGTTCATTGATCAAATCCTTTGATATTGGCCCAAATGCAATTTTACATGGTGCCAAGGTTAGCTATCCCTGGATTAGTTAATTGCGATAGATTCACGACTTGTGCTTTAAAGGGCTAATTTTGTTAGGCTATTTTCAATGTAAAGCACTATGGGTTCTAACTATGGAATTGGCTTACAATGCAGCAAGGACCTTGTAAGTTATAACATGTTTCAATCAATATCTTTTCAACAGTACTCACTGCATCTGTATATTACTACTAAGAGCAATAAATCTACAAGGTTTTGTCAAGGAGCTCTCATATTCTCTCAATTTTCCTCTCTGTCTCTCTCTACCCAGACAGTGCCTTGCCCTTTCTAAGAAGTGGTGACCCATGTTTAACTTTTAACTTCTTAATTTCTTTATCTCCTGTTTTACGTGCTTCGCTTCTGCTCATGGCTAGGTAGCCCATCTCTTATTTATCTTTTATTTGTTTATTATAGATTTTTAGTGTTTTTTTAAATTCTATACAAAGGGGCACGAGACACCTTTTAATCTTCACTTTTCTTTCTCCCTGCAGCCATTCCCATACCTACACCCATTAGGAAAATCTGCTTGAATGCATTTTAAAGAACCACTCCAAACCCATAAAGCACTTCAGCTCGCTGAAGAGATTTATAGCTCGCTGAAGTGCTTTATGGGTGAGGAGAATCCCATAACGTTGACATTTTATAAAAGTGCTGATTTCTGTAAGAAATTTGTACTTTTAAAAACAATTAAAGGGAAACTATAGTAGCAGGAAAACAAAGTTGTTTTACTAGCACTATAACTTCCCCGTCCCTCTGGGGACCCCTTCTGTCACTTACCTCAGTCCAGAGCAGATGTCCTTCGGCAAGGCCCAGTGGGCTGCGATGTCTATGGGCCGAGGCCAGTAGGGGAGTTCACAGGATCGCACCGGCCTGCCCATGCTATCTGAGCACCGGCCCTGTTGCATTCTATGACAAGCCTGTGGGGAGATCAAAGATCTCCCTCACCGGCCCACAGGCAGTGTGATGCGGCCACCGTCTGGGGAGGGACAGGAGGACCCGGAGGAGCTCTATCTTACAGCTCCGTCAGGTTCTCCTCATGAGACCTGCAGCATCCGAGTCTCGAAAGAGTGAACTCTAGCCCCGCAGGCTAGAGTTCACTCACCACTAGGACAACCAGGGATGGCACCACAGCCCTCCTCCCAGGCTAAAGGTAAGAATATTAAAAAAAAAAAAAAAAAAGATATATATAGGCATTAACCTGCCTCCCCTACGCATATACATGTCAGGTATTGGTGGAGAAATAAGTTATACAGGTGGTCCTCATTTAGCAACCTACCTGTTTTACGACAGCTCGCACTTACGACCAGGTGTAAGTGCGAGCCGTCATGGGGATTCCCTGCGCTGGTCGCATGCTATGTTCGGGGAAACTTTCCTGAACATAGACGAATGCACGAGAGCAGGGAATACCTCTAATCTATGTTCAGGGAAATTTCCCCTAGCATAGATTAGAGGGATTCCCTGCTCTGGTGCGCTCGTCTATGCTCGGGGAAGTTTCCCCGAACATAGACGAACGCACGAGAGCAGGGAATCCCTTAACTCCTCACTTACCGACCAATTCGTTGGATGGGTGGAGTGCTTCCTTCAGCTTCAGATGAGAAAAATCTCTAATGATACAGAGGCTGTGTCATTAGAGATTTTTCTCATCTGAAGCTGAAGGAAACAAGGTAAACTGTTAGCATAGGACTCCCCTAAGAGATTTGGAATCTAGACCTGATTTCTATTTGGCTGAGATCTCCACCCATCCACTATAGGTGCACCTTTGGAGGTGACAACAGGAAAGCATAAATTGAAGAGAGTCTCTGGAAGCAGTTTAAGCAATTCCAATTGGAACTTTGAATCAAGCAGAGAGGGTTATTAATTTTTGCACATTACACACATGTGTGTTTTTCACAAGTGCACATTGTCACTTTGGCCATATAGTTTTGCACTAATCATTTTATACTTTTTACACATTTATTATATGGTATTTATCATAAGGCATTAAATCTATTATAGTCTTAAAGGCACAGCTCACTTTTTTTTAGTTTACGTATTCCAGATATATACCTCAGCCAGAACAGGAATTTAGACAAGCATTTAAAGATTTAGCATTGTGATAAGGATTATATATATATATATATATATATCAACTTTTTGCCCCATTTTATTACAGGCCTACTCGATACGTAGGTTCCGGCACACCACAACTGACTTGTGCATACGTCTACTTGCTCATTATTATGGCTTTTGTCCCCGACTATATAATATTTTGGTATAAATTAGTAGAAAAGCAAGCTATACACTCACACTGGGTATTTACAATAGGAAAATTCTTGAAATAAGGGTAATGTGAAGTATTGGAAGAAGTACACACAAACAAACAGAGACACCTGGGAAGGTTTCACAAGTATATTAGACAGAGCCTAAAATTTAAAGTCCTATGCTACTAGTTGGGCATTGAAAGTTATTTGCTGTTGCAAGTCGTTGTGTACCCCTCAAGGGTAAATTTCTATTCATCAGGGCTAAATTTCCCCTTGCCAGGGGCTAGAGGGAATTTTGGTCCCTGTTACAGGAACATGAATCACTTAGAGACATCTGTCTCATTTTCAAGGTTTAGCTCTTGAATGAGACAGTTGTTATACTTCCTCTTCCTTTGCTGTATTGCTGTATGCAGATCATCCGTTTGCAATCACTAATTTCCTGGTTATCAGCATTCTTTGCTCTTTTGTAGCAAAAGTCATGAGTGTGCAAGTAGTTTTTCATGCATGGCTATTATACATGAAACTGAGATGGGGGAGTTAGTGGGTGGGAGAGAGGAGGGTGAGAAACAAGAAGTAATATCCTACCATGTTGAAAGCAGCACAGCATAGGGGATTTTTGCCTCTTAGTTCCTTTCCCACGATCAAGAATCATACAATAAAACATAGGCTTTGGTCCAATACATATTTACTGTGTAATTGTGGAAATTCCTGAGCAAATTCTTGCTCCTGCATAGTCTTGACCTACCTACTAATTAGCTTGGACAAGGAAGTCTAAGTAGACAAATTGATATCTTGGTAGATTATCATTAAATGAATTGTATTGCTCTCTTCCTATAGGGGCCTATTACATCGTTGGTGGTCATGAGGCAAAGCCACACTCCAGACCCTACATGGCATCACTGCAGAACAAAAATGTCCATTTCTGTGGGGGATTTCTCATCAACAGGAACTGGGTGCTCACTGCAGCACACTGCTTGAAGTAAGATGAATAGCTCCTATTTTAAAACAATCAGAAATGCATCCGATAACCACTACTACATAACTACAAAAAGGGAAATATATATCAATCTTGCATAGAGACCAGGGCCGGACTGGGAGAAAAATTCGTCCCGGGCATTTTTTTATCACAGCGGCCCACTAAGAAGGGGGCGGGGCAGACAGGGTGTGTTTCGTCATCACTAATGACAAACACGCCCCCTCTCAAAGTGAGCATGTTGGTTATATCACACTACATTCACTATACACACTACACTCACTACACACTACATTCACTTTACACACTCTGCACTCACTACAAACAGACTGCATTCATTATACACACTCTGCACTCACTACAAACACACTGCATTCATTATACACACTCTGCACTCACTACAAACACACTACATTCATTATATACACTCTACACTCACTACAAACACATTACATTCACTATACACATACTGAACTCACTACACACACACTGCATTCATTATACACACTCTTCACTCACTACAATCACACTACATTCACTATACACACTCTGCACTCACTACAATCACACTGCATTCACTATACACACTCTGCACTCACTACACACACACACTACATTCATTAAACACACTGCACTCACTACACACACTGCATTCATCATACACACTCTGCACTCACTACACACACTGCATTTATTATACACACTGCACTCACTTCACACACTACATTCACTATACACACTCTGCATTCACTACAAACACTACATGTATTATACACACTGCACTCACTACAAACACACTACATTCATTATATACACACTGCACTCACTACACACACACTACATTAAATATACACACTCTGCACTCACTACAATCACACTACATTAAATATACACACTCTGCACTCACTACACACTACATTCATTATACAAACTCTGCACTCACTACAAACACACTATATTTATTATACACACTACACTCACTACAAACACTCTACATTCATTATACACACTCTACACTCACTACAAACACACTACATTCACTATACACACTCTGCACTCAATACAAACACATTACATTCACTATACACATACTGCATTCATGATACACACTCTGCACTCACTACAAACACACTACATTTACTATACACACTCTGCACTCACTACAATCACACTACATTCACTATACACACTCTGCACTCACTACAATCACACTACATTCACTATACACACTCTGCACTCACTACACACACACACTACATTCATTATACACACTCTGCATTCACTACAAACACTGCATTCATTATACACACTCTGCACTCATTACAAACACACTACATTCATTATACACACTCTGCACTCACTACAAACACACTACATTCACTATACACACTCTGCACTGCACTATATGCATAGTAGTGTATTTTTTTTTAAGGGGGGGGGGAATCTTGGGTGAGTTCCCACACTTTTTTTCCCCAGGACTTGACCCCTGAATGTAGTGCATATGTGGCTAGGGGCTGTAGAGAATGTGTGTATAGGGGATGTAGTAAGTGTGTGCATACAGGCTATAGTGTGTGTGTGTGTGTGTGTGTGTGTATAGGTGATGTAGTATTTGTAGGGATTGTAGAGAGTGTGTGTTTAGGGGTGTATTATGTGTTTGTTTACAATGAATCTAGTTTGTTTATAAGGGATCCAGAGTGTGTATTTTAAGAATGTAGTGTGTGTGTGTAGGTGGTGCAGTGTGTGTGTATACAGGAGTCTAGTGTGTGTTTGAGGACCCAAAATGTGTAGGAGATCTAGTGAGTGTGTGTATATAACGGATTCAGAGTGTATAAAGGGATCTAGTGTGTGTGTATATGATCCAGAGTTGGGTAAGGGATCTAGTGTGTGTCTGGAACGTAATGTGTTTAGGAGTGCAGTATGTGCGTGAGGGGTGCTGTTGTGTGTGTGTATATATATATATATATATATATATATATATATATATATAATATAAATATGTTCGGAAGTATTGTGTGAGGGGTGCAGTGGGTGTCTGTGAGGGATGTAGTGTGTATGTGAAGGGTGCAGTATGTGTGTGTGATGGATGCTGTGTTTGAGGGGTGCTGTGTGTGAGGGTGCTGTTTATTATGTGTGTGAGGGTGCTGTGTGTGATGTGTGTGAGGGTGCTGTGTGTGATGGGTGTGAGAGGGCTGTGTGTGAGAGTGCTATATGTGATGGGTGTGAAAGTGCTGCGTTGTGTGAAAGTGCTGCGTTGTGTGAAAGTGCTGTGTTGTGTGAAAGTGCTGTGTGCTGTGTGTGAGAGGGCTGTGTTGTGTGCTAGTGCTGTGTGTGATGTGTGTGAGTGCTGTGTTGTGTGAAAGTGCTGTTTGTGATGTGTGTGAGTGCTGTGTGTGATGGGTGTGAGAGTGCTGTGTTGTGTGAAAGTGCTGTGTGTGATGGGCGTGAGAGTGCTGTGTGTGAGAGGGCTATGTGTGATGGGTGTGAGAGTGCTGTGTGTGAGAGGGCTGTGTGCGATGTGTGTGAGAGTGCTATGTGTGATGTGTGTGTGTGATGTGTGTGAGAGGGCTGTGTGTGAGAGGGCTGTGTGTGATGTGTGTGAGAGTGCTATTTGTGATGGGTGTGAGAGGGATGTGTGTGAGAGGGATGTGTGTGAGAGTGCTGTGTGTGATGGGTGTGAGAGTGCTGTGTTTGAGAGGGGTGTGTGTGATGTGTGTGAGAGTGCTGTGTGTGAGAGGGCTGTGTTGTGTGCTAGTGCTGTGTGTGATGTGCGTGAGTGCTGTGTTGTGTGAAAGTGCTGTGTGTGATGGGTGTGAGAGGGCTGTGTGTGATGGGTGAGAGAGTGCTATGTGTGCTGTGTGTGAGAGTGCTGTGTGTGAGAGGGCTGTGTATGATGGGTGAGAGAGTGCTGTGTTGTGTGACAGTGCTGGGTGTGAGAGTGCTGTGTGTTAAAGGGCTGTGTGTGCTGGGTGTGAGAGGGCTGTGTGTGATGTGTGTGAAAAACAAAGGTCCTGCTAATACCTAAACAAAGGTATGGTGGAATGCCTTTTCCCCCAAATACCCTCCAACCGTGTGTGTCAATGTAATAATGTGTATGAGGGCCTTCAGTATTGCGCTCAACAGAATGTTGTGTTATGTGCATGTAAAAGCAAAGCAGGAACAAGGAAGCTTGAGGAGCACTCGTATTGGGGTTAACCCATGAACTGAAGAAATGTAAAAAGAAGAAGAAATGAGTGTCCTAACTTTATTAAAATATAACTTTTAATAGTAATGCTAAAATCTGGAATAAGTTTCCTTGAAAGGAGTAATATTCAAAAGGATATTAATAAACTAAAGTATATACATTTCGAAACCTAATCTGATGGTGTCTACACAAGATCGTTAACCTGGTTAAGACTGGTCAACGCTCTTGTGTAGACACCATCAGATAAGGTTTTGAAATATTTCAAATAGGATCTACCTTAGCCCTGTACTTCATTTATTTATAGATTTACAGGGTCCTTCTATATATTTTCCTATTGACTAACCACTAACCAGTGAATATATATATATATATATATATATATACACACCTCGGTTTATTATCATATTTTTGAATATTTGAATGTATATACTTTAGTTTATTATTATCCTTTTGAATAATACTCCTATCAAGGAAACATATTCCAGATTTTAGCATTACTATTAAAAGTTATATTTTAATAAAGTTTGGACACTCATGTCTTCTTTTGTTTTTTTGTTATGTGCATGTAGTTTGAGTGACATTATGTATAGTCTCACCAACAAAAACCCATTATTGTCCAGATTTCTGTAACCATTGGGAACTTACTTGACCACCTTTGAGTAAAAGTGATGTAAAGTTAACCTCAAAATACATGTTGCCAGTTACAAACTGAAAAGGCACAATAGTACTACAGCGTTTTACAGTTAGCTTCTCTCATTGTACTACCAAATGCCAAATTTATTCATGGCAAGGGATAAAGTAATCTCCCAAAGTAACCCGTTGGTGACACAGCCTCATTTTGCTTATTTGTTATTAAGTACCCAAGGTTCAATGACATCACTTTACCCTCCAATCAACAGTTCACAGTGTGTATAAATGCAATAAGTCACATTGTTAGATTGTCTTGAAAAAAGTCCCTAGTGGACTGAAACGTTGACACTATGTAATCAACTTTTTGAAGCTTGAATAAATGGCACATTTTTGGCAACAGTATCGAGTCCTGTGAGTGCACTTTCAACAAGGTATTTTATATTTTGAGGTCAGAGTGGCACCTAGGCAATAAACATGACTGGGAGCAGGAGTGCGGGACCCAGCGTGAAATATATATATATATATATATATATATATATAAATAGATAGATAGATATATGTTCAAACTTAATTTTTATATTTGTCATATATTGCACACATAAAATTAACAGGACCTTAAAACAGTCTTGAGCAGTTACACCTCACATCAGCTCACTTTCAGGATCTGATTACAAACCATCCATCACACCTTGACATGCACTCTTTATTCTATGTAGTGAGGCAGTGTGTGTGAATGTGTACGTGTATTTTTCCGATTGTGGCAGTGTGTGAATGCCAAGATTTATTTCTGTAGCATGTCCATGTGAGAAAGGGGTGGGGTGTAAGCATGGTTGGGTCAAGGGCTGGGAACATCTTTGGTGTCTTGTGGGCTTGGTTTAATTAACCATTCCCCTTTTATATCCTCTCCACTGATATCCAACACCTGTTTCCCAGAACTGGATGAGTATCTTAGAAAATCAGTCCATAGACAGAGGAAATTTAGTTCTAAAATTATTATTAACCATACCACTGCAGATATTTGTAGACCATACTTCCCAATATGCCAAACCAGAGTACGTCACACAAACTGAGTGCCCAAACAAATGCTAACCAGGCACTTCTGTCAGGCCTTAAGCCTCCCGATGTCTCCTCATGCTTCCGGGTTTGACGGAACTTAGCCACACCCCCATTGACGCGGTCTGCTATTTAATGCGACCGCACCAGCTGATAGACGCTGGATTATTGAAACGCGTACCGCACCTATCTCACCGGCTCACATACCTCGCTGAGACGACCACATGCTACTAGACCGGACTGGAGGATTATTCAAGTCCCCAACATCTCTCCTCATCACCGACAAGTGCCTGCACTCTCTGCAACCATTCACTGAAGCAACCGCCTCAGAGGAGAGCTGGGGACACAATCCCTCTACTTCTGGAAGCTAAGTATCTTACAGTCTGAGATAAGAGCTAACAATGCAAAAGCTTTATTTCAACTTACTAAAGTCTTCTATCAAGTTGTCCAGCAAACCTGCTACAGCTTTCCTCAAATCAAGTATTATTTAAGTTCAGCTGTACCTGTCTTGCTACAGACGGTCTTATTTCTTCTTACTAAAGTTTGCTATCAAGTTGTCCAGCAAGCCTGCTACAGCATCCCTCAAAAGAAGTACTATTTAAGTTCTGCTGCACCTGACTTGCTGCTGATAATTCCAATGTATACAATATCTTATAATTTGAACTGTTAACAAGAATAACGGACTCTAATGAATTCTGAACCTTGTCATTGCTAACTGAAGCAAACCGTTTATTATTTAAAGAAACAGTACCTGTTATTCTGGAACTGAAGTCTCAGTTCCATCTAAGTGTATTAATAAAATATCAAAGTCCTAAGAAATCTGCAGTTGTGTTCCACATCATTTACTGTGAACGTGACAGAATAATCCAGTCATTGTAATGGAACCAGCAGATTTCGATTCTAAAGTATTGTTGCTGAATCAACGAGTCGATTCACTTAACCAAGGTGTGCAAGACCTGCAGGTTACAAATGAAAGAATTCTCACTTATGTCAGAGACTTACAAACACATACTCCTCATACTGTTCTGCACTCAACTAGCGATCCTGCTGTATGTAACCCTGAAAAATTCTATGGTGATCATTCCAAATATAGGAAGTTTTTTATTTCCTGCAAATTATTGATTGCTTAAAACCTAGATCTTATCCCACAGAAAGATCTAAGGTTTTTTCCGTTCTCATTTCTGAGAGGTGAACCTATGTCCTGGGCCCATTCCTTTTTGGACAATGATGACCCCATCTTAGATTCACTGGAGGAATTCTTTAAAGCCATGTCTCTTCTCTATGAAGATCCATACAAACAAAATACTGCTGAATTAACAATTAGAACCTTGCTGCAAAAACATAGACCCGTTGAAGATTATATCGCTGAATTTAAAAGATGGGCAGTAGAAACGCAATGGAATGACATCGCATTGCGCAACCAGTTTCGAATCGGCTTATCTGAAGCTGTAAAAGATGAACTATCCAGAATAGAACTCCCTACTACTTTGAACGCTCTGATTCATCTATCGATCAGCATTGACAGAAGGCTTAGAGAAAGAAAGGCTGAAAAGGCTCTCTCAACTTCAATTGGGAAAAAATCATTTCATCCTCCAAAGCCTTCTGACAACTCATCCTTACCAACCGAACCTATGGAAATAGGGGTAATAAGAAGCCCCCTCACTCCTGAAGAGAAAAATCGACGACGTACATTAAACCTCTGCATGTATTGTGCCTCTCAAGTTCATTTGGTCTCTGATTGCCCCTTATTGAAACGGACAAAGGGCAGTAGGCAGACTCATGCCTCTTCCATCCTAAGTGCACTCCCCTCTACAGCAAACACTCAAATGTCCCCTATCATTCTCATATTACAGTGGGACCATAAAAGAATTATTACCAAGGCTGTCATCGATTCCGGTGCAAATGGAGTGTTCATCGACTCAGCCTTTGTGACAAAGAATAAAATTCCATGTGTTCGTAAAAGCACTTCTGTTCCTGTTAGAGTGATCGACGGCTCCCTCATCTCCTCGGGGCCGATACTTCATGAAACCATCCCTCTTAAAGTAACCACCAATCATATTCATACTGAAAATCTTATATTTGATGTTATCCCATCGCCTTTTTTTCCTATTATACTAGGGATCAACTGGTTAAGGAACCACAACCCTCAAATTTCTTGGTCCCCTTTTTCTCTCACCTTTAACTCCGACTATTGTAAGAAAACATGCTTACAACATATTCCAAGCTTTCAGACTACTAAAGAACCAGAAATACCCTCTTGTTATTCGGACACCGAACTAGAACCTCCTCCTCATACAGTCATTGGGACTCTATCTTCCCTTCTCGACGACATAAAAGGACTCAGTAAAGATACTCTTAATCTTCCTACATCAGTTAAACTATCAAAGAAAGACGGTCTCTACTATTTCAAGGACCGAATTTACGTACCTCCTGCTTTCAGAAATCAAGTGCTCAATTTTATTCATGATTCTACCCTGGCAGATCATCCAGGTATAAAAAAGACCCTTGAATTGTCCAAGAGATATTATTGGTGGCCTCATCAAGACAAAACCGTTGAATCATATGTTAAAACTTGTTCAATCTGCCAAAGATCCAAACATGGACATCAGCACATAAATAGTCCATTATTGAACCTACCGATTCTTGGAAAACCTTGGCAATCCATTTCTATGCACTTCTTGGTGGATCTTCCCCCTTCTCAACAGCATACCACCATTCTAGTGGTAGTGGACCGCTTCACGAAAATGTCCCATTTTTTCCCTTTAAAGATGTTACCCTCATCCTCTGAACTTTCAAAATTATTTCTTGACAATATTGTAAAACTTCATGGATTGCCTGACGAAATCATTTCAGACCGAGGGACTCAGTTTACCTCCAAATTCTGGAACGCATTATGTGCTTCTCTCCATATCCAACGTAAACTGTCATCCGCCTATCTTCCCCAAACTGATGGACAAACTGAAAGAGTCAACCAATGCTTAGAGCAATATCTACGATGTTATTGTTCTCACTTACAAGATGATTGGATAACCTGGTTGCCCATGGCAGAATTCGTATACAACAACTCCTATCATACTAATAGCAAAATGACTCAATTTTTCTCCAACTATGGATTTTATCCCTCTTTGTTTCCTGCTCAGACAAGTCTTTCGTCTAACTCCTCCGTTTCAAATCAAATCTCTCGCATGTCATCTTTATTCAAATTTTTACATGAACTTTTGGAATTTGCATCATCCACTCAAAGAAAAAATTTTGATATTAAAGAAAGATCTTCCCCCGATTATGGGATTGGGGATCTTGTCTGGCTTTCCTCAAAGGACATTTTCATAAATTGGCCATCTAAGAAGTTAAGTTCCCTTTTTCATGGTCCATTTCCAATTAAGTCAATAATCAACTGTAATGTTGTTGAATTGAAGCTTCCATCTACTTTGAAAATTCATCCCGTTTTCCATGTATCCTTACGTAAAACTCATCATCCTCATCCTTTCCATGGAGCTGTAACTACTTCTCCTGATCCTGTTCTAGTCCAAGGTATAGAAGAATACGAGATTCACAAAATTCGGAATTCAAGGATTCATCGTGGCTCTTTACAATACCTCATTAGATGGAAGGGATATGGAATTGATGAAGATACTTGGGAAAACTCCTCTGGGATCCATGCTGACAAATTGATTTCCGCTTTTCATAGACGCTACCCTTCTAAACCATGTTGAAATAGCACCCTGAGGTTGCTCATTAAGGTGGGGGTACTGTCAGGCCTTAAGCCTCCCGATGTCTCCTCATGCTTCCGGGTTTGACGGAACTTAGCCACACCCCCCATTGACGCGGTCTGCTATTTAATGCGACCGCACCAGCTGATAGACGCTGGATTATTGAAACGCGTACCGCACCTATCTCACCGGCTCACATACCTCGCTGAGACGACCACATGCTACTAGACCGGACTGGAGGATTATTCAAGTCCCCAACATCTCTCCTCATCACCGACAAGTGCCTGCACTCTCTGGAACCATTCACTGAAGCAACCGCCTCAGAGGAGAGCTGGGGACACAATCCCTCTACTTCTGGAAGCTAAGTATCTTACAGTCTCTGAGATAAGAGCTAACAATGCAAAAGCTTTATTTCAACTTACTAAAGTCTGCTATCAAGTTGTCCAGCAAACCTGCTACAGCTTTCCTCAAATCAAGTATTATTCAAGTTCAGCTGTACCTGTCTTGCTACAGATAGTCATATTTCTTAATACTAAAGTCTGCTATCAAGTTGTCCAGCAAGCCTGCTACAGCATCCCTCAAAAGAAGTACTATTTAAGTTCTGCTGCACCTGTCTTGCTGCTGATAATTCCAATGTATACAATCTCTTATAATTTGAACTGTTAACAAGAATAACGGACTCTAATGAATTCTGAACCTTGTCATTGCTAACTGAAGCAAACCGTTTATTATTTAAAGAAACAGTACCTGTTATTCTGGAACTGAAGTCTCAGTTCCATCTAAGTGTATTAATAAAATATCAAAGTCCTAAGAAATCTGCAGTTGTGTTCCACATCATTTACTGTGAACGTGACAACTTCAGATGCTTGGGGGCTAAATTTTCTATAACACTCAACCAAACTACTAATTGGCTAAGGATTACTGGAATGTAGTCCACACAAAAAAAAATATTGTATCGTATTGTGTGTGGTGGTTTCCCTTAAGTTTTCAAAGTAATGTTACTCCCTCCAATGAAAACATTTCCACCCTAGTACCATTTTTCCAAGATAAAACACATTATAACTTTTTCTACACAGTAAAATTATACTGCAGTATTTCCTACACTAGCCACATCACACATGATACATTATAAACAACACAGAGCATAGTAGAACCAATATAAACAATAGCAAACAGCAATTGCAGACAGCAAAGTATGGAAATGGTGAAATATTATAGTAACAGACGGATGTGTGTCTCTGTTGAAGGCCTTTGACATCCATGCGTGTGATTCTGGGGGCCCATAAACTTTCTGTTCTGGACAAATATGTGCAGGTGTTCAGTGTCTCGAAGGCTGTTCCACACCCTCAGTACATCAACAGAACCTATAATAATGATATCTTACTACTGAAGGTAAGAAACGATAATTAAACACACAGCCATGCTGGGAATTCTGCTATGCTGGATAGAATGTAACGTAAATAAAACTTTTTAAGGTGTCTGTCACTTTAAATGTACCTTTCTTCTGTTGTTTGCTTTTCTATTCCTCTTTCAGAATCAGTTTATTTTTACGGTTTAAAGATAAATAGGTCAGAAATGAAGTAGGGACTACAATGTCTTGTGTATTTTTTCCTACACTTGACAATCTTGACAACCGGTGGATCTCTAGGCACGCTCCACTTTTTTATTAGCTTGAAAAAGGAAGTGGAGCTTGCCTTAAGCCCCACCCTTTGTCAAGATTGTCAAGTGTAGGAGAACTGCATAAGACAAAGTCCTCACTTTGTGTTATGCTTTAAAGAGGAAGAGATCAAAACTGAAAAGAAGAACAGATTCTGAAAGAGCAATAGAGGGAGAAACAATTGGAGAAAGGCAAGTTTAACCCCTTAAGGACAGAGCTTCAGAAGCTTGTCTTTCACTAAATGACAACAGCATTTTTTGCTGTTTATGTTCAACTGTAATTTGCATTTTACTAATTTATTGCACCGACACATATTATATACGTTTTTTTTAAAGGACAGAAAGGGCTTTAATTTGATGTAACATATATATAAATAAATGCTTATTTATTATAAAAAAAATACAGAAAAATGCAAAAAAAAAATTTGTGTTTTTTTTTTACAGTTTTTGCAATAATAATGTGTGCACAATTAGTGCAGGTTAAGGAAAGTAATTACAAATAAATTAATTTAGCTGTTCTGATTTACAGAATATATAATGTGTCGGGGATTTTAAGTTTTTTTTGGTAGTTACAGGTCACAAAGCACAAGGAGTAAAATAAACTTTTAATGTGGAGCTATTTTAGAATTTGGTATGTTTATCTTGTAAGCTTAATAGTCATAAAAGAAAACAAAATTGCCACACAAAAGTATATATTTATATAAAGTAGACATCACAGGCTATTTACCTAAGGTTGTTTTGACACTTTCTACGTAGCGATTTTGTGAAGTTACAGTGCCATATAGGAGACCTGTCCTTAGTATTCACAGTAGAATTTTGAGAGACGGATTTAATGAGCCTATGCTTCCATTTGGGGTATTATAGTAGTTTGACTGTTTAAAACAAAACACAAAGGCCTACCATTTGTAAAAGTAGACACTCCAGGGTATCTCATAAGGTGCATATTGTGCCTTAACATGCCCCCATGTTTTCACCAATATATGCCAAAGTATGTGGTAAAAAATAATTTTGTGCATTTTTTAACTTACGGATTGCATTTTTGCTGGGCATTTTGTATATTTCATATGTGCCACTAAGTTCAAACCCCCCAAATTATGCTCAGCTAAGTCTTCTGAGTAAAAGGATACCCCCATTGTATGTCTTTGGCACTATTTCGTGAAGCTACAGTGCCATATAGGAGACCAAGCCATATCAGTTTTTACCGAACTTCGAATTTTGACGCTGGGCCTATGTGCAATTTCCAAGCATCTTCGTAGGTTTTAAATTCAAACTACCCCACAAAGGCCTACTATTTCTTAAAGTGGACACCCCAGGGTATTTCAAAAGGTATATTTTGAACCTTAGCTTGGGATAATTTTTTCTCTAGTTTGTTCCAGGTGTAGTGGTAATGAGCGTTTTTAAATGTATTTTTTTTACTTTTTTTAAACTTTTTAAAACTAGTTTTTAAACTTTTGTTTTGCTTATTAATTTTTTAAACTTTCCTAAACTTTCTTAAAACTTTTTTTTACAGATACAAATTTTTCTAAGCTTTTTTTTTACCGTTAACCCCTAACTAGCAGTAAGCAGCACTAACAGTAAATTCCCCATTTTCCCATAACTCCCACCCACCCCAGCTAGCAAAATATATAATTAAAAAATATATTTAAATTAGTTAATTAAATAAATTGAACCCCTCAGGGTTAAAAAATAAATAAAAGTTAATCGTCAGGGGTTAAAAATAATAATACTTTGAACTGTATTTTGATCACTGTAGGCAGTGATCGACTGGCAGGGAAGGGGTTAATTATTATTTGGACTGGGTAAAGGGGGATGTTTTTTTTTGTTTTTTTTTACTTAAACATTATTACTTTTTTTTTTTAACGTTACCCCTAGTTAGCCTAACACCAAATCCCCCAATTTCCCACTAACTTCCACCCACCCCAGCTAGCTAAATATATCATTTTAAAATACTTAAATTAATCAATAAAATAAATGTAACCCCTGAGGGTTAAAAAAAAAAAAGAAAAAGAATTAACCCTCAGGGGTTAAAAAAAAAAAAGATCATAGTAAAATGTAATCCCTGCCAATTGATCACTGTAGTCAGTGATCAATTGGCAGGGAAGGGGTTAATTTTTTTTATTAAAATGGGTAAAGGATGGTGGGATTTTTAATTAACTTTATTTTTTTTCTAACAGGGACAAGATCAGTGATGATCTGTCTCTCTGCACTTCACAGTGAACCCGGAAGTGCAGGGAGGTGGAAGGTGAGTATACAGAGCACATGTGCTCGCTCTGACAGGCTGTCAGAGCGAGCACCGGTATTGGGGCAGCACTATCGGGTGCTCCCGGTCTGCCTCTAATACAGAGGCAGACCGGAGCACCATTAACCCCGCAATCGCGGCGATCTGGGGTTAATTTTACCGCGTGACGGACAAGGTCCGTCACTTGTCGTTAAGGGTTTCCCCTCTGAGACGGACCTCATCCGTCACTCGGCATTAAGGGGTTAAAGTGGCAGGACCACTTTAAGAGATAGTAAATAATAGTAATAACAGAGATAAAAAATACAAGTATACTGTATGAGCACACTGCCTTTAGGGGGATCCCTCTGCTGATGTTCTCATTGACATTAGAAGAAGGAATCCCTTTAACACTAATGTTAGTGTGAGGATAAGCTAGTTTTAATATTTAAAGTTGGGAACTTTTGAGGACTGGGTTGGGAACCACTGATCTAAACTATTACCCTACCTATAATCTCAGTCCTAATCTCATCTCTCAAGAGATTCCCTCTGCTAATGTCAGTACATCATTACCTATCTTACGCAGTACAGAGGGCTTGTACAGTATGATTGCAGCATTAGAGGGAGAGCTCACACTTCCTGCAACACACAGAGATCGGTGCTAGGCAGCCTGCAAAGTCCAGCACCAATCCTGCTATGGGGACCCTGGAGTTGTCCATGACACTAAACGGGGGCACTGTGCCAAGCTGCATTGCAAATATGGGACAACTGCAGTTAAAGGGATTTAAAGAGATATGAGCTACAAATCTCTAGTTCTCCATATTTATCAAACAAATATGTGGATTCAGTTATACCATATGGCCATATCATGTTAAGTACACCACTACATCACAGTACCACAATATCAGTGAGTCCTATACTATTTTGAAAATGAAAGATGAACATGCTAACTACAATATAAAAATGCCCCTCTACTAAATCCCTTGCTGCTGGTGCTGCCAGGTGGCTGAGAAGGCCCTGCAAAGGGGTGTCCAAGGCCTGGGGAGGCCCTCTGGATGGCTGTCTAGCTTTCCAGGCAGTTTTATATTATAAATACATTCTGCCACACGCACACACATTCTTTCACACATATACACATTCTCACACAGCTGCCAAAACTTTTTGCGACACAGAAAAACTGTCATACACATACACTATACCACAATGCACATAGATACACACCCTTGGACACACACAATATTAACAATGTCAGGCACTCATGCAGATACACAATGTTAAACACATTCACAAAAACTGACACACATACAGCCACAGACACACTCTCTCAAGACGCATATTCTCACACACAATCTCGCTCACTCATATATTTAAAAAAAAAATCTTTTGATGTCCACTATCTCCCTCCAGTTGGGAGAGCTGAAGTGGATCCTCTCCTTGGGGTACAGTGGGAGTTTCTTTGGTCTAAATGCAGTGCTCACAAACTAGCTGCCTGGGTTGCCTTAGACTTGTGCCAGCCCTATCTGTGAGGCCAGGGCCAGTGCACGCAATTTTGTCTACACAGGCGACGACGCATTTTGCTGCCCTCAAAATTTGTCTACACCTGTGTGTCTATCCACCCCCTTTTTGCCTATCTTACCCATCTTTTTGTCCCTTTTGTGCATCTTGCTGCCTTTTTTTTTTATTCTTTATTTTTGTTTGTGCATGAAGTAACAATAAAGCATGCAGTGCCACGACAGCGTCTGCTAGCGTTTTGTCAGCATTTCAACATGTGGCAGTTTAAACAGCACAATATTTTTGTTTTAAAACATGAGAATAACAGGACATGAAAATAACATCGCTTTTCTGTGAGATTCAATACATGTAACAAAGGGGTATGTAATGTAGGGTATGTGTAGCACTGTGACTACTTGGTAGCGTTTTTAGTGCCTATGCATCTTGCTGCCTTTTTGTTTCTCTTTTCCCTTTTTGCAAATTGTATCCTCTGTCATTCTTTTCACTTTTTTACTTTTGAGTCTTTTCTCCACCTTTTGTTGATCTTAACCCCTTCTGAATATTTTTTTCCCTTTAATATAACTTATCTCCTTTGCCTCATTCTGTGTTTTATCCACCTTTATGTCTCTCTACCGCCTCTGATTTTCTTACTCCTCTCTGTAGCAAATAGGAATGAAAACCCTCTCACACATTATCGCTCACTGACCCATGCACTTACTGGCTCATACGTACGCATATACACACACAGACTCTTACACACACACACACACACACACACAAACACACACACACACACACACACACACATGCTCTTACACACACACACACACACACACAGGCTCTTACACACACACACACACACCGGCTCTTACACACACAGGCTCTTACACACACACACACACACACACAGGCTCTTACACACACACACACACAGGCTCACACACACACACACACAGGCTCACACAGGCTCTTACACACACACACACACCGGCTCTTACACACACACATACACACACACACAGGCTCTTACACACACACACACACACACACACACACACATACACACACAGGCTCTTACACACACACACACAGGCTCTTACACACACACACACAGCCTGTGTGTGTGTGTGTAAGAGCCTGTGTGTGTGTGTATGTGTGTGTGTGTGTCTGTGTGTGTGTGTGTCTGTAAGAGCCTGTGTATGTGTGTATGTGTGTGTGTGTGTGTGTGTATGTGTGTGTGTGTAAGAGCCTGTGTGACACAGGCTCTTACACACACACACATACACACACACACACACATACACACATACACAGGCTCTTACAGACACACACACACACAGACACATACACAGGCTCTTACACACACACACACACAGGCTCTTACAGACACTCACACACACACACACACACACACACACACAGGCTCTTACACACACACACAGGCTCTTACACACACACACATACACAGGCTCTTACACACACACACACACACACAGGCTCTTACATACACACACATACACAGGCTCTTACACACACACACAGGCTCTTACAGACAGACACACACACACACAGGCAGGCTCTTACACACACACGCTCTTACACACACACGCACTCTTACACACACACACACACACACACACGCTCTTACACACACACACACACAGGCAGGCTCTTAAAAAATGTAAATCTCTTCAGTTTGGAAAAATGGCGCCTTAGAGGGGATATGATAACATTATACAAATATGGGGCCAGTACAAACCATTATCTGGAAATCTATTCATAAACAGGGCTATACATAGGACACGAGGTCACACATTTAGGCTTGAAGAAAGGAGATTTCATCTAAGGCAAAGAGTAAGAGCAATAAGGATATGGAATTCATTGCCGGAAGAGGTGGTTTTGTCAGAGTCTATACAGATGTTTAAATTGCAATTGGATAAATACTTGCAAAAACATAACATACAGGGATACAATTTCTAATTAGTGGGGTAATAGCTGCTTGATCCAAGGAGACATCTGACTGCTATTTTGGGGTCAAGAAGGAATTTTTTCCTAGTTTGTTGCAAAATAGGAAGCGCTTCAGACTGGATTTTTTGCCTTCTTTTGGATCAACAGCAAAAGCATATGTGAGGAAGGCTGAACTTGATGGACGCAAGTCTCTTTTCAGCTATGTAACTATGTAAAACACACACAC
Organism: Pelobates fuscus; assembly: GCF_036172605.1. Lineage (NCBI taxonomy): Eukaryota > Metazoa > Chordata > Amphibia > Anura > Pelobatidae > Pelobates > Pelobates fuscus. The sequence goes on along the minus strand of NC_086321.1, from coordinate 319,494,264 downwards.
ACACTCACTTGCACACACACACACACACACACCATTGTTAAACAGGTGTCCCACCAGGTGTTGGTGCCCTAAGGAAACTGCCATTTTTTCTCCAGAGTGCACGGCCGCCGGGACAGGACGTTATGTATCCCAGCGGCCTTTAAAGCGTTTGGCCGCAGCAGCTCCTCTCGGCTCCTCTCGGCTACCATCCCCTCTGATGCTGCACAGTTTTTTTTTTCCCCTCCCACGTCCGGCACCGGCATCAACATACAGCGGCGAGTAAATTTGGCATGACAACATTAAGTGACCGTCAGGGGATGGGCTCTTTTTGCTCCCACCTCCTGCCGGTCACCCAGACTCATTTGCGCCCCTAGGACCGGAGCTCCCTAAGGCGGCTGCTTGTGCCGCCTTATGGTAGCGCCGGCCCTGTGTGAGGCCTCAACCTACAGTCTACATCTCCATGAGCCCATTTGAAGAATGGGGCGAGATGCAGGGTATCCCGTGCACCCACCACAACCAGCCCTAGGTATCAGGCAGGCCTTTCAGGAATGCTCATGAAAATGTTAGCACCATTTAAGTAAATGTGGATTTAATCAATGAAACCCTGTGAAAACTAGAGCTCAGTCGCACTCTGTGAAACCTCTGGCAGAGGTTGGAGCAGAACTGAGTTGATATATGCGAGTCCAGTAAGGTTTTAAGTAGCAGCAAAGTCCCTTTTTGTTACATAAATCACTCTTTTTATTATTCTTTTGATGTTCTATACAAAAATTTTAATGATATACGCTATTCTTTGTTTCACTCCTCTTTGCCAGCTGAATCGCTCTGCTGTTATGACTAGTGCGGTGTCACCCATCAAACTTCCATGCACACACTTGAAGGTGAAACCCTTGAGCAACTGCTCCGTCGCTGGCTGGGGGTATGTGTCTGATAGACGTGTCAGTCCAGGTGTACTGATGGAGGTAAATGTCACCGTCATCTCATTGACCACTTGCAAGAAGGCATATTCTAAAATCGTACCGATTGTACCGAGTATGCTGTGCACTGCTACGCCTGGCAAAATTAAAGGTTTCTGTGGAGTGAGTAACAAATGTCCATGTCCTCTATAACAGCCTAATGTGCTCTTACCCAACTGTGCTTTTATGTAATCACTATACTATATATTAATTGTTAATTTTCTTATTTCTGTAGGGCGATTCTGGAGGACCTCTTGTGTGCAGAAAACAAGCCGAAGGAGTGGTGTCTTTTTCTGGAAGAAAATGTGGAGATCCTACTTTCCCGGATGTGTACACTCGTGTGTCTTCTTTTGTGCCATGGATTTTAAGAGTTATTAAAAAGAACTGAATGCTGTGGCATGTAAATTGCTAATTAAATCCTTGTGGTATTTTTCTGCTTTGTCTCTGTATTTTTCCTAAGCTTGATACTAGGCAGAGCTACCGTCTAGATGTGTCAATCCCCCCGCCATCACCAGAGACAGCTTCAGGGAATTGGCTCTATCTATGAAGGATCACGCTGTCTTGCGGGATCCTCCATAGACCTGAGTGCTGTATACTAGTGCAAGCTTCTGCTCCTGGTGCTGAAGATGGCACCACCTCTGAGGGACAGGTCCAGGTAAGTAAAACTCACCTTTGCTTGCTCCCCAGCGGCAATGACACTGTCGGGGTATTTAGAAAATTGTGCAAAGATGACAGTGCAGCTGTAAGAGAGTTTGGGAGTAGCTTTTTAATGACTTATAATTATATGCAATGTGCAATTGACCAGCACATTTTTCTCAATACCAGAGTGCCTCTATTTTGTTTTCCTCTGTCCATGGTGTCTGTAGCTTGTATTCTGTTGGATAATTTTGCCTGATGGGTTAAAAGGTTACTCAAAACACCATGATCACTTCAGTGATTTGAAGTGGTCATAGTGTCTGGAGTCTGGATGTGCATCATTTCACTTTCAAACGCAGTACATACAGAGATTAACCCCTTATCTGCCAGGGGAGTAATTCCAACTCTGCCAGCATCATAGAGGTGTATTCAGCAAGAACTAGATTTGTGGACTGGCTAATATCATTTCTGAATTCAGAATGTCAGTTATTTGCTGACTGTTGATCACCACAGCTTACAACTTTTGCAGCCCTACAGAAGCTGTAAGTCCATCACTGTACCACCAGGGAGCATTGGAGAACAGCGGAGGGCCACAAACCATTTAGCATTACCGGGGAACAGGGCCAGGGTACCAGGGCCGGACTGGGGATTCCAAAGCAGCCCTGGAAAAAAAAAAAATCTATGCCAGCCCCATAAATCATTGCGCCATATATTGTCGCATGTAATATGTAAGGCTATGTCTTGCCACCCTAGATTATTGAGAGAGATATATAGATATATATATATATATATATATATATATATTGCTTTTTTCAATATAAAATATTGGTCCTTCCTGTGTCAGTGCGGATTGGCTGAGATTATCAAGCTTGATGATCTCAGCCATAGAGGCAGGGCCAGTCGAGGGGAGACCAGCACGACGTGGGGAACAAAAAGGTGAGTAAAAACACACATACACACACACATACCATGACAGACACACACCATGACACAGACAGACCGTGACACAGACACAGACACACCATGACACAGACAGAGACACACACCATGACAGAGACACACACCTACCATGACAGACACACACCATAACACAGACAGACCGTGACACAAACACACACTGTGACACAGACACACATTACATGACATATGCAGACACACACACACACACCACGACACAGAGAGACCGTGACACAGAAACACACACACACCGTGACCCATACAGACACACATTACATGACACAGACAGACACACACACACACACATTCCATGGCAAACACACACACACACACCATGACACAGACATACCATGACACAGACAGACACACATACACACACACAATGACACAGACACACATTGCATGACAAAGACAGACACACACACCATGACAGCAACACACACCATGACACAGAGAGACACAGACAGATACACACACCATGACACAGACAGACACACAATGACAGACAGAGACACACACACACACAATGACACAGACACACACAATGACACAGACAGACAGAGACACACACACAATGACACAGACACACACACACATAATTTTTACCTTTGTGCTGGCGGCCGCATGGAGAGCTCAGTTTGATGGTGCCCGCATGGGGGAGCTGGCTCTTCTGGTGGCCGCATGGGGGAGCTCTTTTGGCGGCCACAGGGGGAGCTGGCTGTTCTGTCTCTGCTCCCCCGCCCTCGCGCGCTAGAAAGAGACCGGGGCCGGAATATATCATATTCCGGCCCCGGTCTCATTAAGCTGCGCGCTGGGGCGGGGGAGCAGAGAGACAGAACAGCCAGCTCCCCCTGCGGCCGCCAAAAGAGCTCCCCCATACGGCCGCAGGTCAGCCAGCTGCCTGCCCGGCCCCAGGTGCCGACGGCCCACCGGGAAATTTCCCGGTATCCCGGTGGGCCAGTCCGGCCCTGCAGGGTACTCCTGGCATCATAACCACGGCATTAGCCTATAGTGGTTATTATGCTTGAAGTAACCTTTTAAACCTCCAAAGATTTCAAAAGATCATTATTTTCATAACAAAAATGAGTCCCTATATTATTAGCAATATAAATATTCATTGCAAAGGCTTGCACTCCTGGTTATTCAAGATAATGCCCAGTGCTAGTCAGGCAAATCGTATAGAGATTTCAGGAAAAACCACACTCCTGGGACTGGAGTATGATGAATAAAACTTAGCTTTTATTTATTCCATAAAAGATGTAAACATTTCACCTTGTTTGTCCTTATGTAAGCTCCGTGTTGGAGCTGAAACATTGACATATTTTATAGAATAAAACAAAAGCTAAGTTTTATTCATCATACCCAAGTTTGGGCCCAAAATAGGGACTCTTCCTCCTAAATAAAAATAGCTTTGTGGTATGTAGTGATAAGAATGTAATTACAGTTACCTATTAAAAATTGGATATTATTGTTTGCTTACAAAGCTTTTTTTATTACTGTATCCTTACAAAGCTGTGTGTAAAACATACCCTTTTAATACTTGTAATCAAAATAAAAAAGGCACACCAAACAATTTGGTCTTCATCATGCTCTTTATTTGTATTTCAACAGACTGACCATCAGATTTAATCTCTTCAATATCAAAATTGAGGATACATTTTTTTTCCTATGAATTTTGCAGTACCAACCAGTCCTCACTTACCAACCGGGTTCCGTTCTTCCGACTTGGTCGTAAAAAGAATTGGTCAGTAAGTGAGGATGCGCTAGCAAGCTTGCGAAAGAGAGCAGGTCTACATTCGGAGGAATTCCCCTGAACATAGACCAGTTTACTAGAGCAGGGAATCCCACAAATCTAGGAATGAAAATTGCTTAACATAGCACAAACATGTCTTATGATGAGCTCATGCTATGATTGTCGGGGACAGTTCCCTGGTGTTCCTAAAACAGAAATGCAGGGAACTAAGGCGGAAAATAGGTTCCCACTTTATGTTTAGGGCCCACACCTGCCAGCAATGAGTGGGTGCTGGGGGGAGGGCATAACAGACTCCCCCTTATTATTACCTAGGACCCCCATTCGCCGATAATGGGTGAGGGTTGGGGGAGAACAATATGTCCCCCCCCCCATTATTATCTGGGGACCCCATCCGCCGGCAATGGGTGGAGGCTGGGGGGGGAAATAGGTCCCTCCTTTTTATGCTTTGGACCCCCACCTGCCAGCAATGGGTGGGGACTGAAGGGGACACAAGGTCCATTGTTTAGTTCAATAGCCCCCACTCACGGGACACGGGGGCTGGAGTGGGACACTATGTCCCTCCATTGTTAATATTTTAAATTTTTGCCAAGCTTATTTGCTTTACAGCTTTTTTTACTTAGTATTATTATTTTTTTGTCTTTCAGTTTTTTAGTAAATAGCTCCTTAATACTTGTGTGATTTAGGTGGCTATCTACTAAAGCTATTAGCGCTCCCCATAGGAAAGCATTGAAAAATAATTTCAATGCTTTCCTATGGGCAAATGAGTGACGCTGGAGGTCCTCACACAGCGTGAGGACGTCCAGCGACGCTCTAGCACAGGTTTCCTGTGCTATGAAGGAGGAAGTGACCTCTAGTGGCTGTCTAGTAGACAGCCACTAGAGGTGGAGTTAACCCTGCAAGGTAATTATTGCAGTTTATAAAAACTGCAATAATTACACTTGCAGGGTTAGGAGTAGTGGAAGTTGGCACCCAGACCACTCCAATGGGCAGAAGTGGTCTGGGTGCCTGGAGTGTCCCTTTAATTCTGTTGCCCACTTCTGCACTCTTTCAAGCTTCATAATTTACTCACTCAGAGAAGTGACCGTTTCTTGTTACCTGATGCCATTAAATGCTTTTTTCTTCAGCTCCAAAAAAAAAAAAAAAAGATTAAAGTTGAATTGTAGATTACGTACACCAGAGAGGACGTGATGATGTGACGCGGTAATGCTCCAGGAGGTGGCGTTTAGGGGGCTGACGGACCAGCAGATGAAAAGCAGCCACAAGGTATTGGCGTCCGAGCAGAGGGGAATGAGGAGACGAAAGATATAAGTCCATAACAAGAACTATTGCTGCATGACAATAGGAGATCGAAGGCTGTAGGTCTCCACTTGAAAAGTCTCTAGGGCAGAGGGACAGAATATACATATCCAGAGAAAATAAGCTGCAATACTGTGGGGGAAAAAATCCTCCACATTACTGGAAACCATCCTGTGTTGTAAAGAGAACGGAAAACGCCAAAAGCAAGTTTAATAAAAAAATCCATTGGAGTAAAAAAAATGGTGATGGGATTCTACAAAGAATATAAAGATATTTTAGTGATGCAATTTGAAAATATATAATACCCACAAGCTTCATCGGTATAGAAACGTAATATATAAATAATCTGTATAATAAATGGAGAGAAAGTGAAAGGTTAAAAATTTGCTTAATTATATATGTGGAAAACCTAAAGGAAAAAGCAGTTGCAAACTTTACTATAAAAATCTATACCTATGTTAAAATAATAACCTAAGGATGATGACAACTGCAGAAGTACATTAGTTTATATGAACTAGAAAGGAGAACGTAAGGTAAAAAGGGAAAAAAAAAGGAAAAAGGAAAAGGACAGGAAAGGAGAAAGAAAAGAGAAAGGAAAGATCACTTTCAGGAGAATCTATTATGGAGGAGAGAAGAAACTCTTCGTCTAATTTACACGAATTTATTAAAATAAATCTGAAAAATCAAACAGAAACATTCAAAACGGAAATAAGTAATAGTACATGTCAATTAAAATCACAAATAGAAGAGATTGATATGAAACTAATTTTATGTCAAGACACGGAGGCTCATATTGCTTAACCCTTTCTTTACTGTCCACCAATAGCAGCAAAGAATACAAACATTAAGAAAAAACGGTAACCATAGTGATAGACCACTCCCATACCAAGTCCCAGTATAATAGTCAGCACCTCCCCACACAATTCTTCTTTCTTTGCTGCTCCGACCAAAGATAAGTACATGACAAATTTCTTCCATATATGTGTTTCTTATTATCATTGCTTTATTGTTATTTATGCTATTTATTTGCATTATTGATGGTAACCTCATTATTGCTTTATTGTTATTTATGCTTTTATTTGCATTATTGATTGTAGTCTTATTATTTTCCATATATTTTACGTTTCTATTCTTTTATACTATTGTGGATTATACATTTGTGTGTTATCCTTTGAACTCAGGGTTCCAGACCTCCTTTAGGGTATTATTATTTGTATACCTATCACTTGCGCTTCCCTGTTGCTCTTATCTTTTTCTCCATTTGCCTTATCTCTTTCTGGCTGTCTGTGACTCCATTGCTTCTTCTCCTGTCTTTTTGGTGCCCTTTGCGCCTGTCTTTCATTCCGTTCAGCTGTTTTTTCATGAATGAATCTTGCCGTTTGGCTATATTCTTCACGAAACCTTGCAGCTCGTTAGTTCCACCGGCATATAGCTTTGTTCGCCTGTTTGCCGCGTTCGACCTATTTTATATGAACAGCCTGCTAATTTGTCTTTTTATTCTACTATTCCTTTCGTCTATTTATTTACACAAATTCGACTCTTTTTTGCCTAACGTTCGGCTCTTTATTTGACAAATTCTCAGGATTTTGCCGCAAATCTCGCGAGATTGCAGGCGGCCATTTTCTGACATCCTGTCCTTCAGTTTCTTTGCTCTTCCTCGCGTTCTCTTCCTGTCTGCTGGTTTGGGCCCTGGTGAACTCCCTATCTCTACCCTCTAAATAAGGTATAGCTAGTCTGGGGTGATTAACTCCTGCTAGCCTGTTCCATTTTCTGTAATTTTATTTTTAGCTTTCACTCCCTACAGTATAATTTTTATATTTGGTGTCATTGGGAAATCTCACAGCATTTATTATGCCCAAGCCCAAAGTGCCTCCATCATCCGAGGTCGGCGAAATGGCTCCCAGCGGACCATGTGGTTAGGTACCTGGAAAACTGGGTACGGCACCCTCCTTAGCAAGGCGGCGTGCAACAAACTCAGGGCAGAATGTCCTAGACCCCTGATTCCCAGTAAAGTCTGTGAGACCCCCATAGTTGAGCCCAAGATGACCCAATTCCTATCCAAGATGGGATGGAATCCCCGCAAGGGATTGGATTCCGCATAAAAATCATGCCGTGGGGGGGGGGCTAAGCCACGGAGCTGAATGGCCGCATGCTGTCTGAGCTCCGGACAAAACTGCCATTTTCAACCTATTTACAGTGCCCAAAACAGCAGTGCTGGCTGTAGCAGACGTGATGGGACGTAAAACTAAAAAGTCCAAACCGGACAAGCCACGGCAAAACCCTAGCATCGGAGACCTCTGGATACAGGTCCGGACTGCAGTGAGCCCAAACATGGCCGCCCTCCATGATGACAGCTCCGACATGTCTGATGATTTTACGACCGGAACGGAGGTAGAACCTCTACCCGCACCAAAGGCCCATCTCTCCACTCCCCAACGACCCGACTCACCCCCGGTCACCATAGCGGTTATGAAGGACCTGCTGGCCGGAGTCCAACACGCTATTCAGGCGGATATGTCGAAAATACGCACAGACCTGCAGGGCCTGACAGGCCGCATTAGCGCCCTGGAACAGGGATCCCTGCACACCAGCTCGCACACCAAGCAACTACAGCGACTGGTGACCGATCTGCAACACCAGAATCTTAAATTTGAGCACCAATTCGCAGTTCTGGAGGACCAGAGGCGCAGCCAAAACATTAAGATTCGAGGGAACGCAGAAGAGTTAGGAGAGATAGGAGGAATTACCTCATTTCACAAGAAGGCTATTCACGACCCTACTTACACCTAAACAGGCTAAGCAGATAACCCCGGAAGGGATGTTCCAACTCCCAAGGCCTACCACAGCCCCAATCACACAACCCAGAGACCTACTGGTACGCCTTCCGAATAGTAGGGATAAAACAGCAGTGCTGAACGCAACACAAAACCGTTCTCCCTACCTGTTCGAGAATCTGTCGCTCTCATTCTACTCAGACCTCTCACGGTCCACAATGGCCTGGCGCCGTTCCCTCCAGCCCTTCACGGCACTTCTCCGCACGCAAAACATCACGTACAAGTGGAGGGGCTCACGCGCATTACAACTCTCTCACGGAGATTCCCGGGAAACCATCCAAGATATGCAGGGCGCGAGAGACCTACTTCCCACACTGGGCCTCAGACAGAACTCCATACCAACGACGGGACAACTCACCATACCCGCTACACCCGGGATAGGGGATCCAGCAACGACACTACCATTTGTCCCCCGACGGCTAGAGCACAGCAGCCGCAACCTGACGGGACTTTGATGGCTAACTAGGCCACTTCTCGTTCTTCACGGGTCCCCAGGCCCAAAGACTTGCCCCGAGAGCTTAAATAGAGGAACTCTGAACGCACGATAGTTTAACGTGCACAAGTTATTTGTTTCCTTATATTTTGGTTAAAATCGTTATTATCCTTATTTTAGACACCTTATATTGGCACAAGACACACTTATTTTCACAGCCTGAGGGAAAGGTACTACAAGCTGTCCCGCAGCAGCAGCCATACCTCCAACCACATATCTGCCCGACAGACACAGGGCCACCGAGAGAGCTCAACTTTCACTCTCCCCCCCACCCCAGGGTAACCGGGGATACTAAACCACCCTACTGGCCACAAAACACATGATAACATCATCACACATGCACTCCACGCATGCAAGCCACAGGCGAACCACACACACATCAAGCACAGGAGATGTCATGTCCCGCAGAGACACTTAGCCTCGACGCGCAACAGTAGCAAGATACATTCACACGCTAGTCCTAAGCTAATCTATCCTCTACTTAACGACTGAAGCTAGTGAATATCTACGTTTCTATTATTATTACTTAAATATAAAATGTGCTGTCTATATATAGCCATGTAACTGTCCTATGCTGATTGTTTATGATGTGCTTGATACAGCTATCGTGGCGTTTCAAGCTTGTTTGTCACTCTTTGCACGTGAAAAATAAAGAATTAAAAAAAAAAAAAAAATCATGCCAGGATAAACACCTGGACATTTTTTATCCCTTGGCCAAACTGTTTGACCTGGCTGAACTAGCCAGAGCCAAAAACAGGTTGACCCAGAGGAACTCCGTGGCTGGGTGCATAGGGCGATCTGCATAGCGGTCAGCATTAACACCTCCCTGTCTATAGAGCGGCGTAAAGCCATTCTCTTTAAAATTGAGCCCAAACTCACTAACCTCGCTCTCACTGAGGCGGGCAAAGACGCCCAGGGCCTGTTATTTGGAGAATCCTTTATCAAAGACCGGGGGTGCTTTCTGGGTGCTTTTACAGCCCTAGACAAAGCTCATGCCTCTATGAAGAGGGTATTTCAGGGACGTGTCTCTACCAGGGCCGGCAGATTCAGGGGCTGTCTCTCCGGCCGGTCCAATTACCACGCCCGTGGATCGGGACTAGGCTCTTACAACCAGAGACCATCCTACCAGGAGATGAGACACCAGTCCCCTTTCTTCCCCTCTCGTGGAAGACCATGGCGCTCCAGAGGCATCAGAGGAAACTCCGGTTCCAGACGCCCATACGATAAGCTTACACCTACCTCATGTTTTTTTTCCAATATCTGTGTAGGGGGCAGACACCGTAATTTTTTCCAAGCCTGTTCAAACATCACCTCAGATGTCTGGGTTCTGACCACAGTGCGGGGGTTTCACATAGAGTTGGTCGACACTCCGTGTCACATTCCGCCCGACTATCGTGACTTCGGGAGCACGTCTGGAAGACCTGATGAGGATGGCGGACTGGTCCCGTGAATCCACTTTTAGAGAATTTTGCTTTCAGCCTCTGCCCCCTGTTTTCTCTTCTGTTATTGATCAGCTTTAAACTTGCAATATGAGCTTCCGTGTCTTGACATAAAATTACATGATTTTGCTATTTCATGACGAAAAGTCATGGTTTTATGAGAGACAGGGAGGCGAGTATTGTCCCACCGTATTGCTTTTTCTATCATTTTATTCCCTCCCCCCCCCCTGTTTTTCTCTCTCAGGTTGGTTTCCAGGGGATGGTAGGTATTACACGGAGCTCAGCGTTGTATTGCCTATTATGTGCATCCAATTTATTAATGTTATGTTTGCCTGGTGGTTTGTTTCTTTGTCTGACATTATGGGCACTGTGTTGTTTCAGTTTATCAATACGTTATGTCTTGGCATGCGCAATTGGTTTAACTACCAATTTAACGGTTGGGCTCCTGTTTATGTTTTCACAGGTTGATTCCGCGCTGTTGGTGCTGTTAAGAAATCATCATTACTTCCCACGGCTTCACCACGTTGGCTGGAGATCTATGGATTGTGTTGTGGTGTGCTCCTCATTGTTGACGCTTCTCCATTCGTTGAGGGTTTGGTCCCAGTTCGCAGATGGTTCCTGATTGGTATCTGGCTGGATTTTGGCATGGTTTATTCTGCTGTGTTTTGGACTGTTCATCGGTTCCTGTTTGCTGGTTTGGTGTCGCATCTCCAAAGAAAGAGGAATTATGTGGGGAGGTGCTGACTATTATACTGGGACTTGGTATGGGAATGGTCTATCACTATGGTTACCATTTTTTCTTACTGTTTGTATTCTTTGCTGCTATTGGTGGACAGTAAAGAAAGGGTTAAGCAATACTCGCCTCCATGTCTTTAATAAAATCATGATTTTTCGTCATGAAATAGCAAAATCATGTAATTAAAATGGAAGAAAAAAAGAGGGGCGGAGCCTAGCGTCTGAAGCGGACGGTCGCATGGCCGTGTAGCTCCGGACCAAGAAGCGAAATAAACCCTAATACCAGCACCTAAACTCACACCAAACCTCGCACGGGGAGACCTAGAGACCCCATAACCACGATGGGCAGGAAAGCTAAAAAGGCAAAACCTGACAAGCCCCGCCAGGGCATGGATATCGGGGAATTATGGCGGCAAGCACACGATGCTACAGGAGCAAAGATGGCGTCTCTGCACGGAGGCTGCTCCGATTTCACAGATAGGTCGTCAGACGAAGATGAGGGAGACCTTATGCGGTCTATGCCGACCCCGACACCATCACGGACACAGCCACCCACGAAACCCCATACGCCAGTGACCATGGAAGCAATTGGGGCCCTCATGGCTGATCACCATAAAAAAATAGCGGACGATGTGGCCCTGCTTAGAGGGGACATAAAGGGCATCACCAACAGGCTGGACGCAGTGGAAGCCACCTCCAGTGACCACGCGAAACAGATTGCAGACCTCCAGGCGGCGATCCGAGACTTACAACACAAGAACCGGCAACACGAGCAACAAATTGCCGCCCACGAAGATAAAAACCGTCGAAATAATTTAAAGCTACGAGTGGTTATAGACACCATCCCAGAGGCTGAACTGCCACATTTTGTCAGGAGACTACTCACAGCGTTATTAACGCCCAAGGTAGCAAAAACTGCCACCCTGGAAAGAATATTCCGCGTACCGCGACCAGCAACTGCCCCACCAAACGCAACAGGGGACCTGATTCTCCAATTCCACTCGTTCAGGGACAAACAAGCGGTCCTGGATGTCGTTAGAGGTCAACATACATACCCCTTTGAGGGAATGACCCTCTCATTCTACGCAGACTTAACGGGCAGCACACTGGCGTGGAGGAGACATATGAGTCCATTTACAGCTATCCTGCGCCTCCAACAAATCCGGTACCGGTGGGGACCGGGGCGCACCCTTACGGTAGAAGCTGGGGGCAACAGGCACGCAATCCACAACATCCGAGAGGCCACTGAGAAGCTGGGTTTACTTGGCCTCCCCTTGAACGCACTGGCTCAGCCGACGCGACCATCGAGCCAAGGGCACCCACCGGGAGGGTATTCGGCTGAAGCCCCAGAGTTTGTACCCCGGAGACCACCCGTAGACCCCTACGCCATGGTCACAACCTGCAGGCCTAAAGTACCGTGCTGCACATCACCGTACAAACCTTCCGACGACCCGAGGATCCAGGCATGCATGTAATGTTAGGTTTCCTCACGCTCATACATGATATGGACCTAAACTACGTTTTGAGAACTTTTTATATTTTTATGCATTTCAGTTTCCTTTGTTCTTTGCCTTTTTTTTTCTCAAGATACGTATTCTGATATTTTATGTTCTCTCTTACATTTTTGTTACCACCGTGGGCCTATGCTCACATAGCCAGGCAACTTGCTCTGTCTGATGACAATACCCAGTCGGCTTAAATGAGAGGCTATGCACTAGCTATTCAAACACTTACTATTCATAACGGCCATTTTACCATCAATACGTAACCCTCACGCACTACATGCAGGCTCTGCTTAACAGACCTGGATTATGACACTGGGCACATTCATAGGTATGTAAACCTTTCATATTCACATAAGTTTAATGTGCCTTTCTCTTTATAATTATAATAGATGTATCCTTGTGTTACGGATGTGTCATATGACACAAACCGGTCGGCACCAATGAAAGTCTGTGCACTAGATATCCCGGCACTTAGTACATATACCTGGCATCTTGCTACCAACACATAGCCCTCACACACTACAGGCAGGCTATACACATCAGACCTAGATCATAACACAGGGCATAATCAAAGTATGTGATCTGTTTATATTGGGATATCATTTATGGGCCTTTTTTCTTCGTATTTATCACGGACACGTTCCTTATATCTTATGCTCCCTTTTTCAGTCTGGTTGCCATCGTGAGCCTGTGCTCACACATCTAGACAGCTAACCAGGTCTGAGGGCACCCACTAGTCGGCTCCACGGAGAGCCTATACACTAGCTCTGTAAGCACTTAAAATATGTAACTGACGTCTTGCGACCAATACGCAGCCCTCACACACTGCGTGCAGGCTATGCTTATCAGTCTTAGCTCCTGTAATAGAGCGCACTCATTAGCTTTCTCTTATTGTCAACTGATCCGCCCTAAGTACAATGAGCGCTGCCTCCTACACTCTAATGGTGACTCTTGATACATAGCATATATAGAGCAGGTTGACACCTATGTCGTCGATACTGTCACTGCGAACTACCGCATGAACAGACGCCTTTTTTGTTCACTACCACGTTGTTTTTTTGTTTTTTTTGGTTTTTACACTATTCTTTTATGCAACTAAAAACGGTGATTCTAATGGAATGCCTGTAACCAACTTGTATTATACAACCTAATGTAATCACCACTAATCACATACAGCGGGGCCTCAGGCTTGAGCGCCATATTACCCCTGAACCCACTTAGTAGTCATATAGGCATGCTAAACTTCAGCTACTACAATCTCCACACTCCAATAATCGTACTGTTTATCCGAAAGGTTGCTTAGTTATACTCTTAAATGTTTAGCGACTGATACTGTTCTATTGCGTAAATAACAAAAATGTGCAAGCAAATGAATGCCATGTCATTGTAATAAAATGTATGATATTATCTGCTTTGTCCCGCTATCGTGGCGTGGCAAATGTACTCTGTACACCAACTGCACAATAAAATAAAGAATTAAAAAAAAAAAAATGGAAGAAAAATATGAAAAAAATTGAATTCCAGTATAAAGCAGCAATTGAGGAGCTAGAAAGAATTAAGATTAATATCAATAATTTAGAACACAGATTAAATCAAATGGAGGACAGACAAAGAATAAAAAAATATCTACAAAATATACCGGAGGACATGAGAAGATAAAATAATTTGGAATTTTTTGCAGCACTAAATATCAACCTACGAAATCAAGAAATGGTGATTGAAAATACATATCTGGTGGGAAAACCGCAAAATATCTCGGATTCATGTCCGAGGGATATGGTGGTCTCCTTATACTCTTCACAAACAAAACAGCAAATAATCCAAGCAAGTAGAACTAAGAAGATAATAGAAGAAAGATTTAAAAACATCACAATATATCAAGACCTCTCATCATTTACAAGAATGTGGAGAAAAATGTTTTGCCCCAGCCCTGATGCCACTTTAACAACATAATATAAGATATCGCTGGGGGTCTAACAGAACAATAACAGTATTTTGGAAAGACACAAAGAAAACATTTGATGAGGCAAGGAAACTGGAGAACTGGACAAAAGAACAAATAAAATGAAAAGATTAAAAAGCTAATAGGGTGCCATACAGAGGAACACGAAGAGACTGGAAAATTATAATTTAATTAAGTGGTAAGCCCTTTCTTTATGCTTTTCTCCTGGTTGGCATTTAGTGTCTAAACCTCTATATCCTTAGCTACAGTTAAATTAACAATATAGAAATGGAATAAATTAATAAAAATCTAGAGAAAATGAAAATTAATTTTTACCACGATAACAACATAATAATGAAATGGTTAACTAATAAGCTTAAAAAGAAAGCAGCGAAAAACAGGATAACATGTATCAAAACAGAGCAGACCATATACATAAACCCAGAAAATATAGCTAAATTTTTTCAAACTTATTATGAAGAGCTATATAATACACCAAAACAACATGAGGGACATCAAATATTTAAATATTTAAAGGAAATATAATTTTCTAAAATAACACATTAACAAAACATCATGAATTACTAAAGCAGAATTTAAACAGGTCATTGAAAAATTAGAACATTTTAAAACCCCTGGCCCAGATGGTCTGACTAATAGATTTTATAAGGTTTATAAGGATATATTATCGGAACATCTAGTAAATGCTTTTAATGAGAGTGTGGGAAAGGGTTCCGGGCCAAAAGAAATGTTATATGCCAATATATTACCGATCTTAAAAAAGGATAAGGACCCTCAAGAACTTAAGAATTACCATCCGATCTCCCTAGTAAATGTAGATTCTAAGCTGTTTTCAGCAATTTTGGCAGACAGGATAAAAATATTGCTTCCTAGCCTGGTTCATGAAGACCAGATTGGTTTTGTTCCCACTAGACAGGCAAGCACTAATTCAAGAGGTCTGATTAATATGTTGGATTGGAGAGAGAGAGATCTGGGAATCCCATTCTGACCCTGTCATTGGTTGCAGAAAAGGCCTTTGACAGGGTCGGATGGGGATATATGTTCGGGGTGCTGGAGTCTATAGGTTTTAGTGGTTGGATGAGGGCAGCAATTAAAACTACCGTATATACCCGAGTATAAGTCGACCCGAATATAAGTCGAGACCCCTAATTTTACCCCAAAAAACTGTGAAAACTTATTGACTCGAGTATAAGACTAGGATGGGAAATGCAGCAGCTACTGGTAAATTTCTAAATAAAATTATATCCCCCAAAAATTACATTAATTGAATATTTATTTACAGAGTGTGTCTATAATGCAGTGTGTGTATGAATGCAGTGTGTGTGTATTGTGGGGATATTTATGGGATGATAATATTAAACAGTCGAGAATTGCCCACTATTTCAATTCTCTTAGATCTTAGAGATCGTTATCATGTAAGTGAAATGTATTCAATACAAATAAAATCACAATTTGTTATAAAATAGATGTAATTTATTGTGACAAATAAAATAATAATATTAGGCAGCATGCATGATAATAATCAGTGAATATTTAGTATAACATCAGTATGCAATACCATGGCAATACACAGTACAAAGCTACAGCATCAACTGTTAAGACAAGATTTATGAGGGTGCTTCACAGACATAAAAGTTCAACTCCAGCGAAAAGCCATAAAACCTTGGCTAACAGTTAACTGACTAACCCTTTCAATGCTGGCTAGATCCTCCTAGGCATATAATATCCTATTCTCATGTAATTTTTAATTAAAATAACATTCAAACCAGCTCATTAATCATTTCCTGGAACCATCCAATAAGAATAATCTACCAGATTCTATAAGCCGAATTTTAATTTGCCAAAAAATATATCTTGTCTTATTTAGAGCAAATCAATACACCTGGATAAAAACATCGGTATGCTAACACGTGATAATATCACACTAATATATAATTATTCTTAATTCCACCTGCAGAATGGAATGTCTATAACTATATATTCTTTAGTTAAGATTTCTAAATATTGAAATCTGACTGTGATTTATCCAGTCATATATCATGCTATTAGATTTTAATTAATTTAGATTAATTAAATAAAACCAGCATAATTACCAGTTAAGTAGATATTATCATCAGATGAGTAGGTAGTCCCAGGAACTTGAATGTGTGTATGATTGGTTGTATGGAAGTATGTAAGTAATAGAAAAAAAAAAAACAGTGTTGCTTAGAAAGTAAGAGTACAATTCTAAGTGTCCAGGAGTGTTTCTTGAGTTGTGTCCAAGAGTGAATATCTGTCATGGATCTCTCTGCATGTCCGAATCTAAAAGCCCAAACTTTCTCCAACTTCAACTAACTTCCTCAAACTAACCTCTCTCTTCCCTTTGTCCTAACTTTTAAAGGGCCAGACTCTCTGTACGTCATTAGTTGATAAGGCCAATAGGAAACTGAAGGTGTGGTCAACCTGCAGATTGCAATTTAGGTATTTGGTCCATAGAGGGCAGTCTCGCCTCACTAAACCTTCCTATCCAGGAAAGAGTTAACTTTTCCTAATGACGATTTTGACGTCATTTGGCTTATCTATATAACCACCATAACTTAAATTTACTTGTCAGTACAAAGCGGATGATACTAAGTTTTTGCGGATGATACTAAGATATGTAACAGGGTTGATGTTCCAGGAGGGATAAGCCAAATGACAAATTATTTAGGTAGACTAGAAAAATGGTCAGAGTTGTGGCAACTGACATTTAATGTGGATAAGTGCAAGATAATGCATCTTGGACGTAAAAACCCAAGGGCAGAGTACAGAATATTTGATAGAGTCCTAACCTCAACATCTGAGGAAAGGGATTTAGGGGTGATTATTTCTGATGATTTAAAGGTAGGCAGCCAATGTAATAGAGCAGCAGGAAATGCTAGCAGAATGCTTGGTTGTATAGGGAGAGGTATTAGCAGTAGAAAGAGGGAAGTGCTCATGCCATTGTACAGAACACTGGTGAGACCTCACTTGGAGTACTGGAGACCATATCTTCAGAAGGATATTGAAAGAAGGGCTACTAAACTGGTTCATGGATTGCAGGATAAAACTTACCAGGAAAGGTTAAAGGATCTTAACATGTATAGCTTGGAGGAAAGACGAGACAGGGAGGATATGATAGAAACATTTAAATGCATAAAGGGAATCAACACAGTAAAGGAGGAGACTATATTTAAAAGAAGAAAAACTACCACAACAAGAGGACATAGTCTTAAATAATATCAGGAAGTATTACTTTACTGAGAGGGTAGTGGATGCATGGAATAGCCTTCCATCTGAAGTGGTAGAGGTTAACACAGTAAAGGAGTTTAAGCATGCGTGGGATAGGCATAAGGCTATCCTAACTATAAGATAAGGCCAGGGACTAATGAAAGTATTTAGAAAACTGGGCAGACTAGATGGGCCGAATGGTTCTTATCTGCCATCACATTCTATGTTTCTATGTTAAAGCGTTTCTTTGGATTTTCTCCAGACAGTGCGTCGACAATTCCTGTTGTAATTTCTAAAATTGACAGTTGTAAACTAAATTTCACCCCTTATTTACAATGGGACCTTGTAAAATTCAGAAAGTAATATTAATTACTTGTCTTCTCTGTCACTTGTGTCTGTGTTAAAAAATATTTCTCTTCCATTAACATTTAGACAGAGCATTCCATCCCCCTGCTTCATTGCTTATCACTTGGCTTGTTTATATAATGCATTCCTTAGCTCAGGCTCAGTGGCTAGTTACAGAAAGGATAGAAGTTTTTGTGTCTGTCTTTGTTAGCCTAAAAATAGCAAAATGGAGTCTGCTCTGTTTTGAGTGACTCTGACAATATACACTTTTCATTTCTATTTTAGCACAAAATGTCTGCCGATATAAATATCCTGACAGTATGAATGCAGTGTGTGTGTGTATGAATGCAGTGTGTATGAATGCAGTGTGTGTGTGTGTGCAGTGTGTATGAATGCAGTGTCTGTGTGTGTGTATATATATGAATGTAATGTGTGTGTGTGTGTGTATGAATGTAATGTATGTGTGTGTATGAATGAATGCAGTGTGTGTGTGTGATGCAGAGCCTTGGTGGTGGGTGGGCATTTTTATTATTATTTTTAAATTATTATTATTTTTATATTATTTTTTTGTATATATTATATATATATATATATTTTTAATTCTTTATTTTTGTGTGCAAAGGTTAACATACAGGCTTGTTATGCCACAACAACATTGACAAGCGTATACATCGTTGGTACAGTGTTGTGGCACATAAAGGAATTGCACTTTTTTAAACATATTTTGAAACAGGTTGAACGCATGCTAGACAAGTTAATAATGGTGGGAGACCCTTAGTACAGGTTAGATAGAGCTATTCGCTGGTGAGAATTCAGTGCTAGTTATGTTCAAGAATCTGCTGGGAGCATGAACCCTAGCTTGTGTGAGTGACTAGCTAGAGGGATGGGAGATATGGAGGGTATCAGACGGGTCTCTGTGATACTGTCAGCGGGGAGAGCAATGACTAGGGTGCATATAGAAGATGAAATAAAACTAGACAAGCAAGGCAAGTTTGTGTGCATATGGGAAGTATCAGCTTGTAATGAACTCCGTCTCAGTAATAGCCGGGGGGGTTCAGGATCCGTCCCCATGACCCATAGGATCCTGGGGTCAGCCGATCCCAGATCTGCCAATGCTCTGGAATTGGGTACACAAGATCGTCGATGCTGGGGTGTCATGCAGGTGTGTACTTTTCGCAGACACATGAGGCTGTACTGTGCTTAGGTGCTTTGTGGTGCTCCTGCCCTCTGGTCTGCCATTTTGTGGGACTGTGTATGTCAGAGTCCCGGTAGCTTGTCTCCTGTATTATATTATTTTTTATATTATTAATATATTTTAATTCTATTATTATTTAAATTTTTATTTATATTTTTTCGTCCCCAGCTGGCCAGGGAGGGGGGCTCTCATTCTCTGGTAGTCCAGTGGATGGGCTGTGTAGGAGTGGGCTGGCAGAGAGCTGTTACTTACCTTTCCTGCAGCTGCTGTCAGCTCCCTTCTCTCTCCTCCGGTCCGTCCAGCTCCCCTGTCAGCAAGTCTCATGGTGTGAGTAACGCGCGGAGCTGTGACCCCGCGGCTCTCGCGAGACTTGCAGTGGGAGCTGACCGGAGGAGAGAGAAGGGAGCTGACAGGAGCTGCAGGAAAGGTAAGTAACAGCTCGCTGCCAGCCTCCAACAGGACCGCCGGGCTTGTAATGAGCCCGGCGGTCCTGGTCTGTATTATGGCAATGTAAGTTGCCATAATACAGACACTCATTCGAGTATAAGACGAGTGGGGGTTTTTCAGCACAAAAAAGGTGCTGAAAAACTTGTCTTATACTCGAGTATAGACGGTATATATCAAGAACCAATGGCTAGGGTGGTGGGAATAGATCTATGTTCCGATTGTTTTTTGTTAGATAATTGCACTCGCCAATAGACATGTGCAATTCGTTTCGAATGCAAATTCGGACAAATTTCAGAAATTCGGACATTCGGATTGCTTCCAAATGTCCGAAGTGCCGAATTTCCGAAGTGCCGAATTTCGGAATGCCGAACCAAACCAAAATTCCAAAAGTGCCGAATTTTGGAAGTGCCGAAGTGCTTCGGATTTCTGAAAAGTGTCAAAACAGGAGAGGGTTGGGGTTAGGGGTTGGGGTAGGGTTAGTGGTTGGAGTCGGGTTAGGGGTAGGGTAACCTTAACTATTCCTAACCCTACCCCTAACCCTACCCCTAATCCGAAGTCCTGAAGTTCTGAAGTCCTGAACCTCGGAATGCCAAACAGAATATTTTTCCCATGCACATCCCTACCCGCCAAGGTTGCCTTACACCGATGATATATATACTAAATATGGAGTCTCTAGCAATAAGAATAAGGGCAAATCCTGGTATTAAAGGGATTCCAACAGCCTCTAAAGAACTGAAGTTGTGTATGTATGCTGACGACACTATAATGACCCTGTCCAATCCAATTGTTTCTGTTGCACATTTGATAGATGAGATAACACAATATAGTGAAATATCTAATTATAAGATAAATATAGATAAATCTGTGGTTGTGTTTAACAACCGTGATGCTGATATAAAAGCTAAAAGGAAACTAAAAGGAGTTTTGAATATTTAGGTATAATGATATTGGATAAAACAAATAGAATAGTAGAAGATAATTTCTTGAAATTGATTAGATTAACAAATTGCTATTGAGTCGGCTAGGAAGAATTAATCAATGCTTATTTCAAGTGGACCTATTTTTTAAAAATGATTCCTCTAAAGATACCCGACAGCTGGCTAGATATTATAAAGAATTTTTAGAAACTTTGTATGGAGAGGGAATAGACCCCGCATTAATTTGGAACAGTTGACTAATAGCTTGGGGCATGGGGGTATGAATTTCCCCAATATAAAAAAAACATTACGAAGCCAGAATAATCCACCATGTTCAAATACTAACTAAAAATGAAGCGAAAAAAACATGATGGTTTATCTTGGAAACTCAGTCATGGAATAAGATCATGCTAAATAAACTTGTTTGGCAGAGTAAAGGATAAAAAATAATAATGGAAAGATATATGGATTTATGGAGTTGGGGATATTGGAATCTCTTACAGATGATTTCAAACTAGATCTGGGGAGAGAACAGAAAATCAAAACTGTTAATAATATAATGAAGAAGGGAAGAATGAAAACGTTTGCATCATTAGTCCTAGAATATAATTTACCAGAACCTGAAATATTTAATTATCAATTAAATCACTGGTCTCAAGAAATGTTGACGAGGAGAAAATTAAAAACTCCATATATATCATATATCAGTTTTTCTTATTTAAAAAATGAGTTTCATATATATATATATATATATATATATATATATATATATATATAAAGTTCAAATAGTATGGCTGCACTCACGGGAATACTCTGGTTAAAATATAACTTTTAATGAAGATGCATAAAAATCAACGTTTCAGTCCATCATGTGGACTTTCATCAGGACATCATATATATATATGAAACTCATTTTTTAAATAAGAAAAACTGCAAAACTTTTATCAAAATGTTATATGCTGATCAGATCAATGTCTTAAATTACTCTGCCAAAACAGTTTAAAATACGGGAAACTAAGTGGAATATCAATATTGATATTTGTGTATGGGTGAAACACTAGTCAGAACAAATAAAACCATTCATAACATAATTCTGATTGAAACGTTTTATAAAGTATGTAATAGGTGGTATTTAGTGCCAATAAGATTTAATAAAATAGATCCTAGTGTTTCAAATTTGTGTTGGAGATGTATGAAGGCATTTGGAAGTTATCTACACATATGGTGGAGCTGTTCAAAAACAAAAAAAATATGGTATCAGGTTTATAAAACTTTATATGATTGTGATAAGATTAAAATTAATAAAACTCAGATGACAGCATTACTACACTTGGGTTGGCCGGAATTAACAACATCCCAATATTATCTGACCACACAGCTTTTTGGCCGTAAAGTTTCTTTTAGCAACAAGCTTTAGAAATTAGCTATTCTCAGTGGGTAAAACAATCAACGTTACAATTAAAGATGGAATTGGGCATATGCTGGAGAAATAATACCTTGGTCAGGAATAAACGGTCAAGAGAAAAATGTTTGGAACTAGTATTAACACTTACGTAAAGTCTTTAAAATGTTCACTTTAGAAGTTTTAAATACAAGGTATTTAAATATTAGATAAGTAAATCTTTGTCCTAGCTCAGTCTTTTTTTTTTTTCCCTCACAGGTAGAATGTAATATGTATTATTATCGTCAATTATTTTGTTTGTTTAATATTTTGTATTTTTTTTATATGAGGGAAAAAAAATGAAAGACTATTTAATTTAAAGTTGAATTGCAACTGATAACATGGAATAAATGCATGAATGCATAATGCAGGCAAATAAATTTGATGATTAAAAATGTACCGAGGGCTGGAATTATTGCAGGAAAGGCCCTTTTTTTGGCTTTCCCACGCTTTGCAATCTCAGGTAGAGCACTCTGATTGGTTGGCATGTAAACCAATCAGAATGGCTCTGATATGCAAGTCTCCCTTGTCTCGAGAATTGCGTGGGAAATGGGTTTTTTACTTGCCCTCTTTTGAAGCTGAAGAAAACACGTTTTAGGAAAAAATAAGACATCTGATGGTAATATATATATATATATATATATATTTATTTTAACTAATTTTGTTCATTGGGTTGCCTTCACTATAATTAGGTTGAAGGGGGCAATATCTATCAAATACTCCCACTCATCCGCCAATGAGTGGGACTGGTGAAGACATTACCCTGCATCGTTATTACAATTAGAAACCACAGTCACTGGGTTCCCCTTTATTGTATTGAGGCTTATATGCTAGCCTTTTATGACAGGGAGCAGTCAATGGTTGCTCCCTGTTTAGTAGACATGGCCATAATTATATTGACACCTCCCTGTAGGCTTTTATTTGTTAAATCTCTCTCCTGAACTAAGCGTGCAGAACTAATTTGATCATCATATGATTGAGGAAAGGAAGCAGTGGAGTGCTCTACTGCTTACATTTTTAACCTTTCATACACTGACAAGGAGAGGTTAAAGATGTTAAAAATGAAAATGGTTTGCCCCCATTTCATTAGCTAGAAAAATATGCAAACTAAATTCAAATGAGCTGAGTAAACCCGTGGATGAAATACTGTTCATACAAATCTGTTTTTGGGCAAAACTATTTGGACAAACCAAAATATTTGTCCGTGTACAAGTCTATTTAACGTTATTGTAATGGAGCCCAGTACGCTAAGTACATTCATTAATAGTTGCCTCTAGCAGGAGAATATCGCGCTGTAGTGATTATAGATCTTCCCCAAACACTAAATAATACATAGTGAAGGTTACAACAATGTTTATTGTCACCAAACAAGCATATTTACTGTATAGGGAAACAACAGGGACAATAGTTTTCTGCACAGATGCTGCGGTGTCTGGGAGATAAATCAATTTATTGCTAACTTTATTATTTTCTCCAGACATCAGGGTGCTGTATGACAATACATTAAGAAACATTTAGTCACTAACACTGGCCAAAGTTAGCGTTCATATTTGTTTATGTGTGAAAAAAAATGCAAAAAACTAAATGGAAGGCCAATTTTGGCCACTGTTTGTGACTACGTGGCTACTAAAAAAGACTGGACATACCCCATTTGCAATACCTTGGGTTGTCTACTTTTGCAAATGGTATGCCATCATGGGTGTAATTCTCATTCCTGCGCTACCATACGGTCTCAAAGGAAACATAACCAATCAGGCACATTTCAATGTTAAAAAAAGGAAACTCAAGCCTTATATTTGACTCAGTAACTTTTGAAAACATAACACCTGTAATTGGTGGTTACTGTTATAATCGGGAGACTTTGCCGAACACAAATATTAGTGTTTCAAAATAGTCAAACGTATCACAATTATATCGTCAGTGGAAGTACAGTGTGTGTGAAAATGCAAAAAAATGAATTTTTACTGACAATATCATTGTAATATGTTTTACTGTTTTAAGCACTAATATTTATGTTCAGCAAAGTAACCCCCATGTACAGGTTTTATGGTGTCCTAGAGAGTTACCGGGTTAAATATAGAGCTTGTGAGCCAAACTCTCTGGACTTTCAGCCTGGGTTATCAGGCAGGTCCCTCAAATTGTAATTAATAAAATGACTTGATTATGTAAAAATATTATATAAATATATTTGTAGAATATAAATATATATGTATATATCAAAATACAGTTAGAACAAATTAAAACTGGTATATTATTTTTTCCAATGTATTTATTATTTAATGATAGAAATATATATATATATATATATATATATATATATAAATAAAGTAAAGCAAGCTGCACTCACGGACTTATGAATTCAAATGGTGTTTATTCCATCGAAGGTAGAAAAAAAAGAAGATCGACGTTTCGGTCCACACAGGGACCTTCCTCAAGATCAAGTGATACAAACATTACATAGAAAACATCTCAAATATATAGGACATTACATTAATTAGAACAATTTACCCCAGGTGTTGTGCTTACTCGCCGGCGTTCACCGCTGAACACCGCGCATGCGCGCACTGCCTTGTGACCCTACGTTAACCCCCGGTCCATGCGTAATAACGCAACGTGTACATCGCTGTCATAGCAACGTGTGTAGACGTTGCCATGGAACCGCTGTGGAAGCACAAATAAACAATAACAGTGCCTGATCGTGAACAAACTAGAAGTGAGATGAGAAATGGATTGATTTACATTCAATTAACTCTTAAAAAATGAAAAATTGAAAGAATGAAGGAAATGTAAGTAATTAGTTAAAGGCAGATATTAAATCCTAGGATCCATTAGGGTTGGTAAATAGCCGGTTAGAGCCTATTAAGGATTTTAATTTATGACGTGGGGAATGTATCTTCTGGTGCTAACATAGCATATAGAAGTGTTGGATTATCTTAATCCTATCACACTTTAGCTTGGAGATTTACTCCTTTAACTTCAAATTCTGCCGTATTGAAAAAAGATTCCAATGCACCTGAATAACAAAAAAGTCCCCTGATTTAGCTATATTACATTATTCTATGGTCCTAGGGCGCCTAATTAGACTACAATGGAACCCAAATTCCCTTTTTCCTACTTAGGGTAATATTTCGTGTGTACTAAATTAGTATATAATGGTTTACATATTAGCCCCCAAGGTTATCTTGAAATTATTGCCATGGAAAACCTATATTTCTATAGTTCCTATAGTCTAAGGATATCCATAAAGTTTAAATCTAATTAACATTTTCAAACATTATTACAAAAAAACTTATTTACATAATATACATTCCTATTGCAAGCCAAAAATCAGATAAATGAATCATACGATATCATTTCATTAAGGCCTCTTGGTGAGACAGTGTCCAGTCTGAAGATCCAAAACGTTTCCCTATTGAGGAGTAACATCCCTCTGTCCCCACCCCTCCGGGGTTCAGGGATATGATCAATGGCCGTGAACTTTAATGAGGAGAGGGGGTGCTGAAGCTCCAAAAAATGTCTTGCGACTGGTTTATCGCTTTTTCCATCCCTGTAGGCTGTCCGAATGTTGGATTAGATTTTGTTATTAGAAATGTTAATTAGATTTAAACTTTATGGATACCCTTAGACTATAGGAACTATAGAAATATAGGTTTTCCATGGCAATAATTTCAAGATAACCTTGGGGGCTAATATGTAAACCATTATATACTAATTTAGTACACACGAAATATTACCCTAAGTAGGAAAAAGGGAATTTGGGTTCCATTGTAGTCTAATTAGGCGCCCTAGGACCATAGAATAATGTAATATAGCTAAATCAGGGGACTTTTTTGTTATTCAGGTGCATTGGAATCTTTTTTCAATACGGCAGAATTTGAAGTTAAAGGAGTAAATCTCCAAGCTAAAGTGTGATTGGATTAAGATAATCCAACACTTCTATATGCTATGTTAGCACCAGAAGATACATTCCCCACGTCATAAATTAAAATCCTTAATAGGCTCTAACCGGCTATTTACCAACCCTAATGGATCCTAGGATTTAATATCTGCCTTTAACTAATTACTTACATTTCCTTCATTCTTTCAATTTTTCATTTTTTAAGAGTTAATTGAATGTAAATCAATCCATTTCTCATCTCACTTCTAGTTTGTTCACGATCAGGCACTGTTATTGTTTATTTGTGCTTCCACAGCGGTTCCATGGCAACGTCTACACACGTTGCTATGACAGCGATGTACACGTTGCGTTATTACGCATGGACCGGGGGTTAACGTAGGGTCACAAGGCAGTGCGCGCATGCGCGGTGTTCAGCGGTGAACGCCGGCGAGTAAGCACAACACCTGGGGTAAATTGTTCTAATTAATGTAATGTCCTATATATTTGAGATGTTTTCTATGTAATGTTTGTATCACTTGATCTTGAGGAAGGTCCCTGTGTGGACCGAAACGTCGATCTTCTTTTTTTTCTACCTTCGATGGAATAAACACCATTTGAATTCATAAGTCCGTGAGTGCAGCTTGCTTTACTTTATTTATCTACAATTTAACTCCCTGGAAGTCTGGCACCCGGCAGGCCTTTTAAGGCACAACTATATACTTTTAGCGTGAGTGCTGAGAACTGTTGTATTTTTATATTCATTATTTGGAGTCAGAGGGAAAACTCCTCTCATGCACCAGCATCCTTTATATACTGTTTAAAGCCTATTACTCAAGAATTTTAGTTACTTTACATTGTATTGGATCTTACCAGGATTGAGAAATGGATGATGATTTTTTATTGCAAGCAGGGGCCTTTGCAGAGAATGCGGATACTCTGCAATTTACCCCAGAAGAAACCAAGGCAATTCTTTGGGATAAATCCAGTCTGGATTTGATCACTTCTTATACCAATAAGGACATTTATTTTCAATTGTTGAAATTACATAAAAAAGCAGTGGATTTAGATCTTCATGGAGTGTTCCTTTCTGATTACTTTAAATCTAAACAAATACCTAGAGGTTTTAGAATATTGAATGTTCCAACAATAGGCAGACAAAAATCGCAAGTCTGCAGAGAATGGACACAAGTGTTAAACAGAGCGTCTCTCGATTTAATGTTGATTATAATTAAAGATGTCAGATCTGATCTAACAGAAGTACGCCAAAAGATTTTGGATATAGAAACACAACATGCACTTCTATTAAATACCACTGAAGGACACAAATTACAACAAAATTTAAAGGAAGAGGTAGCTAAATACCAGAATGAATTAATAAAATTTAAGAAGCAGAAATTGGAACGGGTTCAACAGGATTATCGAGACCATACTGTATACAAGTGGTTAACAGGAGGACAATATAGACAAAGACGCCCAAAGAAACGTATTTTGAAACCAAGGATCCCCACTATAGACGTCACCTCGGGGGAATCCGCTTCAGACAATGAAGCCTCTAGACAACCACAGAAAGTTTTTTTAGAAACAACAGGGGGAGCCACCACAACGCGCAGTCGTTCAAAGAGCCAAGACGAGGCAACATCAGGAGAGGACAAGGAGGTAAGACAATCGCTCAAAACCTCCAAGGAAGTGATTCCTATCTTTAACCTCTCAGAAAGAAAGCTTACTCCTGAAGAGGAAAAAATTCTAAGTATGGGGCTTTCTTTTGTTCCTACCACCAAACCACATTTGTTTCAATGGAACACAGAGATGTTCCGTTTTGGAAGAAATTTACGTCTAAAAGAATACTATGAGAAAAAAACAACCACCCAATCCAACTCTATTTCTAATTTTAAACAGGACCAACAACAAGGACTGCTAAGACCTAAATCAACGTTTGATCCTGCTACCAATAATCCATCCCTCAAAACGTATATGTCTACGGTATTGAATGAAACCAAGACACATATATTGAAACCTCGAGAATATCCTCAAAATTTGTCCAAAAAACAGAAAAAACTGGTACAGAATTTGGCTGAAGACAAGAACATCATAATTCGTCCAGCAGACAAGGGGGGAGGCATCGTGGTTATGCAGTACACGAATTATGCAAAGGAACTAAAATCACAATTACAGTGTCCGTTGACATATAAACAATTGAAAAATGACCCAACAAAGGAGGTTCAGAGAAAGATCGAGGAAGCACTGAATATGGGAGTGATGGCGGGACATATTGAACCAAGGACAGCAGAATGTCTATATAAGAAGCATCCCAGAATACCAGTTATCTATACGATCCCTAAACTACATAAGGATCCAATACACCCCCCCGGAAGACCGATTGTTTCAGCGGTGGGGGGTGTCTTGGAACCGGTAGCTAAGTGGTTGGATAATCTTTTTAAAAAACCAGTTGCCGATCTGGAAACATGTATCAAAGACACCCCTACACTGATCAAGACATTAACAACAATTCGATTACAAGGCAAAAAGGTGATATTAATGACCATGGATGTCAAGAGCCTTTATACAGTAATCCCCCACACACAGGGGATAGAAGCTATGCGCCAAGTCCTGACACATTCCAAATCCTACAAGGGGCCAAATATAGAATACATTCTCTACATGTTGGAACTGGCACTATCTAATAATTATTTTCGGTTCGAAGATGAGTGGTTTATGCAGATTGCCGGCACGTCCATGGGGGCGGCAATGGCCCCCATGTACGCAAATGTATATATGTATATTTTTGAAACGACCTACATACTTCCAGTCTATGGTGATAAAATCATGAACTTTTTCAGATTTATCGACGACCTATTAATAATTTGGACAGGTACAGCTCAGGAAGCGCAACAGATGGTGGATAATTTAAATAAATTGGATACACCCATTCGATTTACATCAGAAATTAATACTGAGAGGGTACATTTTCTTGATCTACAAATATGGTCAGATGGAAATGAACTTCAATTTTCACTATATACCAAGCAAATGGATCGCAACACACTCCTCCATGCACGAAGCGCTCACCCGGAACATTTAAAGGCATCATTACCCAAAGCACAATTTCTAAGAACGATACGCAATAACTCTACCTGTGCAAAAAGGGAAGAACAATTAGCGGAAATGAAGAACAAATTCCTATCTAGGGGATATAAAAAAATGGACTTAGAAATAGCGCTACAACAAGCCAGAGAACATACTCCAAGAAAGGGGGCGATATCTCAAAGTCGAATACTATGTCCAATGACTTATAACAACAAGGCACCGAGTCTATCAAACATCATCAAGAAGAACTGGAACATGCTGGCACAAGATAACACACTCCCAGGAATCTTTAAACAACAACCACTAATATGTTACAAACGTAATAGAAACCTGCGAGACATGCTGGTAAAATCGGACCCCACACAAAGCTATATGAAGATGGAGAAGATACAGAAACGAGGCAGCGTAAGATGCCTGGGCTGCGTTACCTGCAGCCATATGGTTCCCACACGCTCTTTCCACCATCCACACACTAATGAAGAGTTCCTCATTAAGTTCACAATTACATGCAAAACGATGTTCGTGATTTATAAAATTCTATGCCCATGTGGCCTATCTTACATAGGCAAAACCGAAACACAGCTTTGTGACCGTATACGGGGACACCGCTCCAACATTCGGACAGCCTACAGGGATGGAAAAAGCGATAAACCAGTCGCAAGACATTTTTTGGAGCTTCAGCACCCCCTGTCCTCATTAAAGTTCACGGCCATTGATCATATCCCTGAACCCCGGAGGGGTGGGGACAGAGGGATGTTACTCCTCAATAGGGAAACGTTTTGGATCTTCAGACTGGACACTGTCTCACCAAGAGGCCTTAATGAAATGATATCGTATCATTCATTTATCTGATTTTTTGCTTGCAATAGGAATGTATATTATGTAAATAAGTTTTTTTGTAATAATGTTTGAAAATGTTAATTAGATTTAAACTTTATGGATACCCTTAGACTATAGGAACTATAGAAATATAGGTTTTCCATGGCAATAATTTCAAGATAACCTTGGGGGCTAATATGTAAACCATTATATACTAATTTAGTACACACGAAATATTACCCTAAGTAGGAAAAAGGGAATTTGGGTTCCATTGTAGTCTAATTAGGCGCCCTAGGACCATAGAATAATGTAATATAGCTAAATCAGGGGACTTTTTTGTTATTCAGGTGCATTGGAATCTTTTTTCAATACGGCAGAATTTGAAGTTAAAGGAGTAAATCTCCAAGCTAAAGTGTGATAGGATTAAGATAATCCAACACTTCTATATGCTATGTTAGCACCAGAAGATACATTCCCCACGTCATAAATTAAAATCCTTAATAGGCTCTAACCGGCTATTTACCAACCCTAATGGATCCTAGGATTTAATATCTGCCTTTAACTAATTACTTACATTTCCTTCATTCTTTCAATTTTTCATTTTTTAAGAGTTAATTGAATGTAAATCAATCCATTTCTCATCTCACTTCTAGTTTGTTCACGATCAGGCACTGTTATTGTTTATTTGTGCTTCCACAGCGGTTCCATGGCAACGTCTACACACGTTGCTATGACAGCGATGTACACGTTGCGTTATTACGCATGGACCGGGGGTTAACGTAGGGTCACAAGGCAGTGCGCGCATGCGCGGTGTTCAGCGGTGAACGCCGGCGAGTAAGCACAACACCTGGGGTAAATTGTTCTAATTAATGTAATGTCCTATATATTTGAGATGTTTTCTATGTAATGTTTGTATCACTTGATCTTGAGGAAGGTCCCTGTGTGGACCGAAACGTCGATCTTCTTTTTTTTTCTACCTTCGATGGAATAAACACCATTTGAATTCATAAGTCCGTGAGTGCAGCTTGCTTTACTTTATTTATCTACAATTTAACTCCCTGGAAGTCTGGCACCCGGCAGGCCTTTTAAGGCACAACTATATACTTTTAGCGTGAGTGCTGAGAACTGTTGTATTTTTATATATATATATATACATATACATACACACACACACTACTTTTATTTACTTTATTAAACTATATATTAACTTTCTAAACTTAACTTTGCAGGCATTAGAAGGAATGCCCGAGAGCTCAGACAGGCCCCCTGCAGGCACTGCATAAGCCGGCCATGTGATCGCAAAGACCCCGTGATTACATGGCGGGGGGGTCAGATCGGGCAGCGGGGAGGGGGGTCTGTCTGAGCTCCCAGGCAGACACCAGGATCGTGACCCCCATCTGAGGAATGGCGGGGAACGTTAAGCAGAAAGGACGGCAGGGACGTCATCCTTAAGGGGTTAATCTTATGCTGTGGTTGACTCCTTTCTAGGGACTTTTTGGTTTAGGGTATGGCAATGCGGGGTAATTGATCTAGTCAGGCAATAGTTGCAAGATACAACATGAGGGAGGAGGCTAAAACCCCCAAGGAAGCTACGAAGAGCTCAATAAAGTTTTATGGATTTGAATATCTGCCGCAGGGTGTGCTGTGAGTTGTAGTCCTCCATTTTGCACTCTACTACAAGGCGCGATGTCACTGTGCTGTAAGCTCTGGGATCAATTACTATATTTATTTATAAAATATTTTACCAGGAAGGAAACTGAGATTTCTCTTGTTTTCAAGTATGTCCTGGGTCCACAAAACATTGCATTGACACAACAAGGTACAATCAAATACAAAAACAATATCAATACTTAATATATACAAAATTTAACATAGAACAGGTAGGAAATATATAATCAACCATGACAGGCACATTCTGTTTTGAGATATGTAGAGCTGATCTCTTAGGTTTGGGGAAGATTTGAAGGTGTGCGGGAGGTCGTTCCATAATTGTGGTGCTCTGTAGGAAAAGTAGGATCGGGCTGCTTTCTTTTTGTATTGAAGTAGACTAAATAAAGTGCTGGTACTGGATCGGAGGTTATAGGAAGTGGGTTCAGCCTGGGAGAGCATTCTGCTCAGGTAGGGTGGGAGCTTCCCAGAAAAGCTCTTAAACACAAGGCTGGAAAGATGAAGGGTGTCTGGATTCCAGCGACAGCCAGTTTAGTTATTTTAGCATGTCACAATGGTGGATCATGTAATTACATTGTAGCACAAAGCAGCAGAACGACTTATACAATGTATTAAGTTTATTAAGGTGGGTTTGCGGTGCATATACTACACCCCTATAATTAATGATTAGCATCAGCATTTGCTGTACAATCTTTTCCTTTACTGTAGGGCTTAGACAGGATTTATTTATGTACAGGACACCTAGTTTTGGATAAAGTTTAGATGCAAGTTTTTCTATGTGGAGGCCAAAGGATAGATTGGGGTCTAACATCATACCCAAGTATTTGAAAGAGTGGACTGCGGTCAGTGTGCTATTTGAATTTGTTTTGATGCATAGTTGGGAATTTTGTAATTTGTGTAATTTAGGTACTGTTCCAAGGATCTTTGTGCCAGTTTTGTCATTGTTTAGGAAAAGTTTGTTTTTTGCGATCCAATTTTCTACCTCTGTGAACTGGTCTTTGAGCACAGCTTAAAGCTGTGGTTGATTGGATTTGTTTGCATATATTACTGTGTCATCTGCGTACATGTGTACTTTTGAGGATTTGCAGACATTAGGCAGATCATTTATAAATAATGTGAATAGTAGCAGCTGCCCCGGGCCCAGTTACTCCTGGGGGGCCCAAAGCAGCTGCCCCGTGGGCCCCGTCGCCTGCATTAAAAATATTTCCCAAATGGGCCCGCAGTTCTAGTATTGCGGCTGCAACGGGGCCCGCACACTTAGGGCCACCCAGTGAGTTCCAGCAGGGATCCGGTCGGTGCTGTGGCCCTTTAACAGCGTGACCGGGCCCCTTGCTTAACGGCTGCATGGGAGGAAGTGACGTCCGTGAATCACTTCCTCCCACCTCAAAGACATCGGGCCGCGCGGGAGGCTGAGCCAGGATCCAGTGAGGAGGGGGAGCAAGGAGAGCCAGACCCCCAACTCAAACTACCCAAGCCAGCACACTATACCCCAGGGAAAGAAGCCTCTTGCAAAGGTAGGAAACTGAAGGGTGTCTGTCTGTGTGTGTGTGTGTGTCTGTGTATGTGTCAGTATGTCTGTGTGTGTCTGTGTGTCCGTTTGTATATCTGTGTGTTTGTCAGTTTGTATTTGTGTTTGTGTATCTGTGTGTTTGTCAGTATGTATTTGTGTTTGTGTGTGTGTCAGTTTGTATATCATTGTGTTTGTCAGTATGTATTTGTGTTTGTGTGTCAGTATGTATGTCTGTGTACCAGTCAGTATGTCTGTGTAGGTATGTATGTCTGTGTGTGTCAATATGTCTGTCACAGTGTTAGTATGTCTGTCACAGTGTGTGTGTGTGTGTATCTGTATGTTGTCAGCATGTATGTATCTGTGCATGTATCTGTATGTATCTGCATGCGTGTCAGTGTTTGTATCTGCATTTGTCAGGTTATGTATCTGTATCTGTATGTTGTCATTGTATGTTGTCAGTGTATCTGCATGTGTGTCAGTGTGTGCATCTGTGTGTATCACTGTGTGTGTGTGTTTGTGGCAGTGCATGTGTATTTGTGCATACATCTCAGCATTCAACACTACACGCAAATACACACCTGCATTCAAACTTCAATACTACATATAAACCCACCTCTTTTTTTAAACAACAATTATATACAAATACACCAGTGCATTCATAAACCAACACTACACATAAATGCTTACTTGCATTCAAATGCTATCTCCACATACAAACACACCCCTACATTCACACAAACATACTCCATACAAAAACATGCTTACACTCAAACACACAAATACTGCTCAGTGCTAAATACAACCCTGCATGCATGGGAAAATGGTAGCGTCCCAGCTGTCAAAGCATTGTTGGAGTTGCACGACAGATGGGGATCTACCTTTTGCCCCCTCTTGCCCAAAATAATTAATGCACTAGAGCCCTCTCTACTTCACGTCTGCCTCTGCGTTGGGGTGGGGGGCATGATTGCATGCCAGGGAGGGGATGACAGGGTCCAGGGGGCCCAAGCAAATGTTTGCCCAGGGACCAATCCATATTAAAGACGGCCCTGCGAACACCACTGGGAGATGAAGTCGCTGTCAGATCGAAACCAGGTTAGCGAATCACCATTACCTGAGTTTTTTTTAGTTGTGCAGTAGAATGTCTTGTTCTACTGTGTCAAAGACCTTTGCAAAATCAAGGAAAATAACTCCAGTTAGGTCTCCTTGTTCCAGGCCAGTTTGGATGTCTTTGCAAACTTTTAAGAGGGCAGTTGTAGTGGAGTGATTCAGGCGAAAACTTGATTGATCAGGGGTCAGATAGTTAGATTGCTGGTAATACCCACATAGTTGCGTATGGACGCATTTTTCTAAGATTTTTGACAATACTGGGAGCAATGATATTGGGCAATAGTTAGAAACCAAAGTAATGTCACCACTTTTATGGATAGGCACTACTCTTGCAGTCTTCCAAAGTTTGGGTATGGATCCAGACACCATGAGGTCAGGCTTTTTACATTGCAGCAGTATAAACAATATTTATTGACGTCATTTGTTTATTACAATTTTGGGTAAAAAAAAAAATTAAAAAAATTATATATAGTTATTTGTTTTATAAAATGTAACATGCTGGAAGAAAGATTAGTCACCCATTGTTTTTAATGTATGGTCTCCAGTGAACGAGGCAGGCTTTATAATAATATGTAGCATTAAATCAAATAAGTGATTGAGGATTGTCCCAAATCAATAATGTCATTACATCAATAGCATGTAGTGAAATTCGATACATACTGAAAGGCTCTTCAGCCAGAGGACCATCACTATAAGTCCCATCTATTTTGAGGTTCATCTAGTGGTTTCTATTAAACCATACTGCAATCATTCTTTGATTTGTAGATAACTCACTCACTGTACATTATTGGTGAGCTTGGAATGCTAAAAGTTGATCTACTATTTTGACATCTGATTGAGAACTGTTTGTGAGGGATGTTTGGATGGATAACCAA
This sequence comes from Pelobates fuscus, assembly GCF_036172605.1. Taxonomy (NCBI): domain Eukaryota; kingdom Metazoa; phylum Chordata; class Amphibia; order Anura; family Pelobatidae; genus Pelobates; species Pelobates fuscus. The sequence continues at coordinate 319,459,208 of NC_086321.1, read as the reverse complement.
TATGGATGAACAGTATACATACATATCATATACCAGCAAAAAAAAAAAAAATGATTGTCATAAGTTTAGACATTTTATTAGATGATCCCTAGTTGTGGTGTGTGTGTATTTGTCACGATGTGATCTTGAAGACTGAAAATTATTTTCTTGGCCATTATTTTTATTCTAAAATATATTAAAAGAACACTCTAATCTCCTTTAGGAGTTAATTGGGCATCCACTCTTACCTTATAAAAGTGCCTAATTAAAGAGAAATATACACTTTTATTAAGCATTTAGCTTAGGGTGAGGGTGTTCTTCCTGACTTGTTGCGATTAAAGATGAGCGGACACCTGGATGTTCGGGTTTGCTGGGTTCGGCCGAACTTCGGCAAAAAGTTAGGGTTCGGCCTTGAACTTGACCCGAACCCGAATCCCATTGAAGTCAAAGGGGACCCGAACTTTTGGACACTAAAATGGCTCTAAAAAAGTCCTGGAAAGGGATCAAGGGCTGCAAAAGGAAGTAAAATGGGCGTAAGAGTAGGACAAACGCTCTGCAAACAATTGGGGTAGCCCCCAAAATATTGGGACATATAAAACAAGAAAACAAAGAATAAGTGCACTTGAGTATAACAATGGCTGGGTGAGGCCGGTATAAATGTCTATTCTGCACAAGGTACAGACAAGTCTGGTGGGATCCATGCCTGGTTCATTTTAATAAACGTGAGCTTGTCCACGTTGGCTGTGGACAGGCGGTTGCGCTTCTCTGTGATACCGCCCCCTGCTGTGCTAAACACATGTTCAGACAATACACTGGCAGCAGGGCAGGCCAGCACCTCCAAGGCATTAAGGGCAAGCTCAGGCCATGTGCCCAATTTGGAGACACAGAAGTTGAATGGGGCAGATCCATCAGTCAGTACGTGTAGGCATGTGCACACGTACTGTTCCACCATGTTGCTGAAATGCTGCCTCCTGCTAAGACTTTCCATAACAGCTGGTGGTGCTGGTTGTTGTGGCGTGCTGACAAAGTTTTTCCACATTTCGGCTATGCTCACCCTGCCTTGTGAGGTGCTGGCGGTGCCCCAGCTGCGTTGGCGACCTCTTCCACCTCTTCTCCACCAGAAGGAATGACAGCATTTCAAAGGCCAGGAATTTTGAAAAGCTGGCATTCAGGGCCAGGTATCGCGGGTGGGTAGGGGGGATACATCCTCTTTCTCTCCAGTGATTATTTTTATTGGACTGCAAGAAATGCACCGCAGGCCGCAAATGTACTATTTAGCGCCAAAAAAAAGTGAATTAGTCAAACTGCAATGTCACAGCATTATTTAAAAATGCCTAGATGTTGCCCACTGAGCTACCAGAACAGGATTAAAGTAACGTATAAGTGTGGTGGTAGACAAGGAACAAAAGACTGCAGTTGTGGTGGATGTGACAATACCCAGTGATTATAACATCAGGAAGAAGAAACAGGAGAAGGTGGACAAATACCAAGGACTGAAAGAAGAACTAGAAAGGATGTGGAAAGTGAAGGCAATAGTACTCCCAGTTGTGATAGGAGCACTCGGGGCTGTGACTCCCAAGTTGGGGGAGTGACTTCAACAGATTCCAGGTGGGACATCTGAGATCGCTGTCCAGAAGAGTGCAGTTCTAGGAACAGCTAAGAAACTGTGCAGAACCCTCAAACTCCCAGGCCTCTGGAAGAGGACCCGAGAATGAGGAATAAACATACCACCGAGGAGGGGTGAGAAAATGTACTTTTTTATTATATATCTATATGTGAAACCACAGATGGCTAGGGCTGCACTCACCTGTACATGCATATATTATAGGGTGCTGCTGGGGCCAATTAATACAACATACAAAATACATAATCCAACACACTCGCTCATTCACTAAACAGCGATTTCAAGACTCAGAAGTTGTAATGGTTTTATTTAAAAACACCTCGCCTAGGCAAGAAATAATAGAGGTTTAGTTACAGTATATGATCATACATTGCATAACCCTGCCACATCGTCAATGTACCTGCCAAGAATAGGCTACATTTATGGTGTGGCAGGCTTATGCAATGTATGACAGGTAATTTAGGCATGGTGAAGGGATGGGTCAGGAGCCTGAATTCAGGAGGTGCCCTGCTAGATTTTGAGGCAGATAATAAACTGTGAACACAGACAACACAAACATGTACACAATGACAAATACCAACAACCACACATATAAAACATGCCGAGAAAGAAAGGTAAACAGATTCACATACACAACATGACTTCATAGAGGTGGTCAGACCTCGCATTCAGCACCTGTTGATAACATAAATATGGTTTATTGAAGGGGAGCAAGTTCCCAACCTGCCCTCCATCCTCCCCCCCCCCCATCCCCCCCAGATACGTCACCAGAATGTCGGATCCGTAAATGGTTAAGAACTATAGTTCAGTTTTACTAGTACTGATAAAAATCTAATTTACATTGTTCTTGTTGACACTAACTTTAAAAGATTTTAGGTTTCAGTTCCCTTTTACATCTCCTTCATATTATAACCTACCCACAAACCCAGTTTCCTTAAACTCATATGTTTGCTAAAATTCTATAGAAAACCCGTGTAGAGTATCATTCCTACAGAATACCTCCATTAACTCCAGAGGACTAACATTTAGCCATGAAATATATTCTGCTACTACTAACAGCTCTGTGCAGTCTCCCTCTATCAGGTAATAATGTTTGTTTTTCTTAACACAACAACCCCTTCGTTTTTGTTCCACATTGAATAATGCTCTTTAATTTGCATTTTAAAGAAAAACTAAAAATGTTCACTGATTGAGCTTGAGAAAGCAGGTTATTTAAATTGATTGAAAATTTGTGTCTTGTGTAAGTAATTTACCACAGTTTTAACATCACGATACCAAAATAGTTACCTGTGCACTAACCAAATAGCAATATGCATTTAAAGAAAGATTTTGCCACTACTACGGTTATCATTAAAGTGTAAGTTTATCTGCCAATATCAAGGCAAACATTATAGGTAAGTCCTAGTCTATGCTAAACATTTGTGAAATTGTGAGATGGAGCAAAGTGATTTATTTTCTCTAAAGTGGGAATTGGGGAGTTTACAAGAAAAATAACAAATTTAAAACCAATGTAGGTCAGTGCTCCTCAAGGCACTTGTAATAGTCCAGGATTTAGGGATTACTCTGGTGTTTTAAGAAAACAAAAAAACAAAAACAAAAACAGTTTTGAGTCTAAGGTGCTTTTAGTTTTTTGTATTAAAACTCCTCAGACACACCCAGACAATCCTTAAATCCTGGACTGTTAGGCAGGGACGTTTTAGCTGCGAGGCAAACAAGGCATTTGCCTTGGGCGGCATTTTCCAGGAGGCGGCAAAAGTCTTGTTAACTGACAAGCCATTCCGGCTCCCGTCATCACTCTGCGGCACGTGAGGAAGCTGAGAAGAGTGCTTAGCGGAAAGTGCTCCCTCGCCAGCGCTGCCCGACCGGCAGCCACAGGGAGAGGGAGAAACAGCATTCCTAAAGGTATGGAGGCTGGGGGGGGTTAAAAATAAATAAAGTGAGTGTGTGTGTCTGTAAGTCTGTTAGTGTGTGTGTGTGTGTGTGTCTGTCTGTCTCTGTTAGTCTATCTGCTGTTTTCTATCCCTATCCCTGGGAATCAGGGAAATTGGAATTGTACATTTATAATTGTACTGCACTGTTGAATATGTTGGTGCTATATAAATTATAATAATTATTCTTGACTCAATCACCCATGGAAATTAAACCACATAAGGAGATCACTGATGGCATCCTGAGTTACATACATATCCTCATTTGCACATCAATGCTCAAATCCTTTGAGTATGGCCCAATGAAAAATGTTAGATATCCCTGGACTAGTATAATGCAATATAATAAGGTCTTAAGCATTTAAAGGGCGAATTATGGTAGGATGTTTTCAATGTAATGCACTATAGGTTTTAACTAGGCAACTGGCTTACAAAGCAACAAGGACCTTTTGTTTTATATATAAGTGGGAATGTGTTTTTTTTTTTTTAAAACAACCTTTTCTGCAGTACCCGTTGTATCTGTATGTTACTACCAAGAGCAAGAAATCTGTGAGGTTATGTCAAGGAAGTTCCCGATTCGCTTCCCCTTTCTCTCTATTGCTGTGTCTCTTTCTTCCCAGACAGTGCCTTGCCCTTTCTGTTTCAAAAAGTGGTGACCCATGTTTAACTACTGACTTCTGGATATTTGTTTCCTGTTTTGCCTGTTCCCCTTCTGTGCATATCTGGGAAGTCTCTCATTTTTTTGTTTATTCCAATTTTTTATTATTTTTTTTTTTTTTTTAAACTCAACTCACAGGGACACGCGTCACCCATTAATCTTTACTTTCTTTTTTGCCTGCAGCCATTCCCACACCTGCACCTCGGAAGCAAATATGCTTGAATGCACCTTAAATGCATCTTCCATGCTTGGGCTTGCTTTGACATAAAAGTAGACTTTTTATTTATTGTCTGAACATTGCTCTGTGTCCGATAAATAGGAAGTATGGTGTAAGTTTTTAGTTTCCTTGTAACCCCTGAATGGAGTGTCACTTTCCTCATGTGTGGTTGTCATACTGTTCCAAACAATTACATTTAGATTCTAGTTCAGTCATTGTGCTAGTGAACTGAATCGGACATAGTTGGGCGTATGCAAGTAGACATAAATTCAATGCATAATTCATATACATGTCAGGTATCAGTGGAGACATGGCACATATACATATACCAAATATTTAATACATATTAATAACTAATTGCTTTTATAGTATAATGTTCATTTTTGAGATATGAAACTCATCTATTCTATTAGCTATGTGTTGATGCCTACCATTATGCCTACCATTTAACTTGGACAAGGAAGTCTAGAGAGTCAAATGGATCTGTGGCTAGATTATATACGGATATATATATTATATTGCTCTCTTTCTACAGGGGCCTATTACATTGTTGGTGGTCATGAGGCAAAGCCACACTCCAGACCCTACATGGCATCACTGCAGGACAAAAATGGCCATTTCTGTGGGGGATTCCTCATCAACAGGAAATGGGTGCTCACTGCAGCACACTGCTTGGAGTAAGATGAACTGCTCCTATTTAAAACAATCATAAATAGATCTTTTAATCACTGCTAGAACTACATATCGGGGGCGATACACAGCTTTAATATGGATTTTGTCACTAGTTAGGTACATTTCTTTAAATGGTGTAGAATCATAGGGCTAAATATAATAACTAGATGCTACAGTCATAGTGTGTATAATCTCACCAACAAAAACCCATTATTGTCCACATTTCTGTAACCATTTGGAACTTGTTTAACCACCTTTATATAAAAGTGATACATTTTCAGGTCAATTTTACGTGTTGCCAGTTACAAACTGAAAGGCAAAATAGTACTACTTTACAGTGAGTTTCTCTCACTGTAATACCACATGCTAAATTTCTTCTCACCAAAAGGATAAAGTAATCTTCCATTGGTGAGACAACCTCATTTTCCATATTTGTTATTACGATCCCAAGCAGTTTAGACATTTTTGGCATTCTATCTCTCAAATATTTCATACATACAGATAGAAGTCTTAAGCAGTTACTCCTTACATCAGCTCACTTTAAGCATGTGAATACCAACCATCCATCACGCCATGACATACACTCTTAATCCTATGTAGCGAGGCAGTGTGTGGGAACGTGTAGATGTATTTGTCTAGTGTGGCTGTGTGTATCTCTGTAGAATATCAGTATTTAAAAGGGACACTGTAGTCACCCAGACTACTTCAGCTCAATGAAGTGGTCTGGGTGCCAGGTCCCTCAGGTTTTAACCCTTCAGATGTAAACATAGCAGTTTCAGAGAAACTGCTATGTTTACATTAGGGGTTAATCCAGCCTCTAGTGGCTGTCTTCTGGACAGCCGCTAGAGGCGCATCTAGGGAGCTGACGTCGGACGGGGAGGAGAGGTCGCCAGCGCCAAGGGAGCGCTGGATAAAGGTAAGCTGCTAAAGGGGTTTTAACCCCTTCAGCGCCACTGGAGGGGGACCCTGAGGGTGGGGGCACCGTCAGGGCACTATAGTGTCAGGAAAACCACTTTGTTTTCCTGACACTATAGTGATCCTTTAAGTGTGGTGTGAGCGGGGTGGGCCAAGGACCACTCCCCTTTTATAACCACTCCACTCGTATTCCTACCTTTTTTCCACAACTGGATGAACATCTTGGAAAATCAGTCCACAGATATTAAAGGGAATGTAGTTAATAAAATTAGTTACATAGCTGAAAAGAGACTTGCGTCCATCAAGTTCAGCCTTCCTCACATATGTTTTTTGCTGTTGATCCAAAAGAAGTAAAAAAAAAAAACAAAAAACAAACAAAAAAAACAAACAGTTTGAAGCACTTCCAATTTTGCAACAAGCTAGGAAAAAAAATCCTTCTGGTCCCCAGAATGGCAGTCAGATTTATCCTTGGATCAAGCAGGTATTACCCTACATTGAAAGATTATATCCTTGAATATTCTGTTTTTGCAAGTATGCATCTAGTAGCTGTTTGAACATATGTATGGACTCTGATAAAACCACTTCAGGCAAAGAATTCCACATCGTTCTTACAGTAAAAAAAAAAAAAAAAAAAACACCTTTCCTTTGCCTTAGACAAAATCTTTCTTCCAGTCTAAACGCATGACCTTGTGTAGTATGTAAAGTCCGGTTTGTGAAAGCGGCACTGTCATGCCGAATTCCGTTTTTTTTTTAACCCCCCTCCCGCCTCAACTACATCCAATCGACCCCCTAGTCATCCCCAAATGCCCCTATGCCCCCCACATTACCTATTTTTTATTCTTTATTTTCTGCCCGATCTTTATTCAGGGCGCCGCCATCTTTGTGTGGGTAGGTGAAGTCCCTGTGGGACACGTCATCTGCCCACACTAGATAGCCCTGAGATTCCCGCACATGCCCAGTGAAACACCTGGACATGCGAACAGGAATTTCACCTATTCATTCATTCATCAGACAGACGAATGAATGAATAGAAAAAATCAGACGAACAAACTAACACTGTGTATCAGTGTTAGTTTGTTCGTTCAGTTTATTACAAGGAGGGAGCTACCGGCGTGCAGCTCCCTCCTTGTAATATGTAACTATAGAAGCGGCAGGGAGCAGAGCTCCCCACCACTTCATAAGCCCCCCAGGTCCCCCCCTCACTCTATGGGGGTCAATATGACCCCCATAATAGCACAAGGGAGATTAAAATCTCCCCAATGCCCCTACTCGCTATATCGCGAGTAGGGGCATGTCCACTAAACAGTGAGCAGCCTGTGGCTGCTCACTGTAAAAAAAAAAAAAAAAAAAAAAGGGTAATAAGGGGGGGACGAGGGGCCTACTGTCCTCCCCCGCCGGCCCCCACCCCTGGACGGCGGGTGGGGGCCATAATGGGAATGAGGGGGGACCTACTGTCCTCCCCTCAGGCCCCCACCCCTGGGCGGCGGGTGGGGGCCATAATAGTAATAAGGGGGGGGGGACCTACTGTCCTCCACCCCCCAGCCCCCACCCCTGGGCTGCGGGTGGGGGCCATAATAGTAATAGGGGGGGGGGGACCTACTGTCCTCCCCCCCGGCCCCCACCCCTGGCCGGCGGGTGGGGGCCATAATAGTAATAAAGGGGGGGACCTACTGTCCTCCCCCCCGGCCCCCACCCCTGGGCGGCGGGTGGGGGCCCTAATGGAAAAAGGGGGGGGGGGGACCTACGGTCCTCCCCCCCGGCCCCCACCCCTGGGCGGCGGGTGGGGGCCATAATAGTAATAAGGGGGGGGACACCTACTGTCCTCCAGCCCCCGGCCCCCACCCCTGGGCGGCGGGTGGGGGCCCTAATGGAAAAAAGGGGGGGGGACCTACTGTCCTCCCCCCCGGCCCCCACCCCTGGGCGGCGGGTGGGGGCCATAATAGTAATAAGGGGGGGGATCTACTGTCCTCCCCCCCCCCCGGCCCCCACCCCTGGGCGGCGGGTGGGGGCCATAACGATAATGGGGGGGGGGCCTACTGTCCTACCCCCGCCCCCACCCCTGGGCGGCGGGTGGGGGCACTAAGTAAATTCCCCCCCCCCCCCCCATCAAGGTGACTAGGGGTGCCCAAGCCCCTAGTCACCCACCCCCCACCCAAATAAAAAATGCCCCTACCTACCCCCCTCACCCTAAAAAATAGTGAGGGGGGAATAAAATTGCTAACCTGTAAAGTAAAATTAAACTTGCCATTCGACGTCTTCTTTTTTCTAAAATCTTCATTTTTCAGCCCCAAAAAAGGCCAAATAAAAAACCATCATAGCCGTCGAACTAAAAATAAAATAAAAAACCCGAGCGCACAAAAAAATAATCCATCTTCACCCATGGAGGGCTCCGCGCAGACTATTATTACTATTATGGCCCCCACCCGCCGCCCAGGGGTGGGGGCCGGGGGGGGGAGGACAGTAGGTCCCCCCCCCCATTACTATTATGGCCCCCACCCACCGCCCAGGGGTGGGGGCCGGGGGGGAGGACCGTAGGTCCCCCCCCCTTTTTTCCATTAGGGCCCCCACCCGCCGCCCAGGGGTGGGGGCCGGGGGCTGGAGGACAGTAGGTCCCCCCCCCTTATTACTATTATGGCCCCCACCCGCCGCCCAGGGGTGGGAGGACAGTAGGTCCCCCCCCTATTACTATTATGGCCCCCACCCGCCGCCCAGGGGTGGGGGCCGGGGGGTGGAGGACAGTAGGTCCCCCCCCCCCTTATTACTATTAAGGCCCCCACCCGCCGCCCAGGGGTGGGGGCCGGGGGGGAGGACAGTAGGTCCCCCCCCCCCCTTTATTACTATTATGGCCCCCACCCGCCGGCCAGGGGTGGGGGCCGGGGGGAGGACAGTAGGTCCCCCCCCCCCTACTACTATTATGGCCCCCACCCGCCGCCCAGGGGTGGGGGCCGGGGGGGAGGACAGTAGGTCCCCCCCCCTCATTATCTTTATGGCCCCCACCCACCGCTCAGGGGTGGGGGCCGGGGGGGGAGACAATAGGTCTCCCTCCCTTATTTTACTTTACGGCCCCCACCCGTCATTTAGGGGTGGGGGGCAATATTTTTTTTATTTTTTTTCTACAGTGAGCAGCCACAGGCTGCTCACTGCTTACTAGACATGCCCCTACTCGCGGTATAGCGAGTAGGGGCATATTATTTACTAATACCAAGTCATTTTTACTTGGTGTTAGTAAATTTGGCTGAAAGACCAATTTAGGTCTTTCAGCCTTTTAGTAGATAGCTCCCTGATACCGTGGGAATTAGGGAGTTATCTACTAAGCGGCTGCAAGATGCAGCCACAGCAATGAATAGGATCGGAGTTTCATTCATTTGAATGAAATTCCGATCCGAACAAAGTACCGAATTGCATCCTAACACCAATGGAGAAACGGTGCTCATTTTGTTAGGATGCAATTCGGCAGTTTTGCCGGCGTTCTGTCTAAGTGACAGGACTTTCGGCAATACTGACAGGAAGTATTGTGGGAACTGGGAGGAAAGCTAAGGATCATGGGAAAATTGCTCTGACCAGCGGAAATGAAGCACACTTTGCTCCTCCACTGGTCAGAGCTGGTCAAGCGGAGGAATCCCATAAGACAAAGAGTCCCTACTTTGTCTTATGGTTTTAAAGAAAACTAAAGAAGACAGGAAGAAAAGAATAACAGATCCTGAGAGAAGAGGAGAAGAGGAAGAGATTGAGGAAAGGTAAGTTCGGCATGACAGTGCCGCTTGAATAGATTTCCACACAATGGTCTGTATTGGCCCCGTATATATTTGTATAATGTTATCATATCCCCTCTCAGGAGACATTTTTCTAAACTAAATAGGTTTAAATTTGTTAACCTTTCTTCATAGCTGATATGTTCCATTCCTTTTATTAATTTTGTAGCCCGCCTCTGCACTTTCTCCAGTGCAATAATATCCTTTGTTAGAACAAGTGCCCAAAATTGCTCAGCATATTCAATATGTGGTCTTATCAGCAGAGCCGGACTGGGAAAAAAATTAGTCCCGGGCATTTTTCAATCAGAGCGGCCCCCTAAGAAGGGGGCAGGGCCAGAGAGGGTGTGTTTTGTCATCACTAATGACAAGCACGCCCCCTCTCAAAGTGAGCATGTTAGTTCAATGCGCAGAGCCCCGCTAAAGAGCTCTAGCATTAGAAAAAGGCCCTGTATTTGTTCTGCGCAGCGCAAGCAAATTTAATAACATGCTTGTGCTGTGTTTGCTTTTAAATTGTCTCTGGTGTCTCCACAAGTGGGATACCAGAGGACAAAAGGGCCAGGAATGTGTTTGGTGCCTGCTTGTGGGATTGCGTGTGTGTAGAGTGTGGCGTGGTATTGTGTAAATAGGTCAATTTCATTTGTGTTTGTGGTGTAATATGTGTGGCTAGGGGCTGTAGAGAGTGTGTGTATAGGGGGCATAGTGTTATAGGGGATGTAGCGAGTGTGTGCATACGGGCTGTAGTGTGTATAGGTGACGTAGTGTGTGTAGGGGTTGTAGAGAGGGTGTGTTTAGAGAATGTTGTATGTGTTTGCTGACAAGGAATGTAGTGTGTGTGTAGGTGGTGCAGTGTGTGTGTGTAGGAGATCGAGTGTGTAAAGGACCCAGAGTGTGTATGTGTGTATATAGAGGATTAAGAGTGCATATAGGGTAAGGGATCTAGCGTGTATCTGGAGCGTAATGTGTGTAGTGGTGAAGTGTGAGGGGTGCTGTAGTGTATATATATATATATATATATATATATATATATATATATATATATATATATATATACACACATACACATATATATATATTTGGACGTATTGTATGTGTGAGGGGCGCAGTGTGTGTGTGTGTGTGTGTATGTAAGAGGGGTGCTGTGTGAGGGTGTTTTTATCTGCCGTCACATTCTAGGTTTCTAATTTTCTTTGTCTGTTAACTCACTGAGGGTTATATATATATATATATATATATATATATATATATATATATATATATATATATATATATATATATATATGTGTGTGAGCGAGGGTGCTGTGTGTGAGCGAGGGTGCTGTGTGTGAGCGAGGGTGCTGTGTGTGAGCGGGGGTGCTGTGTGTGAGCGGGGGTGCTGTGTGTGAGCGGGGGTGCTGTGTGTGAGCGGGGGGTGCTGTGTGTGAGCGGGGGTGATGTGTTTGTCTGGGTGCTGTGTGTCTTTAAGCAACTAAAATGCAATCTAGAACAAGAACAATGTACCTTTTTTCTACAGACAGACAAAGGTGCCATTCTATTACAGTGCCACATGTAAAGACACTGAGATCTTTGGCATGACCCATTGTACTTCATTTGTTTGTCTATGGAGATTTTATAGCTGGATTTTATGCATCTGTTTGCAATGAGTGATGCTAAAACATTTACTCAATAATTTGTAGGGATACCCACATACTATTGGACATATATTGTACATATGCACAGAGCACACCTTAATCTCACAAATAGTACTATACACATATTTATTTCCATTAGATATCCTTGAATGTTGAAATGGACCCCCAGGGGAGGGTTTTATATATGCCTATATTTCCAGTTCACATATGTATAGGAGAGACTTTTATCAACGCCTGCATGGCCAGTTATATATATATATATATATATATATATATATATATATATATAATAGAACAGAATGTCTGCACTCACATAGAGAAGCTTACTTTATAAAAGTGGTACTATGATCATTAAATATAACTTGCAAAATGCAAGGCATTCACCTTCCTAGCTTTAAAGCCAGCAATCTTTTTATTTAAATTTAAATATTTTTTTTCTTAATAAAAATAAAACGTTATATCCCCCCCCCTCCCTTCCCTTCTTACCTGGGAGGGGGGGGGGGGGGTGCCGTGGTGCCATTGAAGCAGCCATGCTTCCTTCCCTGGTGGTCCAGTGGTGAGAGTGAACTCTAACCTGCAGGCTAGAGTTCACCCTCGCGAGATCTGAGCGTTGCCGCGGTAACCACGGCAACACTCAGACCTCGCGAGAGGACCCGGCGGAGCTGTTGGATAGAGCTCCGCCGGTCCTCTCTCCTGCTTCCCTCACTCCTCAGCCCCGGGCGGCCGCCTTTAACAGTGTCTCTGGGCCGGTGAGGGAGATCTTTGATCTCCCCACCGGCCCATGGAGACAAACAGCGGGGCCGGCGCTCGGGTAGCACTGGCCCTGCAGGGGCCGGCAGGGGAGATCCTGTGATCTCCCCTGCCAGCCTCGGCCCCACGGCCATCGCGGCCCACCGGGCATTTGCCCGGTGTGCCCGATGGCCAGTCCGGGCCTGCTTATCAGTGATTTATAAAGAGGCAAAATGATATTCTCGTCCAGAGAATGAATGCCCTTTTTCATGCATGACTATACCTTACTGGCCTTAGCCACTGCTGATAGTTTGTTGTCTATAACAATTCCCTTTTCATGTGTGGTTATCCCTTATTCGCTTCCATTAAGGGTATACGTTGCTTGTGTATTCTTTATGCTGTAGTGCATAACTTTGCATTTTTCCATATTAAATTTCATCTGCCATTTGAGTGCCCAGTCCATCTAAATACCTCTGCAGCTGTCAGGATCTTACCTGGTGTGGAGTCCGACGTGCAGAGTTATACGCTCACCCTTGCAAATAATCACAGACCAAGGTGACCAGGCAAGAAGCCACCTGGGCTGTGAGTCTGTGCACAGGGCTGTGCAGGAATAGTGCTCCAAGTCGCAGTATAGGCAAGGATATCCAGAAGAGTAGTTGTGGAAAGCCAAAGTCAGGGGAATCCAGAGCTCAGAGTAATCGAGGAAATAAGCCAAGGTCGGAAGCCGGATCAGTCTGAGAGAACACTGGATCAAGATACGAACAACAGTAACCAAACAGTAGAACCAGAGTCAATGAACTGACAAAGTTCCCAAGGCGAGGCAGTGGTTATATATCCAGCTAATAATCTGCTTCAGGTGTGCACAAGTAAAGTTCCGCCCCCTCAGTGCTGGAGATAAGGCAAGGCTGGACATTGGCAAAAATGTGAATAGTTGAGTGGCTCAGAGGAAAGAGAGCAGGACCAAAGCAGCAAAAGTCCAGAGTTCAAATCCCCCTGACTGCCACCAGGATGTTAAGCACACCTGGCCTTCCACAAGTCATGATGGAGGTTGTGACAGCAGCAAAGTAATGTCTTGCTCACATTGTATTATTTTACGGAGTTTTGTGTCATCTGCAAACACTGAAACATGACTTTGAATGCTTTTTTCAAGATCATTTATAAACATGTTAAATAGAATAGGTCCCAGAACAGAATCCTGAGGGCCACCTCTGTCCAGCTTGAAAATTTACCATTAATGACAACTCTTTGTACTTTATTGTTAAGCCAATGTTGTACCCAAGAACAAGCATTTTCATCTAGACTGATTTCCTTGAGTTTGAACACTAATCTATTGTGTGGAACTGTATCAAATGCCTTGGCAAAATCCAAATAGATCACATCCACTGAAACACCCTGATCTATACTTCTACTTACTTATTCGTAGAACGCAATCAAGTTAGTTTGACATAAGCAGTTAGTTTGACATAGTATTAACCATAACACTGCAGATATTTGTGGAACATATCTCCCAATATGCTAAACCAGAAAATGTCACACAAACTGGCCCACAAACAACTGGTAACCAGTTGCAGATGTTTGTGGGCTAAATTTTCCATAATACTCAAGCACCCTACCAATTGGTTGAGCATTACAGTAATGTAGTCCACAAACACATATTTTATCCTATTTTGTGTGGTGGTTTCCTTTAAGTATTCAAGGTAATGTTAATCCATATAATGAAAATGTTTTCACCCTAGTACCATTTCTCCAAGATGAAATGCATTATAAATCTCTCTATGCAGCAAAATTATACGGCATTATGTTGTACACTAGCCTTGCACATCACACACAATACATTATAAACAACACAGAGCATAGTAGAATCAATAATAGCACACAGCAATTGCAGAAAACAAATGGTGGAATATTATAGTAACAGACAGTTCTGTGTCTCTGTTGAAGGCCTTTGACATCCATGTGTGTGGTTCTCGGTTCCCATAAGCTTTCTGTGACGGACAAATATGTGCAGATGTTCAGTGTCTCGAAAGCTGTTCAACACCCAAAGTACAACAATGTGACCTTTGAGAATGATATCTTACTGCTTAAGGTAAGACTTGATCATTCATAACACAGCCATGCATGGAATTTTGATATGCTAGACATAATAATATGTAATTAAAACATTTTAAGGTGTCTCTTTCAAATCAAACTTACCTTTCTGCTATTGTTTCCTCTTTTCTTCCGCTTTCAGAATTTGTACATGAAATGAAGTGAGATCAGCCACGATATGTAAAGGGCAATGAGCAACTTTTAAAGAGAGCGCTCCTCATAGCTCATCTATCAGTATGGGACCACTAACTGTGGCCCTAGCTGACAGAGGGGAACCCTAGGAATTGAAAGATACTTGAGGGATCTTGGTACCACCAGGGACTTAACCCCTGCTGGCACCTTCTCTGCATCACAGTCTATTTAAATAATTTGCCATTTGTCTTATCCCTCCTGGAACATCAACCCTGTTACATACCTTAGTATCATCAGCAAAAAGACATATCAGTTTATTGATAAGCCTTCTATGGGCAACAGTGTCAAAAGCATTACTGAAATATAGGTAAGCAATGTCTAATGCATCACCCTGATCTATTATTTTAGTTACCCAATCAAAAAAAATCAATACGATTAATTTGGCATGATCTCCCTGAAGTAACCCCATTTTGTCTCTGATCTTGATCCATGTGATTTCAGATGTTCAACAATCCTATCCTTTAACATTGTTTCCATTACTTTTCACTATACTGAAGTAAGACTTACTGGCCTATAGTTGCCAGACTTCTCCCTACTACCTTTCTTGTGAATGGGCACAACATTCGCTAACTTCCAATCTTCTGGGACTACTCCTGTTAACACTGATTGGTTAAATAAATCTGTTAATGGGTTTGCTAGTACACCACTAAGCTCTTTTAATAATCATGCCTCATTAACTTATTTGTCTTTACTTTTGACAGTTGAAATAGAACCTCTTCCTCTGTAAACTCACATGTCACAAACTACTAATTTGTTCTTTTTCATAACTCAGGTCCATTTCCTTCACTTTCATCTGTAAATGCTGAACAAAAATATTCATTGAGGCAGTCAGCTAGACCTTTATCCTCTTCTAGATACCGTCCTTCTTTTGTTCTTAATCTTACTAATCCTTGTTTTACTTTCCTTTTCTCATTTATGTATCTAAAAAATATTTTGTCCCTTTTTTTACTGACTGTGCTATTTTCTCTTCTGTGTGTGATTTGGAAGCTCTTATAACTTGCTGAGCCTTTCTCTACCTTATCTTATAGATCTGTCTATCTTCCTCACTCTGTTTTTTTTTTTATAATTACTAAATGCTAACTTTTTGTTTTTTTACTATTTTGGCCACATCTGCGGAGTGGTTTCTTACATTTTTTTACTGACAAGCCTAAAGCAATTTTCTGTTGCCTTCAGTAGTGCAACTTTTAAATAATCCCATTTCTCCTGGACTCCATTTTAACTGCTCCAGTCTGATAATGACTCCTTTACACATATTCTAATTTCAAAAAAGTCTGTTTTTCTAATGTCTTAAACTTTTGTTTTTGCATAGATTATGTTCGCCTCACTAACTTTTATTAGGCTAGATTTTATGCTATCCTTCACATACAGGGCCACTCCTCCCCCTTTCTTGCCTTCCCTGTCTTTTCTATAAAAAGAGTACCCTGGTATTGCTCTGTCCCAGTCATTTTTCTCATTATACCATGTCTCAGTAACAGCAACTAAATCTACATTATCAGTTGCCATTATTGCCACAAGTTCATGGATCTTATTCCCTAAACTGTGAGCATTTGTAGACATGACTCTACGCTTATCATTTTTTAACACACTTGCTGCAGGCACCTTCTGTCCTTGTTTTGGGGGGCAATTGGATTGCTGTTTTATAGCCCTTTTGCCCCTCCCCCTCCTCCTAATTTAAATACATCCTAGCAAAACCTCTGAACTGCTCACTGAGAACATTTGTTCCCTTTTGAGAAAGATGCAAACCATCTTTTTTGTACAGTTCATTTCCATTCAAATCAGAGCTACCATGAGAAAGGTGTGTGTAAGGTGTTTTTAGGTGAAAAAAAAACACAAAAAAACACTTTAGAGACAACAGGGTAATCCCTAAACCCAGGGCTGGTACTTGAGGAAATAGACCAATAAGTAGATGAGTCGCAACTAGCATAAAATGCGTAAAACAGATGACATCTTTCTTACTCATGTGATGCTCCATTTTAATTTATATTTAAATTAAAGATTTAGCAAATTACATCACAATCCACTTCGCTCCTGGCACAGCCAAGGCACACATTGCAAATCAGGAGAAACAGAATTATTGGTCTGTTTTTTTCACTTCTTTACAACTTTTCTCTATGCTGACTGCATGGAGGCACCAAGTTCCAGGATAGAAAGGTATGAATTTCTACATATAGTTTTTATTACCTTGCCCTGGTATTGCTCTGTCCCAGTCATTTTTTTTAGAACGAGAATCTGAATTTAAGTAAATGGGGATCTAATCAGTGAAGCCCTGTGAAAGCTAGAGCTAAATTGAACTCTATGAAACCTGTTGCATAGGTTGGAGCAGAGCTAAGTTGATATTTCAGTAAGGTCTTAGGAAGCAGCAAAGTCCCTTTTTGTTCAACAACCTTAAATAATTTAACTTTTTTTATTTTAATTTTATATTATATACAGGACTTGTAATGATATACGCTATTCTTTGTTTCACTCCTCTTTGTTAGCTGAATCGCTCTGTTGTTATGACTAGCGCGGTGATACCCATCAGACTTCCATGTAGACACTCGAGGGTGGTGCCCTCAAGTTCCTGCTCGGTCGCTGGCTGGGGGTATGTGTCTGATTTACATGTCAGTCCAGGTGTACTGATGGAGGTAAATGTCACCGTGATCTCACGAAATACTTGCAAGAAGGCTTATGGTTACATTGCACCGAGTATGCTGTGCACTGCTACGCCAGGCAAAATTAAAGGTTTCTGTGGAGTAAGTAACAAATGTCCTCTATAACAGCCTAATGTGGTCTTACCCAACTGTGTTCAGTTTTGTGTAATCGCTATACTATATTTTAATCATTGATTTTCTTATTTCTGTAGGGTGATTCTGGAGGACCTCTTGTGTGCAGAAAACGTGCGGAAGGAGTGGTGTCTTTTTCTGGAAGAAAATGTGGAGATCCTACTTTCCCGGATGTGTACACTCGTGTGTCATCTTTTGTGCCATGGATTTTAAGAGTTATAAAGAAGAACTGAATGCTGTGGCATGTAAAGTGATAGTCAAATGTTTTAAACAGTGTCAAATTTACTATGGCAAAATAGGCCACTTTCATTTATTCACTATCTACTAAATTGAAATTGCATTACAGCAAATGAGACCCTGTGGTTTTAAATGTCTCTCTTTGCAGAGGTTTGAGAGTTGCTGCAGTCAATTTGTTACTGAATGGTAACCAAACAGACACAATAAGAAAAATACGTATAATGATAAGTGTAAGTATAGGTTTTGGACAAAATTTATAGTTGGAGTATAATTATAGGTTAAAGAGGCACTGTCACACCCCCAGTCCCACCCCATAAAAATGGAATTTCACTAAAACCCCTAATATCTAACCCAGTCAAAAGATATATTGATCAAAAGTAGTGACTACCTTGTCTAAGTATTTTTTTCTTCCGCCTGACACTTCTAGACACTTCTAGACCACTGTCTAGAAGTGTCAACCCCAGAGGAATTGGATCTATCTATGGAGCATCCCGTGGTCTCGCAGGACCCCCCTAGACCTCAATGCTATACTTTCCTTGCTATGATACTCAATACCTGGGTGCTTCCATTTTGTTCTGCTGTGCCCATGGTGTCTGTAGTTGGCTCTCTGTGGGATTATTTTGACCGATCGATTGTGGGTTAAATAGCTTAGCAATTTAAATGGAAGTGTGCTGAAATTACCTCTATAGCATTAGGAACACATTTATTAACATACAAAAAAGGGAAAAAAAATACCTTCTTCCCAACCACCCCATCTGAGATAATTAATCCTGGCTGAGATAATCAATCCTGATTATTTCAGCCACTCCAATGCCTTCCCATAGGAAGGCTAGGTAGCTTGCAAGACAAATTGCCACACTGTGCCAGTCAGCATTTCAAATGAATGCATCTCCATTTATAGTGTGAAGATGCTGAACGTCGGCCCTTGCATTTTCGCAGTCCCTCTAGTTGCTGTGACAACCACTTGAGGTGGTGTTAGGCAGGAGTGCAAACACTGCCTTTTCTTAAAAAGGTAGCAATTACACTGCTCGGGATGCAACATGCTCTAAGCACCAGTATCAGTACATTAAGCTGTAGTGGTTCAGGTGCCTATAATTTCCCTTAAAGGGTTACTCCAATTCAACTTCAGTGAATTGTGTTTGTACGTGCAGCATTTTATTTTGGCTTAGAGCATGTTGCATACTGAGCTACCTTTTTGAGAAAAGGCATTTAAGGATATCAATCATTTACCTTCTGGAAGTGTAACGTCACCTCTGCCAGCGTCATCGGGGTGCCATTAGCTAGAACTAGAATTCCAGGCTTACTAATGTAAATTCTGTGCAACTTTTCGAATGTCAGTCATTGGCTGAATGTTGATCACCACAGCTTCCAGTTCTGCAGAAGCTGTAAGTGCATCACTGTACCACCAGGAGCATTTGAGATCGGCGGAGGGCTGCAAACCATTTAGCATTACTGGGGAACAGGGCCAGGGAGCATTGGAGAATGGCGGAGGGATGCAATCCATTTAGCATTACAGTGGAACAGGGCCGGGGGACTCCTAGCATCATAACCACTACATTATGCTGTAGCGTTTATTATGCTTAAAGTAACCTTTTAAATCTCCACCAATTTCCAAAGATTTTAAAAGATAATTTTTCTCAATAAGTCCATATATCACATTTAAACAAACAAAAAAACCAACCAAGCTGAATTTAAAAAAATAAAAACAAGTAAAAAAAGAGGGGCATAATAAGATTAATTTTAAAACCAAACTTGCAAAGTGACAGCCAATTTAAATGGCTGTTGAGCATTTCTTCAAAAATCTATTTGCAGCACTTATATCCATTTCCTCTTCCTCCATATAATTCAGAGATAAGAGGTACACCAATAGCAGATAAAAACAGACCACAGTCACTGAGGTAGATAATCAAAGTTATAGTGAACATACCTCCCAACAATTCATATGGCCAGGCGGAGGCTGCTATGAGACATCTAGGTTACGAACTAATCTAACTTACTAATAACTGTTGTAGTTTTAAAAAAAAAATACACATTACAGGTAGTTCTACAGGTAGTTCTTGACTTTACAAACTAATTGGTTCCAAAGCCTGGTTAATAAAGTGAGAGTTCATAAAGTGAGAACTAATTTCCCATAGACCGCAATGTAATAAACATGGGTTCCATTCCTGACCAACAAATATTTCCATTGAAAACCTTAATTATGAAGTACAAATACAATATGAAAGCATAGCAAACACTAACTGTGGCCCTAGCTGACAGAGGGGAACCCTAGGAATTGAAAGATACTTGAGGGATCTTGGTACCACCAGGGACTTAACCCCTGCTGGCACCTTCTCTGCATCACAGTCTATTTAAATAATTTGCCATTTGTCTTATCCCTCCTGGAACATCAACCCTGTTACATACCTTAGTATCATCAGCAAAAAGACATATCAGTTTATTGATAAGCCTTCTATGGGCAACAGTGTCAAAAGCATTACTGAAATATAGGTAAGCAATGTCTAATGCATCACCCTGATCTATTATTTTAGTTACCCAATCAAAAAAAAATCAATACGATTAATTTGGCATGATCTCCCTGAAGTAACCCCATATTGTCTCTGATCTTGATCCATGTGATTTTAGATGTTCAACAATCCTATCTTTTAACATGGTTTCCATTACTTTTCCCTATACTGAAGTAAGACTTACTGGCCTATAGTTGCCAGACTTCTCCCTACTATCTTTCTTGTGAATGGGCACAACATTCGCTAACTTCCAATCTTCTGGGACTACTCCTGTTAACACTGATTGGTTAAATAAATCTGTTAATGGGTTTGCTAGTACACCACTAAGCTCTTTTAATAATCATGCCTCATTGACTTATTTGTCTTTACTTTTGACAGTTGAAATAGAACCTCTTCCTCTGTAAACTCACATGTCACAAACTACTAATTTGTTCTTTTTCATAACTCAGGTCCATTTCCTTCACTTTCATCTGTAAATGCTGAACAAAAATATTCATTGAGGCAGTCAGCTAGACCTTTATCCTCTTCTAGATACCGTCCTTCTTTTGTTTTTAATCTAACTAATCCTTGTTTTACTTTCCTTTTCTCATTTATGTATCTAAAAAATATTTTGTCCCTTTTTTTACTGACTGTGCTATTTTCTCTTCTGTGTGTGATTTGGAAGCTCTTATAACTTGCTGAGCCTTTCTCTACCTTATCTTATAGATCTGTCCATCTTCCTCACTCTGTTTTTTTTTTATAATTACTAAATGCTAACTTTGTTTTTTTACTATTTTGGCCACATCTGCGGAGTGGTTTCTTACATTTTTTTACTGACAAGCCTAAAGCAATTTTCTGTTGCCTTCAGTAGTGCAACTTTTAAATAATCCCATTTCTCCTGGACTCCATTTTAACTGCTCCAGTCTGATAATGACTCCTTTACACATATTCTAATTTCAAAAAAGTCTGTTTTTCTAATGTCTTAAACTTTTGTTTTTGCATAGATTATGTTCGCCTCACTAACTTTTATTAGGCCAGATGTTATGCTATCCTTCACATACAGGGCCACCCCTCCCCCTTTCTTGCCTTCTCTATAAAAAAGAGTACCCTGGTATTGCTCTGTCCCAGTCATTTTTCTCATTATACCATGTCTCAGTAACAGCAACTAAATCTACATTATCAGTTGCCATTATTGCCACAAGTTCATGGATCTTATTCCCTAAACTGTGAGCATTTGTAGACATGACTCTACGCTTATCATTTTTTAACACACTTGCTGCAGGCACCTTCTGTCCTTGTTTTGGGGGGCAATTGGATTGCTGTTTTATAGCCCTTTTGCCCCTCCCCCTCCTCCTAATTTAAATACATCCTAGCAAAACCTCTGAACTGCTCACTGAGAACATTTGTTCCCTTTTGAGAAAGATGCAAACCATCTTTTTTGTACAGTTCATTTCCATTCAAATCAGAGCTACCATGAGAAAGGTGTGTGTAAGGTGTTTTTAGGTGAAAAAAACAAAACAAAAAAACACTTTAGAGACAACAGGGTAATCCCTAAACCCAGGGCTGGTACTTGAGGAAATAGACCAATAAGTAGATGAGTCGCAACTAGCATAAAATGCGTAAAACAGATGACATCTTTCTTACTCATGTGATGCTCCATTTTAATTTATATTTAAATTAAAGATTTAGCAAATTACATCACAATCCACTTCGCTCCTGGCACAGCCAAGGCACACATTGCAAATCAGGAGAAACAGAATTATTGGTCTGTTTTTTTCACTTCTTTACAACTTTTCTCTATGCTGACTGCATGGAGGCACCAAGTTCCAGGATAGAAAGGTATGAATTTCTACATATAGTTTTTATTACCTTGCCCTGGTATTGCTCTGTCCCAGTCATTTTTTTTAGAACGAGAATCTGAATTTAAGTAAATGGGGATCTAATCAGTGAAGCCCTGTGAAAGCTAGAGCTAAATTGAACTCTATGAAACCTGTTGCATAGGTTGGAGCAGAGCTAAGTTGATATTTCAGTAAGGTCTTAGGCAGCAGCAAAGTCCCTTTTTGTTCAACAACCTTAAATAATTTAACTTTTTTTATTTTAATTTTATATTCTATACAGGACTTGTAATGATACACGCTATTCTTTGTTTCACTCCTCTTTGTTAGCTGAATCGCTCTGCTGTTATGACTAGCGCGGTGATACCCATCAGACTTCCATGTAGACACTCGAGGGTGGTGCCCTCAAGTTCCTGCTCGGTCGCTGGCTGGGGGTATGTGTCTGATTTACATGTCAGTCCAGGTGTACTGATGGAGGTAAATGTCACCGTGATCTCACGAAATACTTGCAAGAAGGCTTATGGTTACATTGCACCGAGTATGCTGTGCACTGCTACGCCAGGCAAAATTAAAGGTTTCTGTGGAGTAAGTAACAAATGTCCTCTATAACTGCCTAATGTGGTCTTACCCAACTGTGTTCAGTTTTGTGTAATCGCTATACTATATTTTAATCATTGATTTTCTTATTTCTGTAGGGTGATTCTGGAGGACCTCTTGTGTGCAGAAAACGTACGGAAGGAGTGGTGTCTTTTTCTGGAAGAAAATGTGGAGATCCTACTTTCCCGGATGTGTACACTCGTGTGTCATCTTTTGTGCCATGGATTTTAAGAGTTATAAAGAAGAACTGAATGCTGTGGCATGTAAAGTGATAGTCAAATGTTTTAAACAGTGTCAAATTTACTATGGCAAAATAGGCCACTTTCATTTATTCACTATCTACTAAATTGAAATTGCATTACAGCAAATGAGACCCTGTGGTTTTAAATGTCTCTCTTTGCAGAGGTTTGAGAGTTGCTGCAGTCAATTTGTTACTGAATGGCAACCAAACAGACACAATAAGAAAAATACGTATAATGATAAGTGTAAGTATAGGTTTTGGACAAAATTTATAGTTGGAGTATAATTATAGGTTAAAGAGGCACTGTCACACCCCCAGTCCCACCCCATAAAAATGGAATTTCACTAAAACCCCTAATATCTAACCCAGTCAAAAGATATATTGATCAAAAGTAGTGACTACCTTGTCTAAGTATTTTTTTCTTCCGCCTGACACTTCTAGACACTTCTAGACCACTGTCTAGAAGTGTCAACCCCAGAGGAATTGGATCTATCTATGGAGCATCCCGTGGTCTCGCAGGACCCCCCTAGACCTCAATGCTATACTTTCCTTGCTATGATACTCAATACCTGGGTGCTTCCATTTTGTTCTGCTGTGCCCATGGTGTCTGTAGTTGGCTCTCTGTGGGATTATTTTGACCGATCGATTGTGGGTTAAATAGCTTAGCAATTTAAATGGAAGTGTGCTGAAATTACCTCTATAGCATTAGGAACACATTTATTAACATACAAAAAAGGGAAAAAAAATACCTTCTTCCCAACCGCCCCATCTGAGATAATTAATCCTGGCTGAGATAATCAATCCTGATTATTTCAGCCACTCCAATGCCTTCCCATAGGAAGGCTAGGTAGCTTGCAAGACAAATTGCCACACTGTGCCAGTCAGCATTTCAAATGAATGCATCTACATTTATAGTGTGAAGATGCTGAACGTCGGCCCTTGCATTTTCGCAGTCCCTCTAGTTGCTGTGACAACCACTTGAGGTGGTGTTAGGCAGGAGTGTAAACACTGCCTTTTCTTAAAAAGGTAGCAATTACACTGCTCGGGATGCAACATGCTCTAAGCACTAGTATCAGTACATTAAGCTGTAGTGGTTCAGGTGCCTATAATTTCCCTTAACCCCTTAAGGACCAAACTTCTGGAATAAAAGGGAATCATGACATGTCACACATGTCATGTGTCCTTAAGGGGTTAAAGGGTTACTCCAATTCAACTTCAGTGAATTGTGTTTGTACGTGCAGCATTTTATTTTGGCTTAGAGCATGTTGCATACTGAGCTACCTTTTTGAGAAAAGGCATTTAAGGATATCAATCATTTACCTTCTGGAAGTGTAACGTCACCTCTGCCAGCGTCATCGGGGTGCCATTAGCTAGAACTAGAATTCCAGGCTTACTAATGTAAATTCTGTGCAACTTTTCGAATGTCAGTCATTGGCTGAATGTTGATCACCACAGCTTCCAGTTCTGCAGAAGCTGTAAGTGCATCACTGTACCACCAGGAGCATTTGAGATCGGCGGAGGGCTGCAAACCATTTAGCATTACTGGGGAACAGGGCCAGGGAGCATTGGAGAATGGCGGAGGGATGCAATCCATTTAGCATTACAGTGGAACAGGGCCGGGGGACTCCTAGCATCATAACCACTACATTATGCTGTAGCGTTTATTATGCTTAAAGTAACCTTTTAAATCTCCACCAATTTCCAAAGATTTTAAAAGATAATTTTTCTCAATAAGTCCATATATCACATTTAAACAAACAAAAAAAACAACCAAGCTGAATTTAAAAAAATAAAAACAAGTAAAAAAAGAGGGGCATAATAAGATTAATTTTAAAACCAAACTTGCAAAGTGACAGCCAATTTAAATGGCTGTTGAGCATTTCTTCAAAAATCTATTTGCAGCACTTATATCCATTTCCTCTTCCTCCATATAATTCAGAGATAAGAGGTACACCAATAGCAGATAAAAACAGACCACAGTCACTGAGGTAGATAATCAAAGTTATAGTGAACATACCTCCCAACAATTCATATGGCCAGGCGGAGGCTGCTATGAGACATCTAGGTTACGAACTAATCTAACTTACTAATAACTGTTGTAGTTTTAAAAAAAAAATACACATTACAGGTAGTTCTTGACTTTACAAACTAATTGGTTCCAAAGCCTGGTTAATAAAGTGAGAGTTCATAAAGTGAGAACTAATTTCCCATAGACCGCAATGTAATAAACATGGGTTCCATTCCTGACCAACAAATATTTCCATTGAAAACCTTAATTATGAAGTACAAATACAATATGAAAGCATAGCAAATACATATATGTTGTAAGAACATTAAAAGAAGACATACCATATTGAAATCTTCATCAGTTATCTTCCTCCTCAACCACATGTTGCACTTGTTGAATGTAGCACTGCACTTGTTTCTGGTTCGTTTAAGACGCTCCATGTGTCTCATTCACCCCCAGCCCCTCCAGGTGTCTCATTACCCCCTCCCAGCACCTCCAGGTGTCTTATCCCCTCTCCCAGCCCCTCCAGGTGTCTCATTAACCCCTCCCATTGTCTCATTACCCCCTCCCAGTGACTTATTTCCGCTCCTAGTGTCTTATTACACCATCCCAGTGTCTTATTACCCCCTCCAAGCCCTTCCAGGTGTCTGCTTCCCCTTTTCAGTGTCTCATTGGCCCCTCCCAGCCCCCCAAGCCTTTCCATGTGTCACATTCCCCCCTCCCAGCCCCATCCATGTGTCCCATTTCCCCTCCTAGCCCAATCCATGTGTCCCATTTCCCCCCTTCCCTCCCTGTCCATGTGTCTATCCTCCCTCCCCTATTGTACCTGTCAATGTGTCTCTCCTCCTTCCCTCCCCCTTCCCTGGTATCCAAATATACTTATCTGATATGTTCAATCAAACAGCCTCTCAAGGTCGTAGCCCAGTTCCTGAACTTTTTCAACATATATATCAATACAGAAGAAAATGAGATACGGCTGTATGCAATCTAAAACAGGAACAAAAAAGTACACATAGTGTAATTGTCAGGATTACTGTATGATCCAGCACGTAGAACTGTATAGCACGGATGACAAATAAGTAACGTATTACCGTTCCTTAGAATGGCCGGATTTAACATACATAGAATAGTCAAAATACTAGCCGAGGTCAGGGAACACAGAAAGGGACGCAGCGATGAGGAAAGCCAGGAGTCAGGATACCAGAATATAGAGAAGTCAATAAACTATAAACTATAAACAGGTACGCGCTCTCGGACAACCACAAGGGAAACCACGACAGGGCACTGAGCAGGATGAGAACTGGGCCTAAATAACCCTCCTCTAGATCTGATAGGCTGTAACTGGCCTTTGAACCCAAAGTCAGTTACCAGGTTTACATTTGCATAATTGCTGCTCAGCATTAACCCTTCTGTGGATTAGGTTGCTGCTCGGCACAACTTTTCCTATGTGGACAGTAAATGTCATTAACCACATTTTTATAAGCAGAGGAATATGTGACATTACCCCTCACCTGAAGAACGCCCACCGGGTGGGCAGGACCAGGCTTGAGAGGAAATTTGTTGTGAAAAGCGCAGATCTTACGGCCCGCATGCAGGTCAGGAGCCGAAACGATCAGCAGGACCGTAACCTTTCCAAACAACCAAGTACTGTAAAGTGCCCCGAGAAAACCTAGAATCCACAATAGAAGATACCTCATACTCCTCCTGACCAACCACCACCACCACCGGAGGGGTAGGAACACAAGGAACAGTATATCTATTGCAGACAAGAGGTTTGAGTAAGGACACATGAAAAGTGTTGGGAACCCCTAAAGATGCAGGAAGAGCCAGATAGTAAGACAATGGATTGATCCTACGAAGCACTTTATAGGGACCAAGGAATCTGGTTCTGAAGAAGCCTATCAGGCGAAACGCGTTAAGTGGACTTTATATTTTATATTTTACCTTTTATTACTCTGTTTGTTTATATTAAAGTATACTTTTAAAGTTACTTTTTATTCATTATTTTTATCATTTCCTGGTATCCTGATTATCCGTGGTGGGGATTATACCACCTAAGCTGTTTACACTAGAGCAGGTCACATGCTCTGGAAAGTGTAAGTACTATACTATTTATTACCTTTTACAATATTGGTACTTACTTCACCATATTGCTGCTATCTTTCCTTTATATCAACTACGCATATTGCACTTTGGAAACATCCGTGGAGACCACTACAAATCCATAGACGGGGATCGTACCGTCCAGGCGCTTCACAGCAGAGCTCTGTTATAGCTCATCTAAATGTGAGTGGATTGCATATAGCTACCAATTATTTTTAAGACTTAACTTACTGTATTGCACTATTATTTTTTAATTCTTTTCCGAGGTTACGATTTATTGGATAATTCAAAGACCCATGTATGTATTTTCTACATATGTAAATTACTAGGCGCGGTATACGTCTCCTTTTTTGTTTCTCGAGAACCGTAGGATGCCTACCATTATTGACAAAAAATGGACTGTGCCCAGAGGAGTCATGAACAGCATTGTTTCTAGCGAACTCGGCCCACGGGAGTAGTTCGGAGCAATTGTCCTGTGTGCTATTAATAAAACAACGCAAATAAACTTCTAATGACTGGTTAGCCCTCTCAGCTGTACCATTGGTCTGTGGATGGTATGAGGAGTAGAAGGATAGATCAATCCCCAATTGTTTACTGAACGCCCTCCAGAACCTGGACACAAACTGAGAGCCCCTATCAGACACAATATTGTGAGGGATGCCATGCAAACGGACAATTTCACATATGAAAATTAGGACCAATTCTTGCGAAGATGGCAACTTCTTGAGAGGAATGAAGTGAGCCATCTTAGAAAATCGGTCTACAACCATGAGAATAGTAGTGAACCCAGCAGAGCTTGGAAGCTCAACAATAAAGTCCATGGATAAGTGGGACCATGGAATCTTAGGAACAGGAAGAGGCTACAACAGGCCACAAGGAAGTGCATGAGTCACCTTAGAAACTGCACACACAGAACATGTCTGCACATACTCCTTTACATCTTTCCTGAGTGAATCCCAATGCTGGACAAGGCATCATCAGTCTTGGTATTTTTAGAACCAGGTCTATAAGTAATGAGGAAGTTAAAACGTGAAAGGAACAGTGACCGTCTAGCCTTCTGGAAGACAAATGTTTGGCATCCCGTATATATGCCAGATTTTTGTGGTCGGTTATGATCAACAGGGTGTGGTGACATTCTGTCATCAAACTAGCATGGTGACCAGGGGACATGTGATCAAGTTCATGTAGATCTGTCTTACAGGGGGATAAGCTTTACTTTGATATGGTAATTTACAAGTCAGGAAAGAGATAACCACTCCCCCTCTATCCTCATTCCTCTCTGTTCCTTCTTGGCTCTGCTGCTGAGCAGATGTGCAGACACCATGTGCTAGCATGGGGAACCATGTTAC
The DNA here is from genome assembly GCF_036172605.1 of Pelobates fuscus. Taxonomy (NCBI): domain Eukaryota; kingdom Metazoa; phylum Chordata; class Amphibia; order Anura; family Pelobatidae; genus Pelobates; species Pelobates fuscus. Next base: position 319,431,208 of record NC_086321.1, on the reverse strand, counting down.
ACTCTATTGCTTCCTTTTCTTCCTTGGTGGATGTGATGTTGGACTTGCAGCAGTGAACCATTACTAGATGTGAAGGCCTAACCGTGGGTGAGATCAAATGTGTGGGGAAGGGGATTACTATATAGATAGATAGATTTAAAAGGGTTGTTGCTCCGTGGGTCTGGGCTGTGTGTTTGTGATACATTTATAGTATTGTGTTGTTGTCTTCTAAATAAATACATTTTAATGTAGACGAACCTTGTGTAATAATTTATATTAATTTGGTGATACACCACATCTGGCGACCACGAAGGGACGGTGGGTTGAATTTCTCCTGTATATCAGGTTTTTGCTCCCACTAGGTTCTCTTGTACTAAGGGATAACTAGATAACGGAGCAACATAGATGAAGAAAAAGTGGGGGAATGTGGGGTGATGCAACCCCTATTTGACTGGTTTCTTTTACCTTACTCATCTCACTCACACTAATTCCTGTGCTCCCCTTTCCTACTTCAGATCTCATAGTTTACATAGATAAGAGGGATATATTATTATTTTTAAATGTGCTCAACATAAGAGAAGAAAAAGTGAGGGAATGTGGTGACATTCTGTCATCAAACTAGCATGGTGACCAGGGGTCATGTGATCAAGTTCATGTAGATCTGTCTTACAGGGGGATAAGCTTTACTTTGATATGGTAATTTACAAGTCAGGAAAGAGATAACCACTCCCCCTCTATCCTCATTCCTCCCTGTTCCTTCTTGGCTCTGCTGCTGAGCAGATGTGCAGACACCATGTTACACTCTATTGCTTCCTTTTCTTCCTTGGTGGATGTGATGTTGGACTTGCAGCAGTGAGCCATTACTAGATGTGAAGGCCTAACCGTGGGTGAGATCAAACGTGTGGGGAAGGGGATTACTATATAGATAGATAGATTTAAAAGGGTTGTTGCTCCGTGGGTCTGGGCTGTGTGTTTATAGTATTGTGTTGTTGTCTTCTAAATAAATACCTTTTAATGTAGACGAACCTTGTGTAATAATTTATATTAATTTGGTGATACACCACACAGGGGGTCCTTGTAACCCTCCAAAATATGTCGCCACTCCCTAAGGCGAAGAATAATGGCCAACAGTTCTCTATTGCCAATATCGTAGTTGCGCTCAGCAGGAGACATCTTTCTAGAGAAGTAGCCACAAGGATGCAATGGTGTTCCCTGGCTTTCTCTCTGTCTCGGATGTCTCGGATGCATCAACCTCCAATATAAAAGGTTTACTGGTGTCAGGATGTTTTAGTATGTCCGCAGAGGCAAATCTTTGTTTAAGAGTCTCAAAAGCATTCACAGCCTCTTTGGACCATACCGTGCTACTAACCCCTTTGCAAGTCATATTAGTGATGGGGGCTAGTACAGAAGAAAATCCCTTGATGGATCTTCTGTAATAGTTGGCAAAACCAATAAACCTTTGAATGGCTTTTAAACCAGAGGGTAATGGCCAGTGTAGTACAGCCTCTAGTTTTTTATGATCCATTTGAAATCCCGATGCAGAGATGTTGTAACCCAAAAAGTGGACTTCAGGCTGGTCAAATATGCACTTTTCTAATTTACAATAAAGTTTATTTTTCAACAACGCCTGCAGAACCTGTTTCACATGGGAGTGGTGAGTTTGAAGATCAGGGGAATTCACCAAAATATCGTCCAAATAAACCAAGACAAATGAGTAAATGAATTCCCTGAGTACATCATTTATAAAGTCTTGGAATACGGCCGGGGCGTTGCATAACCCAAATGGCATTACCAGATATTCATAGTGTCCACTACGGGTATTAAATGCCATCTTCCACTCATGATTCTCTTTAATTCTAACCAAATTGTAAGCGCTCTTAAGGTCAAGCTTAGTAAATACTTTAGCTCCCTGAAGTCTATCGAACAATTCGGAAAGGAGTGGGATAGGGTATGCATTTTTTACAGTGATTTTATTAAGTGCCCTTTAGTCTATGCAAGGGCGTAACTCACCACCCTTTTTCTCAACAAAAAAGAATCCTGCACCAGCTGGTGAGGATGACTTTCTTATGTGCCCTTTGCTCAAGGATTCTTTGATGTATTCCTCCATTATTTTACTATCCTGGGGAGATAAGGCATAAACTGCCCCCTTAGGTGGCATAGCGCCTTGAAACAGGTTAATGGCACAGTCATATGCTCTGTGGGGAGGCAATACATTGGATTGAGCCTTGTTAAACACCTCCTGAAGTTCTCGGTATTGTATGGGAACTCCAGGAGTTTGGGGAGTGGTAGTGGGAAGGTCAATAGTACCCAATCTCTTTAGTACTGGTTTTATACATCTCCCCATACACTCTTTACCCCATTCTAATATCTCCCCATTAGCCCAGTCAATATAGGGATTGTGCTTACTCAGCCACGGAAACCCTAATATGATAGGATATGATGGAGAAGTAATAACCTGAAACGTCATCTCTTCCCTATGGGAGGCCCCAATAGAGCTCGTAATAGGGACAGTTTCCTGGGTTATAAGCAGTTGAATGAGTGGTCTACCATCAATAGCCTCTACAGCTAGCGGCGTAGGTCTCTCCCTGACCGGTATCTCATTACCCCTAATAAACTGGACATCAATAACATTTCCAGCAGCACCTGAGTCCATTATGGCACTGCAAGAAAACTAGCAAGGAGGAATCTACTTTTGTTTTTGTTAGAGGACAACTCCATCACACCTAAGATCTGTCCCCTTAAGGTTCTTAGGTGCGGACGTTTACCGGACGCACTGGGCAATTAGTTATCATTAGTGATGTCGCGAACACGAAATTTTTGGTTCGCGAACGGCGAACGGGAACTTCCGCAAACGTTCGCAAACCGGCGAACCGCCATTGACTTCAATGGGCAGGCGAATTTTAAAACCCACAGGGACTCTTTCTGGCCACAAAAGTGATGGAAACGTTGTTTCAAGGGGATAAACACCTGGACTGTGGCATGCCGGAGGGGGATCCATGGCAAAACTCCCATGGAAAATTACACAGTTGATGCAGAGTCTGGTTTTAATCCATAAAGGGCAGAAATCACCTAACATTCCTAAATCACAATGGATATGGATTGACACCTTGACATATGGATTGACACCTGTCCTCAGAGACCCTGATATACACTGACACAAAGCAGAATAGGGACTGTTCCCCCTACATAGGGTCACTTGGCAGATATGGATTGACACCTATCCTAAGGATCCCTGATACACACTGACACAGAGTAGAATAGGGACTGTTCCCCCTACATAGGGTCACTTGGCAGATATGGCGTGGTCGTGGGAGGAGGAGGATGACTTTCACCTCTTCCCCTGTTAGATTCCCGTTGTGCTGTGACATCACCCTTATACGCTGTGTAAAGCATATTTTTTTATTTATTTTGCAAATGCTGCATCCTTTCCGACTTGTAATTCGGTAACATTTCCGCCACTGTCTGCTTATACCGGGTGTCTAGTAGCGTGGACATCCAGTACAGGTCGTTCTCCTTCAGCCTTTTTATACGAGGGTCCCTCAACAGGCACGACAGCATGAAAGACCCCATTTGCACAAGGTTGGATGCCGAGCTACTCATTTCCCGTTCCTCCTCCTCACACAGAGCAGAATAGGGACTGTTCCCCCTACATAGGGTCACTTGGCAGATATGGATTGACACCTATCTTAAGGATCCCTGATACACACTGACACAGAGCAGAATAGGGACTGTCCCCCCAACATAGGGTCACTTGGCAGATATGGATTGACACCTGTCCTCAGGGACCCTGATACACACTGACACAGAGCAGAATAGGGACTGTCCCTCCTACATAGGGTCACTTGGCAGATATGGATTGACACCTATCCTAAGGATCCCTGATACACACTGAAACAGAGCAGAATAGAGACTGTTCCCCCTACATAGGGTCACTTGGCAGATATGGATTGACACCTATCCTAAGGATCCCTGATACACACTGACACAGAGCAGAATAGGGAATATTCACTAAATGCCAAACATTGTTATACAGGGGAATATTCAGTAAATAAGGATAAGGTGGGGGACCTACTGTCCTCCCCCTCGGTCCCCACCCCTGCGCGGTGGGTGAGGGCATAAATCACAATGAGGGGGACCTACTGTCCTCCCCCCCGCCCCCATCCGAGAGCGGTGGGTGTGGGCCATAAAAATAATGAGGGGGGGACCTACTGTATGATGTTGTATCGATCAGGTAGTGTAAGTGTTACGCCCGCTTCACAGTGACAGACCAAACTCCCCGTTTAACGCACCGCAAACAACCGCAAACAGTCCATTTCCACAACCGCAAACTCCCCATTTGCACAAGGTTGGATACCAAGCTAGCCATGTCCCGTTCCTTGTTCTCACTGATGTAATTGAAGGTCTCTTCCTCCACCCAGCCACATACAACACCAAGGGTCCCCGAAAGGTGACAACAAGCCCCCTGGGACGCCTGCTGTGTTTGGTCTTCCACCTCCTCAAAGCCACCTTCCTCCTCTGACTCCTCTTCTTCAGACTCCTCTCTCTGCGTTGCCTCTCTCTGCGTTATTATAAGGTGTATTAAGTAGTACTATTCTTATCAGTTTAATCCCTGTTGCGTCCCCTATCAGTGTGTATATGGCAGCGATTTTAGGAACCGTGAGATAGAAAAAGATGCTTGGTCGGTCCTCCTAACTGGAGACTGTGTTGCTGTGCGGGTGGCAGGTGGAGCCATTTATAAAGTACCCACTGCCAAGGTACATTTGAATTGTGGAGCGGGGCACGGAAACGTGGAGGTGGGGCAGGCAGGACCTACCCGCTGACGTTATTTTGGGCAACGACCTGTGGGAGCTGACTTCAGCTTTTGTTCCTCAAACCGCAGTACAAGAGGCGTATCCGGTTGTGACCTGGCAGCAGGCCCGCACCACAGCTCTGCCTAACCACTCTGAGGCTCAGGTAAGCAATGTACCCCCCATGCCCAATGTCACGCCCTGGACATCCCCCCTAGAATTCGGTTCTGAAGTGGCCCCAGATCCCTCCCTGCAGATCTACAAAGATCGTATTAATAAAGACCAGGCAGGATTAGAAGGGGAAAGGTACACCTGGGACAAGGGGCTGCTGTAGAAAAAATAGTGTCCGGATCCATTCCCTTACCCATAAAGCAATTGATAGTGCCGAGAAAATATAGACTGGAGTTATTACGCATCGCCCACGACATTCCCCTGTCTGGGCACTTAAGGATCAGCCATACTAAGCACAGGCTGACCCAGAACTTCTTCTGGCTAGGTATCTCACAGGACGTCAGGCGATACTGCCAGACCTGTGATACCTGCCAGAGGGTAGGGAAGAGGGGAGACTGATACAAAGCCCGGCTCCGTTCTCTTCCCATAATTGAGGAACCGTTCAGTAGGGTAGTGGTAGATATTATAGGACCCCTATCCAAGCCCAGCCCCTCCGGCAAGAAATATGTACTGACCATGGTGGACTATGCCACCAGGTACCCAGAAGCAATAGCTTTGACTAATGTGCACGCAGAGACGGTAGCGGATGCCCTGATGCGAATATTTTCCCGGGTGTGATTTCCCAAGGAAATTATTTTGGATAGGGGCACCCAGTTTACCGCCGAAGTCGCACAACAACTCTGGAAGATATGTGGGGTTCAGCAAATACTGAACTCCGCTTATCACCCCCAGTCCAATGGGCTCTGTGAATGGTTTAATGGAACACTTAAACAGATGATCCGTACATTCATAGACACATAGACACTGATGTTTGCCTATAGGGAAGTACCTCAGGAATACACCGGGTTCTCTCCTTTCGAACTATTATTTGGGAGGAGAGTGAGGGGCCCCCTAGATTTAATTAGGGAACACTGGGAGGGAGACGGGACTGTTAGCGGCACCCCCATCATACCCTATGTGCTAGAGTTTAGGGACCGCCTGGAGATGCTGACCCAGAACGTACGCGACAACCTCCAGGCGGCCCAACACAGGAAGCGCAGATGGTACGATAAGGGAGTCAGGGACCGCAGCTTTAAGGTGGGGCAAAAGGTGCTAATTTGGCGACCCATCCACAAGGACAAGCTGCAGGCTTCCAGGCAGGGCCCATACAAGGTGGTAGAGCAGGTTTGTGATACCACTGTAACGGCTACCCAGATAGAGAGAGGGTTTCTGCCGTTGAAGACGTCCTTTTTCCCTGCAAGCTGCTGTGGAGAAGTAGGCTGATGTAATCCCATCCACGATATCCAGAGCGAGAATCAGGTTCAGCTGCAACAGGAACAGAATAACCTTCCCAAATAATCCCCTTTCAAGAACGAGACGAGGCTACGTTATGAAGGGTCAAGAAGAACTGAGGACTGGGACACCCAGCCTGCTTTTTATTAGAAAAGGGTACACACAGGACACTCCCAGGGGGAGGATAAAAACAACCAATTATGCACAGGGTAACACCCCCACGTCTCCTCCCCTCAGATAACCACATAACACAATTAGAACATACAATATTTTACCCCAGTTCTGGATGTACCCCAAAAACAGGGGGTACACCTTTAAATCCGGCACCGCTTGAGAGATCTTAGTTAGGGGAACACTCTGTCCAAAAATCAGCCCGATTGGATGAACGGTTCGGGAGTTACAGAGTTTCAAAGTTTTGACCGACCGCACAGACCAACTAGCCGAAAATAGTTCCATGAGTTTTGGCCTTGCGGTCGGTCTCTGTTCGCACGGTAAAACGGTATGAAAATCTTGCCATCCATCCGAATCGCGGGGTTCGCTGAAATCCCCATAGATGACTGATTGTAACTACCGAATGGTGGAGTGTTCGGTAGTTTCTGTGCGAACTTATGGAGGTCTGGAGGACTCAGCGGTGTTCGCCTGTTTGCGTATCCGTTTTTAGTTCCATGCGGTTACAGGCAAACACCGCTGTTCGTACACAAGATGGCCGCGAACACGTGTAAAGTCCCGAAATGGCGGCCACCTATATCGCACGAAATCAGGCGAACAGAGGCATGAAACGAACAAAAGACTAAGTTGTAAGGATCTGTTACACTGCTCCCCTTTTGTGGAACACTCCGGCAGACCCGGATTGATCCTTTTCGGGTCAACTTGGGGCTGTCCGGTCCCTTGTTAGGGTAATAGTTCTGTTTGTCTGGACAGACCATCGGCATTCCCGTTAAACCTGCCAGGGCGGTATTGAATGGAGAAGTTGTAGGGTTGCAGTGCTAGGCTCCATCTCAACAAGCGTCCATTATCTCCAGCTACTCTGTTTAACCACACCAGGGGGTTATGGTCGGTGATTAGTGTAAATTCCTGTCCGTACAAATATGGGGTGAGTTTCTTTAATGCCCAGACCAGGGCTAAGCATTCCTTTTCCACTGCCGCGTAGCTCACTTCTCTAGGTAACAGTTTTCTACTGAGATACGCGACAGGGTGCTCGCCTCCATCTTCTCCGACCTGGCTTAGAACTGCCCCCAGTCCATACATGGATGCATCTGTATGAACGACAAATCTTTTGTTAGGGACGGGGGCAGACAGGACAGGTGCATGAATTAGAGCATTCTTTAGGGCCTGAAAGGCTGTTTCACAGGCGGGAGACCACAGGACTATCCTAGGCAAGTTCTTTTTGGTTAGGTCTGTTAAGGGTTTTGCGATGGTACTATAGTCAGGGACAAACCTCCTATAATATCCTGCGGTCCCCAAAAATGCTAATACTTGAGTTTTGGTGTGGGGTGTGGGCCAGTTAGCTACAGCTTCAATTTTAGCGGGTTCTGGGCGCTGCTTCCCACATCCCACTCGATGTCCCAGGTACTGGACTTCTGCCATGCCGAAGTTACACTTTTCTGGTTTCAGAGTCAAGCCTGCGGCCCGAATCTGATCCAGTACGGCCTCTACATGCCTTAAGTGCTCTCCCCAGGTTTCGCTATAAATCGCAATGTCATCCAGGTACGCGCAGGCGAAATCCTGGAAGCCATCAAGGAGGCGGTCCACTAAGCGCTGAAATGTAGCCGGGGCGTTTTTCATCCCAAATGGCATGACCTTAAATTGGTACAAGCCAAATGGGGTGACAAAGGCCGACTTAGGGATAGCCTCCTTGGCCAGGGGAATCTGCCAATACCCTTTACACAAATCGATGGTGGTCAGATAACGTCCCCTGGCAATACGATCTAATAGCTCGTCTACTCGGGGCATGGGATATGCGTCTGTCAGGGTTTTGTCATTGAGACGTCGATAATCGACACAGAACCGGGTAGTCCCATCCTTTTTGGGGACTAGGACCACCGGTGAGGCCCACGGGCTGTCAGATGGCTCTATCACTCCTAGTCTTAGCATCTCCTGGATTTCCTTCCTCATCTCATCTTTTACTGCCTCAGGGATCCTATAGGGAGTTTGTCGGAGAGGAGTTTGTCCTGGGGTCTCTACATAGTGAGTTGCTAAGGGGGTGTATCCGGGCTCTTGGGAAAACGTCAACCTCTTTTCAGTCAGCAGTTGTCGGATCTGTCCCTTTTCAGCGGGGGTTAACCGCTCCCCTAGCTGTATGGTATTGAGCAGGGTCTTAGGTTCCGAGTTAGCTAAAAGGTCGGGTATGGGTAAGCTGTCAGGGTCTTCAGTGGCTGGTATACATATGGCTGCTATATCCTCGGGCCTTTCTTGATATTCTTTTAATAAATTTACGTGAAAGGACTTCTGAATCCTTTCATCTTTGCTGCTGGCAATTACATAGGTGGTGTCACATACCTGTGCTACCACTTTGTAAGGGCCCTGCCAGGAGGTCTGGAGCTTATTCCCTTTGACAGGTCTAAGCACCAGCACCTTCTGGCCCACTTGGAACGTTCGCTGGCGGGCGCCCTGATCGTACCAACGTTTCTGCCGTCCCTGGGCCGCATGGAGATGGTCCCGTGCCATCCGGGCTAACTGTTCCATACGGTCCCGCATTTCTAGCACATATGGCACGATGGGGACACCCTCATGTTCTGTCTCTCCCTCCCAGTGCTCTCGGATGAGGTCGAGAGGGCCTCGTACTCTCCGGCCATAGAGCAGTTCAAAGGGAGAGAACCCTGTGGATTCCTGTGGCACCTCCCGATAAGCGAACAGGAGGTGCGGCAAGAATCGTTCCCAGTCTTTGTATTCCGCTGTAAAGGTCCGTAGCAATTGCTTTAGGGTACCGTTAAAACGTTCACAGAGACCGTTAGTCTGAGGGTGGTACGGGGAACTAAGTAGGGGTTTAATACTACAAACCTTCCATAGCTGCTGGGTTAGGTCTGCGGTAAACTGGGTCCCTCTATCGGACAAGATTTCCTGAGGAAATCCCACTCGGGTGAATATCCCGACTAGAGCACTGGCGACAGTGTCAGCCTGGATATTCGTCAGAGCGACAGCTTCCGGGTAGCGAGTAGCATAGTCCACTACGGTAAGGATGTATTTCTTACCAGAGGGACTGGGGTTAGGTAGGGGTCCCACTAGGTCGACTGCCACCCTGCTAAATGGTTCCTCGATCACAGGCATAGGTAACAGTCGAGCTTTAGGGTGATCTCCTCTCTTCCCTACCCGTTGGCATACGTCACAAGTGCTGCAGTAACGTCGTACATCCTTTGAGATCCCCGGCCAAAAGAAGGTCTGGGTGATCCGGAAGGTGGTACGGTTACCCCCTAGATGCCCTGCCAACGGAATGTCGTGGCCGATTCGAAGAAGTTCCAACCGCTACTTTCTGGGTACCACTAGTTGGCGCTTCTGCGAAGGGGGACAGCCTCTCTTTTTTCCTTCCGTCAGTCTGTACAACCTGTCCCCATCCCATAGAAAACGTTCCTGTTTGCCCTCCCTACTGTCTGCTAATTCTCAATACTTTTGGAGGGTGGGGTCCTCTCTAGTTTCCCTCCCAAACTCCTCTGGGGTGTCCCAAGCTATGGGCCTGCTTGTTGTAGTGGGGTTACATGTGGGTGCTTGGCTTACCTGGGTCTCCCGGCCTGTATTAGGGTCATCTGTGACACGGGCCTGTGAGCGGGTGGTTACGGGACAAGCGGCAGCAGGTGTGGGCAAATATGCTGAAGTCAAGGGGCCAATGTCATTTCCCAAGACGACCTCGGCAGGCAAGTTGTCCATAATGCCAACTGTGGTTTTTCCCGATCCGACTCCCCAGTCTAAGTGTACTCGGGCAGTGGGTAAGCGAAAAACAGCGCCCCCTGCGACCCGAACAGCAACAGTGCGGGTAGACACATTCTCTGGCTTTACTAGGTGTTTTTGGATCAACGTGATGGTAGCCCCGGTGTCTCTTAGGCCTTGTGCTATTTGTCCATTCACCCGAACTTCCTGCCGATGATGTTGTCGGTTATCTGGCGAAGCAGCTTGTATGGGATCTGCTTCATACAAAATCCCCAGGCATTCCTCAGGGCCCATTTCAGCTTCCACACAGTGAGCCGCAGAGGGTCGTGATGCAGGGGCCTCTGTGTTGGGAGTTGTGCGTCTCCAATTGTTGCTATTGGATCTTAGGGGACAATATCGAGCAATATGTCCGAGGTTGCCGCAGTGATGGCACGTCACTTTCGACAAATCTCGGGGGTAGTTGGTAGGTCCCTGAGGACGGGGTGGTCCTGGTGGGACTGGAGCTCGAAACTCTGGGCGTGAGACAGCGGCTGGGGTACGTGGCTCTATCTTATGAGCTGGTCGTGGAGTACCCTGGCTTACTCTCCTTGTCTCGGCGTATTCATCGGCCAGCCGAGCCGCCTCATTTAAATTAGCGGGGCGCCGGTCTCGTACCCAGTCTTGTATGTCTGCAGCCAAATTTTGGAAGAAATGTTCCATTAAGAACAATTGCAATACCTCCTCTCCGGTGTTGGCCTTACACCCTTGGACCCAATGTGATGCCACTCTTTGTAGTCGGTTGGCCCATTCCATGTGGGAGTCCACAGCTTTCTTTTTGGACTCCCGGAAGCGGCGACGGTATGCTTCTGGGGTTACCGCATACCTGGTGAGCAGTGCCTCTTTTACTGTTTGGTACTGCGTGATCTCCTCTGTAGTGAGCGCTCGAAAAGCCTCACTAGCTTTTCCTGATAGTTTTCCCGCCAGGATAGTGACCCATTGCTCTGGCGGTATTTGATGTAGCGAGCACTGTCTTTCAAAGTCCGCCAAATACCCATCAATTTCCTCTTCATTTTCCACAAAGGTTTTAAATGCAGTGAAGGGAATTTTCTTTACTGTAGTAGTGGGTAGCGGGGTAGGAACTGTCTGTGTAGTGAGCTGTCTGGCTCTTACCAGTTCCATTTCTTGATCCCTCTTGGTTTGGATCTCTTCCCTCGCTTCCCGGAACAGTTGGGTTATTAGCTCTGTAGACGTGACTGGATACAACGCTAATCTCCGCTGTACAATTGCCGTAATCATATCGTCCTCACTGATGGGTGCCATGGGTTCCGTTACCTCCATGGACCTATCCATCTCGTCCAGCTCCAGCAGGTCAGCTATCAGCTCCCTCCGTGGTCTGTTGCTGGCACTCCTACCACGATTCTCCAATAAATCCTTTAGTGTGGGTCTTTTTAGCTTGGCATACTGAGACTCCATTCAGCACTTGCTCCTTGGATAAAAGGACCATCCCACCGCTTGCCACCAATGTAACGGCTACCCAGATAGAGAGAGGGTTTCTGCCGTTGAAGACGTCCTTTTTCCCTGCAAGCTGCTGTGGAGAAGTAGGCTGATGTAATCCCATCCACGATATCCAGAGCGAGAATCAGGTTCAGCTGCAACAGGAACAGAATAACCTTCCCAAATAATCCCCTTTCAAGAACGAGACGAGGCTACGTTATGAAGGGTCAAGAAGAACTGAGGACTGGGACACCCAGCCTGCTTTTTATTAGAAAAGGGTACACACAGGACACTCCCAGGGGGAGGATAAAAACAACCAATTATGCACAGGGTAACACCCCCACGTCTCCTCCCCTCAGATAACCACATAACACAATTAGAACATACAATATTTTACCCCAGTTCTGGATGTACCCAAAAAAACAGGGGGTACACCTTTAAATCCGGCACCGCTTGAGAGATCTTAGTTAGGGGAACACTCTGTCCAAAAATCAGCCCGATTGGATGAACGGTTCGGGAGTTACAGAGTTTCAAAGTTTTGACCGACCGCACAGACCAACTAGCCGAAAATAGTTCCATGAGTTTTGGCCTTGCGGTCGGTCTCTGTTCGCACGGTAAAACGGTATGAAAATCTTGCCATCCATCCGAATCGCGGGGTTCGCTGAAATCCCCATAGATGACTGATTGTAACTACCGAATGATGGAGTGTTCGGTAGTTTCTGTGCGAACTTATGGAGGTCTGGAGGACTCAGCGGTGTTCGCCTGTTTGCGTATCCGTTTTTAGTTCCATGCGGTTACAGGCAAACACCGCTGTTCGTACACAAGATGGCCGCGAACACGTGTAAAGTCCCGAAATGGCGGCCACCTATATCGCACGAAATCAGGCGAACAGAGGCATGAAACGAACAAAAGACTAAGTTGTAAGGATCTGTTACAACCACCTTTGTGATCGGTCCGGTCACAGGCACGGGAGGCAAGCGCATGCTCCATGTGAACATGCTCAAGCCATACCACGAGTGCACGGAAGAGGTAACTGCGATCTGTGCACCTGCCACTGAAGATTATGATAATTTGCCACTCCCAGATCTCCTAGACCAAGAGGGCCAGAGCGGAGACCTGTGAGAAGTACAGTTAGGAGAACGGTTAGACCCCCAGGAGCGAACCCAGGTCCAAAGACTAATCCAGGACAAGGGGGCCACGTTTCCCAACCTACCTGGGTACAACCACTCACAAAGTTGAAACCCTAGACCAGACCCCCCTTCGCCAAACCGCCTATCGCATACCCGAAGCAGTTAAAGAAAATATGCGGAAAGAAATTGAGGAAATGCTGCAGTTCGGGGCTGATAGAACACTCTGACAGCCCCTGGGCCTCCCCGGTAGTACTAGTACCAAAACGGGACGGCACGACCCGTTTCTGTGTGGACTACCGGAGGCTAAACGATAAAACAACCTCAGACGCCTACCCTTTGCCCCGGATAGACGAGATCCTAGACAAAATGGCCAGAGGCCAGTACCTCACCACAATAGATCTGTGCAAGGGGTACTGGCAAATTCCATTAGCCGAGGACGCCATCCCCAAGTCGGCATTTGTCACCCCGTTTGGCCTGTATCAGTTTAAGGTCATGCCATTCGGGATGAAGAATGCCCCGGCTAACTTTCAGAGGATGGTAGATCGGCTACTGGATGGGTTTCAGGAGTATGCCTGCGCCTACTTGGATCATATACCCATTTTAGCTGCTGCTGGGCCGAACACCTGACCCACATAGGAGCCGGACTAGACCGGATTAGAGAGGCTGGGCTGACCCTAAAGCCCAGTAAGTGCCTTATAGGAATGGCAGAAGTTCAATACTTAGGGCACAGAGTCGTGAGCCTGCTACAGAAACCAGAACCCGCTAAAATAGAGGCAGTCGCCAAGTGGCAAACCCCCCGCACTAAAACCCAGGTCCTCGCATTCCTGGGTACCGCAGGGTACTACAGGAAATTCGTAGCTAATTACAGCACCCTAGCTAAACCTCTCACGGATCTAACACATAAAAACCTCCCCAAGATAGTAGTATGGGCCCCAGAGTGTGAACAGACCTTCCAACAGCTCAAGACGGCGCTCATTAAATCACCTGTACTTTCTGCTCTTGATCCAACTAAACGCTTTCCTGTCCATACAGACGCTTCTATGTTTGGATTGGGAGCAGTACTGAGCCAAGTCGGAGCAGATGGCGGCGAGCAACCCGGGGCTTATCTAAGCCGGAAACTTTTGCCCAGGGAAGTAGATACACTGCCATTGAAAAGGAGTGCCAAAAAAAAGCAGACTGATGTTCTAGCCCTATTAAGGGCTTTTTGGGGTGCTGTCCTTACAGCAGAGATCAGATGAGTCCTTCAGGACTGTAGTGGACACTGAATACCCTAGCCTAGCTATCAATTTCCCTATCTAATGAGCAGCAGCTACACTTTCCCTCCTCTCACTAAGAATGCAGCTTCAGAATGAATCTAAAATGGATGCTGGGAGGGTGGTGGCAGGGTCTGGACGGGAGGGTCTGCTGCTAATTTGCTGGAATGTGTCTGCTGACCGTGAGGCACAGGGTCAAAGTTTGCTCAATGATGACGAATAGGGGGCGGATCGAACCGCGCATGTGTTCGCCCGCGGTGGCGAGCGCGAACACGCTATGTTCGCCGGGAACTATTCGCCAGCGAACAGTTCGGTACATCACTAGTTATCATATGTCCCTTTCTACCGCAATATAGGCATAACCCATCCCTTCTCCTATACTGTTTTTCGGCCTCCGACAGTCTAGTGACCCCCCAACTGCATAGGTTCGGGTTCGGACTGTATAGGGAGGTTAGACAAAACAAGTTTAGAGAATCGAGGTGCTAGGGACATAGCCGTACATCTGATCTTGCTTCTGGTGACTTGTCTGAGTTTTAACCTATTAATCAATATGCATGAGAAACGTAATAAATTTGTTAAGACTCTTTGGTAATTCTTTAGTGGTTATCATATCTAGTATAGTCTCTGAGAGACCCTTTTTGAATGCTGAGATTAACCCATTGTTAGTCCAGTCTACCTTGGAAGCTAAGGTACGGAATTCAATAGCATAATCCGAGATAGACCGGTTACCTTGTCTGATGTGCATTAGGGCAGTGGAGGCATCATCCTCTCTACCCAATGGCTCAAATGTGAGCTTGAATTCGGCAAGGAATTCCTGGTAATTATGAGCAATGCTCCGATTACTCTCTCACAACAGATTAGCCCCGGCAAGGGCCTTGCCCTTTAATTGATTCATTAGATAACCAATTTTTGCTCTGTCCGTGGGGAACGACCCTGGTGAGGCATCAAAATGGTACTCCACCTGATTAAGAAAACCCCTTCATTCCTGGATATTGCCATCAAACTGTAGGGATGGTGATAAGGAGATGCTAGGAGTCCTATTATCAGTGGGTGGAGTTACACATGGTAGAGGTGCTATAGGAGGAGACGCTGCAGGCTGCAGATGCGCCGTTCTAGCGAGAAGCGTACTGAAAGCCTGAACGAATTGATCCATGCGGTGATCATTCTCCTCTAATTTCCTCTTGCAAGCAGCTATGTGCTGACCCAGTTCTACGGGATCTATTGCCCTGTCGTAATGTCAGGATTACTGTATGATCCAGCACGCAGAACTGTATAACACGGATGACAAATAGGTAACGTATTACCGGTCCTTAGAATCGCCGATTTTAACATACATAGAATAGTCAAAATACTAGCCCAGGTCAGGGAACACAGAAAGGGACACAGCGATAAGGAAAGCCAGGAGTCAGGATACCAGAATATAGAGAAGTCAATAAACAAAGCCAAAGTCAAAAACCAGGAAGAAAACTATAAACAGGAGCTGCTCACTCCCATCAGCCTCAACCGCACCAGAACTCCAAACAAGCAACCCTCCTGGACACAAAGGTAAGCTAAACAGGAGGGTGGCTGCAAATATATACAGTATGACGTGTCTGTCAGATTGTGTGTGTCTGTGCCAGAGTGTGTGTCTGTGCCAGTGTGTGTGTCAGTGTACATCTGTGTGTGTATATCGGTAATGGGAGGGGGAGAAGGGGGGCAGAATCTCAGTCTATGTGCCAGTGTGTGTGTCATTATATATCTGAGTGTGTGTATCTGTATATTAGTGTGTGTGTCAGTGTGTGTATCGGTGTGTATGTGCATGTCAGTGTGTTTATGTGCCGGTGTGTGTATCTGTGTGCATGTGCCAGTGTGTATCTGTATGTCAGTATGTGTATCTAAGTGTGTCAAGTGTATCTGTGTGTATCTGTATGTTTTTGGTAGCTGTTTGCGTGGGGGGCGCAGAAGCTAGTGAAGAAAAGGAAAAGTAAAAGAAAACAGACAATGTCTCAACTGTCGATAAAAAGAACATTAACCCCTTAAGGACCAAACTTCTGGAATAAAAGGGAATCATGACATGTCACACATGTCATGTGTCCTTAAGGGGTTAAAGGGACACTATAGGCATTAAAACAATATTAGCTTAATAAAGGGGGATTGGTGTATAAGCCATTGCCCAAGTATCTGCCATTTAGGAGTTAAATCATTTTTGTTTCTGTTTATGCAGCCCTAGCCACGCCTCCCCTGGCTATTACTTACACAGCCTGAATGATAAAAAGGTTTAATTTTCAATCAAATGTGAACTTTCTTTAGATGTTTTTTAACATTTAGATGTTGTGTACTGAAAAATCTGCACAGTATATGGATTGTACATGCCTAAATTCACAACAGGGCTCCTGATCCTGTGGGACTTCAAGATCCAGACAGACAAGCAAGTGCTGTCCAACCAACCCGACATCGTGGTGGTAGACAAGGAACAGAAGACTGCAGTCGTGGTGGATGTGGCAATACCCAGTAACTATAAAATCAGGAAGAAGGTAGAGAAATACCAAGGACTGAAAGAAGAATTAGAAAAAATTTAAAAAGTGAAGGCAGTAGTTGTCCCAGTTATGATAGGAGCACTCGGGGCTGTGACTCCCAAGTTGGGGGAGTGGCTTGAACAGATTCCAGTTGGGACATCTGAGATCGCTGTCCAGAAGAGTGCAGTTCTAGGAACAGCTAAGATACTGCACAGAACTCTCAAACTCTAAGGCCTCTGGTAGAGGACCCTAGAATGAGTAATACACACACCCCCCAGGAGGGGTGAGAACATCAATTTTATATATATATTTAAGGCTGGGCCTGTAGTTGTGGGAGGGCCCCTTTCTTAAGTCCCTCCAATGCTCTCTCATACCATACCGTTATTGGTCTGGCGAGTTAGGTTTATGTGCCGGTCACTACTTCCAGTCACTACTTCACTACTTCCGGTCACTCACAAGTCGACATTTTGCAAGCTTACCTGTATCCTCGTGGTCCTGTCTCCTGGCTTGCTCTCCGTTTCTTCACCGCTAACCTATCGCTGTATTTCACCACCAGCCCGTCTCCTACTCCTGCTCCCTCGGAGACTGACTTGGAAGCACTCTCTGATCCGTACGTAGCGCTATGGTCGTGTGTTCATTGCAACATCCTGGTTTGGATCTATCCCCTTTACTCATTGTTCACATACTTGCATTCGTTGTTTTAGCCCATTTGAGCATAATTTGCACATGTAGTCTTGCTCACATACTGTACTGTGTGAGGCCGTTCAGTTCTACCAGCACGAAAAGTTCCTTTGTCGATTCCTTTTTGCATACAATTCTAAACGTATTTCTAACTCATGCAAACAAGTTTCTCTTTCGGTTCTTGGAATCGCACTAACACTCGGTTGTTCAGAGTGTTCGTGCAAATCTTCCCGTTAGTTCTTAATAAGGATGTCAGTTAGTTATGCAAGTGTGTTTGTTGCATGTAATTCTTGTGGTTTAGCAGAATCCCCCTACGGACGTAGTTAGGTATTGCACGTAGTTTGTATACTTTCTTTTACCCTAAAGCATTTAAGTTATGTTATACATAAAAGATGGCTCACCGGTGGTTTCATTGTATATATCCCCACGGGTCAATACCTCCGCCTCCGCAGGAATTGCAGCGATACTTTGGATTTCAAACTCAAAGCACAACAACTCAGAGCCCATTTTAAAGCAAAGGGCTACCCGAACCGCTGCTTGAAGAGGGCGTATAAAAGGGCACTAGGGACCCAGAGAAGTATACTTCTTTGTGACCAATCCGACAAAGATACAACCACGGAAGCTGGCAAAATTCGTATGATTGCAACATACGACGCAGGCTGGCCCGAGGTTAGGAGGTCTTTGGACAGATTTTGGCCTCTACTGCTAAATGATGCCCATCTTAAACACGTCCTTGGCCCCCATATTGACATTACGGCCAGACGGGGACGTAACATCCGTGATATGTTGGTACCAAGTCACTTTTCTACCCCAGTACAACCAAGAGCAACCTGGCTAGGCACCCCACCCTGCGGCTCATATGGCTGCGGTAGGTGTGTCGCCTGCAGATACATCTCCAAAGGCTCAAAAATTATAAGTGACAGCACAGGGGAAGACTCTATAAAGATTAAAGATTTCTTTAATTGTAATACCAAGGGATTAGTGTACCTTCTATCATGTTCCTGCGGACAGAGGTATGTGGGCAAGACCTTCAGGGCCTTCAAAGAAAGAATCTTGGAGCATGTAAGGTCCCCAAGGAACCGCCTAGAAACACCTGTATCTAGACATTTAAAGGAACACCACCATGGTGACTCAAATAACCTCAGATTCTGTGGCCTCGAACTGGTCAAGAGGAATCAGAGACGTGGGGATTTTGACAGAATCCTTAGGCAGAGAGAATCCAAATGGATATATAGGTTAAAGACACTCCAACCTGGTGGCCTGAATGAGGGCTTTTCCTTTGCCCCATTTATTTGATAAGTATTTTGTCTCATTTCCTATCTTCGGATAGGGACCAATTGTGCAGGTCCTCTTTTGAACCATGCCTTTCCTTTTGTATATACCACTCTTTTACTGTACATATTAATCTAATGTATAACTTTTGATTGAACTACTTTAATTTATTTTTTTCTTCTCACTGACACTCAATTTACTACAGACCATAAACTTTGCCTCCCCTTCTCTATCTGAGCGCCTACAATAGACAATACCAGGAGTAATACCCTACCTTACATATCCGCCATCCCCTTTTATATTTGTTTTTTTGGGATGACTGATGAAGCTATCTGTCTTATTATGACAGAGACTATTGATGCCCAATAGCAGATATGATTTGGCCGACAGAGCTCTGATTGAGGAATCATACCTATGTTGTCAGCCCTTTTTTATATAAACTGAGGCTAATTCCCTTTAGGACTTAAGTCCTTGTAAGACTACCAAAAGTATCCCCTCGTACGGGGCTGATCCGCTCTCTATTAGAAGCGGATCAGCCTTCTTTAGGGGACCGATCGTTCCGCTTGACGACTATGTCCGCGCGCATGCGCATACTGAAAACTAAGTCCCTGCGCATGCGCTGGCATTCGGACGAGGACGCATTGGCGTAGTGGAATAATCGGATGTCCAGAGACTAAGTCCAGGCGCATGCCTGGATGAATACTTACAAGGAAATAAATTAAAGTCCTTGCGCATGCGCCTTGAATCAAGGACGGACATGCGCATATCATAAGCCGTAATCAAGCTTATTCGGCTGGCGGCCACTTATGGACCCCCGCCCCTTCTGAACAGGTAGGGACTCCTGGGTATTTAAGGGAGGCAAGGAGAGGCTCAGTATGCACGATTTGCCCTTGAGAAAGGCGGTTAGACCGCCGAAACGCGCGTTGGGCAGCCTGATTCACTGTCTCTTGAAACGATCCTGTATTTGGATAGAACTTCTGTCGATTGCCTGGACAGCTTGCAGGAAACCCTGCAGTCTTCGAGATACAATAGAGTGATTACCATGATTCTGGGTTAGGAGCATTTATGGCGATTTAGCCTTCTGTTTAGCTCTGTTTAGACTCAGCCACTTTCATACTTTCTTTTCCTCTATCTTTTATCTCGCTATCCTTTCGATTTATTTTCCTTTGATTGCATTAGATAGACCAGGGATTTTTTTACTGGCTACAATTAACGCATATACTCCTTAGGATTATCGGAAGGTATAAGAAAACCAAGAATAGCTTGGAGTAGGAGAATTTAATGTTCTCTTTCCTTGCTTCTTGGTACGAACGAGTGATAAATAGGCTGTAGCCTTGTGGGAGGTCTTTTTCAGCAACTATGTTTCCTCACTATTGCAATTTTGTCCCAATGCTCTAGTAACAAACTGCATTTATGTGAAGGCTGTTGCTGTCCCTACCCCATAAGGCTTTCTGCCGTACTGTCTCGCCACTGTATTACTGCAGTCGCATTGTTTCATTTTTTTATTATTTTTTCTTAAACCCTCACATTTTGGGGTAATATACTAGGTGTGTTAGTGTGATATTATGTGTGTTCTATTAAAGTTTTTGTTATTTTTAGTTTTAACTGCTTTGACATTGTAAATTGGGGGTAGCGGTCGTGAGATTAGAGCTCCGTTTTTCACGGGGAACTTTCCTCACTTCCTTTTCTTTGTTGAATTTCTATACATAGAGGGTTAAGCCCTATACTACCCCTGTAACCCTTCCTCAGCTTTTTGGTCAGAGTTTATTCTTTGACTGAGAACTTATTTGTTTTCATTGTATATATGTTTGCATGTTTTAGATTCAACTGGATACAATTGGAGCCATATATTTTATCTCTGTCTTTGGACATCCAGCACAGAAGTCATTTCTCGGTTGGTCACAATTTAGTAGATAATCATGCCATAATCCTATACCCTCCTCTGTTGTTTCCCTTCTCTGTTGTTTATGCTCATGTTTCACTTATCTAGGTGACACGTTTTGTCCAACCTTTTCCTGCCTAGGTGCTCATCCTTCATGGCAGCATTTTGCCATTATTTCCTCATATCCAACAGTACACTGCATACACACTATACACACTGCACACACACTATACACACTGCACACACTATACACACACTGCATACACACTATACACACTGCACACAATATACACACACTATTCACACATTACATACACACTGCACACACTATACACACTGCACACACTACATGCACTACACACACTGCATACACACTATACAAACACTGCATAAAGGGGCGGACTGACCACTCGGGCAATTCGGTCATGGACCGAGGGCCCGAGGCAGTCAGGGGCCCGGCTGCATTCACCTTTCTGAAGTGAAGATCAGAGATCTCCACTGTGAGAAAGAAGGTTGCAGGAGCCCAGGATGATACAGGGGGGCTCTGCAACATATCTCTCAGCAAATTAATTCCCCCACTCAGTGTGAGACCTGGCAGCTTACCTGCTCTCATTGCCAGGTCTCCTCTCTCTCTCTCCCTGCAGCAAGAGCTCAGTGCTCCGTGTGAGGATGGGAGGGGGCAGGAAGTGACATCACACCCCTGCTCCCCTCTCACACGGAGCACTCACAGCATGGATGGAGAGTGAGAACAGGAGCCTGGCACAGCAGATCTACCCAAGCTGGTGCAGGTAAGCAAGCTATGGGTTAAAAGTGCAGAAACATATGTAGGATGTAGGGGTGACACAGGGCAGAGGCACACAGGGGTTTATAGAGGTGTGGGTAAGATGTTGGTGAGACACCTCAGTTTTTTTTTTTTTTTTTATTTGGTTGTTTTTTTTCTTAATGTGTTTGTATTTTTTTGTGCTGTGTGTGTTTTTATCATAAATTTGGAAGTTTTCCACTTATAGGGGATTTTTTTTTTTATTATTTAACTAAGGTGTCATTACCTGATATCGATTGCTTGCCTGCTTACAGAATATTTGTTGTACAAGCCTTTATATAATGTTATTTTGCTGTTTAAGTGTATTCCCTATGCTTATGAATATTTAAATGTGTCATGTATAAAATTGTATCAAGATGAAATAAAAAAATAATGGGGTGGGTTAAAAATGTAAAGGGAAACTTTAGTGTCGGGTTTCCAACCCTGTAATTTCCTGATTCCAGCACCTATGTCACTCGGCGCTAGTTCAGGCTCTGCCTCTACTCTTGAGACCTAAGGCACATGTGCAGCAATGGCTGCGCTCGCATTAGTACTTTCCCCATAGGAAAGCATGTATAATGGTTTTCTATAGGGTTTTACATGTTGCTGGATGTCCTCATGCATAGAGTAAGGACGTCCAGTGTTAGGCGACCAAAAGACACCTAACAACCCGGAAGTCCCTCTAGTGGCTGTCTAGTAGACAGACACTACAGGTGGAGTTAACCCTCAAAGGTTATTATTGCAGTTTCCTAAATACTGCAATAATTACCTTTACAGGTTTAAAGGGACACTGTAGGCACCAAGACCACTATAGCTCATTAAAGTGGTCTGGGTGCTGTCTCCCTATTGCACTTAGTGCTGCAATGTAAAACATCGCAGTTCCATAGAACTGTAATGTTTACATTGCAGCTCTAAGTCTGCCCTCAGTGGCTGTCTACCAGGCAGTCACTGGGGGCGCTTCCAGAATCTAAACAGACTTTTGGTCCATTATCTGACGCTGGACATCCTCACAGACCTCCAGTGTCAGATTTTCCAGATAGAAAAGCATTGAATGTTTTCCTGAGGGGAGGTTTAATGCGCGTGCGACCATGCACATTAAGCCTCCCCTCAGGAAAACATTCAATGCTTTTCTATGGGGAAAATCTGACACTGGAGGTCTGTGAGGATGTCCAGCGTCAGAGAATGACCAAAAGTCCGTTTGGATTCCGGGTTTGTTTCCCTGGCACTATAGGATCCCTTCAAGGGACCTGGGACAGTGCACCCAGACCACTTCTATAAGCTGAAGTGGTCTGGGTGCCTATAGTGTCCCTTTAACCTCCCTGGCGGTATTCCCGAGCGTGACTCGGGGTTAATTTTCGCTGCCAGAAGCGGTAACCCCGAGTCACGCTCGGGGTAGATAAGATGTACTTACCTCCGCCGCGATCCGCTTCGGGAGGACTGCCTCACAGCCCAGGCAGCCCTCCCACGGTAAATCAGGCCCCCGGGGGCCATGTGATCGCTCTCAAAGAGCGATCACATGGCCCCCTATAGCTGGCTGTGGATCTGCCAGCAGGGGGACTGTTTGAAATATCAGACAGTCCCCCTGCTGGTGGGAAGTATAAAAAAATAAATAAAAGACAAGTGTAAAAATAAATTAAATATATTTTTATATATATATAATATGTATATATATTATATAATAATATATATATACATATTATATATATGTAACGTCATACAAAGTGTATTTTAATATTAATATAAGTATATATATTAATATTAAAATACACTTATAATGACGTTACATATATATAATATGTATATATATTATATATATAATAGATGTACATATATATATATTATATATAAATACGTATAATTAAAATAATAAATAAATAAAATAAATAAAATATTGAAACAAAATTTAATATAAATTATATATGCATATGTAATTTCATTCTAACTGTATTTTGTTATTAATATATATATATATATATATATATATATATATCGGTAACAAAATACACTTAGAATGACATTCTATATATATCTATATATATATATATAAAATACAAATAACCGCAAATATATATATATATATATATATATATATATACATATAATTACATAAAAGATTACATTAGTATACACGTAGAATTTACATACCTATAAATGCATATATATTAAAATTCTACATGTATATTTAAATAATCTTTTAACGTAATTATGTGATTTGATTAATTAAAATTTGATTGACATGCCTGACATGGGGGCGGAACTGGGCGGGTAATTCAAATGCAAAAAAATGGTACCGCTTTTGGTACAAAATTCCTGACATAATCATACCGCCAGGGAGGTTAATTGAGATGGAAGACAAATGTGGGTTATTTGGAAAGAACTGTTAGGTGCAGCACAGGCACAACTGAGTGGGTTGTGAGCGGGACAGAAATTAATCAGATGGGTGAAAACTGTTGTTAGAGAGTAACAAAAGGGGAGGCAAGGAGTGACATATAAAAAAGGGAGTCAGTGGGAAGACACACATACAGATTGGTGAAGATTGAGCGAGACAAACTCAGAAGAAGTTGGAGAGTCAAAAGACAACAAAAACACTTGGAGCATATAAATATACCTCATTACACACATGCTGACACTGATTTCAGATGTACTCCTCATTCACATACACACTGATACAAGTTTCAAATGCAACCGCATACTCTGACACAGATTTTAGATACACCCCTCATTCACACACACACACACACACGCTTACACTCTGCACACATACAAATACACTCCAGCATTCACATACACACTGCTCAAACATACTGCGTTCACATGCTGACAATCCATATAAATCTATCCTGGCATTCATATGCAGACTTACCACACTAATGCACACTGGCATTTATACACCAAAACTCCCCTTTGTTCACACACAAGTCCTCCACAAAAATACACTCCTGCATTCACATTCAACATATAACACCCTTACATTCACACATAAACATTGCATACAAATACACTTCTGCTTTTACAAATATCTGCTCTACTCACTCATAGAACAATGCATTTACACTGCATACACGCCCATGGGCGTCCGCAGGAATTTTTCCAGGGGGGGGCATAATTATAATTACATCTATGCTTGGCCCCTTTTTACAGTGTCATGAAGGGGAGGAGCATAGTGATTATCACATAAAGCCAGGGTGAATAGCGTTTTCACAACTATGGTGTCAGGAATACACGTTTGTATTCCTGACACTATAGTGTTCCTTTAAGCAAATTAAAGGAACATTCTGGTCACCATAACAACTTCATCTAAATGAAAATGCTATGATGCCAGGAAGCCCCTGGGTGCTCTTTCCTTTAAGGGGTTAAACCGCTCTCAAATGGTTTAACCCCAAAGGCTTCCTCCAGTTTCAGGTCCCTCAGTGGTATTCGGCATCTGAAACGGAGTGTCAGGAAGTGCAGATTGACGTCAGGCATGGGTGCAGCTGATTGGCTAGAGTTGACAGTTGACGCTCTAAGCCAATCGCTAGTTCCTGGTTCATAATTTTTTAAAACTTTTTTATGAATGGGGAGCTACTGATTGGCTAGAGCGGTCAGCTGGCACTCTAAGCCAATCAGCAACACCCCTACCCAGCGGCACTCTGTGCTTCCTGACACTCAGTAAATACAAGTGAACATATTAACACTGATATTTTTTTTTTATCTGGGGAGATGAGAAAGTCCAGAGTTTCCCTGCCAGGCCCAGGTACCAAAGCCTTATGATGTGGTGTCCAGAATAAAGTGGAGGGTTCAGTTCATTTGTCCTTCCTGCTCCAATCTCCTTTTCTTCTCCTTCATTTGACAGTATTCTTTTTCTTCTGACACTGTCTTCTATATTTAGCTCCTTCTGCTCCTTTACCTTTCTGCTCCCTTCTTCTCCTTTCTCATTCAGATTCATTTCTGCTCCTTGCAGACCCTTTCTGCTCCTTCTCCTACTTTAGCTTTGTGCTCCTTGCTGTCCCTTTCTGCTCCTTCTTCAACTTTACCTTTGTGCTCCTTCTGATTCTTTCTGCTCCTTTACCTTTGTTCTCCTTCTGTCCCTTTCTGCTCCTTGCAGACCCTTCCTGCCCCTTGCTGCCCCTGCTCCTTGCATACCCTTCCTGCTCCTTGCTGACTCTTCATTTAGCCCCCCCATGCCTCACTTGCCTAATCTATAGGCTGCCCCCCCATGCCTCACTTGCCTAATCTATAGGCTGCCCCCCCCATGCCTCACTTGCCTAATCTATAGGCTGCCCCCCCATGCCTCACTTGCCTAATCTATAGGCTGCCCCCCCATGCCTCACTTGCCTAATCTATAGGCTGCCCCCCCCCCCCATGCCTCACTTGCCTAATCGTTAGGCTGTCCCCCATGCCTCACTTGCCTAATCGTTAGGCTGTCCCCCATGCCTCACTTGCCTAATCTTTAGGCTGCCACCCCATGCCTCACTTGCCTAATCTATAGGCTGCCCCCCCATCCCTCACTCCCCTAATCTATAGGCTGCCCCCCATCCCTCACTCCCCTAATATTTAGGCTGCCCCCCATCACTCACTCCCCTAATATATAGGCTGCCCCCTCATACCTCACTCCCCTAATATATAGGCTGCCCCCCCATCCCTCACTCCGCTAATATATAGGCTGCACCCCATCCCTCACTCCCCTAATATATAGGCTGCCCACCCATCCCTCACTCCCCTAATCTATAGGCTGCCCCCCCATCCCTCACTCCCCTAATATATAGGCTGCCCCCCCCATCCCTCACTCCCCTAATATATAGGCTGCCCCCCCCCCCATCCCTCACTCCCCTAATATATAGGCTTCCCCCCCATCCCTTACTCCCCTAATATATAGGCTGCCCCCCATCCCTCACTCTCCTAATATATAGGCTGCCCCCATCCCTCACTCCCCTAATATATAGGCTGCCCCCCATCCCTCACTCCCCTAATCTATAGGCTGTCCCCCCATCCCTCACTCCCCTAATATATAGGCTTTCCCCCCCCCATCCCTCACTCCCCTAATATATAGGCTGCCCCCCCCCCCATCCCTCACTCCCCTAATATATAGGCTGCCCCCCATCCCTCACTCCCCTAATATATAGGCTGCCCCCCCATCCCTCACTCCCCTAATATATAGGCTGCCCCCCCATCCCTCACTCCCCTAATATATAGGCTGCCCCCCCATCCCTCACTCCCCTAATATTTAGGCTGCCCCCCCATCCCTCACTCCCCTAATATATAGGCTGCCCCCCCCCCATCCCTCAGCAGAGAGAAGCAGGGATAGATGCAGCTTCCTGTCCCTGTCTCTCTCCATACACAGCGCCACCTACTGGCCGGCGTCGGTATTGCTTTGTATTTTCAATTTCACACGAAAATCAGCAGAACAAGCTGAAAAATGCAGGGATGGGGGGGCAAGTGCCCCCCCCTGCGGACGCCCATGTACACGCCTGCATTATATTATCTGGCACTACACACATTTTATAGCATGACAGGAGGCTTCATATTTGCTTAAGTCTCTCTTTACTAGAACTCCACAGCAGCACATTAACATAGAGATAAAAACACCAGAGACAAAAAAATCATGAATCTATAAAAGGCTTCTCCCAACTAACTATTTCCTCTTTCTTTGCTGCTCCGCAGACCGTACAGATCAGAGTACCACTGCCTCCTGTTATATATGGGTGGTTGTGGATATTTTACTGTATTTATATGTTTATTACTGTATTGATTTATTTGTTTAGAGGGTATTTTTGCATCTACCTACTTAGTGCTGTAGGGATTTATTTATTTAGCTATACTGTATTTTCTACACCTACCTGCTTAGTGCTGTAGGAATTGATTTATTTAGCTATACTGTATTTTCTGCATCTACCTTCTTAGTGCTCTAGTGATTGATTAATTTAGCTATCTGTATTTTCTTCACCTACCTGCTTAGTGCTGTAGTGATTGCTTGATTGATTTACTCTGTTTTTCTGCATCTACCTTCTTATGGCTGCAGGGATTTATTTGTTTAGAATGTGTTTACCTTCCTACTGCCATTATGATTTATTTATTTATTTAGATTGTATTTTTCTGTCCCTACTTTTTTGCTGTAGGGATGTATTTTCTCTTATGACTTTTCTGCATTTTCCTGTTTTGGGCCCCCATGTCTGGGGATCGTTTTTTTTTTCTTGGGTTTGGGGGGGGAGGGGGGCGCTGCACAGGAGAACCCTTATCCGGGTTAACAGCGAAGACAATGACTACTATGGCAGTGACCGCCTCCGTGGAATTAGGCTTCAGCCAGGGTCCTCCCTTAAGCTTATCAGGAGCGTAACGCTAGAGGGCCCACCTTTAAAACGGCAGGCGACTTGAATGAGTCAGTCTCTCCTAGAGGAGAGCAGGCAAGGGCACATAAGCGCTACTGGAAGGGTGAATGCCCTGAACCAGGCTCCCGGAAAGATAAGATTCTGAGGAGCTGCTAACCCCTCTGCAATCGGCCAGACGGGCCTGCCTATATGGCGCGGGGGAGGTGATGACCACCGGACGAGGCAGTGACCGCCTTCTTAAAAAGGCAGACGACTTGGAGAAGTCAGACTCTTCAGAGTGGAGAGCAGGCAAGGGCGCATAAGCACTACGGGTTAGGTGAAGGCCCTGAACCAGTGACTTGAATGAGTCAGACTCTCCTTGAGGAGAGCAGGCAAGTGCGCATGAGCGCTACTGGAAGGGTGAATGCCCTGAACCAGGCTCCCGGAAAGATAAGATTCTGAGGAGCTGCTAACCCCTCTGCAATCGGCCAGACGGGCCTGCCTATATGGCGCGGGGGAGGTGATGACCACCGGACGAGGCAGTGACCGCCTTCTTAAAAAGGCAGACGACTTGGAGAAGTCAGACTCTTCAGAGTGGAGAGCAGGCAAGGGCGCATAAGCACTACGGGTTAGGTGAAGGCCCGGAACCAGACGCCCTTAAAGATTAGACTCCAGAGAAGTGTCTAGCCCTGATTTGATCGACCTTGACGGCCAGACACACTGCCTATGTGGCACAGGGGTGAAGGTCCCCGTAACCCCCCACCATGGCCGCCCTAGCTGAATGGCGGGCGGACCGGTTCCCCTCGGAGGGAGAGGACGTTGGGGGTGTGGATTATGATGAGGGCCCCTAGTGGCACCAAGAGATGTAGAACAATGTCCACTACAGGGGCCCCAACATCCTTGGAAGAAGAGGTCGTCTCGTGGACCGCCTTAAACGAACCCCTGTTCGACCCTCGATCCATTGCTCACCTGGTTTCTTTGGAATGGTCTCTGCCCGATCACCTAGCACCATCGGTGCATTTATGGGCCCGTAGACCGCTGGCTTGAGAAGCCCGCAGGATAATTTGAGCGGTATTCCCAGCCGGGCTCCCAAACAAAGTAGCCGCAAACCCAGACTTAGACCCCGATGGGGCACTGCGGTTTTGCTGGTTAAGCACCTGTCTAGTATTCAGGAGATCCTGGGAGCGGCCCACTGCTGCCTATACTATGAAGTCCACACTGGCAAGCCGATTGTTCTCCGCTACACGAGTTGTGCTAGCAGAACATACGAGGAAGTATAAGAGGTGTCCTATTTTTACATGGAAATACTTGACGGAGGCTTATCTCAGCTCCAACCCATACCTTTTATAGGGGAATTGGACCCTTGACCCGGAATTTCACACTTGCCTCCGCTTTCGGATGACATCCCAGATGGGGCCCCGAGTCTGGGGTGGCAGACGACCCTATCCTAAACGCAATTTGAACCGCTGGAGGTGCCTGGGATAAAGGGATCTGAGCCCCTCGGAGTCCCGGCACGAGTCTACGATTGAACTTATATTCATTAGTTGCTTTGAATTAGACGCGGCCCTCAAGACCACGGGGCCCAGTTCTGGTAAGGTGGCCTCTATTTTCTCCCTGGTGAGATAGGTATCTTGTGCATCAGTCATTTGGGCGACATTACAACCTGGTTGGCAGGTTGGGAGGAATTGAGGACATTCAGGAATACCAGAACTATCTGAAGAGATCTTTCTCGTTTTCCATGCATTGGGACCTGGAAGCGACTCTTCATCGATATAGGACATCTTGCTGTACGGACTACCTGAACGGGCTTGCCGGAACCCCTGCGAGGTACCTCCCAGACCGAAAGGTCAGACGCTTCCTGCATTTTCCCTAGTTAGAGTCCCTGGATTTCGTTTTTTCAACCAGGGAAATATCGACCTCCTCTACATCTTAAGGAATGGAGTCCTGGAGGGCGGATTGGACGCAAGGGGGTGCCTCCTACGCTCTCCACTGCCCGAGTTTCTCGTACGTATGGAATAGTTTTCTCTGGGAGGACCCGGCGTCAAGACTTTAGTCCACGGAGGAGGACCCATCAGGCCCCGACCAGTTCGGCTGGATGACAGACCTGTTTGCTCAGCGATGGATGCTTCCCTCAAGGAGTGTTCGACACAGAGACGCGGACGAGTCTCCTCCTTTTGTTTGGTCTCAGGACCTTTCTACAGGTGCCTCGGTCTTCAGTTCCTGGATTCCCTGGATCCTTGCTCATTTAATCTCCGGGATTGTGAGACTTTGGTCTGCATGGCGACCCTGACGTAGTTGGGTCTGGTACGGATCTCCTAATTTTGCTACCGCTTTTACAGGGTTCGGGTATTGTTTGGTCACTTTATTACAGGGGACTGCCATATCAATTAGATTAGGTAGCGCGTACAACTGTTGTCAGCGGGCCTCGCTCTGCTTAGAATTCCCTTTACACAGAGTAACATGGCTCCCACTATGATGCTATGAGATGCTTGAAGCATCTCATCACTCCTGAGGAAGTCTGGAAGACAGACGAAACGCGTAGAGTGAGCTGTTTATTTGTCACTGTATTTTATTTATTTTATTTTACTATATACCTGTTTTTCTCCTGCTGGATATTTCCTTGAGGGTTACCATACTCCACAGCGATGGGACAAACAGATTTGTACTGATGGGCCTTTTTATACCTTTTATATTGTAAGTGCAAACATTAAAAGCCAGTTTATATTTAAATACAGTGCTATACTATGCAATTTTTTATCTTTTTCATGATACACTCATCATTCCAACTGTGAGAAAGCTGTGGAGATTTACTTATCTGATGTGCCTGAAAACCACTTCAATCTTGTGAGTGAAACATATTAACAAGGGGCAATTCATGTTTTGACGTTAATCCCCTATGAGCGCATTTTCTTTTGTTTTATAGGTTTAGGTATATCCTATACACACACACTGCATACACTATGCACACTCTATACACACACTGCACACACTATACACACTCTACACACACTTCATACACTATACACACTCTACACACACTGCATACACACTGCACACACTGCATACACTATACACACACTGCATACACTATACACACACTGCATACACCCTATACACACACTGCATACACCCTATACACACACTGCATACACCCTATACACACACTGCATACACCCTATACACACACTGCATACACCCTATACACACACTGCATACACCCTATACACACACTGCATACACCCTATACACACACTGCATACACCCTATACACACACTGCATACACCCTATACACACACTGCATACACCCTATACACACTGCACACACTATACACCCTATACACACACTGCATACACTATGCACACACTATACACACACACTGCACACAATATACACACACTATACACACTGCACACACTATACACACACTGCACACACTACATGCACTACACACACTGCATACACACTATACACACACACACTATACACACACACACACACACACTATACACACACTGCACACACTATACACCCACTGCATACACTGCACACTCTATACACACACTGCACACACTATACACACACTGCATACACTTCATACACTATGCACATACTGCATACACATACATTTAAAAAAAATTGCAGTTGTTTTTTACATTTCAAAGTTGGGGAGGGGGGTGCCAAATAAAGGATCCGCCCCGGGTGCCAAATGCTCCAGGTACGCCCCTGTATAGAGGGGAGCCATGTTACTCTGTATATAGAGAGGAGCCATGTTTACACTGTATATAGAGGGAGCCATGTTACTCTGTATATAGAGAGGAGCCATGTTTACACTGTATATAGAGGGGAGCCATGTTTACACTGTATATAGAGGGGAGCCATGTTATTCTCTATATAGAGGGAGCCATGTTATTCTGTATATAGAGGGAGCCATGTTTACACGGTATATAGAGGGAAGCCATGTTACTCTGTATATAGAGAAGAGCCATGTTTACACTGTATATAGAGGGAGCCATGTTACTCTGTATATAGAGAGGAGCCATGTTTACACTGTATATAGAGGGAGCCATGTTACTCTGTATATAGAGATGAGCCATGTTTACACTGTATATAGAGGGGAGCCATGTTATTCTGTATATAGAGGGAGCCATGGTATTCTGTATATAGAGGGAGCCATGTTTACACGGTATATAGAGGGAAGCCATGTTACTCTGTATATAGAGGGAGCCATGTTATTCTGTATATAGAGGGAGCCATGTTTACACGGTATATAGAGAGGAGCCATGTTACTCTGTATATAGAGAGGAGCCATGTTTACACTGTATATAGAGGGAGCCATTTTACTCTGTATATAGAGAGGAGCCATGTTTACACTGTATATAGAGGGGAGCCATGTTACTCTGTATATAGAGGGAGCCATGTTAATCTGTATATAGAGGGGAGCCATGATACTCTGTATATAGAGAGGAGCCATGTTTACACTGTATATAGAGGGAGCCATGTTACTCTGTATATAGAGAGGAGCCATGTTTACACTGTATATAGAGGGGAGCCATGTTATTCTGTATATAGAGGGAGCCATGTTTACACGGTATATAGAGGGAAGCCATGTTACTCTGTATATAGAGGGAGCCATGTTATTCTGTATATAGAGGGAGCCATGTTTACACGGTATATAGAGGGAAGCCATGTTACTCTGTATATAGAGGGGAGCCATGATACTCTGTATATAGAGAGGAGCCATGTTTACACTGTATATAGAGGGAGCCATGTTACTCTGTATATAGAGAGGAGCCATGTTTACACTGTTTATAGAGGGGAGCCATGTTACTCTGTATATAGAGAGGAGCCATGTTTACACTGTATTTAGAGGGAGCCATGTTACTCTGTATATAGAGAGGAGCCATGTTTACACTGTATATAGAGGGGAGCCATGTTACTCTGTATATAGAGGGGAGCCATGTTACACTGTATATAGAGGGAGCCATATTAATCTGTATATAGAGAGAGCCATGTTACTATCTGAGGTGGTTAACTATGATTGGCCCTGGCATGTTTGTTAGTCTGGCCTGTATGGTTGTCTGGCATGAATAAAAGTAGCATGTTTCAACTATATTAGTAGTTAGACTAGTTTGCACTAAAACATGTGAAGCGGGCGTAACCCTTACACTACCTGATCGATACAACATCATACCTGATGTTTTAAAGCACGTTATTCCAAACAATTTAGGAATGTTAGGTGATTTCTGCCCTTTATGGATTAAAACCAGACTCTGCATCCACTATGTAATTTTCCATGTGAGTTTTGCCATGGATCCCCCTCCGGCATGCCACAGTCCAGGTGTTAGTCCCCTTGAAACAACTTGTCCATCACTTTTGTGGCCAGAAAGAGTCCCTGTGGGTTTTAAAATTCGCCTGCCCATTGAAGTCAATGGCGGTTCGCCCGGTTCATCTGAGGAAAATACCCCTGGGACTGTCTGCACAGCAATACTCTGAGTGGTTTTATTATACCTACTGAGTTCAGAACCGACCTGAAGGGCTCTTAAATATGTGAGTGTCCTCTACATTTATTATAAGGATACCACTTTGTACAGTCTGTGCTATGTCGCATTTATATTTTTATTAATGGGTTTTATCCTGCCTACCTCTGCCAGTGTGCAATACACTTACCATTAGTGCGCTATCACCTTATTTTTCATCAAGATTAAATGGCATGGTTTATATTATTTTATCCCCAGACTTACGTTCGGTTCCAAGAGTAGCCCCAAAATATTTGATATTTTTGTGGAAACCCTATGCTGGTTGCTACTTAATGTGTGCAGATGCCCGACCGTCATACATTACTTAGACGATTTCCTCACGATTGAAGACAACTCGCACCCGCCTCACAGTCTTACATCTGCAATTGGTCTTTTTGAATCCCTGGGAATACCAGTCTCCTCAAAAAAGACTGAGGGTCTTGATGCAGTAATTCATTTTTTAGGAACCCAACTGGACTCTGGTAATCTGCTATCCTGTCTTCCTCGTGTTAAAATTGAGCAAACTTTGTCAAGTATCAACCTTTACTTACGATTGGGTTCCTGCAACCGGAAGGAACTACAGTCTCTGCCTGGCTTGAACTACAGTCTCTGCCATGAGGATCATTCTACAAGGCAGATCTTTTATTTCATGACTACTCTGTTTGTTCCTCACCTTCCCTCAGACAACACACGCATCACTTTGGACCCTCACGCAACAGTATAGTTGCTTTTGTGGCGCAATTTCTTGCTACATTGGAATGGGAAAGCAATGTTTATCCCACCGATCTCTAAAAGTTCCCCGACAATCTGTACAAATGCTGCGGCCAATACAGGATTCGCAGCCATCTGTGGCAATAACTGGCTCTGGGGTCCTTGGCCTGTTGAAGTCGAGTTTCTACCAGGCTTTTCTAAGACTAAAGCATTATTTGAACTTTACCCCACAGTGGCAGCAGCGGTTACTTGGGGGCCTGGCTGGGCTGGTCGCTCAGTCAGATGCTTCTCAGATAACCTAGCTACCTGCCACACGGTCAACAAAGGTTGCTCATCCTCTTTAATTGTCATGAGATTTTTGAGGAAACTCACTTGAGTGGCAGCCACCAACCAGTTTTTTCTCACATGTATTCACATCCTAGGGGTCTCTAACATATCCACTGATCACCTGTCTCGTTTCCGCTTTCAGGCTTTCCACAAGATTCTACCTACTGCCTTCCATCTAGCTACTCCTGTCCCCTCATTACAAGACATGTTAATGGATTAAAGGTATTGTTGTCACACACACAAAACCTCACCCACTTGGCACTCTCGGATAACACTAGAAAATCCTACGACAGGGCTTTTCACCTTTGCACCAAATTCACTACTGATTTTCATTTTCACGACAGGTTTCAATGGAGTCTTTATTGGGTTTCACTTATTTTTACCACCTTAAGCTAAAATTATCCTATAACACTATCAAACTCTACCTAACAGGTATTCAACATTACATGCTGGTACTGCACCCTAAGAGAACAGGATTCCTTTCCTCTTATCAAATTAAAACCTTGCTGAAAGGGATACAAAATTCCGACAAAATATTACCCCCTAAGAGACTACCCATCCAAAGTAAAAAACTATTCCAATCCCTATCCAACTTATTAGATGCTTCTCATTTTGAACCAAATACAACTATAGTAATCAAAACAGCCATATACCTAGCCTTTTACAGTTTTCTAAGACCAAGGGAATTCACATCTATCAATCTAATGGCCACAGATTTCCTTACAACTAGGAATATAACTAAAAACCGGCATCACTACATCCTGTCACTCAATCGTTCTAAATCAAGCCAGATGGGACCTCCGGTCAATATACCATTCGATCCTACTTACAACCAATGGTGCCCAGTTCTGGTATTAAACACATACTTCAGCACTTTTCAAAATTACCTCACCAACCACTTCTTGAGCAACACGGTTCCACACTCACGCTGTACGTACACATGCTACTAACCAGGTTTGGCCTTAATTCAAATCACTATTCAGGCCACTCTTTTTGCATAGGGGCAGCGTCATCTGCCTTCTCCAATAGCACTCCAGCACATATCATCAAAGCCATGGAATGCTGGAAATCATCCATGTACACCCTATATATCCCTGAATCAGTTAAAGAGATTTATCAAGCCTTTCAAGACTTATCCAAATAGTTGATGTATTGTACAAAGCATACAGGTAGAGAATGGACTGGCATAATGATGTGTAGACAAGGCACCACAATTAGCAGGTTAGAATAGGAAGGTAAAGTACTCACATTTAAGTGAGCAGGTTGTACTGCTCACTGTAGTAGTGTGGGTGGTACAATCCCCACCAAGAATCCTAGGTGGGGATTGTACCACCCACGCTACTACAGTGAACAGTACATCCTGCTCACTTAAATGTGAGTACTTTACCTTCCTATTCTAACCTGCTAATTAATATACACAGTGAGCACTAGATTTGGTTTAATTTTTTCTCCATACCGAGGACGTCCTCCGCATACCAACCTCTATATCCTACCAGTGGGGGATCGACGCCACTGAATGCCAGTTATACCCGAGCTAGTTCTAGCTCTCTAATAGGTGAGTGAGACTACCACCTTGCTGTGAAGTTTTCCTTTCCGTTTTTGTCGCAGTCTGTACTATTGGAGTCTCTCTATTTTTTATTCACATATTTTAACCTGTATCAAGAGCACTCGACTATTTCAAGATCGGCAACACATATAGACCTACATCAAACCCAAGCTCCTGCAAGTCTACCTGGTTTTCTTCCTGCCCATTTTAACATCAGGACTATTGTATATTTTGCTCTGTTTGGTATATGTAAGTACATATTTGTATTTTATATTGCTCTACGGTTTACTGTGGTGAGACCTATCTTTATTCTTTATTGTTTACCATAAGACACCAGTCTGCCCCCTCCAAGACCGTGCTACTGGGAGTATAACTAGTAAGTACCAATAACAAATAATACGTAAAATACTATACATACAATAAAATTTAAATTACAAAGTCTTCACGAACACATATAGCTCAAAAGGAAATATGTTGCTGCTTTAGAGAAGAAATGCCCTGATGTAGTTCTTGTGTTCACAGCTTAGTTGATGTGCCTAAAAAGCACAAAACAGAGAAGGAGGGCTTTTATGGTGAAGTAAGTTTATTCAAAAATAAGTAACAAAATACAAATATGCTACATTAAAAATAAATAAAAGTATATAAGTAAAAATACAAATACAAACGCAACTGGTGACCGCGTTGTGGAGCCAAGATGGCCGCCGCACTCAGAAAACCGCCTGCACAAGCAGACTCTGATGGCCAGTCGTGAAGAGAGCAGTTTGAGGCGAAGTTTTATGCCATCTGCAGGGCGTTCTGGCGCCGCATGCAAAGCAGCGCAAGCATCTATGCTACAACGGCTGCCTCACCACAGCAACCTACTGACCAAGCTCACAGCCCCTCTACTGTGCTGAAAGGCCATCGGGTACTACCCCCTCCGATTACACTGGTCCGGAGCCGTGAGGTGGCCAGGCGCTTACTGGATCGACGTCCTCCACATGCGAGTGGAGGGGTGCGGAGACAGCGCAAGAGACCATTGAGGCAGGCGGGTGTACGCTCCTGTTGGGCAACACCGATTACAGGGATGCCACCCTCCTCAGAACCAGTTAGAACGGCCTGACCCAGAGGCCCGCCGCTCCGGCTACCGGGTGAGCAAGATAGGTGAACCGCGGAGGCTAGTTCCCACCAAAACCTGGTTTACCATCCTGGATAAGTGCCACCTGGACTGTCTCAGAGCTTGGGCTCGAGGGGGGAGCCTCACCAAAGTGACTAATTGCTGGGAAGACTGGGTCTCTCTACCTCTGGGCATTGGTTATGTGCTCTTTAAACCTTACCTGCTGATTGCTTGTTATTGACAACGGCTTGCTGCAAACCCAACACCCGAGTATGCATGACTACTATTTAGTGGTTTTTCTAAGCTTATAGTTTCCTCTTCTTGATTTTCACTCATATTTCACTTTATTCTTCTTTGTTACATCTAAGTCAGTATATATAATATGTCTTTCTACTCCTCTTGATCACACAACTACTGGAAAGATCTGCTTAAGCATGTTTAATATAAAATAACTGTTCAGTTTCCTCATGTGTCATAGTATTATACAATTTGAATTGCTTATGTTTGCTACTGTAGCAACACATGCATGTATGTCAATCTTATGCACAACAAAAATAATGAATATAAAAAATAATTAAAAAAATACAAATACAAACTATGAGAAATATATATATATATATTGGAAAATGTATTCATACATACCGTAATTTTCTTTTCCTGGCTATTATTCATGGCAGCATATACACTTTTGGGTTAGCTCCGCCCCTTACAGCCGATAGGACAGGAAAAACACCAAAGGCTTTAAAAGGAGGCTCCATTCCTAAGGTCTTCATTCAGTTACAAGCTCTACAGTAGCTAAATAAGGACATTGATGGGTGGGTAGTATATGCTGCCATGAATAATAGCCAGGAAAAGAAAATTACGGTAAGTATGAATACATTTTCCACTTTCCTGGCTAATCATGGCAGCATATACACATGGGGAATACCCAAGCTAACAAAGGGAGGGACAGAAACGTAAATAACTGCCAATCAAATAATCAGAACAATTCAACATAGAAGAATGAACTGAGATACTTACTTGACGTCCAAATTGAGCATCATTGATTGCTTTAACGAACAGTATGAAATGCCGGACAAATGTGTCTATAGAGGTTCAAATGCTAGCTTTACAAAAAGTGTCAGCAGAAACCATTGCCATGGAAGCCCATGATGCTGCAACAGCATGAGTGGAGAGTGCCCTGATACCATCCGGCACAGGTAGAGAATGGCATTAATAAGCTTTCCCCTTAGGCAAGATCTTAGGTGCCAAATACAAGACAACCATATCCTGTTGAAAATTAGTGAATGGGGGTTTCGTAGGATCAAGCCTGGAGTTCACACATTCTCCTTGCTGAGGTACTAGCCACCAGCAACAGCACTTTCTGTGCTACCACCATGGAAGCTCCTGCTAGAGGTTCGAATAATGGTTTGGTCAGAGTCCGTGATACCAGTGGTACGTCACATATTGGCTTCACCACACTTAGTGGAGTTCAATCAATGCTTACATGAAGCAAAGCACCAGGGGCTCCAATGTTCAATGGGCACCCATCCAAGTGGAAAGTGCAGATATGTGCTCCTCTAGAGTGTTATAACACAGACCCTTTCTAGGCCTGATTGAGGAGTAATCCCAACAGACAAATGCATGCCAAGCTTTGTAAAGTATTTATAGGATGGTAAGAGGATCTCAATGACCGTCTCAGGGATGCCTATACTTATAGGCACTCCCGCATCAACACCAGAACTTGAGGATCTGCTGGAATTTACCTTGGAGGTTCCAGAATCATATTATTCATCATAGGAATTTAGAGCCGACGTGGCCTTCCACGGTCTCCTTTTGAATTACCTTTAGGAAAGTTGAAAACAGGAAAATATGTACATCAGACTAAAATTCCATATTTGAGTCAGCGTATCCTGACCTTGAGCATTCTGGTCCTAAAATCTAGAAAAATACTTCTGGACCTGGTAGTTCTGAGAAATGGCCATCAGATCTACGCAGGGTATCAGTCAAATCTGCTTCAACCCTGAGGATACGTCGGGACATGGTTGCCATTCCACCTTGTCCACAGGTATTCGGTTTAGGTAATCATCCATTGTATTCTGAGCCCCTGCTTGTTCTTCTGTGCCCTGATCACGATGGGCTGTAATTCCATCAATACGTAGCTGTGAGACTCATCTTGATAGATATAGGATACAGTTGCATTGATACTTGAGCAATTTGGACCCACTTGTTCTTTGGCAACCCTCTAAAAGTGAAGAAACCCAAATATATATTCTCTCTTTTCAGCTACCAGGTAATGTGTAACTCCACTGATGGGGACATAGTCAGTGGATGGCTCCAACTAATCTTTCTCTTGTTAAAGATAGGAAGGACCTGTGAGGAATCGAGAGATGCCATTGGGCCCATCTGACAAGTCTGATGGTGGATGCTAGTAGTTGCATATACTTTCTTGCTGTTACCAAGCAAAAATGAAGAAACTGGGAGAGAAAACTTCCACAATCTGTGGAACTGTTCCTGCGATAGGGAAAAAGCAGAGCATAGAATTTTCCACCCAGAAATGTCAACCTCTGAGCTGGTGTGAAACTGCTTTTCTTGATATTCATCAAGCAGCCAAACTTCAGGAGTTCTGAACAGGGCCGCCATCAGGGCATGACAACCGCAACGGTTGTCATGGGCCCGGCGGTCCTGGGGGGCCCGGACTGCTCAGGTCATCCGGGCCCCACATTCAGTGGGTACATACCGGGTCGCAGGGGGCCGGGTGTCAGGAAATTTGAGTGAGTGGGGGTGGGGGAGAGGGAGGGAGGACATTTGAGTGAGTGGGGGTGGGGGGGAGAGGGAGGACATTTGAGTGAGTGGGGGTGGGGGGGAGAGGGAGGGAGGACATTTGAGTGAGTGGGGGTGGGGGGAGGACATTTGAGTGAGTGGGGGTGGGGGGAGGACATTTGAGTGAGTGGGGGTGGGGGGGAGAGGGAGGTAGGACATTTGAGTGAGTGGGGGGGCATTTGAGTGAGTGGGGGTGGGGGGGGGGAATTTGAGTGAGTGGGAGTGGAGGGGGGAAATTTGAGTGAGTGGGGTTCGGGGGGAAATTTGAATGAGTGGGGGGGAGAGGGAGGGAAGGGAGGAAATTTGAGGGAGTGGGGGGGGAGAGGGAGGACATTTGAATGAGTGGGGGGGAGAGGGAGGGAAGGGAGGAAATTTGAGGGAGTGGGGGGGGAGAGGGAGGAAATTTTAATGAGTGGGGGGGAGAGGGAGGGAAGGGAGGAAATTTGAGGGAGTGGGGGGGAGAGGGATCGAGGACATTTGGGGGGGAGAGGAAGGGAGGTAATTTGGGGGGAGACGAAGGGAGGAAATTTGAAGGGGGGGAGAGGAAGGAAATTTGGGGGGGAGAGGAAGGAAATTTGGGGGGGAGAGGAAGGAAATTTGGGGGGGAGAGGAAGGAAATTTGAGGGAGGGGGGGGAGAGGAAGGAAATTTGAGGGAGGGGGAGAGGAAGGAAATTTGAGGGAGGGGGGAGGAAGGAAATTTGAGGGGGGAGGGAGGAAGGAAATTTGAGGGGGGAGGGAGGAAGGAAATTGGGGAGGGAGGAAGGAAATTGGAGGAGGGAGGAAGGAAATTGGAGGGGGGAGGGAGGAAGGAAATGAGAGGGAGGGGGAGAAGAAGGAAATTGGAGGGGGGGAGAAGAAGGAAATTGGAGA
Organism: Pelobates fuscus; assembly: GCF_036172605.1. Lineage (NCBI taxonomy): Eukaryota > Metazoa > Chordata > Amphibia > Anura > Pelobatidae > Pelobates > Pelobates fuscus. Next base: position 319,391,001 of record NC_086321.1, on the reverse strand, counting down.
GGGGGGGAGAAGAAGGAAATTGACGGGGGTAGGGGGAGAGATTGATATCCATCACACACACACAATGCACCCCTTGCACACAGAAAAACACACAATGCATTACACACAGACACACATACACAAGCAATGCATCCCTTACACACAGCAACACACAATGCACCCCTTCCACACACTCAGTGCATCCCTTACAGACACACACACTGCATCCCATACATACACAAACTCACCTTGCAGCCCTTACACATACAAACACAGATTCACACAATGCATTCCTTACACACATCAGGACATCCCCCCCCCCCCCCCCCACACACCCCTGTGAACAAACTCATTGGTGGAACATGAAGGTGGACCCTGGGACCCAGACCTTGAGCTGTGTAAAGGGCCCTCAAAAAATGGAGCTGCTTCCCGTTCTCCCAGAACATTGATTTTTGTGACCACAGTTACAAACCGCCTCCAGAGAGCCTGTTCTACACCAGACCAGTGGAGCCAGACGGCAGCTGAAGCCCATCATCATCCTCATCTGGTTGTAAGTAGGCAATCTAGTATATTATTCGTGGCACTAATCTCTAATTTACCTCACATTAAAGGGACACTATAGTCCCCAGAACCACTGCAGCTTAATGTAGTGGTTCTGGTGTCTATAGCCTGTCCCTGCAGGCCTTTTATTGTAAACACGGCGGCACTGCAGCACTGTGTTAGTTAACATGGCAGATCATATGGGTGGGGCACTGTGATGTCACATGGGGGGGCGGCAAACTTTACTTTTGCCTAGGGCGGCAAAAATCCTTGCACCGGCCCTGCAGACACTGCATTCCTGTGGGCGGACTCAGGGGCGGGGGGGGGGGGGGACTCAGGTGCAGGCGCCGGGGGGCCCAGACCTTGAGCTGTGTCAGGGGCTCCAAAATTTCTGATGGCAGCCCTGGTTCTGAAATGACTATATTCCTCTGTGTGCCTGCCTTCTGTGAGTCTGAGGCTACCAGAAGGAGATCCTCCAGATAATGGAACCAGGTGGTGTTCTTGACACTCAATATCAATATAAGTATATATATATGGTTCTTAGGGCTGCAGTGAGGCCAAATGGTAGGGGACTAAATTGGAAGTTCTCTTCTGAGACAATGCTGAAGATCTAGGGCTATTGGAATGTGATAGTAAGCATCCTTGAGATATATAGAGATAAGGAAATTATCCTTCCAAATTGCTTGAGATATGGATCTGATTGACTACATCCTGAAGACTCTGATAATCAGCCTTTTGTTGGCCCTTCTTAGGTCCAGTATAGGCTTCCATGTGCTTTTTCTTTTAGCACCAGAAGAGAGGCGAATATTGTTCCTGGAACCGCTCTTGTTATGGGACCTAAGAAATCACCTCTTCGTCCAGAAGGCTTCTTACATATTCCTTCAGTGCTATACCTTTTGATTCATCTGTCTGAATTCTCTTGTTGGTATAGAAACTCCAGTCTATATCAATCTGGATTATGGATACCACCCAAGTCTCCAGAATGTGAGGAGCCCAGGTATGTCTGGTCAGAAAAATTGAGGCTCCTAGTACTGGAAGAGACGCATTCATTGCTGAAGAGCAAAATGACTGCTTCATAGCTCTATTAGAACCTTGAAAGGCAGGTTTACCAACTGCCATGAGTTACCTTTGGAGTATTCCCTGCAGGGTCTGTTGCTACTTGTATGTCAGAAATGCTGGCCACTGGAGGTTCTCCTGTCTGACTATGAGGAGCTGGGATTCTTGGAACTTCAGTCCTAAGGTACAAATACCTTGCAGCCCTCAATCGCCTTTTCAATGGATTCATCCAAAGCTTTCCCAAACAGCACCTAATCTTCAAGTAGAATGGTGTAGAGGGCAGACCTGGAGGATGAGTCAACATCCCAGAAACAGAACCTTAATGCTTTACTAGATGCTATAGATAAAGCCATTTGATCGAGAGAATATCCCAGTTACATCTAGGGAAGCTTCTGTGAAGAAGTCAGTTGTAACCTGAAGACTTCAGACTGCATCTTCAATCTTGGCTCTTAATATCTCTCTACATAGTAGCCTTTAGATCTTTAATCACACTTTTCATGGTTGTAGAATCAGCAGTGAAAGCTACAGCTGGCTGACATCCTGCATTGGCAGGCATCTAAATTTGGACAGGTCTGAGTCCACAGGGTAAAGCTTGGCCTCTTTTCTTACCCCTAAGGCCTCTGAAATACCTTGGAACTTCCTTTGTAAGCCATGCCCGCATGGCATGTTGCTGCGCAGTGATAGGTTATGCTGAAGCGCCTACCTTCTGGAGACAGTCAGTGCATAACTGTTCTCCTTCCACTGCTTTCCCATCATAACCAGAACATGGTGTAGATTCAGACCTCAGATAAATAAAAAATAAATATTACCTGTGGCAAAGCACTAAAGTAAAAAAATGGCACTTATCCATGTCTGGAGACCCTGCAAATACTTACCAAATAAGTTTGGGATGTTTACTGTAATTTTCCCTTCATTTTAGGTACTTTCTGGCTATTGCTATTATGCAAGATGGCTGCCGCAATATGTATTCCCACAATGCAAGTCATCTCTATTGGGCCCCTTAGGGCACAAACTGCACATGCGTGGGCCTTTTCCGAGTGTGTGAGAAAAAAAACCTATATGTCTGTAAGTAAAGGGAGAACATTTTTCACATCCTAAGGGCTGTAGGAAAGGAAAAAGACTGAGGACCTTAGGAATGGAGCCTCCTTTTAAAGCCTTTGGTGTTTTTCCTGTTCTATCGGCTGTAAGGGGTGGAGCTAACCCATGTGTATATGCTGCCATGATTACCCAGGAAATAATTATAATTATATATATTTTTATATATAATATAAAAAAATGTAAATACGTAAAAAAATGTAAAATGACAAAATAATAAAAAATAAATAATTATAAAATATATACGTGTTATTTCGTTCTAACTGTATTGTGATATTTTAATATATATATATATATATTAATTATACGTATATATTTATGTAATATTGTTACATAATTAGGTCATTTTATTAGTTACAATTGGCGGGACCTGCCTGACAACCGAAAGTATAGGGAATTTATTTTGCTAGCACTACATTTAACCCTATAACTTTCCAAGACACCATAAAACCTGTACATGGGGGGTACTGTTTTACTCAGGGGAATTCGCTGAACACAAATATAAGTGTTTCAAAACAGTAAAATGTATTACAACGATGATATTGTTTTTGTAAAAAAATTGTGTATATATACACACACACACATTCTACATATATATTTAACTATTAACTACATCATTATTTGATTTTATTAATTAGAATTTGAGGGACCTTTTTTTTTTTTAAAACATTTTTTTACACAAGTTACATTGTGACACTGATATCTGTCAGGAATCCCTGAATAATCCTTCACATGTATAGATTTTTTTAAAAGAAGACAACCTAAGGTATTAAACTTGGGGTAGTTTGACTCTTTTCATGCAACCTTTCAACCTTTCAGCTTTTTATTCAATCATTTTACCACCAATCTATGCCAAATTTAAAAATAAATAAATAAATAATTGGTGATTTTTTTTGACACTCATAGCAATTTAACAATACATGTACTGAGAACTTTTAAGGGTTACTGCCAAAGAACACCCCAATATGTGTTCAGCAATATCTCCTGAATACAGTGATACCACCCATGTACAGGTGTGTCGGTGTGTCTCTTTTTTGGAGGGTGCGCATTCCAGTTTTCCAACTTGGAATTTTTTTTTACAGCTGGTCATCAAGCACCCATGTCCAATTTGGGACATTTGTGAAGCTGGCCAATGTAATTTACCCTCATCAAACCATATATTTGTAAAAAGTAGCCACCGTAGGGAATTTCCAATGGTGGTATTTTAACACTTTCCATGCACTAATTCTACCACCAGTCTTTGTCAAACTTTTGGGTAGTTATTTTTCTCTTACATTGTACGTTTGGCATGGATTCTCAGCTCCTGTTAGGTATTACTGCCAAATAACTCCCCAATATGTGTTTAGCAACATCTCCTGAGTACCGTGATACCACCTATGCATAGGTGTGTTGGGTTGTTTGGGGGGTGCAATGCCAAACTTCTGGCATGTGTTTTTCAAATTTGACATCTTCTTTGCCTATCTTCTTTTTGGGGGCTGTTTTAAATATCCCAATTTGTTTTCTTGCCATGAGCGTGCATATATTTGAAAAGTTTATAGCCCACGGTATTGCATATGTAGTGTTTTGATGCCTTTGATGCAATCGTTTTAGTCAAATATTTGAGACAATGCATGGTTTACGCACACATTTGTGTGTGATTTAGGAGAACCTGTTGTTGGTTATTGCAAGAAAACACTCAGGTTGTTTTCTTCAAGGCCTCCTGAGTACATCGATTCCCCCCATGCATAGGTTTGCCAGCATTTGGGGAAGGTTCAGTTACAATTGTATGACTTGTAATTTGAGTTGAAATTGAGAGTATTTTTTTCTGATAGGCCTATCTTTAGTTTAGGGCTTATCATGTGCCCCAGTTTTATTTATTGCCATGAAAGTGTATATATTTGGAACGTAGACACCCTGAGGTATTGTATATGGAGTGCTTTGATGCAACAGTTTTCGCGCCAAAAATTGGAGAAAGTGTGTGGTGGTAATTTTTCAGTTTTCATTTTTACACACACGTTGCTTTTTGACTGATTTAGGAGAGCCTGTTGTTGGTTATTGCAAGAAAACACTCGAGGTTGTTTTCTGCAAGGCCTCCTGAGTACACCCATGCCCCCCATGCATAGGTTTGTGAGGATTTTGGTTAGGTTCAGTTACAATTATATGATTGTAATTTGAGTTGAAATTAAGAGTAGTTTTTCTGATAGGCCTATCTTTAGTTTAGGGCTTATCACGTACCACAGTTTTATTTATTGCCATGAAAGTGTATATATTTGAAAAGTAGACACCCCAAAGTATTGTATATGGAGTGCTTTGATGCAACTGTTTTAGCCCAAAAAATAGCTTTTTGACTTTAGGAGAGTCTGTTTAAGAGAGTCTGTTGTTGGTTATTGCAAGAAAACACTCCAGGTTGTTTTCTGCAAGGCCTCCTGAGTATACCCATGCCCCCCATACATAGGGTAAAAGTAACAAAAAAAACAACTGAACGTCAAATGTAAAAAAAAATAAAAAATGGACCAATGTGTGGTATCGTTTGATGCAGCCCCCAATGCCGATCAATCAGGACAGTAATATATGGTATCTTTTTACTGCCCCCTCTTAAAACAGACTCTGCATCTTTTTGGGGGATTCTGCTTTGCCGCTGTAGGGGGGATTTTAAAAATAAAATATGAAGCCCCAACTCTGCTCTCTCCCATCACTGCCTGGGGAGCAGGTGCATCACGGTACAAAATCCCCAAAATGATCTGGAGCTGAAACTGTAAAAAAGTGAGTTGCATTCCGGGGTTTGCTTTTGTGCACAACAAAAAAGCGTTGTGGGTTGCATTCTGCATTAAGTAGATTGCAACCTTTTTGTACCAGGCCCTCGCTTATAATTGGGTAGGGCTGCAGCAGCTGATCTGCCAGATCAACCGCACCCATATACCGGTTATAGGCCTTGACAGGGGCGTATTAGCCGCGAGGCAAACAAGGCATTTGCCTTGGGCGGCATTTTCCAGGGGGCGGCAAAAAAAGCCGCCCCCAAATGCCCAAGGCAAATGTCTTGTTAGCCTTGCGGCTAACAGACATGCCGGCGGGCTGCTGGGCGATCGGGCGGCACTGCCTGGCGGGCGGCCGGCCGGCGAGGGAGCACTAACCCCTGAGCTGTCTGCCCAGCTCCCTCGCCAGCGCAGAGTGAGGCTGGGAGGCGGAGCTGGAATATGACGTCATATTCCGGCTCCCAGCCTCACTCTGAGGCGCGCAAGGGAGCTGAGCAGACAGCTCAGGGGAAGTGCTCCCTCGCCGGCCGCCCGCCAGGCAGTGCCGCCCGATCGCCCAGCAGCCCGCCGGCATGTGTGTGTTACATGGCTGTAACTGTATCCAATGTGAGTTTTCCAATCTTCTGTCAGAATGTTCCTTATACTAGAAGTGGCTAGATTTGCACAGTTTTCTAACCATGTGAATTAGTATCTTAAATCTAGTTTCAGGATTAAAAGTGTAATTTTAGCCCAGTTCTGCTGGATGTGATAAAACATTCAAAGTGATACAAATTAAGTTGTTTTGCAGTTCTAGTGTCATCGCAAAACTGGTCTTTTGCATGTGTTAGACAACCTACTGCAATTTATTGCTTGCAATCACCTCCATTGAAGTAGAAAAATTGAGCACTGCTATTGATGTGATAAAACAAAATTGCATGCATATTATTTCATAGGTGGATGCATCTGGTGAACAGCAGATGAAATGCTGAATAACTAGCCAGTAGGAAAGTAGTTAAAAAGTAAAAAAAAGAACTGTGAGATCCTAGTTGACATTATCCAGGATGGACTTGGCAAATAAGACAGTGGTTTGATGGTAAAAAATATATGATGGCTGGCCAGCCTCCTGCTTTGGCAAAATCAAAACAAAAATATTTATATGGGATAAGAGGCTGTCTGACAACATTTGGCCCCTATGGGCCTAGAACAACCCAAAGGCCCATGGTGTAGCACCTCAGCACCCCCCAACTCAGCTGCTGAGGCAAGATGGAGCTGCTCAGGGCAACTGCTGTTAGGCATTGCCCTACAAACACGGTTCGACTAGGGAAAAAAAGCAGCCTTGGAAAAACTGCCAACCCTGCAATGCACTCATAATGTGACAGATATAATAGTAAGAAAAAAATGTAACATATAGATACTCAGTGTTTAGGTGATGAGCCCCACCTCCCAAAGACTTATGTGCAAGTGTACCTCTATAAAACTTAACAACAGAATACAAAAGCAAAATATAGGAATGGTGAAGCCGATAATCACATATATGAAAAAAAAGGAGAAAAAATAGAAACAATAGTGCAAATATTGTTGTACTTTGCATGAAAAGTAATAGCATAGAGATGATATATGCTCACAATTTATTGAGCCTTATGTATGATATGACTCTGAATGTAAGGTCCTCTGTGTCCTTTTGGCAGCAACAAGACCTCTTCTGCTAACGAGTCGGATTAAGTACATACACTAAACAGTTGAAAAAAGGAGAGCAATCTAATGCAATATTGCTATATTAAACATATAATTACATTTATAAAGGTAAATATGCTCACCTTTACTTGGAGCCCATATAAGACTAGTTTTCAGAAGAGGGCCTTACATTCAGAGTCATATTGTTTAAAAGGCTCAAAATTTTTTAGCATATATCATCTTTATGCTATTACATTTTATGCAAAGTATAACAATATTTGCACTATTGTTTCTTTTTTTGCTTCTTTTTTTCATATATATGATTCTCGGCTTTTCCATTTCTATATTTAGGGGCAAGCTTTTGTATTCTGTTAAAATTTATAGCGCTGCAATTTAACTATGCATTTCGGAGCTGGGGCTCATCACCTAAACCATTGAGTATCTATAATTGTATTTTTTGGTTGTGGGTTATAAGGAGTACCCACAGAGTCCCACAGCTGATACATATGTATATATACACACACACAACACACTGATCCATTGTTGACACACAGACTGATCCACACATACACAAACTAACCCCTCCCCACACACAACCACTCACTGACACACAGTCTGAAACACACACTGACTGATCCATACACAAAGATTAATCCACTCATTCAATGACACATACAGAGGCAACTAACTTGAATGATAGCCACCTGGTCAGTGTAATCACCTTAATGTTCAGTCTGCTTTACCTGCCTTGGGCCCCTTAAGGCTGGCCAGGGGTTCTGCTTGCTCACATATCTCCCAATGAGAATAATGAGGTCGGCAGGGCTTCGCCTGAAACACTGGTTCCTTTTGCATCCCGGCCCGGATTGGCTTTAGCCATTTTTAGGCAGTTTACACAAAACCCAGGGACAGCCGCAGCCCAGCAAGTACCAGTAACTGCCTGCCGAAGCTCTGATACTGTCAGGGACCAGGAACCAGACAGAGACAGAAGTAGATGCAAACACACCTTTATTAATAAATAACAAATAATAAACAAAAGCAAAGTCCAGGAATCAAGCAGGGGTCAGTCACCAGAGCGGGTAGTCAGACAAGCCAGGATCAGGAGCACGGAGAGCAGCGGAGTCAGGAACAAGGCCGGAGTCAGGAACCAGGATCAAACAGGAAACACAGGAACAAGGAGACTTCTGGGAAACAGGAAACCACGCAAGGGCAAGGAGGTTCTGGGCTTAGCTGCTTAAATAGGCAGAACTGATTAGCAGCAGGGTTGATTACTACTCACAGGTGAGTAACCGTGGCAACAAGCAGAAGCAGCTCAAGTAATTGCAGCTGCAAACTCAATCACTGAAACAGAAAGGTTTTGCTGTTTAAAACAGCAAAGAAACCCTGACAGTACCTCCCCCTCAACGATTCCCCCCATCTCTGTTGGTGGGTCCGGGCTTCATGGGGAAGCGGGCGTGATAGGAACGAAGGAGGGATGGTGCATGGACATCAGAGGCTGGAACCCAGGAGCGTTCCTCTGGACCGTATCCTTTCCAGTGCACCAAGTATTGGATCTGTCCTCTGAAGACCCGTGAGTCAATGATGCTGCGTATTTCATATTCCTCATGATTGTCAATCAGAACAGGACGTGGACGTGGCACTGAGTTGGTGTAGCGATTACAAACCAACGGTTTCAAGAGGGAAACATGGAAAACATTTGAGATGCGCATGTTAGCAGGAAGGTCAAGTGCGTAAGCTACAGGGTTAACCCTTCGAAGTATACGAAATGGCCCAACGTATCGGGGTGCCAGTTTTTGTGAGGGAACACGGAGGCGTAGGTTGCGGGAAGACAGCCAGACCCTCTCTCCGACCTGATAGGTAGGTGCAGGAAGGCGTCTGCGGTCGGCCTGGAGTTTGTAGTTCTGCATTGCGCGTTGCAAAGAACTCTGAACCTGCACCCAAGTGGAACGGAGTTCCCTGAGATGTCCCTCCAATGCCGGTATCTCCTGTGGCAAGAACGTATCAGGCAACATGGACGGTTGAAACCCATAGTTTGCCAGGAACGGGGATAGCCGGGAGGAGGCATTAATCGCACTATTGTGGGCAAACTCCGCCCAGGGTAGCAGATCAGACCAGTTGTTCTGGTGGTCAGAAATGTAGCAACGCAAAAACTGTTCCAGTGTTTGGTTAGCTCGTTCCGCTGCACCATTGGATTGCGGGTGGTAGGCCGATGAGAAGGAAAGCTGAATTCCCATTTGCGTACAAAAAGCTCTCCAAAATCTGGACACGAACTGGCTACCCCTATCTGAGACTATCACTTTGGGTAACCCATGCAAACGAAAGATCTCCCGACCAAAAATTGTTGCAAGTTCCTGGGAAGTTGGTAGTTTTTTCAAGGGAATGCAATGCGACATCTTCGAGAATCGGTCAACAACCATGAGAACGACTGTATTGCCACGAGAGACCGGAAGATCTACGATAAAATCCATGGACAAGTGGGTCCAGGGTCGTTCACCATTAGGTATGGTTTGCAGGAGACCCACTGGAGGGCGTCGTGGGATTTTGTTTTGAGCGCACACAGGACAGGCAGCTACAAAAGCGGTGACATGTGAACGGAGACTAGGCCACCAAAATTGCCGGGATACGGACCAGATTAACTGGTTTTTGCCTGGATGTCCAGCTGCTTTGGAGTCGTGGTATGTACTCAATAGTTTCGTACGGAGGTTAATAGGTACAAAACAACGGCCATTAGGTTTCTCTGGAGGAGCATTACTTTGTGCAGCCAGAATCTCCTCGCCTAGGGGTGAGGTGAGGTTAGTACGGATGGTTGCCAGTATATGGTCTGGAGGAATCACAGGAGTAGGGGTTATCTCCTCTCTAGATGGAGGGGAGAACTGTCGAGACAAGGCATCAGCCTGGATGTTTTTTGTACCGGGCAAGTAAGAAACCACATAATTGAATCTTGATAGGAAGAGAGCCCATCTAGCTTGCCGGGGGGAAAGTCGCTTAGCTTCAGAAAGATATGTTAGATTCTTGTGGTCTGTGAGTATGAGGATTGGCACTGAAGTACCCTCAAGAAGGTGCCTCCATTCTTTGAGAGCTAAAATTATGGCTAGAAGTTCTCTATCACCAATCTGGTAGTTGCATTCCGCCGGGTTCAATTTCCTCGAGAAATACCCGCACGGATGCCTGGAACTCTCTGGGTTAGGACGTTGAGACAGGAGGGCGCCCACTCCTGTCTCAGACGCATCGACCTCAAGAATGAATGGTAAGGCAGGGTTAGGGTGTGCCAGTATAGGGGCAGCAGCAAAGGCGACTTTGAGAGACTCAAAGGCAGTAATAGCTTCCTGTGACCAATGCTGTGGATCAGCATCTCTCCTGGTCATGTCCGTGAGAGGTTTAACCAAGGAAGAAAAGTTGCGTATGAACTTCCGATAATAATTGGCGAAGCCCAGAAACCGTTGTATAGAGCGAAGACCCGTAGGTCGAGGCCATTTAAGTACAGCCGAAAGTTTCTCCGGATCCATAGAGAATCCAGTATCTGAGATAACATATCCCAAGAATGTAACCTGTTTGCAGTGAAACTCACATTTCTCCAATTTGCAGAACAGACTATTTTCTCGAAGTCTCTGTAGAACACGAGAAACGTCTGCGTGATGGTTCTCGAGAGATGTGGAATGGATCAGAATATCATCAAGATACACCACCACACATTGCTGCAGCATATCTCGCAGGACGTCATTTATAAATTCTTGGAAAACCGCCGGAGCATTGCAAAGACCAAAGGGCATTACTAGGTATTCGTAATGGCCGCTCCTGGTGTTAAATGCGGTTTTCCATTCGTGGTCCTCTTTTATCCGGACGAGATTATATGCCCCTCTCAGATCAAGTTTGGTGAAGACCGTTGCTCCCTTGAGGCGGTCAAATAATTCCGTGATTAATGGAATGGGGTAGGCATTCTTAATAGTAATGCGATTGAGACCCCTATAGTCGATACAGGGTCTCAACTCGCCATCTTTTTTCTTTACAAAGAAAAAGCCGGCCCCGGCAGGAGAAGATGACTTCCGAATAAAACCCTTAGACAGTGCATCGGTAACATACTCCTCCATGGCTCGATTTTCTGCTACAGACAGTGGGTAAATCCGGCCCCGGGGAGGATTGGTACCCGGTTGGAGTTCGATACCACAGTCATACGGACGGTGTGGTGGCAGAACGCTGGCTTGACCCTTGTCAAATACATCTTGGAATTCTTGGTACTCAGCGGGTAAGGAAGAGGCAGAGCATGCTCCCAAAACTTTGACCGGTTTCTGGAGACAGGACAATGTGCATTGCTGGGACCATGATAATATCTCAGCTTTGCGCCAATCAATTGTGGGGTTATGCTTCTGTAACCAAGGGTATCCCAAAACAACCTGGTAATATGGAGAGGAAATGACCTGGAATTGGGTCGTCTCATGATGTAGAGCCCCTACAGCCAGAGATATGGGCACGGTTTCTTGGGTCACGTGGGTTGGCTGTATTGGTCTGCCATCGATGGCTTCGAAGGCTAGTGGGGAGTTGCAAGACTGTAAGGGTATAGAGTGCTTTGCTGCAAATGCACAATCTATAAACAAGCCTGCGGCCCCAGAATCAAGTAACGCCCGGGTTTCAATGGATGAATCAGACCAGGAGAGGATAACAGGCACCAAGGGTTTGTGCACACATATCTCTGGGTCTGCAGAAAGACCACCCAAGATCTGCCCCTGACAGTATCTTGGGTACGGACCCTTTGCCGGACGGATCGGGCAAAACTTTAACATGTGACCGTGGTGTCCGCAGTATAGGCACAGGCCCTCCCTCCTCCTAAAGGCTCTCTCCTCGACCGAGAGGCGTGAGAAGCCTAACTGCTTTGGCTCCACACAGACAGAGGACTCAGGACCAGGAGGCATGGGAGGTGAGGGAGGTTCGGGTGGGCAAGAAAAGCTCGGTGTCAAATTTACAAGAGGCCTCCGCAGGCGCTCCTTGGATAAGGATCTCTCTCGGAGTCTGATATCAATGAGGGTGACAAATGATATCAGTTCCTCGAGATCTTTAGGTAATTCTCTGGCTGCAATCTCATTTTTAAACACATCGGAGAGACCTTGTGCAAAGGCAGCCACAAGAGTCTCGTTGTTCCAGCCACCCTCTGCTGCCATGGTACGGAATTCACTGGCATACTCGACAATAGTTTTTGTGCCCTGAGAATTAGACATGAGTAGTTCGGCAGTAGGGGTGGAGCGAGCTGGAATATCAAAAACCCTATTGAAGGATGCAACAAATTCAGGGTAATTGTAAATAATAGGCTTCTCCGCCTCCCAGAGAGGTTTTGCCCAAGCTAGGGCCTTTTCAGACAGCAAAGAAATCATGAAGTGAACTTTGTCACTGTCTGTAGGAAATGCCTGGGGCAGGGTTTCAAGGTATCCTTTAACCTGATTTATAAATTCTCTGCACTGTGCTGGGTCGCCCCCAAAATGCTGAGGGAGCGGGACAGACCCAGTCATTTCTCTAGCCGCTACAGGTTTGGAGGTTACAACCGGTGCTAGAACAGGAAGTGAGGCAGAGGCGGTCGCAATCGCAGGCTGGCCGGGTACTGGATCCAGATGGGCATACTGGTCCAAATGGTGGTTCTGCTGGTCCCACTGGGTAAGCAGGTTAGGTATAGGTGTCTTGCCTGTACCATCTGTATTCATGGCCCTTGCGTAATGTCAGGGACCAGGAACCAGACAGAGACAGAAGTAGATGCAAACACACCTTTATTAATAAATAACAAATAATAAACAAAAGCAAAGTCCAGGAATCAAGCAGGGGTCAGTCACCAGAGCGGGTAGTCAGACAAGCCAGGATCAGGAGCACGGAGAGCAGCGGAGTCAGGAACAAGGCCGGAGTCAGGAACCAGGATCAAACAGGAAACACAGGAACAAGGAGACTTCTGGGAAACAGGAAACCACGCAAGGGCAAGGAGGTTCTGGGCTTAGCTGCTTAAATAGGCAGAACTGATTAGCAGCAGGGTTGATTACTACTCACAGGTGAGTAACCGTGGCAACAAACAGAAGCAGCTCAAGTAATTGCAGCTGCAAACTCAATCACTGAAACAGAAAGGTTTTGCTGTTTAAAACAGCAAAGAAACCCTGACAGATACATCCAACAACCTGTCACATACAGCATGCATGGTTGCTCTAACTCAGGACCCACTCACTCACATTCCTGACCATGCCATCCCACCACATTACCCTACCTCTACACTGTAAGTTCGTTTGAGCAGGGTCCTCATCTACCTATTGTTCCTGTATCATTTTGTAAGTGTCTCACTTATTTTTAAATCTACCCCATTAAGAATATTGTAAAGTGCTGCAGAATAAATTGGTGCAATATAAATACCAATCCTAAAAATATGAGCTACTGCTTTTATTGTGCGTGGGGGGAGGGGGCTCCGTACGACCATTTTTGGGGGCATACCGAGAGGCACAGGGACATTTGTTTCCCTGCCCCATGCCCAGTCTGCCTCTGGTTGGTATCAGGAACCTCAGGGATGCTGAAACTGAAACACTGTATGAACCAATTTTCTTTCAGACACTATTGGCAGAGCTTCTAGTTTGCCACTATAGATAGGGGTGTATTAGCCGCGAGGCAAACAAGGCATTTGCCAGGGGGCGGCAAAAAAAGCCGCCCCCAAATGCCCAAGGCAAATGTCTTGTTAGCCTTGCGGCTAACAGACATGCCGGCGGGCTGCTGGGCGATCGGGCGGCACTGCCTGGCGGGCGGTCGGCCGGCGAGGGAGCACTTCCCCTGAGCTGTCTGCTCAGCTCCCTCGCCAGCCGCAGAGTGAGGCTGGGAGGCGGAGCTGGAATATGACGTCATATTCCGGCTCCCAGCCTCACTCTGAGGCGCGCGAGGGAGCTGAGCAGACAGCTCAGGGGAAGTGCTCCCTCGCCTGACGGCCGCCCGCCCACCCGCCCGCCCGCCAGGCAGGCAGTGCTGCCCGATCGCCCAGCAGCCACTGGACCACCAGGGAGGAAGAGACACCCTCCCTCCCCAGCATTCCCAAAGGTAAGGAGGCTGGGGGGGGGGGGGGTGTTAAATAAAAAAAAAAACGTGTTAAAAATAAATTTAAAAAAATGTATTAAAAATAAATGTAAAAAAATGTGTTAATGTGTGTGGGTGAGTGTGTGTCTGTGTCTGTTAGTGTGTGTGTCTGTTAGTATGTGTCTGTGTCTGTTAGTGTGTGTCAGTGTGTGTGTTTGTTAGTGTGTGTGTCAGTGTGTGTGTCTGTTAGTGTTTGTGTCTGTTAGTGTGTGTGTCTGTTAGTGTGTGTGTGTATCTGTTAGTGTGTGTGTGTGTGTCTGTTAGTGTGTGTGTGTGTCTGTTAGTGTGTCTGTTAGTGTGTGTGTGTCTGTTAGTGTTTCTGTCTGTCTGTTAGTGTGTGTGTCAGTGTGTGTGTCTGTTAGTGTGTGTGTGTCTGTTAGTGTTTCTGTCTGTGTCTGTTAGTGTGTGTGTCAGTGTGTGTGTCTGTTAGTGTTTCTGTCTGTGTCTGTTAGTGTGTGTCTATTAGTGTGTGTGTGTGTGTGTGTCTGACTGTGTGTGTGTCTGTTAGTGTGTGTTTGCCTGTGTGTGTGTGTATGTTAGTGAGTGTGTGTGTCTGCTAGTTTGTGTCTGCTAGTGAGTGAGTGTGTGTCTGTTAGTGTGTGTCTGTTAGTGAGTGTGTTTGTCTGTTACTGAGTTTGAGTGTGTCTGTTAGTGTGTGTGTGTTTCTGTTAGCGAGTGTGTGTTTCTGTTAGCTAGTGTATGCGTATCTGTCAGTGAATGTGTGTGTGTGTATTTAGAATGCGGGGCGGGGGGAAAGGTTGGGTGGGGGTGGCGCGGGCGGAGGGGGGGCGCCTGAGTTTTGTCCTGCCTAGGGCAGCACAAAACCAGGATACACCACTGGGCCTTGATGCACACTGGCTTCCTTGTGCTCTCGGCTTTGCCACGTACAGAGACCTCCAGAGTCCTCTCAGTGTGGATGGTGGTAAGAAGATTCACATCCTTTTTGTCTCTGTAGTTAACTGCCAACAGCTCCTCTTGGCGCAGAGCTGAGGTAGCCGGGTGTGTGCAAGTTGTCCTGGGAAACCAGCACGGTTATTTTTTATTGTACCGCAAGCTACTGTCTCAAAACAGTACAGTAGCTTGGATAAAGGGACACTTGTATAAAAATTGTCTGTATACAAGTACCCTTTGTCCATCAGAGGGAATATCAGGTCCCAGACAATCTTGCCACTGGTTCCCATATGTTCCGGACAACCTGGAGGGTTAAGGTGGCTATCCTTTCCCTCGTACACCCAGAAGGCCTGAGTATACCCAGTCTCGCTATCACAGAGCTTATACACCTTTACATTATACCTGGAGCGCTTGGAAGGAATATACTGCTTGAATCTCAGCCTTCCCTTACACTTCATCAGGGATTCATCCACGCATATATTCCTTCCAGGTGTATAAGCCTCTGCAAACCTGGCAGCGAAGTGGGTAATCAGGGGGTGGATTTTATACAGCTTGTCAAACTGGGGATGCTCTCTAGGGGGGCACAGGTTGTTGTCGCTGAAGTGCATGAAATGTAGAATAATTTCATACCTCTTCCTCGACATACACTGGGAGTAAATGGTGGTAGAGCAGATGAGGCTACTGCTCCAGTAGGAGCGGATGGAGGGCTTCTTTATGATGCCCATTACCATAGTCGCCCAGAATTTTCTAATCGATGGGGGCCCATTGCTGCCTTCCCAAAAAAGAGTCAGGCTTTGCAGCACAAAACTGATGGGCATATTCATTTGTTTGGGTGACAATGATCCCCAATACATCATTGCCCAGAAATACCTCCATAAACTGCTGAGGGCTAAATCCTGCGACATTCACAGAGATGCCAGGATTTGCAGTGAAGGGTGGGATATCTGGTCTCTGGCGATGAGGCACTACCCACTCCTCAGCAGTACTGCCAGCTGGAGCAGCACATCTCCTTCTGGCAGGGGGACTAGCAGCCAAAGATACACCATAACTAGATACATCACTAGCAGCAGACACTGTATCTAGTGATGTATCTGAGCACCTGGCAGGGTCAAAAATCAGGGTCAGAGTCAGACATAGACGTGTCAGACTCTAGCGCAAGGATGGCTTACGCCTCCTCAGCACTATACGACCTCTGTGACATGATCACACTCACTTTACATAATGATCTGTCACAAAAAAATTTACCCCTAAAAAAATGCACAGACAGCAAAATAAGTGCCGGTGATTATAGTGATCACTGGCAAGATAGGGGTTAACGGCTCTAAAAAGAGCCTTTGGGTCTCACAATTTTACAAATCCCTACCTAAAGCTACCTAAATCTCTCTCCCTAAAATACAGATCTCTCTCCCTCTCTCACTAAAACACAAGTGAAGAGAGGGAGGTAGATCCCCACTGATCAGAGTCAATATTTACCAATATTGACATGATCAGACAAATGGGGATCATAGTTATAATAAATATTATTGTAGGGGCAAGCTCTGATTGGATGTCCCTAGCCTGCCTCTATGATGATATTTAGAAAGGCATGCCATCTTGGGGAGCCACATGAGGGGAGGGGGGGTTATTACGTTTATTGAATTTATTTCATTTTTTTTTTATTATTATTTATTATTATTTTCTTCTTTTTTCACTCGGCACACAAGCAGAGCATCGGAAGCCGCCTGATGGCTTCTGTTGCTCTGCTTAACTGCCGGGCGCCACGTGGAGCAACCCGGAAGTGATCGCTCAGGAGGGAGCGATCACCTGGCGCCCGGCAGTAAGGAGAGGTATTGCACAATGCCTGGAAGCGATTACCTGATTACTTGATACGTCCGCGGTCCTTAAGGACCATTTTTTGTTCGATGTACCTGATACGTCCGCGGTCGGGATGGAGTTAAAGTTCTCAGTACATGTATTCTTAAATTGCTATGTGTGTGAAAAAAAATCACCAATTATTTTTTTTTTTTAAACTTGGCATAGATTGGTGGTGAAATGGTTGCATGAAAAGAGTTAAAATACCACAAGTTTAATACCTTAGGTTGTCTTCTTTAAAAAAAATATATACATGTGAAGGGTTATTCAGGCATTCCTGACAGATATCAGTGTCACAATGTAACTTGAGTTAATTTTGAAAAAAAATGGTTTGGAAATAGCAAAGTGCTACTTGTACCTATTGCTCTACAACTTGCAAAAAGAAACGGGTTTACATTTTAAAACTCAGGACAAAATTTAGAAACTATTTAGAACGGGTGTGTTTTGGCAGTTGTAGATGCGTAACAGATTTTGGGGGTCAAAGTTAGAAAAGGTGTGTTTTAAAAACAATTTCATCATATTTTATAATATATAAAACGGTCTGGTCACTAAGGGGTACTGTTAAAACAAGACTAAACCTCAAACAATTCAGTTGACTAAAATTTGACTAAAACTAAAATGACTTTTTAGTCAAAAGACTATGACTGAGACTAAATTGAAACTTGCCGCCAAAACTAACACTGGTTGACTGGTAGATGGAAATAAATGTGGACATTTCTAATATCTTCTATTTAAACACTCGCATTCAAATTCATATTTTATACGTAAATGTCCAGCTGTATAAATGCAATGATACAGATTGTAGAGTCTGACAATAAAAGTATTTTATTATATGATAATGCTCACATGAAATAAAACTCCAATATACATGGGGATGAATTACTCATCATCCAAATCAGAGATTCTAAACTTGCCCAGACCAATTCTACCTGGGACAAGGTCGGTAGCAGTTTAGTTTAAAAGGGTGGTATTTGATGGGAGATGTTCATCCAGGACACACAATCCAGCTGGCAAACAGTCTTATCATCCAGGTGACGTTCCAGGTCATTTGAAGATTCACATTGCAGCTTTTTAGTTCTATCATGTCATCGTCATCCTCCTCTTGCCTGTTCCTGACTAAAGAAAACAAAAGAAAATAGTTAGTGGCAAACACTAATCTTCTTCCTAGATTAAAACTTAGATCCTAATATTTGCATTCAAATATGGCCCACCGTGAAAGTGACAACATCAGATAAAAAGGAACTTCAAGTCTTTATTTATAATATCCAACGTTTCCACAGAACTGTCCCTGTTAAATACAGTACTGTTCATTTCTGTATTTAATTTTATTTGTCAGACCTCACAAGCACATACTTTTTTAAATATAGGAAATAAGTAAACATAATAGTAAAACGCCTGGGAGGTGACTGTTTCATTAGATGTGCTCAGGTCAGTGTCAGCACAGATTGAGATATCTCTGTCTCTGGGTAACAGAGCGCTAGAAATGCCACTACTAGAGCCTTACCTGGCTTTGCTGGTAAAGATGCCCAGGCACACAGTGCAAGGATTTTTGCCGCCCTAGGCAAAAGAAAGATTTGCCCCCCCTGCCCCCCCCAGTGACATCACAATGCCCTACCCATATGATCTGCCATATGAACTAACGCCAGTGCTGCACACAGTGTGTGTTTACATTAAAAAGCCTGCAGGGACAAACTATAGAAACCAGAACCACTTCATTAAGCTGCAGTGGTTCTGGGGACTAAAGTGTCCCTTTAATGTGAGGTAAATTAGAGATTAGTGTCACTAATAATATACTAGATTGCCTACTTACAACCAGATGAGGATGGTGATGGGCTCTGGCTGCAGTCTGGCTCCA
The DNA here is from genome assembly GCF_036172605.1 of Pelobates fuscus. NCBI lineage: Eukaryota > Metazoa > Chordata > Amphibia > Anura > Pelobatidae > Pelobates > Pelobates fuscus. The sequence goes on along the minus strand of NC_086321.1, from coordinate 319,372,272 downwards.
CTGGTCTGGTGTAGAACAGGATCTCTGGAGGCTGTTTGTAGCTATGGTCACAAAATTCAATGTTCTGGGAGAACGGCAAGCAGCTCCATTTTTTGGGGCCCCTCACACAGCTCAAGGTGCGTTGAGTGTGTGTAAGATGCATTGTGTTTCTGTGTGTGTGTAAGAGAAGCAATGTGTGTTTGCATGTGTGTGTAAGGGATGCATTGTGTGTTTCTGTGTATGTGTGCAAAGGATGCATTGTCATTATGTGTAAGGGTTGCATTGTGTGTGTGTGTGTGTGTGTGTGTGTGTAAAGCATTGTGTGTTTCTGAGTATGTATAGGGATGCATTGTGTGTGTGTGTGTGTGTGTGTAGTGTGAAAGAGCTCCCTGTCCTGCCCCCTATCCTATAGAGCTCTCCCTTCCATCCCTTAGAGATCTCCCCTACCCCTTAGTGGTCTCTCATCTCCTCCCCTCCCCTGTCCCTTAGTGGTCTCTACTCTCTCCCCCCCCCCACCTCCCTTAGTGGTCTCTACTCTCCCCCCACCCTCCCCTAGTGGTCTATCCTCCGCACACCCCCTCCCTCCCTTAGTGTTCTCTGCTCTCCCCCCACCCTCCCTTAGCAGTCTCTCCTCACCGCCCTCCCCTAGTGGTCTCTCCACCACCCCCTCCCTCCTTTAGTGGTCTCTCCCTCCCCCACGTTCTTCTCAACCCCCCCTCCCTGTGTCAGTCCGGCCGGGACCGCGAACCGGAGAGGAGCTCGGCCACGCTACAGGGGAGGGTAGGTGAGGCAGTGCGGCAGCCGCCTGAGCGCTCTTTATAGAGCGTTTAGGTGGCTGCAGCATTTAAAGGTCCGGCGATGGGGGCGCAGGGCGCCCCCTCCTATATGGCGCCCTAGGCGGCTGCCTAGTTCGCCTTATAGGAAGCGCCGGCCCTGCAGGCACATTCGATAGAGGCACAGTTTCTAAACCACATAGCTCTAGAAGATTATTTTCTAGATAAGTTTGTTCCAGTCCCTACAATCAGTACAATCAGAAAAATAAATAAAACCCATGCCTCATAAAATACATTTTACAAACAAGATTCTAGCTATCCATGGGGAATTCTGCATACTCAATATGGCATTTAAATATGTTATGGATAAATGTAATATTAGCTTTCACAATAGCTGTATGTCTCACAGATATTAATATTTTGTCCTAATTTATGTTTTTGGGTTTGTCTTAAAAATAACTCTACTCAGACATATCAATGTAATATTGTACCTATTTGTAAGTATGTGTCCGCAATGTGGTGAAACACAGTAAGCAGGTTAGCACTTTCCTTGTGCTCCTTGAAGGGAAACAAGAAAGGCATTAGTGCAGGGCAAAAATAAAACAAAGACAATATAACAAGAGAACACACAAAAACAAAAGATAAATTGAACAAAAAAAAAAAAAAGATGCTTGAAATTCACATTGAGCATCACATAAAATGTTCTGCCCTTGGAAACACTTGTCAAACCAGAGGTTAAGCTGAGCAGCACTTTTCATGTGAAGAGCAACAGTGTGTATATGCTTTATTAAATATAGGAAATAAGCAAACATAATAATAAAATGCCTGGGAGGTGACGATTCCATTTGAAGTGCTCAGGTCAGGGTCAGCACAGATTGAGGTCTGGCTGTCTCTGGGTAACTGAACGGTAGAAATGCCACTACTAAAGCCTTACCTGGCTTTGCTGGTAAAGATGCCCAGGCACATTCGATAGAGGCACAGTATCTGAACCACATAGCTCTAGAAGATTATTTTCTAGATAATTTTGTTCCAGTCCCTACAATTAGTACAATCAGAAAAAAATTAAAACCCATGCCTCATAAAATACATTTTACAAACAGGATTCTAGCTATCCATGGGGAATTCTGCATACTCAATATGGAATTTAAATATGTTATGGATAAATGTAATATTAGCTTTCACAATAGCTGTATGTCTAACAGATATTAATATTTTGTCCTAATTTATGTTTTGGGGTTTGTCGTAAAAATAACTCTACTCAGACTTATCATTGTAATATTGTACCTGTTTGTAAGTATGTGTCCGCAATGTGGTGAAACACAGTGAGCAGGTTAGCATTTTCCTTGTGCTCCTTGAAGGGAATCAAGAAAGGCATTAGTGCAGGACAAAAATAAAACAAAGACAACATAACAAGAGAACACACTAAAACAAAAGATAAATTAAACAAAAAAAAAAGATGCTTGAAATTCACTTTGAGCATCACATAAAATGTTCTGCCCTTGGAAACACTTGTCAAACCAGAGGTTAAGCTGAGCTTCACTTTTCATGTGAAGAGCAACAGTGTGTATATGCTTTATTAAATATAGGAAATAAGTAAACATAATCGTAAAACGCCTGGGAGGTGACGGTTCCACTTTAAACGCTCAGGTCAGGGTCAGCACAGATTGAGGTCTGTCTTTCTCTGGGTAACTGAACGATAGAAATGCTACTACTAGAGCCTTACCTGGCTTTGCTGGTAAAGACGCGTTCGATAGAGGCGCAGTATCTGAACCACAAAGCTCTAGAAGATTATTTCTTAGATACTCTTGTTCTAGTCCCTCCAATCAGCTCTTCCTAAAGTTATAAAAAAGAAAAAGAAAAAAAATGACAAAAAAATCATTAACCTATGCCTCAAAAAAAAACATTTTACAAACATGATGCTAGCTATCCATGGAGAATTCTGCATACTCAATATGGAATATGAATATGTTATGGATAAATGTAAGATTAGCTTTCACAATAGCTGTATGTCTAACAGAAATTTCAAACAGATATTAATATTTTGTCTTCATTTATGTTTTTGGGTTTGTTTGCTTTTTGTCTTAAAAATAACTGTAGTCAGACATATCATTGTAATATTGTACCTGTTTGTAAGTATGTGTCCGCAATGTGGTGAAACACCGTAAGCAGGTCAGCACTTTCCTTGTGCTCCTTAAAGGGAAACAAGAAAGGCATTAGTGCAGGCTAAAAATAAAACAAAAATACAAAACAACAAGAGAACATAAAAGATAAATTAAATTTAAAGGGACACTTTAGGCATCCAGAACACTGCAGCTAATTAAAGTAGTCTGGGTGCTGTGACCCTTTTGCACTTAGTGATGCAATGTAAAACATTGCAGTTCCAGAGACTTGCAATGTTTACATTGCAGCTCTAAGTCTGCCCTCAGTGGCAGTCTACACAGCCACTTGCGGAGCTTCTGGAGTCCAATCTGACTTTTGGTCCGTTATCTGACGCTGGACGTCCTCGCGGACCTCCAGTGTCAGATTTTTCCCATTGAATAATGAAAAATAATGCCATTGAAAATAATGCTTTCCTATGGGGAGGTCTAATGCGCGCACGCGGCCATTGCCGCGCATGCGCATTAGGTCTCCCCGCCGGCTGACGTCGACAAGGACGAGCGTGGACAGAGCCTGACCCAGAACCGAGGGACATTGGCGCTGGGTTCAGGTAAGTGGCTGACGTGGGGTGGGGGGCACTCCAGAATTCTACAGTGCCAAGAAAACGGCTTTGTTTTCATAGCACTGGAGAATCCCTTGTAAAAAAAAAAAAAAAGCAAGACACTTGAAATTCATGTTGAGCATCACATAAAATGTGCTTTCCTTGGAAAGAAAGTAGAGGTAAAGCAGGGCCACACTTTTCATTTTGTTTATTAAATATAGGAAATAAGTAAACATAATAGTAAAATGCCACGGAGGTGAGGGTTCCACTTTAAAGGTGCACTATAGGCACCCAGACCTTTTCAGCTCATTGAAGTGGTCCGGGTGCAATGTCCGTCGGTTCAATAATTGTAATTATTGCAGTTGTTGATAAACTGCAATAATTACATTGCAGGGATAACTCCATCTCTAGTTGCTATCTACCAGACAGCCACCAGAGACGCTTCCGGGTCGTTAGACGACTTTTAGTCACCTAACTAACTAACACTGGATGTCCTCACGCTGTGCATGAGGACATTCAGGGTCTGCTAAAATCCCAGAGGAAAGCATTGATAGCTATAGTGATCGCCGCCAGTGCACTTTAGGTCCCCAACATCGGGGGAGGAGGAGCGGAGGCGGAGCCTGACACACCACTGAGGGACATCGGCGCTGGAGTCAGTTAACCCTTTCTGCGCTGCTGAGGGGCAGCATGTGGGATAGGGGCACTATAGGTTACTATAGTGATAGGAATACAACTCTGTATTCCTAGCACTACAGTTTCCCTTTAAGCGCTCGGTTCAGGGTCAGCACAGATTGAGGTCTGTCTGTCTCTGGCTAACTGAGCAGTAGAAATACTACTACCAGTCTTACCTGGCTTTGATAGTAAAGATGCCTCAGGAAGAATCGAACCACAAAGCTCCAGAACATTCTTTTCTAGATCCTCTTGTTCTAGTCCCTCCAATCAGCTCATCCTAAGGTTATTAACAAAAAAGCAAGAAAAAATGGTCGCATATGGCCACATAAAATACATTTTACAATCAAGATGCTAGCTATCCATGGAGAATTCTACATATGCAATATGGAATAGGAATGTATTATGAATAAACATTAGATTAGCTTTTACAATAGCTGTAAGAAAAGTCTAACAGATATTAACATTTGTCTTAATTCATATTTTTGGGGTTGTCTGTAAGACAGAAAGCAGACATATCATTGTAATATTGTACCTGTTTTTGGTTTTGTGTCAGATTCGGGTGCATCCTAGTGCCACTATAGCCGATCCAGTTCTGCGCAAAGTTGTTGGTAGGTGGACGAGAAGCCAGTGATGATGTTTAATAGCTCACTGGAACCGTACAGAACAGTAGGCTGTGGATCAACTTGTCTCATGCTTCCGGAGGCCGTGCTAGAGTCCCTGATGCCACATAGTCCCTGTCTCCTGATGTCTTTGGGAACTCTTTCGCTGCTCTGATGAAATATTTTAGATGGACGGACTGAATTATACCCAAATTTTTGTGTGCAGTCTTTTTTACTAAATTGCCTGAGCGTCATCACATGATCCACGGGTCTGCTTGACTGCAATGGCGGCAGCTTTTGCTGATACAGTGCCGAAGGTACACTACTGCTGGATTTTTTATCTGACAGCTTTGTTGATAGAAGATGGCGAGGCTGAATATTATCCAAATGTTTGCATGTTACTAAATTGGGCAATCTCTGTCTCTCCACCTCCTTGGAAACTCTTTCACTGCTCATGTGAGAAGTTTTAGATGGAATGGCTGACTTATTTGTCTGCAGTGATGGCTGCTTTTGCCCACGCAGCACAGAGTGTTGCCCAACACCAACACTGCTGGCTTTTGAATCTGACATCTTTGCTGCATGCAGATGGAGAGGCTGAATCTTATTAAGGGGTTTGCATGTCCTCACATCCTTGGGAGTTGTTCTACTTTGGGATGGACTGCCTTGACTGAGTGCCATCTCAGGGATGTTTGTCCGCAGTAGCGGCAGCTGTCGCTCATACAGCGCATAGTGTTGGCCAAGTCCACTACTGCTGGATCCCGGCTTTGACGGCTTCTTTGTAAAAAGATGAGAAGCCAGCAAGCTATTAAAGGATTTGTATGTCAAGAAATTGCTATATTTCTTCCATGTATCCTTGTTGGGGAAGATTCGAATAAAACCGCCTCTTCTCTCTTCCTCCTCCTTGACCTCACGAATTATCTTCATCCTCTCTTGGAAGAGGGCGGTTTCGGTCTGTCCAGCCGCTGTCTTTTTATATCCTTCTTTCACTTTTGCAGCTATTATGGGCCCTTTGTCCATATTCTGCTGGGTATTTTGACACTGCACACCAATTAATGTCAGCGTGTCTGCAAGCAGATTTGACTTGATTTTTAATTCAAGGGGTCCATCAGAAACCAGAGACGGCATCAGATTAACTTCCAACAGCCAGGGCTTTAAGGTTTCATCTACTAGGACATCAAAGCCGTACAATTCAAAACACTTTCTTCTGTCAGCGAGCGTTCCTTGCAACACTGAGGCAATAGAGCCTTCCGCCGATATTATGCTTTTAATAACAAGCTCTTCTATTTTAGACATGAGCGTGGCTGTGTCTTTTCCCAATTCCTTTAGGTGACGCAGCAATGCACCCATGCTCCATAAACTGCCATGATTTTCCACTTCCGGATTTGTGGATCTCACATAGTTTGCATTTGCTTTGTTTATGCTGGTGTTGGTCAAATGCATATATTGATTTTTCATGTTCTCCTCCGTTGGTTTATATTGATTAGTGGCAAACCTTGTCAGACCCTCTTCATATAGGTAAATAATTAGTGGATCATATGACGTGACCAGTACAAAGAGGCGTAGGTCAAATTTAAATCCGTCAACAAGAAGTGGATTTTTTATGTAACGAGAGACTAGGAGTGTTTCCCTTCTGTTTATTTGAGAGAAGGAATTGATAATCTGAATTCCGCGTCCTTGACAGGCAGAGACAGGCTTTGAGATCCAGGGGCCTTGATCCTTGGAAATAACTTTGCGGAATTCCTTGTTATCATTGGGAAGTACATAACTCTGGGGTAGGAAGTTGTAAGTCTGGGCCCCATGTTTCTTCTGCAGGGTTTGAATGTTTTTGCAGAGTAGATCCTTGCGTCCCAACTGCATAGAATTGGGGAAGTGGTTGATTTTCTGAAATTTGGAAAGATTTGCCAAGACAGAAGCATTATTGTATGGTCCTGTCCACATCAAATTGAAATTGCTACTGCTGGTTTCCACTTTCTGAAACCCATGAGCAGATAGCATTGTGCTGACCGGGCTATTCCCGATACGAGCCATCTTGTATGCCAGTTGGTAGTGTTCTCCCACCTCACGCAGGCATACCATTCCAGTTGCGCCTTCTGCTTGAAATTTCACCACTGGCGTTTTTTCTGAACCCCCAGTCCATATTATGCAGGGGTGGTGTTCTTTCTCCTGGCGCTCAGAGGGTTCACCCTTCTTAGGCTGTTGTCCAGCCATGATTATATATTTAGCTGGTATCAATATCTGTGTAATACCAAATAATGAATTTGCTACTGCTCTCTTAGCCTCCTGTTCAGTTGGCTGCTATGCAGTGCAATGACTAAGTGGAGCAGTAGCAGCACAGTCAGCTAAGAGGAGCATTGTGATGTCAGAGCAGCACTGTGAGGTCAGATGAGCATTGGGAGGCCAAGGAAAGAGATTTGCAGAATTTTCCCAATAAGGTTTCAGTTCAAAGTATAGCCCCAATATCAGATTATCCTAAAATTGCATTAAAATTGACGTTGCCTCAAAGATATACAGCTTATATGCTTACATTCTTCTTTGTCTTCAATAAAAATGAGTTTGTTGTTTTTTGCTTTAAATCACTGAAGTGGTTGTGGTCGCCGGAGTAAACTGTTAATATTGATTATCTTTTTTTTTTTTTTTTTTTTTATGTATGTAAAAAAAATGTTTCTCCTAAAATAGATTTTTCATTAGAAGTAAGAAGGTAGATAGCCTGGTGAACACAGTGTAAGCAAATACTCACTGTTGTTCTTCACATGAAAAGTGCTGCCCTGCTTAACCTCTGATCTGACAAGTCTTTCCAAAGGCAGCTCAACGTGAATTTCAAACGTCTTGCTTAATTTTTTCAGTTTCATTTCTCTTTTATTTTCCTGTGTTCTCTTGTTGTGTTTTCTTTTTTGTTTTATTTTTTAATGCTTTTCTTGCTTTGATGCCTTTCTTGTTACCCTTCAAGAAAAGTATTAGTCTGCTTTCTGTGTTTCACCACACTGCAGGCAGGCACTTTCCCTGTGCTGCCTTTTTAAAGACGGTTTACATTAATTTTGTTTTACTGAACATGTCACTCTGCACATGAAATGTGCTGCCTTGCTTGACTTTAGGTGCAACACGTCTTTTCAAGGGCATTATTTTTCATATGCAGGTTCAGTCAGCTTTGCTTGAATAGTTGTTTTATTTTTAGGTTAGCATTGATTTTTAATTGCTATTTGTGTGTTTTATTTGCTGTGCTGCTTTTTTGTTTCCCTCTATGAAGCCTGCTTATTGTGTTTCACCACATTGAGAGCAGGCTGTTTTCCTGTGTGTCTCCTCGAGTACAAATAAAATCTCTTCTCCATGTTGTATTTAGTTCTTTTCCAAGTGATACTGTTGCTTTGCACATGAAATGTTCTGCCCTGACTAAGTTCAGCTGCTACTTGTCCATGTAGGTGCATCATATTCCTTTTTTTTTTTTTTTTTTTTAGTGTAAAACCAGAACTTTATCTTGCATAACATCAAGAACCAAAACAAACAGTTCTGCAGACAAACACAATACCACTCTCCTCAGGGAGATTTCTGGGTCTCTTACAACGGGCAGGAGAGCCTTAGCCCCCCATCTCTTGGATGTGGACATGCATCATATTTCATGTGCGGGATCGCAGTCCACTTCAGGTTTATGTGGGTTTTTTGGTGTTGATTTTGCATCTAGGAATCTGGATTTTATTTTCTATGCTGCAGCATTGCCTTTCTGGTTCCCCTTCAGGGAATAATCTATACATTGATAATCTATATATTTATGATTAGTAAATGCGGCAGATATCTTACCGAACAGATATTTAGCCTCGTCATGCCAGCAATGGCAAATGCCCATTAATTTAAATATGGGTATCAGAGCCTGAGAGAAATGAACATGAAGTAAGAGAAGGAAAGGAAAGTACATAATATAGAGAAAGAATAGGAAACCAGCGGGGCAGCTTCAGAGAACAATTATGGAGGAAACATAGCTGTAGGAGGTAGTAGGAAGAGAGGTAGTAGTAGGGCAGTGATGGCGAACCTATGGCACGTGTGCCACAGGTGGCACGCCGGGCCCTTTCTGTGAGCACGCGGCCATAGGTTTGCCATCACTGCAGAGTAGGCACCTGCCTGCCCGAAACGGCAGGCGCCTACTCTGCTTCCTGTTCGGGAGGCAGGGGAGGGATCTTTGAAGCAGCTCCCCTGTCCTCCCGCGAGCAAGCTGTGTGGAGCGTTGCCGCACGTTACCATCCACACAGCATCGCGCGGGAGGACAGGGGAGCTGCTTCAAAGATCCCTCCCCTGCCTCCCCCTGCCTCCCGAACCGGAAGCAGTACTTGCCACCACCGGACCACCAGGGATGACTGTTTCCCCCCCTCCTCCATTAAAGGTAAGAAGGGGGGGGGGGGGGGAGAAGATAATAATTTAATATACTTTTTTTTTTTAAACGTTTACCACACCCCATCCCCACACACACAGCACCCCTACCCCCCCACACACAGCACCTCTACCCCCCAGCAGTACCCCTACCCCCACACAGTACCCCTCCCCCCACACACACAGTACCCCTCCCCCCACACACACAGTACCCCTACCCCCCACACAGTACCCCTACCCCCACACACACAGTACCCCTACCCCCCACACAGCACCCCTCCTCTCTTAGCACCCCTCCCCTCCCCCACACCCAGCACCCCTCCCCTCCCCCCTTAACTTCCCCACACATCACCTCTACCCCCCCACACAGCACCTCTACCCCCCCACACACACAGCACCCCTACCCTCCAACACACAGCACCCCTACCCCCCACACACAGCACCCTTACCCCCCGCCCAGCACCCCTACCTCCCCACACAGCACAGCACACCTATCACACACACACAGCACCCCTCATACACACACACACACCACCACCCCACACACACACAGCACCCCCCCACACACAGCACCCCCCACACACACAACTCCCACAGACACACACAACACCCCCCACACACAGCAACCCTCACACACACACACAGCAACCCTCAGACACACACACCGCCCCTCACACACACAGCACCCCTCACACACACACACACAGCACTCCTCACACACACCCCCACAGCACCCCACACCCCCCACACAGCACCCCCCACACACACCACCCCTCACACACACACCACCCCTCACACACACACACCACCCCTCACACACACACAGCACCCCTCACACACACACACACACACACACAACACCCCTCACACACAGCAACCCTCACACACAGCAAGCCTCACACACACACACACACACACACACAGTACCCCTCACACAAACACATACACTACACCCCTCAATGCAGTATGTGTGTGTATTCAGCAGTCTGTGTGTGTGCGTGTATTCAGCAGTCTGTGTGTGTGCGTGTATTCAGCAGTCTGTGTGTGTGCGTGTATTCAGCAGTCTGTGTGTGTGCATGTATTCAGCAGTCTGTGTGTGGGTGTATTCAGCAGTCTGTGTGTGGGTGTATTCAGCAGTCTGTGTGTGTGTGTATTCAGCAGTGTGTGTGTGTATTCAGCAGTGTGTGTATGTATTCAGTAGTCTCTGTGTGTGTACTCAGCAGACTGTCTGTATGTGTATTCATCAGTCTCTATATTCAGCAGTCTTGTATGTGTGTGTGTGTGTGTGTATTCAGCAGACTGTGTGTGTGTATTCAGCAGTCTGTGTGTGTATGTATTGCATTTGTTGGAGATTCTAATAAATATAAGCTTAATTTTATCTTTTTATATCATTATTTAAAATTTGTATCATTGAACTCTCTGTTGTTGTGTTCTTTTAAAACAAAAGTTGTTAATTACCGTATATACTCGAGTATAAGCCGAGTTTTTCAGCCCATTTTTTGGGCTGAAAAACCCCAACTCTGCTTATACTCGAGTCAAGGTCTGTATTATGGCAATTTGCATTGCCATAATACAGACTGGGGGAGAGGGGGGCTGGCAGAGCTGTAACTTACCTTTCCTGCAGCTCCTGTCAGCTCTCTCCTCCTCTGCGCCGTCCGGTCAGCACCTCGGTCAGCTCCCAGTGTAAATCTCGCGAGAGCCGCGGCTCTCGCGAGAGTTACAGTGTAAGCTGACAGAAGAGCAGAACGGACGGCGCAGAGGAGGAGAGAGCTGACAGGAGCTGCAGGAAAGGTAAGTTACAGCTCTGCCAGCCCCCCTCTCCCCCCCACTGAACTGCCACTGGACCACCAGGGAAGGAGAGCCCCCCTCCCTGCCATATATCAAGCAGGGATGGGGGACGAAAAAAAAAAATATAAATAAAATAAGAAATAATAATAAAAAAAATAATAATAATAAAAAAAAATTAATAATAACAAAAAAAGGGGTATAAGGACCACTATGGGAGGGGGGGGGGGGGTATAAGGACCACTATGGGAGGGAGGGGGTGGGTTAAGGACCACTATGGGAGGGAGGGGGGTAGAAGGACCGCTATGGGAGGGAGGGGGGGATAAGGACCACTATGGGAGGGAGGGGGGTATAAGGACCACTATGGGAGGGAGGGGGGTATAAGGACCACTATGGGAGGGATGGGGTGGGTTAAGGACCACTATGGGAGGGAGGGGGGTATAAGGACCACTATGGGAGGGAGGGGGGGATAAAGACCACTATGGGAGGGAGGGGGGTATAAGGACCACTATGGGAGGGAGGGGGGGATAAGGACCACTATGGGAGGGAGGGGGGGGGATAAGGACCACTATTGGAGGGAAGGGGGGTATAAGGACCACTATGGGAGGGGGTGGGATAAGGACCACTATGGGAGGGAGGGGGGGTATAAGGACCACTATGGGAGGGAGGGGGGGTATAAGGACCACTATGGGAGGGAGGGGGGGTATATGGACCACTATGGGAGGGATGGGGGGGGATAAGGAACACTATGGGAGGGAGAAGGGGGATAAGGACCACTATGAGCGGGAGGGGGTGGGATAAGGACCACTATGGGAGGGGATGGGGGAAGTAAGGACCACTAGGGGAGGGAAGGGTAAGGACCACTAGGGGAGGGGTGAGTCAGGACCACTGGGGGGGGGGTGAAGGAACACGGGGGTGGGGAGGTAAGGACCACTGAGGGAGGAGGAGGGGAAGTCAGGACATATGGGGGGGGGAGGGGGCGGCAAAAAACGTTTTGCCTACGGCGGCAAATATCCTTGCACCGGCCCTGCACACACTGCATTCACACACTGCATTCATACACACACACACTGCATTCATGCACACACACACTGCATTCATGCACACACACGCTGCACTCATACACACACGCTGCACTCATACACGCACACACTGCATTCATTATACACACACTGTAAATAAATATTCAATTAATATATTTTTTTTAGGATCTAATTTTATTTAGAAATTTACCAGTAGCTGCTGCATTTCCCACCCTAGTCTTATACTCGAGTCAATAAGTTTTCCCAGTTTTTTGGGATAAAATTAGGGGCCTCGGCTTATATTCGGGTCGGCTTATACTCGAGTATATACGGTAGTTCGGACAACAGTACGAGTTGTTTTTTCTAAACTTAAACCTCAATATTCATGTTTAAATCCCGTGTTGGCACTTTAAGGAAAAAAAATGTATGTATTGCTGTTTGGGCTCAAAAAGGTTCGCCATCACTGTAGTAGGGTGAGAGAAGGCCTGATACCCAGCTATACCTAGTTTGATCTAATGCACATTTTCTGGAGCATTCATTTTTGAGTCTAATACTAGCAGGCTCTATCATGAGAATGATACCAATACCTTTAGAACCAGACAGTTCAAGGGACCAAGTTTCAGTTCTGTGAGGTGGAAGATGGTTGGCAGATTGCCGTGTCTCCATATGACGTTTCCTCACTTAGTGTTGCCACATCAGTGTCTGCGACAGTAGTGGAGGTGTAGGAGAATTCATTTTTGAATACTAGTCCTGCACATCAGTATCAGACAAATTGAGGACGTTTAAGAAGGAATCAACCCCCTGTATTTATAGATGATTATCAGATCAAATGGAAACCCCCATCGGTATTTAAAATTCAGTTTTCTGTATTTGGGACGAGGGCCCTTCGCGTCTGCAGCATGCACCATGAGAGATCTGGGACAAGCTGTAGGTACTGGCCTTGATATTGAATAGGTGAAGCAGCTTTACGTGCTGTTTGTAAAATTTCTTCCTTAAGGGGGAGATTGTGTACCCTGCAGATAGCATCATAAGAGGAGTCCCTAGGTGCCACTTTGGGTTTCAAGGATCTGTGGGCCCTGTCCACCAGTCAGGTAGTATGATTGTGTTTTCATTTTTGTGGTGAGATGTTTTATCTGAGAAGCCAAGAGGTCCCTGTCATCCTCCAACTTAATGACACGTCTCCTAATACGACAAATTTCAGAGCTGATGCTATCTGATTTCTGCTGAATGATACTTCTATTTGTGGAGCATGCCAGCTAGGTCCCCCTGCAAAGGTAAGTTTCTCTACAGCTTCTTTTAAGTAGATGTTAATCACGCCTTCTGAAATTGCGGGGTTCCCCGGCCGAGGTCTTTCGAGTGAGGGCACCATATTATAATAATTAATGTCTGAACCTCTCTTCACTGACCCTCAGAATAGCAAGTAACAGCAGCTGATATTTCCACCGGTGTCTTCACTGATGAGATCGAAGATGAATGTGGCTTCTTAGGATTGCCCATTTTAGTAAAATAGCTTCTGAGCAGCTATCACTAGATGGCCCTTCACAGTAGTGTATTTTGGATTTGTGCTGCCCTAGGCATGACGGAACATGTATCAATATTATAGGTTCCAGAAAGTCCTCAATTATATTATTAGAGTCAGTGAATATCACCCACTCGGGGTATAAGTTTTGAGAATACTTAAACTCAGATTAGACTATCGAGCAAATTAGAGGTTACTTGTGTCGTAAGAAATACTTGTAACCGCTTATTTATCAGCAAAATGGTTTTAAAACAGTGTAGCACAGTAGATAGTGGATGTGGAATGTCTCAGATTTACAGGTTGGGATTCTAAGCTGTTGCCGAAGTCAGTAAACTGTATTACAAATAAAGTAACATTATGGCTGACATTTCAACAATCCACAGTTATGGTACCAGTTCACCATTCATACTAGCAACCACAACCGGTATGTGTTCAGGGTTTGATCTGATATAGTGGTAGTTAAATATCTGCAACCAACAGGAGTCCAAATGTGGATCTTAAGACTTTAGGCTTAAACCTAAAAAGGATACTAACATCTCCACTAAAGCTGAACTAGACATAGGCTTGACCTCCACCTGCCTTACTGCTTTGTGGGAGTACCTTGAACATCTAAATCGCTGAAAAGATAACCTCAATAGTTTCATAAGAGACTTTAGATATTGATTCCCACAAGTAAAAATAGTGGCGTCCGCTCAACGTCCATTTTGGCGCTAGCAAGAGCAAGATCATTGAGCATATAATTAAATACTTTCTGGAATCTATATCACTCCAATTAAATCACTCCAATTACTGTTTTGTGACACACATTTCACTAATTTGTGTCTCTTTATGTGTTTTTTTTTTTAGCACTTCTTTTATTATTGTTTTATGCCGCACTGAAACATTATGTTTAAGAAAGTTTTCTTATTTTATTTCTTGTTAGTAGGGATCGACCGATAATGAGTTTTGCTGATATTATCAGCTCATATTCCGATTTTTTTTGTAAGTATCGGTATAGGCCGATAATCACCGGCAATACCAATAATGAATGAGTGGGCCGGCGCATCCATAAGGTGGCTCAAGTGGCCACCTTAGGGCGCACTGTCCTGGGGGGGCGCTAGATCGGAGTGACTGGCAGGAGGTGGGTGCACAGTGCTCCCTCCTACCAGGCATTCTGTGTAGCGTGCCCTAGCAGAGCAGTGTGCAGCACGGTACAGAAACTTATGTTTCCTGTACCCGGCCAGACTGAAAGGAAGTGCACACTGAGAGAGCACTTTTTGTCAGTCTCGTCGGGTACAGAAGACTGAATCTCCTGTACCGCGGTGCGCACTGCTCCACTCTGCCAAGCTACTAGGAGACACAGCGGGAAGCGGGGACCAAGGAGGGGAGTGAGATTGGGGCACTAAGGGACAGGGGGGACACTATGGGACGAGGGTGGGTGTTAAGGATACCTATGGGACGGGGGGTGGTAAGGATCGATATGGGGTAGGGGGGGACGAAAGGAACACTATGGGGGAGGATGGAAAGGAAAACTATGTAAGGGGTGTGGTAAGGAACACAATTGGGCAGGGGAGGCGGGGTTAAGAACATTATGGCGACGGGACGGGGTGAAGAACACTAGGGGGGAGAAGAGGAACATTAAGGGAAGGAACACTGGGGTATGCGGGGACCACTAAAAGAGAAGGGAGAGGAACAGGGGAATGGGGGTGGGGGGCACTAAGAGACAGGTAAGGGAAACTAACTAATAGCTCTTGACAAAGGCGCAATGCTGGCGCCGAAACGCGCGTTGAGCTCCACCATAACCACTGGGTTTTAACGTTAGATCGTCTAAACTGCTTTTTGTGCATAGCAATAGGTGGGGATGCCTGGAATACTATTGTTAGGTTTCTAACTTATATTAGGAATTACTATCCATGGCTATTAGTAAGTTTCAAGTTCGCAAGACAGAGTCTACATTAGACTAATTATCTGCCAAATGCAACAGACGTGCTGTATCTTTCTCTAACTGGTTTGCAACATAGTTAGATTAGAAAATTTAAAGCTTAACATCTGTAGTGGGACAGTGATAGTGTGTCTCTGGCTTAAAACATAACTACTCAGTTAGACCAGACAGCCTCACAGGTTTATCTCTGTTAGCTTAAGTCTATCATTATATTGCTGCATTGGGGTATTGGGGTATTGGGACAGTGGGTGGAATTTCTACCAGCAACTGTAGAAGTGCTTTGTCACTTCTTTACTCTCACTATACACCCCTAACCCTTTGCAAGACTCTGCTCAATTCTAAGTACTATACCTTATAGGGACATATAAATCTGTCCTATTCTATTGAGGTAACTTTATCTTGAAAACTACTCTATAACTCCTCTAATTCACACCGTGAATACTTTGACTAATGAAACATTGTTGCATGTAATAGCAACAATTTATACGTATTTCAGCTATTAATCAAAGAGCAACTTGGTGTGCTGCACATTCTATTTAGACAGCAGGAACAATAGACGGTTCCTTTACACTGTATATATTCTTTCACTGTTTATACACTTTTTTTTCACTACAATTTTTTTTGTGTATTTCTATACTTTTTCCTCAAGAGGAACCATTAAAATTTAATTTTAAATTTCATATATTCACCTATGTTCTATACTAGCAATTCGCTTTAGACTAATGAACAATTTGTATCTTTGGGTATAGAGATTGCTAACTGGGAGGACCTTACTGTAATCCCAGTTTTCAATCTCTTCATCTTCTATAATACTTTTATGTACATTGTTTTATGTGTCCTGATGTCCGGGAGCTGAAATTTGACCGATCTGGATTGACTGCTAATAAATCGAATCAGCAAAGCCTAGAGTGCCGGTATTTTTGAAATTATATATATATATATATATATATATATATATATATACAAGGAAGTCTGGCACTCTACCATTACATGTTTCAAAACAATCAACCTCGGTGCTGCACAGCGTGGTATATAGACATATAAATGAAGAGAGCACTACAGAGGGATTTTCAAAAAGAATTTGTGTAGTACAAAGCGATCAACATTTCAACCCGAAAAGGTCTTTGTCAAGATGTGCATACAAATGAACAAAATGTTTATATAAGACATAAATTATTAAGAGGTAATCACTTACCCAGTGCAGGTGTGCTGCCAGTGATCCGTGTTCAAATGCTATGTGTATGAGTGATAGTGACCGCGCATATGTGAAAAGCGTGTACGTGATAACTAAGCCACAAAGAGGCCGCGGTCGCGTCTGGTTACCATAGTAACGCGGTGCTGGACTATGTGAGAAAAATGTGGAGATACACTAGTAATTAATAAAAACAAACAGGAGGATAAATAAATGATATTTATCAAAAGATATATCCATGACAAAAAGTCTCCCGAGTTCAATTTAGTTTTTTGCATTTTTCACAGACAAACGGCACTTTCATTGACATTATAGTTGTTGTGATAAGGTTTACTGTCTTGAAACACTAATATTTGTATTCAGCAAAGTCTCCAGAGTATAACAGAAGCCCCATGTACAGGTTTTATGTTGTTTTTTTTTTTAAAGTGTCAAATATAAGGTTGCATTTCCGTTTTTCACATAAAAATTTGCAAGATTGGAATGTTTCCGTGGAGACCATATGGTAGCCCAGGAAGGATAATTACCCCCATGATGTCATACCATTTGCAAAAGTAGACATGGTCCGAGGGCCCGGCCGGAAGGGGGGCCCGGACTTCACAGGTAATCCTCTGCATGCCCGGGCCCCCAGCCCTTCATTCTGCATATATATATAGCGAGTACCACTATATATATATATGCCTCTGCGGGCCCTGCTGGCTTCCAAGCAGGGCCCAGGACACACTAACCTTCCCCCTCCGGGACTTGCAAGCCACAGCAGTAAAGCGTTGCCGCGGGTTTCCGTGACAACTCTCCACGGCACACAATGCATGCTGGGCTCGTTAAAGATCACTGACTGCAGGAGGGGGAAGATGTATGCTGGGCCCCTCTATGCTGGCCCATAAAGCTGAGCCACCGGACCACCAGGGAATCTACTGTCCCCCTCCCTGGCTACAGGTAAAAGGCATGGAGGGGGAAATAAATTTTAAAAAAATAAATAAATAAATAAAAACTCAACTGCTAAAAAATACCCCCCAGCAGCATTTGTCACACATCCACCACACACATACATCAAACATCAAACATACAAAATGCATCCACTACACAACCACACACATCATCCACTACACAACCACACACATCATCCACTACACAACCATACACATCATCCACTACACAACCATACACATCATCCACTACACAACCATACACATCATCCACTACACAACCATACACATCATCCACTACACAACCACACACATCATCCACTACACATCATCCACTACACAACCACACACATCATCCACTACACAACCATACACATCATCCACTACACAACCATACACATCATCCGCTAAACAACCATACACATCATCCACTACATAAAAACATACATCATCCACTACACAAATACACATCATCCACTACACAACAACATACATCATCCACCACATAAACACACAAACTGCATCCACTACACAACCACACACTACAGTGTCCACCATCCCTGGCTACAGGTAAGAGACTGGGAGGGAGAAATACAGTTTTTAAAAAAATTATAAAAATTCAACAGCTAAAAAATACACACACGCAGCATCCACTACACAAACACACACGCAGCATTCACTACACACACACACAGCATTCACTACACAAACACACATCATCCACTACACAAACACACACACAGTATCCACTACAAACACACACACATCACTCACTGCACAAACACACACACAGCACTCACTACACAAACACACATCATCCACTACACAAACACACACATCATCCACTACACAAACACACACCGTATCCACTACACAAACACACACACATCACTCACTGCACAAACACACACACAGCACTCACTACACAAACACACACATAATTCACTACACACTACATCCACTACACAAACACACACTCTGCATTCACTATACACACACGATTCATTCACTCTCCACACACCCTCTATCCACTACACAAACATTCAATCTGAATCCACTATAAACACTGTATCCACTTTACTCATGCATTTTTGCATCCACTACACACATTCTACAGCCACTATACACACACAATCAAATTCAGTACACACACACACACACTTCATCCTTGTGTGTGGACTCAAGATGGGTTATGTGGGCTCACTTGGGGGAGGGCCATGTGGGCAGGCCCCGGAGGCCCAGACATTGAACTGCGTCAGGGGCCCCAACATTTCTGGTGGCTGCCCTGCCCGCCCGCCGCGCCAGTGCACTGTGCGTGCAGCCATGCACATAACATAATGTGCACTGACTACAGAGTTATTTTCACCCGGCTATCGGGGCACGGCGGCCGGCGCTACTTACCTCAGCATAGGAGGAGGGGCCCGGTCCTGGGTTTCCATGGAGTCCTGTAGGTCATGCCGCCCGCACAATCCGGATTTCAACTGGGCTCGGCCACATCTTTGTCAGCCATCTTTAGAGGCCAGCCAGCCCACAGGCCAGCCAGCCAGCCCACAGGCCAGCCAGGCCAGTAGCCAGCCAGCTAGCCAACATGCCAGCAAGCCAACCAGCCAGCCCACAGGCCACCAGTTAGCCAGCCCACAGGCCACAGCCAGCCCACAGGCCTACAGCAAGCCACAGGCTTACAGCCAGCAAGCCCATAGCCTGCCAGCCGTAGCCAGCAAGCCACAGCCTGCCAGCCGCAGCCAGCCGGCAGTAGCCAGCAAGCCCACAGCTTGCCGGCAGTAGCCAGGAAGCCCACAGCCTGCCGCAGTAGCCAGCAAGCCCACAGCCTGCCAGCAAGCCACAGCCTGCCAGTCACAGCAGGCAAGCCCACAGCCTGCCAGCCGTAACTAGAAAGCCACAGACTGCCAGCCAGCAACAGTAATTAAGGTGAGAGGAGCCAACTTGGCCTAGGTATCAGCGTGCTATGCTGTGTTGCTATATTGTGAATAAGAACCAGAGTGTTGGAAAGACATCCCTCCAGGCCCCATTAGACCCCATTGTAGTCTCTAATGGGGCCTGGAGGATATTCTTTCGAACACTCTCTCTAAAGGACACTGAGATAGCCTCTGCTAGAAAGACCCCCCCCCCCCCCCTTCATGGCCCATAACCCGTTAATTGTAGTCTCTACTGGGGCCTGGAGGCGACTGTTTCTAACAGAGGCTCTCTAATGGACGCTGAGATGGCCTCTGTTAGAAAGACCCACGTCCATTGTAGTCTCTAATGGTGCCTTGAGGGGATTCTTTCTAACACTCTCTAAAGGACACTGAGATAGCCTCTGCTAGAAAGACCCCCCTCCATGGCCCATTAGCCCTCAATTGTAGTCTCTACTGTGGGCCTTGAGGGGATTATTGTTATTTATTTTGCTTTTTTTTTGTTTTTTACATTTGTTAATTATATTGCACTTGTTTAGAATTTATTGCACTTTTGTTCCTTGTGTCTAAAGATTGTGTAGGGTGTGGCTGGAGGCGGGACAAGGGTGGGGCTTGCTGCAAAGCATGGGTGAGGCCTGTAAGGGGGCCCTTGATTTATTTTGCCCGGGGGCCTTGAGGGTTCTCAGTCCGTCCCTGCAACCCAAGGTATTGCAAATGGGGAAAGTTAAGTCTTTTTTAGTAGCCAAAAGTTACAAACACTGGCCAAAATTAACGTTCAATTTAGTTTTTTGCATTTTTCAAATACAAACAAATATGAACGCTAACTTTGGCCAGTGTTTGTGACTAAGTGGCTACTAATACATCTGGACGTACCCCATTTGAATTACCTTGGGTTGTCTACTTTTGCAAATGGTTTGCCATCATGGGGGTAATTGTCATTCCTGGGCTACCATATGGTCTCAAAGGCAACATAACCAAATCTTGCAAATTTCAATGTGTAGATACTGAAAAATTTAACATGCTATATTTGACCCTGTAACTTTCCAAAACACCATAAAACCTGTACATGGGGGGCACTGTTTTATTTGTGAGACCTCACAGAATACAAATATGTGTACTTTATTGCAGTAACAGTTAACAATATTACAACATTCACAGTTAAAATGCCATGCAGAACTAGAAAAATAAAAATAAAAAATCTTAATTTCTCACATTTATTAATATTTTATTCATATTAAATTATGTTTCATATATAAATATTGAATGTGAAATGAAAGCCCTATTTCTCCTGAACAAAATGATATATAATAAGTGTGGGTGCATTTAATATGAAAGAGGTGAATTATGGTTGAATAGACATATAACGCAAATTCCAGGTTTTGTTTACGTTTTGATCCCAGCTTGTACAATTAGCTCAGTCCTTAACCCGTTAATGACGGTTGACGGACCCGGTCCGTCATGCGCTAAAATTAACCCCAGATCGCCACAGTGCTGGCGATTGCGAAGTTAACGCTGTTACTTGGGTGCCTCTGAGTCAGTGGCAGACCAGCAACAGCAAATTGCGATGTCCCAGCCCACGTGATCCCTGTGACAGCCAGTCACAGCGGTCACAATGCTGCCTGGGATATCAGATCCGCCTCCCTCCACCTCATGTGGGTTTTTGAAGTGGAGAGAGACGGATCGTTATTTTGTGTCCCTGAAGAGAATAAATTGTGTCAGATAAGGTTCCAAATCCCCTTTACCCTTCTTTGTAAAAAAAATAACCCTTTCCCTGCTGATTGTTCAGTACTTTACTGTGATCTAGTTTTTTTTTTTATACTTGGGAGTTACATTTTATTTTTTAGTAACCCTAAGGGGTTAAATTTTAATATTTTATTTGATTAATTTGTGATTTTAGTTAGTTGGGGTGGGTGAAATTTAGTGTGAATTGGGGAATTTAGTGATAAGCTAGTTAGGGGTGGTAAAAAAAAGTTTAGTTATTTAGATTTTAGTTATTTAAAGTTTATTAACATAGTACAAAATGCTTAGGAAGTATAACGCAGAGGAGCCTTATGCCCTGTTAGCGGCCGACTCAGAGGCGACCGACACTGCAGGGACAGGGACTATGTGCCAGATACTGCAGGACCATCAGGAGAAATTGCTGATTCTTCTGATGCTGAACATGGTGCAGATGACTGGGTACCCCCTAATAATTTTTCACCAGACATCCCAGAGTACACTGCCAATCCTGGCATACAGGCTGACCTGTCTGGCTATAATATGCTGGATTGTTTGCAGCTGTTTCTGGGGGATGATATTTTGGGGACATAGTCATCCAGACCAGGGGCGTACCTAGAGCATTTGGCACCCGGGGTGGATCCTGGCCTTGGCACCCCCTCAACCCCCATCTCCCGCCCCCAACAAAAAAAAACCTGTAACATTTTTTAAATGTTTTCCTTTTTTTTTCATGTAATGAAGAAATGTGGAAACTTTGCAAAACCGCTGTCAGCCCCCTTCTACAAAACCCTTGTGTGCCCCACCCCCTCCTACAAAACCCCTGTCCTGCCCCATCTACACATCATGTACTGCCCCCCGTCTACAAACCCCCTGCAACCCCCATCTACAAAACCCAGTATAAAGACTCCTGTCCCTATACAAAACCCCTGTCCTTTCTACAAAATCTCTGCAGCCCCACACACACATTTACAGGCAGACAGTCGCACACACACAGTTACAGGCAGACAGTCCCACTTACAGTCAGAGACAGTCATGCACACAGTTACAGGCAGACAATCACATATACATTCACACACACACACACACACACACACACACACACACACAAGCTCACAGGCAGACAGTCACACACACACAGTAAAAGGCATCAGCAGACAGTCACATGCACACAGTCACAGGCAGATAGTCACACACGGTTACAGGCAACATCAAACAGTCACAGGCAGACAGTCACACATACATAGTCACATGCAGACAGTCACACACACAGTTATAGGCAGACAGTTACACACACAGTCAGTTACAGGTAGTCACACAGAGTCATAGCCAGGCAGTCACACACACAGTTATTGGCAGACAGTCACATATACAGTCACACACACACACACACACAGACAGTCACACACACATACACAGTTACAGTCACACACAGTTACAGGCAACATCACACAGTCACAGGCAGACACACACACACACACATACACACACCGTCACAGGCAGGCAGACAGACACACACACATGGGAGAATCAGTAAGGGCCTGTTTTAAGGAGTTGAAGGCCACTTCACACTCAGGTGTCCACTTAATCACTCCTGGGAGTGCTTTCTTAGTGAGATCGGTTAGGGGTTTGGCCAGGGTACTATAATATGGTACAAACTTCCTATAGTACCCAGGAATGACATCACCTGCTTTTTGGTCTGGGGGCAGGCCAGGCCATTATAGCCTCTACCTTACTGGGCTCAGGGCGAAGCGTCCCCCCTCCCACTCTATGCCCCAGGTACTGAACCTCTGTCATGCCCAGTTGGCACTTATCTGGTTTTATGGTGAGCCCAGCTGCTGCTATGCGGTCCACAACTTGTGTTAAATGGAGCAGGTGTTCCTCCCAAGTATCACTGAACACCGCAATATCATCCAGATATGCTACCGCATGCCCCTCCTGTCTGTCTAGCAGGTGATTAACTAGACGTTGGAAGGTGGCAGGGGCATTTTTCATCCCAAAGGGCATCACCTGGAACTCATATAGCCCAAAGGAAGTGATAAAGGCCGATCTCTCTTGCGTTTCAGGGGTCATGGGGATCTGTCAGTTCCCTCGGCTGAGATCCATAATGCTAAGGAACTTAGCTCCAGCTAGTTGGTCTAGCAGTGCATCAATGCGTGGCATAGGATATGCATCAAATGCAGTTACCAGGTTCAACCGCCAGTAGTCCACACAGAATCTAGTGGTCTTGTCCTTCTTGGGGACCAGCACCACTGGGGAGGCCCAGGGGCTGTGAGACTTCCGGATTACACCCAGCTCCAGCATTTCCTCTATTTCCCTTCTAATGTCTGCCTTCACTTCTAGGGATACTTTATAGGCAGCCTGTCTGAGGGGATGGGGATGCCCAGTGTCCACGTTATGGGTTACTAGGCGTGTCCTGCCAGGCTTCCCTGTGAAGAAACTATGGTAAGGTCTAAGGGCCTCAAATAGCTGACTCCTCTGTCCCCCTGTTAGGTGGGTATTAACCTGGACTACCTCAATCCCTCTAGATCCCGGGTTGCAGCCAGTAGATCCACAAGGGGATCAGGTTCTTGCTCGTCCCCAGGCAGACTACATACAGTTAACACCCTGTCATAATAGAGGAAGAGGATGGGTAGTATACGATGTAAGGGTATTAGAAACGTATAGGAGGTATTATGAATTATGATACCTATAGAGGCTGAAGGTACCAATCAGAGAAAAGGATGAGAAATAAAATCAAAAAATAAAAAAGGATTTATTAGAGAAAAATATATATGTGTTAAAAATTGCCTAATAACTTGCCAATCACCCAGAGTGTCACACACTAGCTAAATACTGTGAGAGGGCCTGAAAATCAATAAAGTAGATTAAAAGAAAAGAGGCTTGATAACTGGAGATTCAGAAGTTCCAAAGTTGTACTCCAATAAGTATCTGTAAAAACACACGTCTGTGTTACAGAGAATTGATAAACATGAGATATGGGGGTTGGGGGGTTTGAAAAAGGGGATAAAATACTTGAGACAGTGTGGAAAATAGCAGAACGTATGTATATATGTTGATAATTGAAATACCTAAATGCAAGGTCTGCAGACGTCTAGCTAGATAATATAACCCTTAACAGAAAATATTGTCAATGTTGTGCATTGTCTGTCCACTATATGTGTAGGCTGGCAGTGAGTCTCAGTGAAGCACCAAAACACTGCAAACGGCAGGCTCAATAAATAGGCATAGATGTTAGGATGTAACAGTACATCAAACAATATTGCCAATATAACGCACTGTCAGTTCGCTGTTTGTGTAAGATCGCAGTGAGTCACTGTGAAAGCACCAAGTGCTGTGGCGTTATCGCATAACCTAATCAATAGGATATACGCAGAGACCATGTATCAAAGCATGCTGCCAGTTACACTGTCCATTCATATGTATGCAGACCAGTAGTGAATAGCTGTAACAGCATGGTCTCTGTGTGGACGTAAAAGAAGTCAGATCGATAGCTAGAGTACTAGATGTAGTTAAATACGCTGCCAGAACACAGGATTCAACACAACTCACTCATATATTGAATACGCTGCCAGAACACAGGATTCAACACAACTCACTCATATATTGAATATTCATAGGGTAGTAATAGGATATACACAGAGACCATGTATCAGAGCATGCTGCCAGTTACACTGTCCGTTCATATGTATGCAGACCAGTAGTGAATAGCTTTAACAGCAGGGTCTCTGTGTGAACGTAAAAGAAGTCAGATTAATAGCTAGAGTGCTAGATGTGGCTAAATATGCTGCCAGAACACAGGATTCAACACAACTCACTCATGTATTGAAATATTCCTAGGGTAGCAGGGAGGAGAGAGAGGATGACGAAAAAAGATTAATGAAAAAGCCAAAGCTGCTGGATAAATTATCCGTAGATAATCCCCCGTGCCTTCAAGGGCACCTAAATCCAACCCCCCAGGTAAGAAAAGTACAGAAAGTGGAGTACAGACATGGAAACTTAATAGTAAGTATGATAAGCCGCAAGGTAATTCCCTTGACGCGCGCGTTTCACCCGACCAGGCTCGTCAGAAGGGTACCTCTGAGGTACCACCAGCTGCCTTTCTGTTACCCAAGGCTCTTGCCCCATAGTAGGAATCTTTTCTCTGTATAACCTCTCATTATCCCAGTACACTCTCTCCCTATCCCTGTCTGTGAGTGGCTGCCTAGCACGTTCCCTCAATACCTCTAACGTGGGATCTATCCGTTGGGCCTGCTGGAATTCAGGACACCGCGCCTCAGTCTCAGAGTCAATAGGCTCGGACACAGATTTCTGCCCCTGGACTACAGGAGGGGATGGTAACAAGGTGCGAGACTCCCTGGTTCCCCCATCTGGGTGCTCTCCTGTTGACATACGCTCTGAGTCTGCAGGCTGCGGCAGGCCCTGCTCCCTACTTGGGTAAGACCGCTGCCGGGTTACCACAGCTACAGTGGTAACCTCTGTCTCCCCCTCCCCGTGATTTGCACTTGGCACATCCTCACAGGGTACCACAGACAAGTTTGGTTCTGGCACAGGCTGGCACACATGTTTGCTCTGCCCTCCCTCCCAGCACAATTGTCTACATACCTTGTTACACAATTCCACAGACACCCTGGGCTCTGGCACAGACTGACATACATTCTGACCTCCCTCCAAGCACAGTAATTTACATAAACATTTGAACACTGTCCTTTCCACAGCAGGGCCCCTACAAGGCTTTGGTTGGTAACACATATCACTCTCAGGCACATACTGGGATAACAACCTATACATCGGTACCAAGCAATACATTTGTAGGAATATTATCCGATACCCCCACATCCCTCAGACCCCTGCCCACTCCCCAATCCAAATATACACGTGCCACTGGCACTGCAGGACGTATTCCCCCAATCTCTTTTACAGCTAATGTCCTGCCAGGAATGAAGTCCTCAGAGCGCACTAGCTCTGGACGCACAAGAGTCACATCTGCCCCAGTGTCCCTGAGCCCCACAGTTACCTTCTCTCCCACTGTAACAGGCTGCAGGTTCACATTGTTGTTGAACAAAACAGAGGAATTGCCACCTATGAGAATGGGCCCAAAGAAATGGGACCGTCTCACTGGTGGGAATAATCACCTTGATGGACACTCCAGAAATGTCCTGGGGCTTAACCCCTAAATATAGAAAGAACCAAAGAAATATACAACAAGCTGGAAAGAACCAGACTAGTTGAATATGTGACTGGAAATCATAATTATGATTTCCAGTCACATATTCAACTAGTCTGGTTCTTTCCAGCTTGTTGTATATTTCTTTGGTTCTTTCACATTGTTGTTGCCCTCTGACTTGGTCACGAACAACACAGAAGATGGGGCTTTTACAGGTTTAACCCCTCCAGATGAGGGTGCTGGCCTCCTTTTCTCTGGGCAGGTATTCCTCAAGTGCTCCATTTGGTTGCAAATAAAACATATGCGACTATCTCCTTGCGCAGACATGGCACTAGCTTCCCCTCTCCCTGAGGGGGAGCTGAAACAAAAGATGGCCTGCTAGACCTGGTGATGGGGAGTCGTGGTGGTGTGATCCTCCAGCTGGATGTTCCCTTGGCAAAACCTCTGCTCCGGTCCACTGTTGCTCGATTGGCAGTGTGGAAATGTGCCAGCTCACCCGCCTCCAATGCCGTTTTGGGGTTCCGGTCCAGCAACCATTCCTGTACATCGCCTGGGCAGAGCTGCAAAAACTGTTCTTTTATTAACAAGTCTTGCAAACTTTCCAAAGTGGTAATCACCAGCCCTGTAGTCCACTGTCGGAATGCTGTCGCCAGGTGCCCCACAACTGCTGTATAACTTTCTGCGGGATGCTTTTGCAAAGTCCTGAATTTCTTTCGGTACACCTCAGGAGTAAGGTTGTACCGTTTTTGCAAGGCAGCCTTAATCACATCATAGTCCTGGTCAAATTCTGCTGGAAGCGCAGCAAATGCTTCCAGTGCAGGACCTCTTAGACTAGGGGTGAGGTATTTTGCCCACTGGTCCTTTGGTAGCTGGTACTGCCTGTAAACTTTTTCAAAACTGCACAGGAAAAATTCCAAATCACCATCTTTGTCCAAAGTTGGAAAATTCTCTGCACGTGGTTTGGGTGCAGAAGAGTCTCTGGAAAACCGTTTGTAAGTAACAATCCAAAGGATCTCCAGATCTCGGAACATCACGGACAAAAGCTACAGGTATCTCCTCTGCAGTGTTGGAGGCATCACTTTGCACCGCTTGTTCCATAGACAGGTAAGTATCTACATTTACCTGTCACAGCACTCTGATTGGTTAGCTTGAAATCCACCAGAGTGCTCTGTGTCATTTTACACAGCGTGGGAAAGTGTCAGGGTACCTGTGGTCTCTACCTCCGAAAGAGGTAGAGACTTAGCTGTTCCTCCATCCAGACGGTCTGATGGCTCCCTTCCCCGCGGTCTATCCGGTCATGCTAGGCCGGCCGCGAGGGAGTGACTGCCTTTTACAGCATCTAGGCAGGAAGTAGTCATCAGGACACTCCCCCGGAACAACCTGTCAGTCAATGGCTGCAGGACCAATCAGGACGTCTTGGGGGCGTGGTTACTGCTCTGAACAGGGTATTTAACAGAGCTTCTTTCATTAGCTCATTGCCCTGTCGTGGTTCTAGCTTGTTCTAGTCACTCAGTGCTTGTGTATTCTATTATCCCTTTTGGTTTTGACCCGGCTTGTTTACCTTACTCTGCTTATCTCTGTTACCCTTGATTCGGCTTGTCTCTCGCTTACCTGTCTTCTGTTACCCTCGACCTCGGCTTGTCTTTGACCATTCTATACTGTACTACTTACGTTAGTCCGGCCATTCTAAGGTCCGGTATACGTATCTGGCTACTGTTTGTACTCTGCGTGTTGGATCCCTGTCCCGATCCTGACATTACGACAGGGCCAATGGATCCTGCAAGTACAAACAGTCAGCTGGCTGCTCCTGATCCTAGGTTTGAGGCCATGGATCACAGAATGGATCAGATGGCGCTTGCGCTACAGGCTCTATTAGCTTGTGCCAATAAACCACCAGAGGAGATACGTAATACCCCTGTTTCTCCTGTCGGTTCAGGTCTAGAGGTAGCCACAGTGGGTGCTTCTTCTCACATTACCCCCCCAGTACGCTATGGTGGGGCTCCTGAGAAGTGTCGTGGTTTTTTAAACCAAATTAGTATCCACTTTGAATTGCAACCTCGCTCTTATCCTACAGATAGGGCAAAAGTAGGATTTATTATCACCCTACTCATTGAGAAAGCTCTGAGATGGGCCAACCCACTATGGGAGAACGATAATCCATTAGTTTATAACTATAACGCATTTGTAGCTGCTTTTAGAAGAACATTTGACCCTCCAGGTAGAAAGGTTAATGCAGCCAGATTACTGTTGCGCCTGAGACAGGAGAACCGAACACTGGTGGATTATGCACTAGAGTTCAGGTCTCTGGCGGCAGAAATCAAGTGGAATGAGCAGGCGTATATGGATGTATTTTTGAATGGCCTATCTGATGTAATTCTTGATGAGGTTGCTACCAGAGAACTCCCTGAGAATTTAGAGGATTTAATTTCGTTCATCTCTCGTATAGATGAACGTCTAAGAGAGAGACAGAACACTCGAGAGGGGAACCAGAGACCTTCTTTTAGGTTAGCTCCCGCTGTTCCAAGTCCTGACTCCACGATATCTTTGCTTACTGAACCTATGCAGATAGGGTATACCCGCCTCTCTGAGGAGGAAAGACAGCACAGGAGAAGAGAGGGTTTGTGTATGTATTGTGGAGCCAAGGGTCATTTACTCTCGAACTGTTCTAACCGCCCGGGAAACGCTCGCACCTAAGTCTCTCTAGAGGACAGGCCTTGGGTGTTTCTATTTTGTCCTCTACTCCTGATTATAAAGATCACAGGCTTCTGCTACCAGTTTCCTTAACTTGGGGGAAGGAAGTAGTAAGGGCTATGGCATTGATAGATTCCGGTGCTGCTGAGAATTTTATCGACCAAGCCTTTGCTAGTAAGAACAATTTCCCATCCCAGCTAAGGGAGACACCTTTGGCCGTTGAGGCCATAGATGGTAGACCACTACTAGACCCTGTTATCTTTCGTGAGACCATACCCATTAATTTAAATGTGGGTATCCTACACGTGGAGAATTTATCTCTTCTGCTCATTTCGTCTCCTTCCGTTCCCATAGTTCTGGGGTACCCATGGTTGAAAAAACATAACCCTATTATCGATTGGGAGTTAGGAGAGATACTCTCGTGGGGCCAGGGCTGCCAGGATCGGTGTTTGTGCAAGGTTTCTCCATTAGCTAATATTAACATACCGGAGAATCCTACTCAGTCCACAGAAAGACAAATACCAGACCTTTACCTAGACTTAAGGGCAGTGTTTGACAAGAAGAATGCCGATTCTTTGCCTCCACACAGGTCATTTGACTGCAAGATTAAGCTTCTACCCGGCACTATGCCTCCGAGGGGCCATGTATATCCTTTGTCTGTTCAGGAAAACTCGGTTCTAGAGGAGTATATTCGGGAGAATTTAGAAAAGGGATTCATCAGGAGGTCTTCTTCTCCGGCCGGGGCTGGGTTCTTTTTCATTAAGAAGAAGGATGGCACGCTGAGACCTTGTATCGATTACCGAGGCTTGAATAAAATAACTGTCAGAAATGCCTATCCTATCCCACTGATTACCGAGTTATTTGATCGTCTTAAGGGCTCCAAAATCTTCACCAAGTTAGATCTCAGAGGGGCTTACAATTTGGTGAGAATCCAGCAAGGTCACGAGTGGATGACGGCATTCAATACCCGGTATGGCCATTACGAATACACTGTTATGCCATTTGGACTATGCAATGCTCCTGCAGTATTTCAAGATTTGATTAATGAGGTACTTAGGGAGTTTCAGCATGATTGTGTTATTGTTTACCTGGACGACATACTAATACACTCTAAGGAGATTGAGACTCACCATAGACAGGTCAGAAAGGTATTACACAAGCTGCTGCAACATGGTCTATATTGCAAATTGGAGAAGTGCAGTTTTGATCAGTCTCAGGTAGACTTTCTTGGATACGTGATTTCTGGGGAGGGTTTTAAAATGGATCCTGTAAAACTTCAATCTATTTTAGACTGGCCCTTGCCCAAAGGACTCAAGGCTATCCAAAGGTTTATTGGTTTTTCCAACTACTATAGGCGCTTCATTAAAGGATACTCCTCTATCATTGCGCCTATTACCAATATGACCAAACAAGGGGCTGATACTAAGTTCTGGTCTAAGGAAGCTCTGGGTGCTTTCAAGACTCTAAAGGAACTTTTTGCCTCGGCTCCCATTCTAGTCCATCCTGATACGACTCTGCCTTTCTTGCTCGAGGTCGATGCCTCTGAGACAGCAGTTGGGGCTGTTCTGTCTCAAAGGTTAGGGGTGGATAAACCGTTACACCCTTGTGGTTTCTTCTCTAAGAAATTTTCTGGGCCTGAGAGCAGATATGACATCGGGGAAAGGGAACTGTTAGCAGTCATTAAAGCCTTAAAGGAGTGGAGACATTTGTTGGAGGGGACCCTACACCCTATTACGATTTTGACGGACCACAAAAACTTGTCCTATATTGGGGAGGCTAAGCGCTTATCCTCTAGACAAGCTCGTTGGTCCTTATTCCTGACTCACTTCAATTATGTACTGACTTACAGACCTGGTTCTAAAAACTCTAAAGCCGATGCATTATCTCGCCAATATGAACCTTCTACTGTACCTGAACCAGTTCTTTCTTCTATAGTTCCGAAATGCAATATCATTGCTAATACGAATCTCAGGATTCATTCTCCATTACTGGCCGAGATCATTAAGTTGCAACATCTAGCACCTAAACAGACTCCTGCGGGCCGTCATTTCGTTCCTCCTGCTCTTCAACTGGAACTTTTACAGTGTTTACATAATAGCAAGATGGCGGGACATCCTGGTATCCGCAAAACTTACGCGTTGATCTCTAAGGACTTCTGGTGGCCTGCTTTACGGAGGGACATTGAGGAGTTCATCGCTGCATGTGAAGTTTGTACTAAAACCAAACAACCCCATACGCTTCCATGTGGATTCCTGCAACCCTTGGAGGTTCCAGAAAAACCATGGTCCTGTTTGGCCATGGACTTTATTGTCGATCTACCTATCTCTAAAAGACAGACTGTTATCCTCACCGTGGTTGACAGGTTTACTAAGATGGCACACTTCATTCCCCTGCCTAAACTCCCGTCTTCTCCCGAATTGGCAGAGATATTCGCTAAGGAGATTTTTCGCCTACATGGGATACCCTCTCAAATTGTATCGGACAGAGGCTCCCAATTTGTTTCCCGCTTTTGGAGGTCCTTCTGCTCTCAACTTGGTATTAAATTAAACTTTTCTTCTGCCTATCATCCTCAGTCTAACGGAGCTGCTGAACGTACCAACCAGAAAATTGAACAATATTTACGATGCTTTGTTTCTGAACACCAGGATGATTGGGTCGGTTTGATTCCTTGGGCGGAGTTTGCACACAACAATCTCGTTTGCGATTCTACTCATTCAAGCCCCTTCTTCATGAATTATGGTTTTCATCCGTCTATTCTTCCTTCGGATTCCCCTTCCCAGGGGGTGCCGTCGGTTGATGTTCATGTTGCCAATTTGAGGAAGTTGTGGGATCAAACTCGACAAATCCTTGTGCACAACTCTATGTTGGTCAAGAAACACGCTGATAAACATAGAAGGGCGGCTCCGGTCTTTGTTCCAGGTGATAGGGTATGGCTGAGCACGAGGAACATCCGTTTAAAAGTGCCCTCCATGAAGTTCGCTCCTCGTTATATTGGACCCTACAGGGTGCTGACCCGTATCAATCCAGTTGCGTATCGTTTAGCTCTTCCTAATACCTTACGCATCCCGAACTCGTTTCACGTTTCATTGCTGAAACCACTCATATGTAACAGATTTTCCTCCACAATAGCCCCTCCTCGCCCCGTTCAGGTGGAGGGTCAGGAGGAGTATGAGGTTAACTCTATTATTGATTCTCGAATCTCCCGGGGGAGAGTACAATATCTGGTTGATTGGAAGGGATATGGTCCTGAGGAGAGGAGTTGGGTACCTCAGGAGGATGTTCATGCTCCCCGTCTCCGCAGGGCGTATCACTCTCGCTTCCCATCTCGTCCCGGTTCATTCCGCCCGGTGGGCGTATCTGAGAGGGGGGGTACTGTCAGGGTACCTGTGGTCTCTACCTCCGAAAGAGGTAGAGACTTAGCTGTTCCTCCATCCAGACGGTCTGATGGCTCCCTTCCCCGCGGTCTATCCGGTCATGCTAGGCCGGCCGCGAGGGAGTGACTGCCTTTTACAGCATCTAGGCAGGAAGTAGTCATCAGGACACTCCCCCGGAACAACCTGTCAGTCAATGGCTGCAGGACCAATCAGGACGTCTTGGGGGCGTGGTTACTGCTCTGAACAGGGTATTTAACAGAGCTTCTTTCATTAGCTCATTGCCCTGTCGTGGTTCTAGCTTGTTCTAGTCACTCAGTGCTTGTGTATTCTATTATCCCTTTTGGTTTTGACCCGGCTTGTTTACCTTACTCTGCTTATCTCTGTTACCCTTGATTCGGCTTGTCTCTCGCTTACCTGTCTTCTGTTACCCTCGACCTCGGCTTGTCTTTGACCATTCTATACTGTACTACTTACGTTAGTCCGGCCATTCTAAGGTCCGGTATACGTATCTGGCTACTGTTTGTACTCTGCGTGTTGGATCCCTGTCCCGATCCTGACAGAAAGTTCTTTGGAATTTTCCCAAGCTGTGCAATTTGACTCATAACTCTCTGATTGGTGTATTGAAAGTAACCAATCAGAGAGTTATGAGTCAAATTACACAGCGTGGGAAAATTCCAAAGAACTTTGACACAGAGCACTCTGATTGGTGTATTTCAAGCCAACCAGAGTGCTGTTACAGGTAAATGTAGAGACTTACCTGTCGTCAGTCTCTTCATTTACCTGTCAGAGCACTCTGATTGGGTGGCTTAAACCCACCAATCAGAGTGCTCTGAGCCTAATTGCAGGGCAGGGCAAGGCTTTATAAGCCTTCCCCTGCCCTGCTAAGCTCAGTCTGTGCGGAGCCCTCCATGGGTGATGAAGGATTATTTTTATTTGCGCTCGTTTTTTTTTATGTGCGTCGCTTATTATGGATTTTTTTATTTGCCCTTTTTTGGGTCTGAAAAAAGAAGAAGATTTTAGAAGAAAGATTTTTACAGGTACTTAGTTAATGGCCCCCCCCTCATTATTTTTAGGGTGAGGGGGTAGGTAGGGGTTAGTTTTGTTCGAGATGGGGGTGACTAGTGGTTTCGGTACATTTTTATTGAGGGCCCCATCCGCCGCTCAGGGGTGGGGGCAGGGGGGAGGACAATAGGTCCCCCCCAATTATTTTACTTTAGGGCCCCAACCACCGCTCAGGGGTGGGGGGCCGGGGAGGGGGGGCAATAGGTTTAGTTTTAAAGCCCCCACTCATGCCTCACGGGTGGGGACTCAGGAGGGGGGACCCTTTTTTTCTATTTTTAACAGTGAGCAGCCACAGGCGGTATAGCGAGTAGGGGCACAATTTACTAATACTAAGTAATTTTTACTTAGTATTCGTAAATTTGGCTGAAAGACCAATTTAGGTCTTTCAGCCTTTTGGTAGATAACTCCCTAATACCGTGGGAATTAGGGAGTTATCTACTAAGCGGCTGAAAGAGAAGTCCCGAAGTCCCGAAATCACGAAATGCCGAAATTCCGAAGTTCCGAAATTCTGAAGTTGCCGAAGTGCTGAAGTTCCAAAGTGCCGAAGTTCCAAAGTGCCGAAGTTCCAAAGTGCCAAAGTCCCGAATTGCCGAAGTCCCGAATTGCCGAACGCCGAACCGAAAATTTTCCCCATGCACATGCCTAATAATTAAGCCTCATTTTTAGTACAAGCCCAATCTCTTAATTAAGCCTAAACATGAGTTGCACAACTTGTGGCTGGAATTGTAATGTCCGTCCTATTGGATCGTAGGTGGAGCGTGCGACATGTCTATGGAATGGGAAAATAATACATTTGTAAATGTAATTTATTATTTCTGTGGCAGGTACATAAAAGAAGATAGAGCCAAATGTTTCCATTTGGATTGACGGTGGTCTGGAACAAAGGAGGTGGTCTGGTCACTTATTATTTCTGTAGGTACACCTTAACTCCACCCCTGGGCAAGACTTGATAATCCACATGGTATATATCCAATGATTTGGAGGGGTGTTAATGTACTTGGGGGTCAGAATCTAATTCTAAGTGAGTCACCATCTTCCCTTGCCAGACACCCCTTGGGCAGAAGTTGTACTTTGACAACCTAAGTAAGTAATTAGGACTTCTGTATGTTATCCTTTTGTTTTTATCTGTTGTTGGTGTAAATAATTTGTTTATCATATATTTTTATATGCACTGTGACTATTTTTTAGTAATAATAAACATTTATTTATTAAGTTGTGCCTTTGTCTGGTTAAGAATCCCGTTACCTGAAGAGACTAATTAGTATTTTTGCAATTCCTTAAATATTGTGCTAACTAATATTTGGTGGGTTTTATTATTGATTTACCTGGGGGACCAAGGCACCCCATTTATAAATTGTCTTGGTGGTGGTGGCAGCGTTAAAATAGCAATAGTTTTATTATTATGTTTAAGAGTGGATGGTGTGAAAGGGGAATTTCGTCAGTATTTCCTGTCTAGTGCAGACAAATAGTGAATTTTATCCCTTTCACCACCACAGCTACGTCACGCACACTTTTGGAGTAGGGTGCGTTCGTGATAACGTACTATTCAATAAAGACAGCAATGTAGTTTGCATAAGAGTTCAGTTTTACAGGTGATAATGAAATAAACGGTTTTTGTGCTGGTGTTTTCACCAAATTTTTGTAATGTGATTGTGTGAAGTTAGCACGGTTGATTAACTCTTCATGCTGTATGGGATCCTTAGTTTTGCAGTTTACTCTGGTGGCCATCCACTTACCTGCATCTCTTACTGTGAGTGGGTGACTGGCTGCATTGTACTTATTAAGGTCATCCATAATTAGTAAGAACAATCAATCATCAATCTTATCTGCTCCCACACCCTGCAATTTGACCAGAGTGCTCTGATTGGTTGGTTTAAGCCAAACAATAAGTGCTCTGAGTCAAATTGCAGGGCGTTGGAAGGAGTAATAAGCTTTTCCCTGCCCCCTGCGGAGCTCAGTCTGTGTGGAGCCCTCGCTGGGTAAAGATGGATTATTTTATTTCTGGTCGGAATTTTTTTCCTGTCATTTTTTTTGTTTGTTTGTTTTTTTTTGCGCTCTGGACATATTCTTATTTTATTCGTTTTATTAAGGTTTTAGGAAAAATAAGACATCTAATGGGAAGTGTGATGTAAAAGAAATAAAAAATAAAAATAAATTATTTACGGGTATTTAGTTTAAAGCTCCCCCCTCACTACTTTTAGCGTGAGAGGTAAAGGCAGGATTTTATTTGGGGGAGGGTGACTAGGGGCTTGGAGACCCCTAGTCACTGGGGGGGCTTGGGGCTTGGGGAGGGGTATGTTTTTAATTTAGCCCCACCTGTCGCTAATGGGTGGGAGCTGGAAGAGATACTATGTCTTCCCCTTATTGTCACTGAAGGCCCCTCCAGCTGCTCATTGGTGGGGACCGGGGGAAGACAGTATGTCCCCCCCTTTACCACTTAGGGCCCCTCCAGACGCTCATGGGGGGGGGGGTTGGATTGTCCCCCTTTTAAATAGAGAAATAGAGCGGACTTAAGCTCCTCCTTTGGAGAAAGAAGGTCAAGCGTAGGAAAAATACACAAGACAAAGTAGTCCCTACTTTGTCTTATGTTTTAAAGAAAACTAGACAAGATAGGAAGAAAAGAAGAACAGATTCTGGGAGAGGAAAAGAAGAGGAAACAATAGGGAAAAGCTAAGTTTTGGCGACACTATAGGCACCCAAGATTACCTAAAACAAGCTAATAGGATTAAAACCCAATTCCTACAGAAAGGCTATGAAGAATCCTCACTACAGGCAGCTTTAGATAATGTTCTACAAATACAGAGAAAAGACCTGTTGGTATATAAAAACAAAAAGAAAGATCCTAAATGAAGTAACAATAACATCCCATTTATATGCAACTACAACTATAATGGTAATAACAGAAAAATTAACAAAATTATGAATAAGTACTGGCACATCTTACGAGATGATCCTGTCCTCAAAAATATTCTGCCAGAAAAACCTAAAATAATTTTTAGGGGGACCAAAAATTTGAGAAATACCCTAGTACAAAGTAGCAATAAAGAAATAACACTGAAGAAAAATTTCTTCACAACGAACAAAGGCTTTTACGGATGTGGGCAATGCTTAGCATGCAAAAACACCAAGAGTAAAAAAAGACATATAACAGATCTAGAACCCTTCATAGATCAAAAGTTCTCAATAAAAGATCACCTAACTTGCTACTCTAAAGGAGTAATTTATGTTTTAAAATGCCCGTGCAACCTCTTATATGTAGGTCGCACAATTCGAAACCTTAACACTAGGGTGGCAGAACACATAAGAAACATAAAAAATGGTGTGGAGTCACACAGTGTCTCTAACCACTTCAGAACTACACACCAAAAAAAACCCTGAAGGTATGTTCTTTAGTGCTATAAAACTTGTAAAAAAAGATTGGAGAGGAGGAGACTACATAAAAAATAGGAAAAGAGGAAATTAAATTCATTTCTAATTTCAATACCATGACACCATACGGTTAAATAAGGATTTTGAACTGTGTCATCTTATGAATGAATATGTTTTTTTAATGTTTAGATTAGGGTTATTTTAAATTGCATCATGTGAATTGTATTTTATTCTGTGGTTTCAACATTATTTTCTGTTTCTATTTTTGTTTTTAATAATTTTTTATTTTTTATTTTTTTTTACATATTGTACATTTATATTATCCAGGAAAGTGATTTTTATAAATTGTGTATATACCCTTTTAAACATTTCGAGTCCCTCCATAC
This sequence comes from Pelobates fuscus, assembly GCF_036172605.1. Taxonomy (NCBI): domain Eukaryota; kingdom Metazoa; phylum Chordata; class Amphibia; order Anura; family Pelobatidae; genus Pelobates; species Pelobates fuscus. The sequence continues at coordinate 319,335,158 of NC_086321.1, read as the reverse complement.
ATATAGGCGACACATTACTACATTGCACTTTCGTAGGATACATTATTATATTTGCACTTTAACACTATCTTAATATATGCTCAAAGAAATACACCACTTAGGCAATAAGTGCACATCTCTTTAAATATCTGGATGTCATAATAATGTTAATTTCCCCTGAAACCTAATATACCTATAATGAAATAAAAGGGATTCTACATGCACCAATGCACCAATATTCCCCTAATTAAAAGAATATTGTTCATACAAACTCCCCCTTAATACGGAGATACACTGTACATATCCGATTTGCCGTGTAGCAATAAAGCTTGATGATATGCCTATTCAAAATAACATACACGGAAGTTAAACGAGGAATATGAGCGCTGGAACGCACGCTGCGTTCCAACAGGACGCAACCCGGAAGTGACGGATAGAACGAGCGAAACGGGCAAGCGGGCCATTTAAAAAGCAGCAGCAGCAGATGGGACACACGGCAGCCAACTGAGGAAGCCTTTTAACAAGGCGAAACGCGTTTTGGACTTTGAACTACTGTTTTGGACTATTGAGTCTATCCAGAAATATCTGGCACCAGCATATTGATTCTTACATTCTGTTTTTATCTTTGGAGAAATAAAGCTACTTTTAAAGGATCCTTTCACACCTGGCATTTCTGTATTTGGGAGCCAGTCGAGGGATATAAGAAAAACCGAAAGAAGGGTTTGGACAACCCCCAAATGGTCCAGAGATATATACCACTTGAGTCAGATGAGGGTATGACTCCAGGCTTGTGAGTTTAAATATTCTTTTACTCCTTTTAATACAGTGTTTTAAAGACATATTGCACTATTTTCTGTACCAATTTTATTTTGCAGAACATCCGCTGAATCTCAATTTTAAAGCTCCACCTTTTAAATGTATGTATGACCCAGACCACTTAAGCTCATTGAAGTGGTCTGGGTGCAGTGTCCCAGGTTCCTTATCCCTGCAAAGGTTTAATAAAAGGTTTAATAACCTGCAATGGTTACCTTTGAGGATTAATTCATCCTCTAATGGCTGATTACCAGACAGTCACTAGAAGGATTACCGAGTCATTAGGCGACTTTAGGTCACTCAAAACCCTATAGGAAAGCATTATACAATGCTTTCCTATGGAAGAAGTACTAATGCAAGTGGAATTACTAAAAAAAAAACGAATTAAAAAAAAATACATTCTATATTACCTTTGTAATTTTTCATTGTTTTTATTCCCCAAATAAAATAACTGTTGAAACAACGCTCTTCGTCTCAAGGTCAATGTATGTAACTGGGTTATTGTATGTTAATGCAGGCATCCCAACATGCAGGGCCAGATTAAGAGCACACTGGGCCTGGTGCTGACAAATATGATGGGCCTAATTACGGAATCTTATTGACCAAAAACACTAAAACAGTCATACCTCCCAAAAAAGGCAAGTAGAATCATTCCATTCAGGCCTTTTGCAGTAAACACTGTCTTTTCAGAGAAAATTATTCCACTGGCCACTCATTAGATGGCTTCTAGAGGTGCTTCCTGGGGCATTACTGCCTAGTGTGCAGCACTGCCATTCATTGTCTCCACCCTCTGCATGCAGACACTGAACTTTCCTCATACAGATGCATTGATTCAATTTATCTTTATGAGGAGATGCTGATTGGCCAGGGCTATGTTTGACTTGTGCTGGCTCTGTCCCTGATCTGCCTAGTTGACAGTCTTAGCCAATCCTATGGGGAAGTATTGTAATTTGCTTAGACCACCACTTCTTATGATGTCAGCAGACAGTCAGTTCAGAGGCAGAGCCAGCAGCTGCAGACTTGAATACAAGTTATATTTTACTATACTTAGGGAGGCAAGAAGGGGCCAGGGTGGTGGTTTTAACATAATAGGGTCAGAAATACATGATTGTGTTCCTGACCCTATAGTGCTCCTTTAAGCAAGAGTATGTGAAGAGTAGTTAGGGTTGCCACCTTTCTTGGAAAAAAATACCAGCCTTAATCATTAGTATAATCACAAGGAGTGACATCAAAGAAAATTCTGTAAAATTACCAACAAACTACTCACAGTTTGATTCTGCTGTATAGATGGATTGCTCCCAGTGTCTCAGTCTTGCAAGTCACCCAGTGTCTCAGTGTCCCTATGTATCACAGTGTTAGTGTCCCCATGTCGCCCAGTCCCCTAGTCTCTCAGTGTCCCCATTTCTCCCAGTGTCCCAATGTCTCAGTGTGTTCCCATGTCACTAGGATACTGGGGACACAGTGAGAAATGGGGACACTGAGAGACCCGGGGACACAGAGACCCAGGGACACAGAGACCCGGGGACACAGAGACCCGGGGACACAGAGACCCGGGGACACAGAGAGACCCGGGGACACAGAGAGACCCGGGGACACAGAGACCCGGGGACACAGAGACCCGGGGACACAGAGACCAGGGGACACAGAGACCAGGGGACACAGGGAGACATGGGGACACTGAGACATTTAGGGAAACTGGGAGAAATGGGGACACAGAAACACTAGGGACACAGACACTGGGAGACATGGGGACACTGAAACATTTGTGGACATTAGGGACACAGAGACATGGGAACACAGACACTGGGAGACTAGAGAACACTGGGAGACTAGGGGACACTGGCTGGGAGACAGACACATGGGGACACTGGGACATATAGGGACACTGGGAGACATGGGGACACTAGGCACACTGAGACACTAGGAACACAGACACTGGGAGACATGGGGACACTGAAACATTTGGGGACACTAGGGACACAGAGACATTGGGACACTGGGAGACTATGGGACACTGGGAGACAGACACTTGGGGACACTGGGAGACATGGGGACAGTTGTGGACATAGTCATGGGGACACTGGGACAAATAGAGACACTGGGACACATGGGGACACTAGGCACACTGAGAGACATTGGACAAAGACACTGGGAGACTTGGAGACACTGAGACACTAGCGACACTGGATGGGGGACATGGGGACATGTGGAGAAATGGGGACATAGTGTCTCCGTGTCCCAATGTCTCAGTGTCTCCCAATGTCCTCATGTCTCCCAGCATCCCCATGTGTCTCAGCATCCCCATGTGTCCCAGTGTCCCCTAGTGTCTCAGTGTCCCCATGTTTTCCAGTGTGCCCAAGTGTCTCAGTGTTTCCAGGTCTCCCAGTGTCTGTGTCCCCATGTGTCCTAGTGTCTCAGTGTCCCCTAGTGTCTGTGTCTCCATTTGTCCCCTAGTGTCTGTGTCCCCATGTTTTCCAGTGTGCCCAAGTGTCTCAGTGTTTCCAGGTCTCCCAGTGTCTGTGTCCCCATGTGTCCTAGTGTCTCAGTGTCCCCTAGTGTCTGTGTCTCCATTTGTCCCCTAGTGTCTGTGTCCCCTAGTGTCTCAGTGTCCCCATATGTCCCCTAGTGTCTCAGTGTCCCCTAGTGTCTCAGTGTCCCCATGTGTCCCTGCTGCCTTTCCCCCCATCCCTCACTTACCTGAGCTGTAGTGCTGCTGTCTGGACTGTGTGCTGTGTTGCTGCTCCCCCACGGATCAGTAAGTAGTAGAGAGAGGCAGGGATATGCTGTAACTTCCTATCCCTGCCTCTCTCCACACACAGTGACCCCTACATTTGTATTGCTGGTATTACTGCAATACTGGCACGGCCAGGCAGCCTCAAATACCAGTCAGGCGGCAAACCAGTAAAATACCAGTCAGATGGCAAACCTAAGAGTAGTGTGTAAAAAAAAAAAAAAAAAATAATTTTTATTTTTTTTTTAAATGGGCCTATTCCATGGGCCTGGGCCTGGAGCTGCAGCTCCATCAGCCCCTATGTTAATCCGGCCCTGCCAACATGCAAAACTAATTTCAGAGAGGTGGCTGCTCCCCCCACCTCCCATGTGTGTCCCCAGACACAGCATACCACTTCCTCCCAGCAGGCAGATGCTGCAGGGGCCCGGTCAGGCTCTTAAAGGACCAGGGATCGAATCGGGCACCTGTTCAAGAACAGAATACATCAGGTGGGGAATGAGAAGGGGGCATTTATTTAAGGGTATTTATTTAAGGGCATTTATAATGTAATATCCTGTAAATCAAACACACACAATCTGACATACATGGTATGCCAGATTGTGTGTGTGATTTCCGTGATATTACACATTGTATGCGGGTGTCCAGGAACCACATTAAATATGCAGAAGTCTCCCAGACCTACCGGGAGACTTGGGATGTCTGTTAATGTTTTTATGTTTATTTTATTGCTTACATTTGTAATAAGGTCTTTGAAAAAGATAAAGAAAAATAAATATAAATAAAAGGTGGAAGCAAATGAGCATTTTCGATAAAAAGGAGGTACAGTTGGGCTTGGCAGAAATCCTTCAAAATGAATTTGTTCCAGCTCATCTACTTATATACATATTCATATAGGCTATGTCGACCCAGGATTTGCAATTCTCTTGCCAATTTCCCACAATTCCCAGTTTAGTGAATAGGTATAAATGTATTTTGTTATGTAACTGTTCTCCATTTCCTTTACATTAGAGATTGCCAACTCAATTTAAAGCTATGGAGATGCCTTCAGATCATTGTTAGTCAGTGGATTAATGCAATCTCCTTGAAAGTGAAGTATAGTCATCTTATTTTTCACTCTCCTACTTGTTTAACTACATTTATTAAAGGAACACTATAGGGCCAGGAACACAAACATGTATTCCTGACACTATAGTGTTAAAACCACCATCCATCCCAATGCTGCCATGTTTGATAAGGAAAAAAAAATCTTGCCTCCCTAAATATATTAAAATCCTACTTGTATTAAAGTCTGCAGCTGCTTCCACTGCCGCTGATCTGCCTGCTTTCAGCTGTCATCAGAAGTGATTCTGTAAAGCCAATCACAATGCTTTCCCATAGGATTGGCACAAGTCAAATACAGTTGTGACCAATCACAATATTCTCATAGAGATGAATTGAATCAATGCATCTCTATGAGGAAAGTTCAGTGTCTGTCTGTGGCAGTATGGCAGTACTGCACACTTTTCAGCACTGCCCCGGGAAGCTTCTCTAACAGCCTTCTGAGAAGTGGCCAATGGAGGTATCCCTATGCTAGAATGTAAACACTGCATTTTCTCTGAAAAGACAGTGTTTACAGTAAAAAGCCTGAAGGCAATTGTAATACTCACTAGAACAAATCCAATAAGCTGTAGTTTTTCTGGTGACTATAGTGTCCCTTTAATAATATATTATCAAACTATTGAATCAGGAAAGATACCATTAGCTTTTCAGCAGTGTCCAATGCACGTCGGAGCAGGACCCTGTTAACCTCTTGTCTCCATCAATATTATTCTGTAGGTCAGTTTATTTGTCATCAAATATCGATATTCTATAATTGTAATGTTGTAACGCAAACATGTTGGCTCTATAAATGCTAATAATAATTAGTAATAAAATAATAATAAAAACATTGACCAAAAAAAGAAAAGAAAATCTAGGCCTGCTTAACCAGACTCTTGCCAAACTGCTATGAAGGACAGGAAAAAAGACTGCCTGATGGGGAGGAAGGGGGGATCTGTTTATACAATTTTTTTTAAATTACATTTCCTATCCTTTCTGCCGTGAGGGGAGAAACTAACCTATGAGTAAATGCTGCCATGTTTGATCAGGAAAATAAAATTACATTAAAAACCCATACATTGGTTTAGTAGAATATCAAGCAAATGCATAGATTTTCATTTGAATCTAAGTAAAAATATGTTTTTTCACATGTCAATCAATTGTAAGCTTAGACCTCTATGCCGAGAAATGAGTGACAGCGGAAAACAGGAGAGCCTTCATACAGGTAGTTTTTCTGCTCTCTGTTGCAGCACTATTTCCCCCTTTAAGAATATCTTGTGCTTTATGGGAAAATAAAGGAACAAAATTACTGTTGTACTCAGTTCTGATGCTGTGGCATTTAAGCCAGCATGTTGGTATTGATAAGGAGGATTTCCCTGTAACAGAGAGGCAGCAGCAAGGTATTATTGGAGGGTTGGTGTCACATTAATCTAAAATCCACAGTCCTCAAACTGTAGCGCTTTTGGATACTATAGAGGAGGTACATAAAACCATAATTAATTTTATACAAATACAATAAGAGAAGTCCTGCGCTCACTCCCATCACTCCTGGGCGGCAGCAACGACCACAGTACACATCAGCTCCAATACATACAGTAAAAAACAAAGAAAAAAGTTACCTGCGCTCTCTCCTGAATCCCTATGTAAATTTAAACAAATGGAGGTCATTTAGCCACTGGAGGGAATGCCCGCCTGCCAACATGAAGGCAGACCCCCGCCTGGACGGGTCCTACTCTAACCCTTCACCTTGCTTCCTTGAGCTTCTGGCAAAGATATCTCTAATGAGACAGAAATGGGCTATTTTTATATACACCCCTATATACTTGTTAACCCTTAAAGCGGCACTGTCATGCCGAATCCCGTTTTTGTTTAACCCCCCTCCCGCCTCCACTACATCCAATTGACCCCCTAGTTACCCCCAAATGCCCCTAAGCCCCCCATATTACCTATTTATTAATCTTTATTTTCTGCCCCTATCTTTTTTCAGGGCGCCGCCATCTTTGTGTGGGTAGATGAAGTCACTGTGGGACACGTCATCTGCCCACACTAGATAGCGCTGAGATTCTCACACATGCCCAGTTAAACACCTGGACATGCGAACGGGAATTTCATCTATTCGTTCATTCATCAGACAGACGAATGAATGAATAGAAAAATCAGATGAACAAACCAACACTGAGTATCAGTGTTCATTTGTTCGTTCAGTTTATTACAAGGAGGGAGCTACCGGTTTGCAGCTCCCTCCTTGTAATATGTAAAGATAGAAGCGGCAGGGAGCAGTGCTCCCCGCCACTTCCTAAAATCCCCATGTCCCCCCTTACTCTATGGGGGTCAATATGATTAAAATCTCCTGAATGCCCCTACTCGCTATACTGCGAGTAGGGGCATGTCTACTAAACAGCCTGTGGCTGCTCACTGTAAAAAAAAAAACCTACTATCCGGTCCCCACCCCTGCGCGGACCATCCAATCACAGTGCTCTGTGTAATTTTACACAGCGTGGGAAAGTTCTTTGGAATTTTCCCACGCTGTGTAAAATGACAAAGAGCACTCTGATTGACTTAAACCCACCAATCAGAGTGTTCTTAGCCTAATTGCAGGGCGGGGCAAGGCTTTATAAGCCTTACCCCGCCCTGCGGAACTCAGTCTGCGCGGAGCCCTCCAAGGGTGAAGATGGATAATTTATTTTTGCGTTCGGGTTTTTTCTTTTTCATCAGGTTTTTTTTTTTGCGCTCAGGTTTTTTATTTTATTTTTGAGTTCGATGGGTATAATGGATTTTTATTTGGCCTTTTTTGGGGCTGAAAAATAAAGATTTTAGAAAAAAGAAGACGTCGTATGGTAAGTTTAATTTTACTTTACAGGGTAGTAATTTTATTCCCCCCCTCACTATTTTTGAGGGTGAGGGGGGTAGGCAGGGGCCTTTTTATTTGGGTGGGGGGGTGGATGACTAGGGGTTTGGGGACCCCTAGTCACCTTTGATGGGGGGTTTGACTTAGGGCCCCCACCCACCGCCCAGGGGTGGGGGACGGGGGGGGGGAGGACAGTAGGTCCCCCCCCTCATTATCATTATGGCCCCCACCCGCAGCCCAGGGGTGGGGGCCGGAGAGGGGGAGGACAGTAGGTCCCCTCCCCTCATTATCTTTATGGCCCCCACCCACCGCCCAGGGGTGGGGGCCGGGGAGGGAAGGAGAGAAGGTCCCCCGCCCCTCATTATCCTCCCCCCCCAGGTGGGAGCCTGGGGGGGGATAGTAGGTGCCCCCATTGTAATTTATGGCCCCCACCCACCGCGCACAGGGGTGGGGGCCGGGGGGAGGACAGTAGGTCCCCCCCTCATTATCTTTATAGCCCCCACCCACCGTGCAGGGGTGGGTGCCGGGGGAGGACAATAGGTCTCCCCCTTATTTTACTTTAGGGCCCCCACCCGTCGTTTAGGGGTTGGGGCCAATAGGTTTTTTATTTATTTTTACAGTGAGCAGCCACAGGCTGCTCACTGTTTACTAGACATGCCCCTTCTCGCGGTATAGCGAGTAGTGGCTGAATTTACTAATACTAAGTAATCTTTACTTAGTATTAGTAAATGTGGATGAAAGACCAATTTAGGTCTTTCAGCCATTTAGTAGATAGCTCCCTAATACCGTGGGAATTAGGGAGTTATCTACTAAGCAGCTGCAAGATGCAGCCACAGCACGAATAGGATCGGAGTTTCATTCATTCTAATGAAATTCCGACACGAACAAAGTGCCGAATTGCGTTCTAAAACAAACGAACATACTGTTCTCATTCAGTTAGAACGCAATTCGGCAGTTTCGGCTAAAATGACAAGAAGCATCGTGGGAACGGGGAGGAAAGGTAAGAATTATGGGAAAATTGCTCTGACCAGCGGAAATGAAGCACACTTTGCTCCTCCGCTGGTCAGAGCTGGTCAAGCGGAGGAAACCTCTATAAGGCAAAGAGTCCCTACTTTGTCTTATGATTTTAAAGAAAACTATAGCAGACAGGAAGAAACGGAGAACAGATCCTGAGAGAGGGGGAGAAGAGGAAGAGATTGAGGAAAGGTAAGTTCGGCATGACAGTGCCGCTTTAATAGGGAACACATGGGATGGGTGGCAGCATTGTAACCTAGCTGTGTGATACAAAAAGTGAATACAAATACAAAAAGAGAAGTCCTGCGCTCACTCCCATCACTCCTGGGCGGCAGCAATGACCACAGGACACATCAGCTCCAATACATATAGTAAAAACCAAAGAAAAATTTACCTGCGCTCTTTCCTTAATCCCTATGTATAATTAAACAAATGGAGGTCATTTAGTTACTCTAATGGCCACTGGAGGGAATGCCCACCTGCCAACGATAAGGTAGACCCCTCTAGACGGGCCTTACTCTGACCCTTTACCTTGCTTCCTTTAGCTTCTGGCAAAGCTATCTCTAATAAGACAGAAAGGGGTATTTTTTATATACACCCCTATATACTTATTAACCCTCAACAGGGAGCACATGGGATGGGCGGCAGCATTGCAACCTAGCTGTGTGATACAAAAAGTGAATACAAATACAAAAAGAGAAGTCCATCACTCCTGGGTGGCAGCAATGACCACAGTACACATCAGCTCCAATACATATAGTAAAAAAGAAAATAAGTTACCTGCGCTTTCTCCTTAATCCCTATGTATATTTAACCCCTTAAGGACCAAACTTCTGGAATAAAAGGGAATCATGACACGTCACACATGTCATGTGTCCTTAAGGGGTTAAACAAATGGAGGTCATTTAGTTACTCCAATGAGCGCAGGACTTCTCTTTTTGTATTTGTACACACTTTTGATAAAGCCTATCCAAGGAGAAACGCGTTAAGTGTATTGTTTATAACTTTGTATTGTTTATTACTTTTATAATTTTTTTACATTAAAGTCCTTTTTTAATTGAACCTATCTTTGCTTCTGTTGGATTGTTTGGAGCTATGTCCCTGGTGGGGATCATACCACCCAAGCACTTTGGATTGAGCAATCCGGAACTTGCTCTTTAGCATGTGAGTAGGTTTAACTTATTTATTTCTGCTTAAACTCCTATTTACGGTGTTCACTATTGTGATTCTGTTTGTTTATCTCCACATATACACGGACGGAAGAATTTATATTTACACCGGTATCCTTGAGTGGGGATCATACCATTTCAAGCGCTATCAGAGGAGCCAGGTTTTATGGCTCCATTACACGTGAGTGTACATTTTATAGTTTTTACCTACCCTTACTTCATAGCTCTATATACATGACCATATACAATTTCTATTTGTTTGTTTTTATGAGGATACACCCTACCACACCTATAACTTGAAGAATTGCCTCTGCACTTGATCCATAGGCGGGGCTTATTCCGCGCATACACTGGAGCTGTATTGAAGCTCCAGGAAAGTGTGAGTGTACATCTTTTATTTTACTTATCACAACTACAGTTTTAAATACTACACTATTATTAATTCTCTGGTTCTCTTCACATAATTAATTTTCTGCTTACATATCTGTAATAAAATGTAAGTATAAAATCAAACATAGTTTAGCTATATATGCTCTTGTGTATTTGTATAAATTGTATTGAGCACTGTCAACATATAAAGCTGTTTGTTTTTAGCTTTTATTTTTATTTTTTCAGCTGTAATTGAATCTGATAAATTAATCAATGATATCCCTCCAGTTTGTATATAATTTTTCAGTGAGTTGGGAATGTGACTTCCCCCAGGGGTTGGGAGAAGTTAAGCAGTATAGTAGTTAGAATTTAAAACAAATAAAACATTTGTAGAAAGCAGACACATTAGGGAATCTTTACTATCAGTATTTTGAGAGATTGTTTGAACCATTGTGTCACCAACCCAGCCAAAGCTATTTGATGTATTACATTTAATTGTGATTTTTCCCAAATGTGTCATTTTCTGGGTAATCATCACAGACCATGCACGTCCCACTACTGAAAAGTAAAATTCTGCCACTGCTGCAGAGTACGGCAATCCCTGATATGTATATCTTTGCCAAGTGTGGTGGCCACTAATGGGTCTTACTAGAGACATGCCTAACCCTAATTGTAGCCCTCAATTTAGATTTAGATTGACCCCAGGATGACCGAACATCAAGGTAGCCAATCACATTGATGTTTTGCCCTACCTGATAATAAATTAAAAGACGCTCCAGGCACTCAACAAAATGAATTTGTAACAGTTTTGTAATGAAGCATTATATAGGGCAACGTTTCGGTCACCATCTCTGACCTTTATCACTCCATACCAAACATTGCAATAATCAGTGTTTAAATACCCTAAAGAATCATTTGATGTGAATAAATATTCAACAATATTGATACATCAGATACTTGGCTCAAATGTATATTCCTTACTGTCATGGCTGCCACCGCTGCCGCTACCAACACATGAAAAAAAAATGGCTGGTCATTCTCTTCAGAAGTGAGCAGGGAGTGACAGCTTAAGGAGTCCTATTCTACCAGTGGATTTTTGTTTACTGAACCTTTCACACATTTTCTGGTTTGTCAGTCACATATAAATTAAACCACACAGGCAGTTCAGAAGTTAGATAACGTGTCAAGGTGCAGCTATGTTAATCTTGTTAAGGCAGGCACTTGGTGGTTGAAACAGTGCCTGCCTTAATAAGACAGACACCTGAGGGAGGAATGAGGGAGCCAGCTTTGGAGAGACAAAGCATGGCAGCACGCACCTAATAAAAGTGGTGCCTGTTGCCAGTCCTAGTGAAAAAAAACGCGGCTGCTGCTATTATGGTGGTGAGAGAGTTGGTCAGCTCGGCAGCAGGCACCTGATGGTAAAACATTGCCTGCCAGGAGGGGCATGGCTAACTGCCGAAACGAGCGGTCGCATGGAGTGAGAGCTCCGTGCTTTGGATGACTTCACAGCTCACCACTCTCATCACACACAGGGTTGTCTTTAACACAGGGCAAACGGGGCAGCTGCCCCGGGCCCAGTTACTCCTGGAGGTCCCATAGCAGCTGCCCTGTGGGCCCACAACAATTTGGAGGGGCCTATCAGGTGGCCCATGCATTTAGGGCCACCCGATGGGTATCTCTGAACAGGGACCTGGTGGGGTGCCTTGGCCCTTTAAGAGCCGACCGGGCCCCTGTAGTATTAGCTGGCTGGGAGGAAGTGACAGCCGATCACTTCCTCCCAGCTTCAGAAGAGAGCACCGCGAGTTGAAGGAGGCAGCAGCAGGTAGCAGCATGGGGAGGAGAGGCAGGAATGCAGGAATGAGCTGCTGCTCATTCCCACTCCCATCAGCCTCAGCCAGCACTAAGCTGAGTTGAAGGTAAGTCTATCCAGTCCCTGATCCTATCCTTCTGGGTGAATGGCTGCAGCTAGGATAGGTTTTAGAAAAACTTATGAGCCACCCCACTCAATGCCCCTGCCCTGTTTCCCCCCACTTACTGCTTATCTTATCTGTGCCCCCACTTACTGCTTATCTTCTCTGTGCCCCCACTCAATGCCCCTGCCCTGCCTTCACCACTCACTTCTTCTCTTCTCTCTGCCCCTGCCCTGCTTTCCCCCACTTACTGCTTCTCGGTGCCCCCACTCACTGCTCCTGCCTCCCCCCCCCCTCACTGCTTTTTTCCCTGTTTAGATGAGTTTAATTATTGCTGCAGTTGCATTTAAGCACAGTGTTTATTTTATGTTTTAATTCTTTATTTTTCTTGTGCATTACATATAACAGTACCAGCTTGCCTTGCCACATCATCAGCATGTACAAGCTTTGTGCCTCCTCCAACTCTCTGCTTCTGCCCTGCTGCAAACATAAAAATTATCACATGTATGTCAGAGTGTGTGTATGTGTGTGTATGTGTGTGCCAGTGTGTAACTGTGTCGGTTTGTATCTGAGTGTTTATGTGCCAGTGTGTATATCATAATTTGTGTGCATGTGCCAGTGTGTGTATCTGTGTGTCAAGGTATGTGCATGTGTCAGTATGTGTATATGTGTGTTAATGTGTATGTAACTGTGTATGTGTATACATCCCAGCAATCAAAAACAACATGCAAACACATCCCTGATAACACAAACATTACATACAAACACACCCCTGATTTCAAACTCCAAGATTATATATAAAACACACCCTTTACTCAAACACCAATACTATACACAAATGTTTAGAAGACAACACTACATCCTATAACAACCCTGAAGGCAAATATTACATACAAACAAAACCCAGTATTAAAATGCCAAAATGATATGCATATACCAACTCACAGTTGCACACCTGCATTCAAACGCAAAACACTACACACAAATACACCTCTGCATTCCAATTGTAATAGTACATACAAATACACCTCTACATGCACACATATACTCTATACAAAAACAGGCTTACATTCAAATGCACAAACACTGCACACAAATACAACCCTACAAAGATGGGCAAAGTATAGATCCCCAGGTGGCATATCATTGTGGGAGTTGTATGACAGATGGGGATGTATCTTTTCGCCACTCTTGTGCTAGAGGGGGAGGCCCAAACAACTTTCTTGTACCAGGGCTTCTCTGCATTAGTTCCGCCACTGGGTTGGAGTGTAAGGCATGATTGCATGCCAGGGAGTGGGAGGGCAGCAGGGTCCAGGGGGCCCAAGCAAATGCTTGCCCAGGGTCCAATCACTATTAAAGACGGCCCTGATCACACACAGCCCCACCAGTGACTACCAAGCCTGGGGAAGCAGCCTTCATGATGGCACCCGCCAAACAAAAAAAATTGACGGACCAAATCCGACCCGCAAGAAAAGACCGCGTGCGGCCTACACAAGATGGCGACGACGGACACGCCTGCTCGCAGCCTGCTGAAGGCTCGCTTGACTCAGAAGGGGACTCCAGCCCATACACTGATGCTCCGGTAACGGAGAAACGGCTGTACCTTATGCTGCAAGACTTTAGAGTCACTCTGCAATCCGACCTCAAGAGAGCAACCAGTGAGATCAAAAGAGAGATCTCTGACCTGGGCGAATGCACTAATCAGCTAGAAGCCCGCACAGAAGACATATACACCGAGCAGAATGCGCTGGCAAACACAGTGCAGCACTTAGCAGAAGAACAAAATCAGCTCAAACGCAAGCTAGCTGACTTAGAAGACCGGTCCCGTAGGAATAATGTTAGATTCCGCGGGATACCTTAACACGTGGGCACAGAAGAACTCTTCTCATTTATCAAAGGGCTTTGCACGACCTTACAGCCTGATATAGCTGACGGAGCATGGCTCCTAGACCGAGCCCACCGACTACCACGACCACCGAGGTTAGCAGAAGATACACCTCGCGACGTGGTTGCTAGATTTCATTACTTCACCTCCATGAACGCTCTGTTAACAGCGTCACGCAAACTTGACAAACTACCCGAACCATACACTACCATCAATATATATGCGGACCTATCGGTTTTAACAATGGCCCGGAGAAGAGAATTCATCACAGTGACGAAAACACTGAGGAACCACAACATTCAATATAGATTGGGATACCCGACGAAAATACTCGTATGGAGGAACGGCAAAAACCACATGGTAAATGAACCGGAGGTAGGCATGCGCCTCATACGAGAATGGGGACTGTTCCCAACACAATCGACGGTAGCGGCCGCTACTGCATCACAACAAAGACCGCAAGGAGAATGGCGGATGGCGGGGTCGCCGACCAAAGCATAAAAGACTGTGCTCCTGGGACTCTTTCCTTCACCGATAAAAGCTGATTTGGGGACACTGTGCCACCCAACCCCACGTAACTATGAGATATGCAATCCAACACACACAACATGGGGAAACTGTACATAGTGCACTTAATACTGGGCCATGTGTTGTAACTAAATAAGCATTGGCGGGAGGAGGGAGGAGATCCTGGGAGTGTTCCAATGTTATAATGCTGTAATAATGTAATGTATATGTGGGCGAAGCGATGTTTACTATGAAAGGGCTGTGTAACCACAATTAACATGTAAATTATCCACACCCCACTCCTACCAACGAGCGCACCCCAAGGATGAGCGTAGGCATTGGCACAGCATGCTGGTCTGCGCCTCAACCAGAGAAGGCGCCGATCGCAATGAGGGCGCTATGTAAATGCTTTAGTTCTGTTAAGAAATTGTTGTTTATGTTATCCCCAGTATTACCCCTTATTTTCCCTACCATACTCCCCCCCCCCCCCCCCCGAGCCGAGCTATGCCACCATCAAGACAAACACGCTTCTCACGATTTAGCATGCCACTACCCACACCGAATGGATAACACTTTAAAAATTATTTCCATAAATGTTAAGGGTCTCAACAGCCCACACAAACGCAGGCTGGCAGCCCAAGAAATGGCCAAATCCAAGGAGGCTATAGTATGTCTACAAGAGACTCACTTTAGCATACGCAAACCACCAATTTTCAGGGTCAGTTAATTCCCTCAGGCCTACCATGCCATGTCCAACACTAAATCCAAAGGGGTCTCACTTTATTTTCACAGAGACTGGGTTTTTATGCCCACCAAACAATATATCAGTAAAGATGGCAGGCTGCTTATATTAGTGGACTCCCTAAATGGCCTCCAAATGACGGTTGCCTCCCTGTATGCCCCAAATGACACACAGAAGGATTTTCTAACTAAGGCGTTCTGCAAATTAGACCAATACCAGTCAGGGCACACCATCGTATGCGGAGACTTTAACTGCACCCCTGACCCACACGTAGACACACAGAGGGCCCAAAACCGACCACCAAAGCAGCCATCATTTTCTCTGAGCCGACACTTAACAAACTTATTGAATTCTTCTGAGCGTTACAATGTATGGCGCAACCTATATCCGAGCGCGAGAGACTATACATTTTACTCCCCAGTCCATATGACATACTCCAGAATAGATCTATGCCTCTTTGACGAAAGCACGCTACCGCACACCATTGACATGCACATTGGACCTATCACATGGTCCGACCATGCCCCTCTGATAATAACAATGAAAATACCGCACCCAGCGAGAGGGAGAGGAGCTTGGCGCCTTAACAAGGCCCTCCTAGAGACCCCTCACCATTTCGAGCAAATACGTGATACCCTAGACGCATAATTTGAAGTTCATGAACACTGTGAAACCACACTCACTACACAATGGGTAGCTCACAAAGTAGTTATGAGGGGAGAATTTATCAAGCTGGGAGCAAACACCAAGAGAGCAGCGTGCACGGAACAAACCAAACTCACTCAGGAAATAGCAGACATTGAGGCTGACCACAAATCAAATACATCCAAGCAAAACCACAAACGCCTACAAACACTCAGGACCAAACTACGCGATTTGCAACTACAAACAACAGAGAAACATATGCGATATCTGAAACAAACTCACTACACGCTAGGGAGCAAAGCTGGCAAGCTTCTAGCTGGCCGCTTGAAACGAAAATACCTCCAGCCCAAGATCCCCTACATTGTTTCCAAACGTGAAGACAAACTCTACGACCCTCAGGACATAGTGAACACACTAGCGGAATACTACGCATCACTTTACCAACTACACACAGACCCAGGGACACACCAACCTTCTAAGGCTGGAATAGACTCCTTCTTGGAAAGAGTCATCCTCCCCTGTATATCCCCGGACCTTAGTGCATACCTAACCAGTCCCTTTACTGACAAAGAACTAAGGGCAGCCATCAACTCACTCCCCAAGCGTAAATCCCTGGGCCCAGATGGCCTCTCAAATTATTATTACATCAAATTACGACTGTAAAATTATATTAAGCAGACTGGCAAAATGCCCTGGGAAATGCTGGAAGCTTTTATTGTCACACTGCCAAAACCTAACAAACCCCCCACTCACTGCGCCAACCTGAGACCAATCTCGCTTCTCAACTCGGATACTAAATTGTACGCCAAAATGTTAGCTACAAGGATCAAATCACTCTTTCCCATGCTCATCTCCGGGCAGGGTTTGTGCCGGGCAGGCAGGTGGGGGACAACACCCGCCACTTTCTAAATCTCATTGACTGGGCAAACCACTCCTCTCAACAGGGCCTGGTGCTGGCGTTGGACGCCAAAAAGGCGTTTGACCGCTTGCACTGGGGATATATGGAACAAACCCTGGCTAAAAGGGGTCTTCCACAGACCTTTCTAAAAAGTATCATGGCCCTTTATCAGTGTCCATCGGCAAGGGTCTTTAGCACCGGCTTCCTGTCAGCGCCCTTGACCATACAAAATGGCACACGCCAGGGCTGTCCACTTTCACCACTTATCTTTATTCTATGCCTTGAACCCCTGACACGACTCATAAAGGATAATACACTGATTCAAGGACTGCCAACCCCGGGCGGCACACAGAAGTTGGCTTTATTTGCCGACGACATACTCATGTTCATAACGCATCTCCCGTCAGCTCCATCCCAGCACTGCTAGAACTACTCAGAGAGTATGGAGAGGTTTCATTCTATAAGAACAACACTGCCAAGACACAAGCATTACCGATCAATCTGCCACACCAAACACAAACACAACTAGCCTTCGAATACACCTTTGACTGGCGTAAATCATCCCTCACATACCTTGGGATCAAACTGACAAAAACCCACCAAACCATCCCTAAAGAGAACCATTATCCTGTAGTACACAAAATGCGAACGACCCTTGAAAAATGGGAGAACCTAGAGATCTCCTGGTTGGGTTGAGTAAATACGATTAAAATGATGGCTCTGCCCCATATATTATACCTCTTCCGCACGATTCCAATATTGCTTCCTAACAAACTGATCAAATTAATGTAATCGGTTATTAATGCACATGTCTGGAAACGAAAGCCCCCAAGAGTAGCCCAGCGCAACCTAGGCTTTCCCTTCACCAAAGGGGTCTAGGGCCTACCTGACATTAAAACCTACTATAGAGCCTCATCTCTAGCGCAGGGCGTACTCATCCTGAGACTCAAGGATAGCTCCCAAAAGCCTCTGTGGCTAACGCTGGAAGATGCCTACCTGCACTCACAAAACACGTCCTGCATATTGTGGACGAGTGCCCCCGCCAAACTTGATGGGGCATACCTACCACACTGCTCCCGTTTCCTGCTGAGCTCATGGCGGACTTGGAGTCACCTGATTGTGGACCTGCATCTGCTCTTCAGAGAAGCGCCACTAGAGACCATGACCATCTTCTCCCCAGACCAACCCACAGCGAGTTGGATAGCCAGGGGCATAAATAAAGTAAAGGACCTACTGGAGGGAGACGAGATCCAAACGTTCCCTGATCTCCAGCGAAAATTTTCACTACCCCAAAGGGACATGTACCTCTATCTTAGAACAAAAAACATCTTACTACCCCACACACGCAGAACAAAAGAAATGCCCAAAGACCTACCCCTGCTAATCACTCGGGTCCTCTCTACCAAACTAGGGAAACCCCTGTCCATGTGCTACAATGCCCTTCTGAACTGTCAATCAGGTGAAGTACGATCCTATATGACACAATGGGAGGGAGAGCTAAGCAACCAACTGACACTGGCACAATGGTATGAGGCAATGACAAACACAAAGAATGCTTCCAAGAGCCTTTCGCTATGGGAGGCATACTGCAAAATAGCCATGAGATGGTACCTGGTACCACACAAACTAGCAAAAATTTACAAAGGTTCCTCCGGGCTCTGCTGGCACTGTGAGGGGGGTGCGGGTACCATGCTACACGTGTTTTGGGAATGTCAGGCATTAGGAGCATTCTGGAAACAGATACAAGGCCTTATTATGAGCACTACCGGCCTCCTGATTCACTTGAGACCAGAACATTACCTGCTACATATGATACCCGGGCTCTCACTGCACCCCCCACACGAAAGTACTAATAAACATACTTACGGTAGCAAAAATTCTACTAGCCCAAAACTGGAAAAGCAAAGCAGTACCCACCAGTGGCAATTACAGATAGAATGGATGTCATAAGCTCCTATGAGCAAATGACTAGCAGGATCCAGGATCAGGGAAATAAATACGACAAAGAATGGGCAATCTGGAACCTCAAGCCATAAGTTCCCGCAACTAGTAGAGTACCCCATGCTTCAGACATTACCGGTCACAAACCAGACCCGTCCAACTGTAGAAATAGCACCTAAAGGAAGAATAATGACAATCATGAGAATTCTAACTGGAATGTGCAGCCACTGGCTAGCAAGGCTGGGGACTCTAAGTCTCCACTCCAAGTTACACTTACCTTCCCCCTCCTATGTTCCTGTTCTCCCCACATATTGCCAACACAATACCGAATGCACACAGGCCACGCCTCGGCGTGAGGCTAAACTAGTCCAGGAGCAAATAGCTAACCAATATTTGTTTGTAACAAGCATACAATAAATGTTGAATACTGTATACAATGTAACAATCGAATGGCAACTACACTCGTATCACAATGACATGTATACCTGGTGTAAACAAAACTGAATGTAATGTATACTTATTCATGCTGTTGGCAAAATAAAAATTATATATGGAAAAAACCAAACATTGCCTGCCACTAGTCTTGGTTAAAAGTACAGCCTGCTTCAGATCTAATGTGGATGCACTAGACATGACTTGGGTCAAGATTTCTGACTGGTCCAGAATCTGACAGAATACCGGATGGAGGTGCTGTCTCACCGTGAGACACAGGGTTGGTGCTACTATAAGGCTGCACAGGTGGCTGCCTTAGGGCACACTGGCCCGAAGGGTGCATTGTCCAAGAGACCGGTAGTAGGGGAATGAACAGCGCTCCTCTCCTGCCGATCAATGCATGTAGCATGGCCGAGCTTTGCCAGCACTTTCGTGTGGCCCACCGATGCAAGTTCAGCCGCTAAAAAAGTATTTCTACACTGAACGTTTGTTCATTTCAGCCAGGGTATTTCTCATATACACTGATCAGCTACTATATTAAAACCACCTGCCTAATAGGTCCCCCTAGTGCTGCCAAATCAGCTCATATGTGTTGAGGCTTGGACTCCACAAGACCTCCGAACATGTCCTGTGGTATCTGACACCAATACATTAGCAGCAGATCCTCTAAGTCCTGCAATGTTAAAAATGGGGCCTCCATGGATCGGATTTGTTATTCCAGAAAATTAGTTATTCCAGATGAAGCGCGGCTTCATCTGAGTAGAACGGTTGCGCCGTAAAGGGGACAAACTTATCTGGATCGCGGCGGATTCTCGTTCTTAGGAACACAGGCCGCTGCGGCCCCTGAATTTATAAGGGTTTTCCTACTGCCCTTAACAAAATGACGCCTACGTGAATGTGATGTCACGTTATCGATGCACACGCATGTTGTGGGGTCAAAAGTCATGTTTTAACCAATCACTACAAGGGGAGGCATATTTAAAAAGTTTTCACTTGTTGGTTGTCTGAGAGTGCGTTCATGTTCATTGATATTTCTGGTACTTGACTTTGGCTTGTAATCGACTTTCCCTACTTCTGGTATCCTGTCTTTTGGCTAGTATTACATTTTGTGTCTACTTTTGTATCAATGACTTCAACTAGTTTATTGACTATCCTCTTACGTTAAGTCCGGCTGTTCTAAGGCCTGTTATACATTATTTGATTTTTCATAGTTCTGCAGATTTGGTTATATAGTAGTCGTGACACTGCCATCCTCCCATAGTGCATCCTGCTGCCACCTCATCCTGAGGTAAATGATGCACATGCACCTGGCAATCTACTTGATCTAAAAGAAAGCGGATTTATCAGACCAAACAACCTTGCTCCATGGTCCATTTCTGATGCTCACATCCTCATTGAAGGCAATTTCAGCAATGGAAGGGTGTCACTCTGCCCACCTGTGGCTGCACAGCCCCATGTACAGCAAACACCTTTCTGTCATTGCCAGCATTACCTTTTCTAGCAATTTGAGCTACAGCAGTTCTTCTGTGTATGCATCAGTGAACCTTGGGCTCCCGTGACCCTGACACCGGTTCACCAGTTGTCCTTCCTTGCACCACTCTAACCAAGTCGTCAAGTCATCACTATTTGGCCCTTGTCAAAGTCTCTCAGACAGGAGCTCTATTAGAAGTGTCTAGGTAACTTAACAAAACAATAGTAGTGTAGCTTAGAATAAAATAGTGTAGAGATCATTTATAGGTAGACAACGTTACCATCTATAAATGGAAGGAGTGCCAGACAGACAAATCTTCTTGGTAGATTGCAAACTGTTTACTCTTATAAATTGATGTCTGCATAAACATGTACCCAAAGAGCTAAATTGATAGAATATGGGAACCTTGCTGTCAGCTGGGTTAATGAGTACTTTACCTGAGGGCCATGGGCGTCGTCAAGAGTGGGCACTTGCCCACCATCCTCCCCTCTGGTGTTTTCAACATGCCCCCTCCCCACAGGCAATTGGAAGAAGGAGGGAAGTGCTGGGAGCGGTTTACAGGTTGCCAGGGTGACGGAGGGAGCACTGTGAGGCTCCCTTCCAAATCCCCAGCAATTTAATGCCTATATGCTTCACCCCGTATGCAGGCCCCATCTCCCGTACAGAAGCCTTGCCCATTACAATCTCCACCCCCGCACTCACACCCTGGGAGGAAAAGGACAGACTTTGCCTCCCATTGCTCCCACAGCCTTCTGTGACAGGTATATGACAGTGATTGTGTGTGTGTGCCTAATAGTGAGTGAGCTTGTGTGTGTGCCTGATGGTGAGTGAGCTTGTGTGTGTGTGTGTGTGTGCGCCTGATAGTGAATGAGTGTGTGTGTGTGCCTGATAGTGAGTGAGCTTGTGTGTGTGTGTGTGTGTGTGTGTGTGTCTGATAGTGAGTGAGTGTGTGTGTGTGTGTCAGAGAGCTTGTCTGTAGTGAACTCATGTGTGTGAGTTTGTAGTGAGCATGTGTGTGTCAGTGAACTTGTCTGTAGTGAGCGTGTGTGTGTCAGTGAGCATATGTGTAAGCAATGTGTGTGTCAGCTAGCTTTTCTGTAGTGAGTATTTCAGTGAGCATGTGTGTGTCAGTGAGCTTTACTGTAGTGAGCACTTGTGTGTGTCAGTGGGCTTCTCTGTAGTGAGCATGTGTGTGTCAGGGAGCTTGTCTGTAGTGAGTACGTGTGTCAGTGAGCTTCTGTGTGTCAGTGAGTTTGTCTGTAGTGAGCATGTTCATGTGTGTCAATTAGCTTGTGTGTGTCAGCTAGCTTTCTGCAGTAAGCACGTGTGTGTCAGTGAGCGTGTCTGTAGTGAGCATGTGTATATGTGTCTGTGAGCATGTGTGGGTTGGTGAGCTTTTCTGTAGTGAGCATATGTGTGTCAGTGAGTTTGTCTGTAGTGAGCATGTGTGTCAGCGAGCTTTTTTGTAGTGAGCATGTGTGTCTGCGAGCTTTTTTGTTGTGAGCATATGTATGTGCCAGTGAGTTTGTAGTGACCATGTTTGTTTTAGTGAGCTTTTCTGTAGTGAGCATGTGTGTGTGTGTCAGTGAGTTTGTTTGTAGGGAGCATTCATGTGACAGTAAACTTGTCTGTAGTGAGCATGTGTGTGTCAGTGTGCTTGTATGTAGTGAGTTTGTGTTTGTATAACAATGAGTTTGTCTGTAGTAACCTTGTGTGAGTGTCAGTTTGTACTAAGTTTGTGTGTGTGTACCGGGAAGCTTGTCTGTGTGTGCCAGTGAGATCGTCTGTCAGTGAGCATATTTGTGTGTATCAATGAGATTGTGTTTTTGTCAATGAGTTTGTGTATCAATGCGATTGTGTGCTTGTGTCAGTGAGATTGCCTGTTTCTGCATGTTAATATGCTTACTGTATAATTAAATTTTTTACACTGACAGAACCAATATTTAAATTAGAATAAGAAACATACCAATGATAAATATATATAATTCCAAAACTAAAGTGGGTGCACTCACATTTTTTTTTTGTGGAAATCAATTAATACCTTTTATTGCATGTGAGCAAAAAACACTCTGTCCCGATAATTATTGCTCACATGCAATAAAAGGTATTAATTGTTTTCCACAAAAAAAAAGTGAGTGCACCCACTTTATTTTTGGAATTATCTACTAAATGCGGATAGCACCAGGGTATGAAATTGACTTTTTTATAAGAAAGGTGAGTGCCAAACTTTTGGATATATATATATATATATATAGAAGGCTTGGCCTGTAATTGTGGGAGGTACATGGAACCCTACTTAAACCCAGTGAGCCCCTGCTTACCTGTCGTTGCCGATCTTGGAAGTGCTTCTGTTTTCTTCCGGTTCACTGGACCCTGACGTAATTTTCCCGCCCGCCGGCAGTCCGTTTGCAAAAAACTTTCTCTGCTTACTGAGTTTGTGAGTATAACAAGGGAAGCTAGCATACGAACGGCTAACTGTAAGCTATACTCTATCATTTCGTACGCATCCCATACTTGTCATCAAACTCACACGTTCGTTTAAAATATTTCATTCGGCTAAATCGCTCATGTTAATCTTTCATCCACATACCGCTACAATTTGTGCTAGCCGGCGTTTGTCTAAAGTTATCCGTGCGCATAAACCCTTATGTTTACCCATCAGTATACAGCCATTCGTGTCAAACACACTTTCGTACAAACTTCCCTTCATTCGTATAAACTGCTGCTTGTTTCAGTATGAACTTTCATTGGCTCTGTTCGTTTAGACTATCGGTTCGTTTCATGCACACGTTCGTTTATTTTCCATGCTGTCAACTCACTCATACCTAGCACATAGGCGTGCGCAGCCTATTGTATAAGGGTGTGCACCCTAAAGCAGAAACACACACGCCGCGTATATATATATATGGAACATGTATGTGTGCAGGTGCTGTGTGTGAAGGCGCTGTGTGTGTGTGTGAAGGTGCTGTGTGTGTAAGGGTGCAGTTAGTGTGTGCTGTGTGTATGTGTAAGGGTGCTGTTAGTGTGTGTGTGTGTGTGTGAGGGTGCTGTGTGTGTAAGGGTGCTGTTAGTGTGTGCTGTGTGTGTGTAAGGGTGCTGTTAGTGTGTGTATGTGTAAGGGTGCTGTTATGACACTCACCGCCTGGGGAATGAAGCCGCCGTTTAGTCGATAATCCCCTTTCTCCAGAAATGCAATTTCAGTATAACCGATCATAAAACTCCCGAACGGAGCATACGAATGCGGTAACTCCCGATCAGCAATGCATCCGAAATCCTTCCACAGCTAGAAATAAACGAAAGCGCTGTCCCAATAGTCAATCCCTCCACAAACGAGACAAAGCTCCGTTTTGAAGGTCAAGCAGTAATGTGTTTAATGGGGGCTACCTGCCCAGTATTTATGCATGTCTCCACCAGGTAGACACTCCCCTAGGGGACCTGGTGGAAGACTGTAAAACATTTTAGACAGTAGCCAATCACAGTGGCTATAACACAAGCCCTTCCCATTTTACCCATAATACATCTTTTCCTATCCCGGAGATAATTAGGGAGAAACCTAATTAACTCCGAGGATAGGAACCTTCGCCATTTTAAAATCAAATACAAGAAATGCAATAAAATACATAAAATCAGAAGTACCGAATATATAGTATTCGTGCAACGTATCCCCAGATAGCCTGGATCTGAGGGCATATTCCTACCGAATAGCGCTCAGGTCCGATGTACACAGTCCAATCGCCATGGAGTCAAAGTCTCTCATAAGTCCTTCGGTATACGAATGACTCCATGGGCCGGCTATCTGGGTAAGTCCATACGAATGAAAGAAACTCCCGAACGGACCAGTGTTCGTATGCCTCCAAGGGAATAGAAGGGGAGACGGCCGTCTCCAGCGGTGTTCGGTAGATAAAGAGTCCGTTTTTAGATCCATGGGTTTTGCACCGAACACCGCTGATTCGCCTCGTGTCCAAAATGGCCGCCGCCTCGTGTTCGGCATACGAACGACGACCACCCGTACGAATGGAATGGAGAGGTGTTTGCGGTTAACCACAACGTTCTAATTTGTGGTCAAGGTGTTAATGAGCCGCACACTCCTCTCCTGGGTGGCCCATGTTCGGTAGTTTCAATCGGTACTTTAGGAAACGTACGAACAAAAAGCATACGGACAGGAAATCCACGAATCCAATGCAAACAGACGAACCAGCAATACAGGTCTATGTAGCAGGGTTCGTCACACGGCTCCCCCCTTGTGGAACACTCCGGCAGACCCGGCTTGGCCCTTTAGCGGGTCAACTTGGGGATGACCGGACTAGGAGGTAGCAAGAACGTCGGTTTGCCGTGATAATCCGTCTGCATTCCCATTCTGCTTACCGGGTCGGTAGCTGATGGTGAAGTTATATGGTTGTAATGCTAAACTCCACCGCAGCAGTCTCCCATTGTCTCCTGAGACCCGGTTAAGCCAGACAAGGGGATTGTGGTCCGTAATAAGGGAAAATTCCTGTCCATACAAATAGGGACTCAATTTTTTCAATGCCCAGACCAGGGCCAAACATTCTTTCTCCACTGCCGCATAACTCACTTCTCGGGGTAACAGCTTTCGACTGAGGTATGCGACAGGGTGTTCTCCTCCATCTTCCCCGACCTGGCTTAGCACAGCCCCCAGTCCATACATGGAAGCATCTGTATGGACGAGAAAACGTTTGTTAGGAACTGGGGCAGCCAGGACAGGGGCATTCACGAGAGCCTGCTTAAGTGCTTGAAACGCAGCTTCACATGCTGGAGACCACAGGACCTGCTTAGGGAGGTTTTTCTTAGTCAGGTCCGTCAGGGGTTTAGCTATAGAGCTGTAGTCGGGGACAAAGCGTCTGTAATACCCTGCTGTCCCTAGGAAGGCCAATACCTGGGTCTTAGTGATAGGTGTGGGCCAGTTCGCTACTGCCTCTATCTTGGCTGGCTCTGGTCTCTGGCTCCCACACCCCACTCTGTAACCCAAGTATTGTACCTCAGCCATGCCTAGATGACACTTCTCTGGCTTCAATGTCAGGCCAGCGGCCCGAATTTTATCCAGTACTACCCCTACATGCACCAGGTGTTCCTCCCAGGACCCACTGTAGATCGCAATATCATCCAGGTATGCACAAGCAAATTCCTGGAATCCATCAAGGAGCCTGTCCACCATACGTTGGAAGGTAGCTGGGGCATTCTTCATCCCAAATGGCATAACCTTAAATTGGTATAAGCCAAATGGTGTGACGAAGGCCGACTTGGGGATAGCGTCCTTGGCCAGGGGAATCTGCCAGTAGCCCTTACACAGGTCTATGGTGGTCAGATAGCGTCCCCTGGCAATGCGGTCTAACAATTCGTCTACCCGGGGCATCGGGTAGGCGTCAGTGGTGGTCCGCTCGTTGAGCCTCCTGTAGTCCACACAGAACCGGGTGGTCCCATCTTTCTTAGGTACCAGGACTACAGGGGAGGCCCAAGGGCTATCGGAGTGCTCGATGACCCCAAGCTGGGTCATCTCTTCTATCTCCTTCCGCATTCCTTCTCGGACTGCTTCAGGGATACGGTAAGGGGGCTGTCGTAAGGGGTTCTGTCCAGGGGTCTCTACCTTATGTACAGCTAGGGTAGTGTAGCCGGGCTCTTGGGAGAACGTCGCCTGCTTCTCCCACAGAAGCTGTTTCGCCTGTCCTTTCTTTTCGGGGCTTAGCCTGTCCCCTAGCTGTACGAGGTCAGTCAGATCCATCTGGGAACCTCTTGCTAATAAGTCGGGTAAGGGTAAACTTTCGGTATCGTCTGCAGCGGGGGCACATACTGCAGCTACATCCTCAGGTCGTTCCTGATACTCCTTTAGCATGTTCACATGAAAGGATCGCTGGATCCTGTCATCTGAACAGCTGGCTATAAGGTAGGTAGTATCACACACCTGAGCTAACACTTTATATGGGCCCTGCCAAGATGCCTGCATCTTGTTCGCCTTCACAGGTTTGAGCACTAGCACCTTCTGCCCAACCTGGAAGACTCGCTGCCGGGCACCCCGATCGTACCATTCCCTCTGTCTCCCCTGGGCCACCTGGAGGTTCTCTCTTACCATCAGAGACAGTTTCTCCATGCGGTCCCGAAGTTCCAGAACATATGGCACTATGGGGGTCCCTTCCTGCTCCGTTTCCCCCTCCCAGTGGCCTCTAATGAGATCTAGGGGTCCGCGGACCCTTCTCCCATAAAGCAGCTCAAAGGGGGAGAACCCAGTAGATTCCTGGGGCACCTCTCTGTAGGCAAACAACAGATGAGGCAGGAATCGCTCCCAGTCTCGGCAAGTGTCAGAAAAGGTCCTCAGCATCTGTTTGAGGGTGCCATTAAATCGCTCGCAGAGACCGTTAGTCTGTGGATGGTATGGGGAACTAAGTATCGGTTTAATGCCGCATACCCTCCACAGCTGCTGGGTGAGCACAGCGGTAAATTGGGTTCCCTGGTCAGAGAGGATCTCTTTAGGGAACCCAACCCTGGTAAAAATTCCAACCAGGGCATCAGCAACTGTCTCTGCCTCTATGTTAGACAGCGCTACTGCCTCTGGATAGCGAGTGGCATAGTCCACCACGGTGAGAATGTATTTCTTACCAGATGGACTAGCCCTGGCCAGTGGACCCACAATATCAACGGCTATGCGGGCAAAGGGCTCCCCAATAATAGGCATTGACATAAGCCTAGCTTTTGGGTGGTCCCCCCGCTTCCCTACCCGTTGACAAGTGTCACACGTGCTACAATATATCCGCACAGCCTGGTTAATCCCTGGCCAAAAAAAATTCTGCATAATCCTATGGCCTGTGCGGCGGGACCCTAGATGTCCGGCTAGCGGAACATCATGCCCTATCCGCAGAATCTCCCGCCGGTATTTCGCGGGCACTACCAACTGTCGATTCGGCGGAGGGGCAACACTTTTCGGGGACGGCTTAGGGATCCGATATAACCTGTCCCCCACCCACTCATACCGCTCCCCCTCTGCTCCTTCTTCTCCAGTATCTGCTCTGCCCCTATATCTCTGGAGAGATGGATCTGTCTGGGTTTCCCTCCCGAACTCCTCTGGGGAATCCCAACTAGCTAAAGTCTGCCTTGGGGTGTCAGTCGGGGAATCGGTTCTTACCTGGGTCTCAGCAGCAGGTGGGCCGGTTCCAGCAGCACGGGTCTGAGCACGGGTAGTCACTGGGTTGGCTTCGGCAGGTCCCATAGCAGCATAGGCAGAAATCAGAGGGGCCAAATCATTTCCCAGCAAAACATCAGCAGGCAAGTCCTTCATAACCCCCACATTCACATGTCCGGCTCCCACTCCCCAGTCCAAATGAACCCGGGCAACAGGCAGGCGGAACACGGCGCCTCCTGCCACCCTTACTGCTACAGTATTCCCAGTATGTTGTTGTTCCGAAACCAGGTTCTTTTGGAGCAGGGTCATAGTAGCTCCGGTGTCCCTCAGACCAGTGACCACTTTCCCATTCAGCTTAACGGTCTGCCTGTGGTGTTGGCGGTTGTCCTGCTGAGCTGCTTGTACTGGGTCTGCTTCGTGTAGGATGCCCCAAAACTCCTCCTGCTCAAGGCAATGAGCAGAAGGCTGAGGTGGCTGCTGGGCTCCGCCGGCTGGTTTTCTCCAGGACTGTGCTTGGCTGGCATTGTTTAAGGGGCATTCTGGTCTTTTATGCCCCATCTGCTTGCATCCATAGCACTGGATCTGGTTCGAGTAACCCCGGTTGTTGAATCGGGCTGACTGCCCATAGTTGGTTGCTGGCGGCATAGTGGGGGTACGTTGTGCTGGGGGGTGATATACATTGGTGGTTGGAGGTGCTGCCGGTTTGTACTCCACTCGGGCAGGGACCTTGGCTGCTGTCTGATCTAGCTTACGTGCATCAGTGTATTCGTCAGCCAGACGAGCAGCTTCATGGAAGGTAGCGGGTTTACGGTCCCTGACCCACTCACGAACTCCTGCAGGTAACCTGTCAAAGCAGTGTTCTAGCAGGAACACTTGCAGCACCTCTTCCCCAGTTACCGCTTGCCACCCTGTCATCCAGTGGGCTGCCGTGCGGTGTACTCGGCATGCCCATTCCACATAGGAATCACCAGCCTGTTTATTAGTGTCCCGGAACCGCCTCCGGTACGCCTCAGGCGTAACAGCGTACCGGGCCAAAAGGGCATCTTTTACTGCCCGGTAGCTAGTGAGTTCCTCCTCTGGGATGGCCCGAAAAGCTTCACTGGCCCGGCCGGATAATTTCCCAGAGAGGATAGGAACCCATTCTTCTGCGGGCACCTGGTGTAAAGCACACTGTCGTTCAAAGTCCGCCAGGAACCCGTCTATCTCTCCTTCAGTCTCAATAAAACTTCTAAAAGCAGCAAATGGTACCTTTTTCTTTCCATTATTATTATGGGGCACCTCTGCTGCTGCAGCTCCTCTCCTCTGGAGCGCCTGTTGTGCTGTCACTGCGGCTTGTACTTGCACCACAATATCCGCTGCAGGGTTGGGGCCAAAGTGTGCCAGCCTTATCTGAACTGCCCGGTTAAACGCTATCTCCTCGGGTGTTAAATCCAGCAGGCCAGGCACATTAGCTATCTCCATTCCCTGTGCTGTATCCATCTCTACCAATATAGCAATAATCTCTCTTTTCTTGAGATTGCTCGCTGATCGTCCTCTGCGCTCCAAAATGTCTTTAAGGGTAGCACGCCTTAATTCCTCATATTGCATTTCCAATCCGGGGTGTGTAGCTGGCCTTCAGGGCGGTGGGATTCATCCCGTCGCTTGCCACCAATTGTTATGACACTCACCGCCTGGGGAATGAAGCCGCCGTTTAGTCGATAATCCCCTTTCTCCAGAAATGCAATTTCAGTATAACCGATCATAAAACTCCCGAACGGAGCATACAAATGCGGTAACTCCCGATCAGCAATCCATCCGAAATCCTTCCACAGCTAGAAATAAACGAAAGCGCTGTCCCAATAGTCAATCCCTCCACAAACGAGACAAAGCTCCGTTTTGAAAGTCAAGCAGTAATGTGTTTAATGGGGGCTACCTGCCCAGTATTTATGCATGTCTCCACCAGGTAGACACTCCCCTAGGGGACCTGGTGGAAGACTGTAAAACATTTTAGACAGTAGCCAATCACAGTGGCTATAACACAAGCCCTTCCCATTTTACCCATAATACATCTTTTCCTATCCCGGAGATAATTAGGGAGAAACCTAATTAACTCCGAGGATAGGAACCTTCGCCATTTTAAAATCAAATACAAGAAATGCAATAAAATACATAAAATCAGAAGTACCGAATATATAGTATTCGTGCAACGTATCCCCAGATAGCCTGGATCTGAGGGCATATTCCTACCGAATAGCGCTCAGGTCCGATGTACACAGTCCAATCGCCATGGAGTCAAAGTCTCTCATAAGTCCTTCGGTATACGAATGACTCCATGGGCCGGCTATCTGGGTAAGTCCATACGAATGAAAGAAACTCCCGAACGGACCAGTGTTCGTATGCCTCCAAGGGAATAGAAGGGGAGACGGCCGTCTCCAGCGGTGTTCGGTAGATAAAGAGTCCGTTTTTAGATCCATGGGTTTTGCACCGAACACCGCTGATTCGCCTCGTGTCCAAAATGGCCGCCGCCTCGTGTTCGGCATACGAACGACGACCACCCGTACGAATGGAATGGAGAGGTGTTTGCGGTTAACCACAACGTTCTAATTTGTGGTCAAGGTGTTAATGAGCCGCACACTCCTCTCCTGGGTGGCCCATGTTCGGTAGTTTCAATCGGTACTTTAGGAAACGTACGAACAAAAAGCATACGGACAGGAAATCCACGAATCCAATGCAAACAGACGAACCAGCAATACAGGTCTATGTAGCAGGGTTCGTCACACGGCTCCCCCCTTGTGGAACACTCCGGCAGACCCGGCTTGGCCCTTTAGCGGGTCAACTTGGGGATGACCGGACTAGGAGGTAGCAAGAACGTCGGTTTGCCGTGATAATCCGTCTGCATTCCCATTCTGCTTACCGGGTCGGTAGCTGATGGTGAAGTTATATGGTTGTAATGCTAAACTCCACCGCAGCAGTCTCCCATTGTCTCCTGAGACCCGGTTAAGCCAGACAAGGGGATTGTGGTCCGTAATAAGGGAAAATTCCTGTCCATACAAATAGGGACTCAATTTTTTCAATGCCCAGGGCCAAACATTCTTTCTCCACTGCCGCATAACTCACTTCTCGGGGTAACAGCTTTCGACTGAGGTATGCGACAGGGTGTTCTCCTCCATCTTCCCCGACCTGGCTTAGCACAGCCCCCAGTCCATACATGGAAGCATCTGTATGGACGAGAAAACGTTTGTTAGGAACTGGGGCAGCCAGGACAGGGGCATTCACGAGAGCCTGCTTAAGTGCTTGAAACGCAGCTTCACATGCTGGAGACCACAGGACCTGCTTAGGGAGGTTTTTCTTAGTCAGGTCCGTCAGGGGTTTAGCTATAGAGCTGTAGTCGGGGACAAAGCGTCTGTAATACCCTGCTGTCCCTAGGAAGGCCAATACCTGGGTCTTAGTGATAGGTGTGGGCCAGTTCGCTACTGCCTCTATCTTGGCTGGCTCTGGTCTCTGGCTCCCACACCCCACTCTGTAACCCAAGTATTGTACCTCAGCCATGCCTAGATGACACTTCTCTGGCTTCAATGTCAGGCCAGCGGCCCGAATTTTATCCAGTACTACCCCTACATGCACCAGGTGTTCCTCCCAGGACCCACTGTAGATCGCAATATCATCCAGGTATGCACAAGCAAATTCCTGGAATCCATCAAGGAGCCTGTCCACCATACGTTGGAAGGTAGCTGGGGCATTCTTCATCCCAAATGGCATAACCTTAAATTGGTATAAGCCAAATGGTGTGACGAAGGCCGACTTGGGGATAGCGTCCTTGGCCAGGGGAATCTGCCAGTAGCCCTTACACAGGTCTATGGTGGTCAGATAGCGTCCCCTGGCAATGCGGTCTAACAATTCGTCTACCCGGGGCATCGGGTAGGCGTCAGTGGTGGTCCGCTCGTTGAGCCTCCTGTAGTCCACACAGAACCGGGTGGTCCCATCTTTCTTAGGTACCAGGACTACAGGGGAGGCCCAAGGGCTATCGGAGTGCTCGATGACCCCAAGCTGGGTCATCTCTTCTATCTCCTTCCGCATTCCTTCTCGGACTGCTTCAGGGATACGGTAAGGGGGCTGTCGTAAGGGGTTCTGTCCAGGGGTCTCTACCTTATGTACAGCTAGGGTAGTGTAGCCGGGCTCTTGGGAGAACGTCGCCTGCTTCTCCCACAGAAGCTGTTTCGCCTGTCCTTTCTTTTCGGGGCTTAGCCTGTCCCCTAGCTGTACGAGGTCAGTCAGATCCGTCTGGGAACCTCTTGCTAATAAGTCGGGTAAGGGTAAACTTTCGGTATCGTCTGCAGCGGGGGCACATACTGCAGCTACATCCTCAGGTCGTTCCTGATACTCCTTTAGCATGTTCACATGAAAGGATCGCTGGATCCTGTCATCTGAACAGCTGGCTATAAGGTAGGTAGTATCACACACCTGAGCTAACACTTTATATGGGCCCTGCCAAGATGCCTGCATCTTGTTCGCCTTCACAGGTTTGAGCACTAGCACCTTCTGCCCAACCTGGAAGACTCGCTGCCGGGCACCCCGATCGTACCATTCCCTCTGTCTCCCCTGGGCCACCTGGAGGTTCTCTCTTACCATCAGAGACAGTTTCTCCATGCGGTCCCGAAGTTCCAGAACATATGGCACTATGGGGGTCCCTTCCTGCTCCGTCTCCCCCTCCCAGTGGCCTCTAATGAGATCTAGGGGTCCGCGGACCCTTCTCCCATAAAGCAGCTCAAAGGGGGAGAACCCAGTAGATTCCTGGGGCACCTCTCTGTAGGCAAACAACAGATGAGGCAGGAATCGCTCCCAGTCTCGGCAAGTGTCAGAAAAGGTCCTCAGCATCTGTTTGAGGGTGCCATTAAATCGCTCGCAGAGACCGTTAGTCTGTGGATGGTATGGGGAACTAAGTATCGGTTTAATGCCGCATACCCTCCACAGCTGCTGGGTGAGCACAGCGGTAAATTGGGTTCCCTGGTCAGAGAGGATCTCTTTAGGGAACCCAACCCTGGTAAAAATTCCAACCAGGGCATCAGCAACTGTCTCTGCCTCTATGTTAGACAGCGCTACTGCCTCTGGATAGCGAGTGGCATAGTCCACCACGGTGAGAATGTATTTCTTACCAGATGGACTAGCCCTGGCCAGTGGACCCACAATATCAACGGCTATGCGGGCAAAGGGCTCCCCAATAATAGGCATTGACATAAGCCTAGCTTTTGGGTGGTCCCCCCGCTTCCCTACCCGTTGACAAGTGTCACACGTGCTACAATATATCCGCACAGCCTGGTTAATCCCTGGCCAAAAAAAATTCTGCATAATCCTATGGCCTGTGCGGCGGGACCCTAGATGTCCGGCTAGCGGAACATCATGCCCTATCCGCAGAATCTCCCGCCGGTATTTCGCGGGCACTACCAACTGTCGATTCGGCGGAGGGGCAACACTTTTCGGGGACGGCTTAGGGATCCGATATAACCTGTCCCCCACCCACTCATACCGCTCCCCCTCTGCTCCTTCTTCTCCAGTATCTGCTCTGCCCCTATATCTCTGGAGAGATGGATCTGTCTGGGTTTCCCTCCCGAACTCCTCTGGGGAATCCCAACTAGCTAAAGTCTGCCCTGGGGTGTCAGTCGGGGAATCGGTTCTTACCTGGGTCTCAGCAGCAGGTGGGCCGGTTCCAGCAGCACGGGTCTGAGCACGGGTAGTCACTGGGTTGGCTTCGGCAGGTCCCATAGCAGCATAGGCAGAAATCAGAGGGGCCAAATCATTTCCCAGCAAAACATCAGCAGGCAAGTCCTTCATAACCCCCACATTCACATGTCCGGCTCCCACTCCCCAGTCCAAATGAACCCGGGCAACAGGCAGGCGGAACACGGCGCCTCCTGCCACCCTTACTGCTACAGTATTCCCAGTATGTTGTTGTTCCGAAACCAGGTTCTTTTGGAGCAGGGTCATAGTAGCTCCGGTGTCCCTCAGACCAGTGACCACTTTCCCATTCAGCTTAACGGTCTGCCTGTGGTGTTGGCGGTTGTCCTGCTGAGCTGCTTGTACTGGGTCTGCTTCGTGTAGGATGCCCCAAAACTCCTCCTGCTCAAGGCAATGAGCAGAAGGCTGAGGTGGCTGCTGGGCTCCGCCGGCTGGTTTTCTCCAGGACTGTGCTTGGCTGGCATTGTTTAAGGGGCATTCTGGTCTTTTATGCCCCATCTGCTTGCATCCATAGCACTGGATCTGGTTCGAGTAACCCCGGTTGTTGAATCGGGCTGACTGCCCATAGTTGGTTGCTGGCGGCATAGTGGGGGTACGTTGTGCTGGGGGGTGATATACATTGGTGGTTGGAGGTGCTGCCGGTTTGTACTCCACTCGGGCAGGGACCTTGGCTGCTGTCTGATCTAGCTTACGTGCATCAGTGTATTCGTCAGCCAGACGAGCAGCTTCATGGAAGGTAGCGGGTTTACGGTCCCTGACCCACTCACGAACTCCTGCAGGTAACCTGTCAAAGCAGTGTTCTAGCAGGAACACTTGCAGCACCTCTTCCCCAGTTACCGCTTGCCACCCTGTCATCCAGTGGGCTGCCGTGCGGTGTACTCGGCATGCCCATTCCACATAGGAATCACCAGCCTGTTTATTAGTGTCCCGGAACCGCCTCCGGTACGCCTCAGGCGTAACAGCGTACCGGGCCAAAAGGGCATCTTTTACTGCCCGGTAGCTAGTGAGTTCCTCCTCTGGGATGGCCCGAAAAGCTTCACTGGCCCGGCCGGATAATTTCCCAGAGAGGATAGGAACCCATTCTTCTGCGGGCACCTGGTGTAAAGCACACTGTCGTTCAAAGTCCGCCAGGAACCCGTCTATCTCTCCTTCAGTCTCAATAAAACTTCTAAAAGCAGCAAATGGTACCTTTTTCTTTCCATTATTATTATGGGGCACCTCTGCTGCTGCAGCTCCTCTCCTCTGGAGCGCCTGTTGTGCTGTCACTGCGGCTTGTACTTGCACCACAATATCCGCTGCAGGGTTGGGGCCAAAGTGTGCCAGCCTTATCTGAACTGCCCGGTTAAACGCTATCTCCTCGGGTGTTAAATCCAGCAGGCCAGGCACATTAGCTATCTCCATTCCCTGTGCTGTATCCATCTCTACCAATATAGCAATAATCTCTCTTTTCTTGAGATTGCTCGCTGATCGTCCTCTGCGCTCCAAAATGTCTTTAAGGGTAGCACGCCTTAATTCCTCATATTGTATTTCCAATCCGGGGTGTGTAGCTGGCCTTCAGGGCGGTGGGATTCATCCCGTCGCTTGCCACCAATTGTTATGACACTCACCGCCTGGGGAATGAAGCCGCCGTTTAGTCGATAATCCCCTTTCTCCAGAAATGCAATTTCAGTATAACCGATCATAAAACTCCCGAACGGAGCATACAAATGCGGTAACTCCCGATCAGCAATCCATCCGAAATCCTTCCACAGCTAGAAATAAACGAAAGCGCTGTCCCAATAGTCAATCCCTCCACAAACGAGACAAAGCTCCGTTTTGAAAGTCAAGCAGTAATGTGTTTAATGGGGGCTACCTGCCCAGTATTTATGCAAGTCTCCACCAGGTAGACACTCCCCTAGGGGACCTGGTGGAAGACTGTAAAACATTTTAGACAGTAGCCAATCACAGTGGCTATAACACAAGCCCTTCCCATTTTACCCATATTACATCTTTTCCTATCCCGGAGATAATTAGGGAGAAACCTAATTAACTCCGAGGATAGGAACCATCGCCATTTTAAAATCAAATACAAGAAATGCAATAAAATACATAAAATCAGAAGTACCGAATATATAGTATTCGTGCAACGTATCCCCAGATAGCCTGGATCTGAGGGCATATTCCTACCGAATAGCGCTCAGGTCCGATGTACACAGTCCAATCGCCATGGAGTCAAAGTCTCTCATAAGTCCTTCGGTATACGAATGACTCCATGGGCCGGCTATCTGGGTAAGTCCATACGAATGAAAGAAACTCCCGAACGGACCAGTGTTCGTATGCCTCCAAGGGAATAGAAGGGGAGACGGACGTCTCCAGCGGTGTTCGGTAGATAAAGAGTCAGTTTTTAGATCCATGGGTTTTGCACCGAACACCGCTGATTCGCCTCGTGTCCAAAATGGCCGCTGCCTCGTGTTCGGCATACGAACGACGACCACCCGTACGAATGGAATGGAGAGGTGTTTGCGGTTAACCACAATGTTCTAATTTGTGGTCAAGGTGTTAATGAGCCGCACACTCCTCTCCTGGGTGGCCGATGTTCGGTAGTTTCAATCGGTACTTTAGGAAACGTACGAACAAAAAGCATACGGACAGGAAATCCACGAATCCAATGCAAACAGACGAACCAGCAATACAGGTCTATGTAGCAGGGTTCGTCACAGGTGCTGTCTGTGTAAGCGTGATGTTAGTGTGTGCTGTGTGTGTGAGGGTGCTGTGTGTGTAAGGGTGCTGTTAGTGTGAGGGTGCTGTTAGTGTGTAAGGGTGTTGTTAGTGTGTGCCGTGTGTGCAAGGGTGCTGTGTGTGTGAGGGTGCTGTGTGTAAGGGTGCTGTTAGTGTGTGCTGTGTGTAAGGGTGTTAGTGTGAGGGTGCTGTTAGTGCGTGTGTGTGTGTGTGCTGTATGTTTGTGTGTAATGTGTCGGGGTGTGGGGCCATTTAGTTAATATCCCCCCTCCCTTTTTACCTCATGTAGGGAGGGGGGACCGTGCTCCTGCCTTCCCTGGTGGTCCAGTGGAGAGTGAACTCTATCCCCCTGTGGGGCTAGAGTTCACTCTCGCGAGATATGAGCGTTGCTGCGGTAACCGCGGCAACTCTCCGACCGCGCGAGAGGAACCCAGCAGAGCTGCTGACAAGAGCTCCCCGGGTCCTCTCCTGCCTCCCTCCCTGCCTGTGTGCAGGCCTATGACCTAGCAGTACAATTTCATGTCAAAGCATTTATTATGTCACTCTTTAAAAACGTCCTTGTTTTTCTACTCTCTTAAATATACGAAATCAGTATGTCCTGACGGCAGTTAAGGTATAATTTTATTAAAGTATTTATCCTCAAAGCATTGCTTATGTGTTTTATACATATATAAGTATGCTAATCAGGGTAAGATTATGCTTAGATTCTGTCTTGTGCATTGCTAACTGGCGTTTCGGTTAAACTTTCATATGTATTATCCGTTCGCATAAAACGCTTATGTTTTTCCATTAGTATACACATAGTCACACTTACGCACAAACTTTCGTTTATTTGTATAAACTGCCTCATACCTAGCAGTTCAAGTTCATTCCGTTTATACAGCATTGTGAAACCATTTTATTTTTTCAATTGAAACGGCATTGCATGTTGCATTTCGTTTAAATTACCTAGTCTTTCTTTAAGTCATCCGTTTCATGGTATTTATGTATTTATTAAAAAACAAACAGCAATATCCTAATCAGGATGTCTTATGGCAATTAAGGTCATACTTTCACTGTGTATTTTTCCTTAAACCATAGCTAAAGCGTTTTATTGGTATATTCGTGTGTTAATAGGTTTATATTATGCTCTACTTCTGTCTCCGGAATCTCATGTTCCTAATTACACTAGGCTGTATATAAATAAGATGACTATTAAGTATGTTTTTCCCTCCTGTTAAAGATCATACAATTACTGTCAGGCCCGGACTGGCCATCGGGCACACCGGGCAAATGCCCGGTGGGCCGCGATGGCCGTGGGGCCGAGGCCGGCAGGGGAGATCACAGGATCTCCCCTGCCAGTCTCTGCAGGGCCAGCGCTACCCGAGCGCCGGCCCTGCTGTGTGTCTCCATGGGCCGGTGGGGAGATCAAAGATCTCCCTCACCGGCCCACAGGCACTTCTAGGCGGCCGCCGGCAGGAGAGGGAGGGAGGGAGGCAGGAGAGAGTACCGGCGGAGCTCTAGCCAGCAGCTCCGCCGGGTCCTCTCGCGAGGTCTGAGCGTTACCGCGGTTACCGCGGCAACGCTCAGATCTCGCGAGAGTGAACTCTAGCCTGCAGGGGCTAGAGTTCACTCTCACCACTGGACCACCAGGGATGGCAGCACGGAACCCCTCCTCCTCCCAGGCAACACGGATCCCCCCAGGCAGAACGGAAACCCCCCTCCTCCCAGGCTAAAGGTAAGAGGGAGGGGGGATATATACATTTTTCTTAATTAATAAAAAAAAAATATTTAAATTTAAATAAAATATACATTCACAGACACACACTGCACCCCCAGACACACACAGCACCCCCAAACACACACAGCACCCAGACACATATAGCACCCCCAAACACACACAGCACCCAGACACACACAGCACCCCCAAACACACACAGCACCCCCAAACACACACAGCACCCCCAGACACACACATCACCCAGACATACACAGCACCCAGACACACACAGCACACCCAGACACACACAGCACCCCCAGACACACAGCACCCAAACACACACAGCACCCTCAGACACACACAGCACCCAAACACACACACAGCACCCAGATACACAGCACCCAAACACACACAGCACCCCCAAACACACACAGCACCCAGACACACACAGCACCCCCAAACACACACAGCACCCCCAAACACACACACAGCACCCTCAGACACACACAGCACCCCCAAACACACACAGCAACCAGACACACAGCACCCGAACACACACAGCACCCGAACACACACAGCACCCTCAGACACACACAGCACCCTCAGACACACACAGCACCCCCAAACACAAACAGCACCCAGACACACACAGCACCCAGACACACACAGCACCCAGACACACACAGCACCCTCAGACACACACAGCACCCTCAGACACCCCCAAACACACACAGCACCCCCAAACACACACAGCACCCAGACACACACAGCACCCACACACAGCACCCTCAGACACACACAGCACCCTCAGACACACACAGCACCCAAACACACACAGAACCCCCAAACACACACAGCACCCCCAAACACACACAGCACCCAAACACACACAGCACCCAAACACACACAGCACCCTCAGACACACACAGCACCCTCAGACACACACAGCACCCTCAGACACACACAGCACCCCAAACACACACAGCACCCCCAAACACACACAGCACCCAAACACACACAGCACCCTCAGACACACACAACACCCAGACACACACACAGCACCCAGACACACACACAGCACCCTCAGACACACACACAGCACCCTCGCTCACACATATACAGCGCACTCCCACACATAGTTACATAGTTACATAGTTAGATAGCTGAAAAGAGACTTGCGTCCATCAAGTTCAGCCTTCCTCACACCTGTTTTTTGCTGTTGATCCAAAAGAGAAAAAAAAAAAAAAAAACCCCAGTTTGAAGCACAATTTTGCAACAAGCTAGGACAAAAAATTCCTTATTGACCCCAGAATGGCAGTCAGATTTATCCTTGAATCAAGCAGTTATTACCCTACATACACACACACATATATATATATATATATATTATATAAAATAACCCTCAGTGAGTTAACAGACAAAGAAAATTAGAAACCTAGAATGTGACGGCACATAAAAACACCCTCACACACAGCACCCCTCTTACATACACACACACTGCGCCCCTCACACATACAATACGTCCAAATATATATATATATATATATATACATACACACACACACACACACACTACAGCACCCCTCACACTGCACCACTACACACATTACGCTCCAGATACACGCTAGATCCCTTACCCTATATGCACTCTTAATCCTCTACACACACACACAATCTCCTATACACACTCTGGGTCCTTTACACTGTAGATCTCCTACACACACACACACACACACACTGCACCACCTACACACACACTACATTCCTTGTCAGCAAACACATACAACATTCTCTAAACACACCCTCTCTACAACCCCTACACACACTACATCACCTATACACACACTACAGCCTGTATGCACACACTCGCTACATCCCCTGTAACACTATGCCCCCTATACACACACACTCTACAGCCCCTAGCCACACATATTACACCACAAACACAAATGAAATTGACCTATTTACACAATACCACACCACACTCTACACACACGCAATCCCACAAGCAGGCTCCCAACACATGCACCATACACTTTCCTGGCCCTTTTGTCCTCTGGTATCCCACTTGTGGAGACACCAGAGACAATTTAAAAGCAAACTCAGCGCAAGCATGTTATTAAATTTGCTTGCGCTGCACAGAACAAATTCAGGGCCTTTTTCTAATGCCAGAGCTCTTCAGCGGGGCTCTGCGCATTGAACCAACATGCTCACTTTGAGAGGGGGCGTGCTTGTCATTAGTGATGACAAAACACACCCTCTCTGTCCCCGCCCCCTTCTTAGGGGGCCGCTCTGATTGAAAAATGCCCGGGCCTAATTTTTTTCCCAGTCCGGCCCTGATTACTGTTACTGATTGCTAAGGGGCCTTATGGGTTATATACACCACATTACTTAAAGAGGTAGGCCTTGGAAATTCCTACCTAAATTTCATGTATTTCCTTCTGGTAACATGTACTATAAATAAATAAGTCGCATTAGTTTCAAGTTATGACCCTACCAGGATAAGCCGCACAGGATCCTCATACATTGCACAAAATTACGACATCACCCACATATAAAACAAAATCAAAACCTCCAAAGACCATACAATTATCAATGCAACTGTGTTTCATTTAATTCAATTATCTACACAATAACCAAACATAAACCAACCGATCGCATAACGTTCAACAATTCGTCTCTGCCGTCAGTAGTTATGGTACAGTTAGTAATTATTGTACAGTTAGATAATCATGGTGTTATAGTTGCAATATCAATTGGTAATGGTTATGGTGTTACAATTATAATGTCGTACAGTAGTTTTGGTGTTGTCAATGAAATGTCAGTAGTTATGGTGTCAGTCAGTAGGTTGGGGGTTGTGCGCAATTATACACTTTACACACTTTTTACAAGGCCGCTAAACACCAAAAGCTCAAACCTGTTATCAGGATACGGACCGTTCTTTCCACTACAGTATACGTTATACAGGACAATCAGCAGGTACGTTAACAAAATAAAACCAGTTGGGGTTAGGACAAGTTTTAAGCACTCCCAATTTAGGTATGGTCCCGTAGGCCTCCTCGCCTATAAGTCAAGTGCTACCGCAAGGCATACAATCAGCCTTCCGTTCAGAGGTTTGAGCCCAATTGGTCCAACGCATAGTTATAGCCGTGCATCAAGTCATAGTTAGTGTGTGTGTGTATTTAGAAGGCGAGGCGGGGGAAGGGTTGGGTGGGGGTAGCGCGGGCTGGCTGGAGGGGGGCACCTGAGTTTTGTCCTGCCTAGGGCAGCACAAAACCAGGATACACCACTGCCCCATCTGTCATACAACTCCCACAATGCTATGCCAGCTGGGGATCTATACTTTGCCCATCCTTTTAGGGTTGTATTTGTGTGCAGTGTTTGTGCATTTTAATGTAAGCCTGTTTTTGTATAGAGTATATGTGTGCATGTAGAGGTGTATTTGTATGTACTATTACAGCTATATCAGGCTGTAAGGTCGTGCAAAGCCCTTTGATAAATGAGGGGAGTTCTTCTGTGCCCACGTGTTCAGGTATCCCGCGGAATCTAACATTATTCCTACGGGACCGGTCTTCTAAGTCAGCTAGCTTGCGTTTGAGCTGATTTTGTTCTTCTGCTAAGTGCTGCACTGTGTTTGCCAGCGCATTCTGCTCGGTGCATATGTCTTCTGTGCGGGCTTCTAGCTGATTAGTGCGTTCTCTCTTTTGATCTCACTGGTTGCTCTCTTGAGGTCGGATTGCAGAGTGATTCTAAAGTCTTGCAGCATAAGGTACAGCCGTTTCTCCGTTACCGGAGCATCAGTGTATGGGCTGGAGTCCCCTTCTGAGTCGAGTGAGCCTTCAGCCGGCTGCGAGCAGGCGTGTCCGTCGTCGCCATCTTGTGTAGGCTGCACGCGGTCTTTTCTTGCAGGTCGGATTTGGTCCATCAATTTTTTTTCTTTGGCGGGTGCCATCATTAAGGCTGCTTCACCAGGCTTGGTAGTCACTGGTGGGGCTGTGTGTGATCAGGGCCGTCTTTAATAGTAATTGGAACCTGGGCAAGCATTTGCTTGGGCCCCCTGGACCCTGCTGCCCTCCCACTCCCTGGCATGCAATCATGCCTTACACTC
This sequence comes from Pelobates fuscus, assembly GCF_036172605.1. Taxonomy (NCBI): domain Eukaryota; kingdom Metazoa; phylum Chordata; class Amphibia; order Anura; family Pelobatidae; genus Pelobates; species Pelobates fuscus. Next base: position 319,293,361 of record NC_086321.1, on the reverse strand, counting down.
CAACCCAGTGGCGGAACTAATGCAGAGAAGCCCTGGTACAAGAAAGTTGTTTGGGCTTCCCCCTCTAGCACAAGAGTGGCGAAAAGATACATCCCCATCTGTCATTCAACTCCCACAATGCTATGCCACCTGGGGATCTATACTTTGCCCATCTTTGTAGGGTTGTATTTGTGTGCAGTATTTATGCATTTGAATGTAAGCCTGTTTTTGTATAGAGTATATGTGTGCATGTAGAGGTGTATTTGTATGTACTATTACAATTGGAATGCAGAGGTGTACTTGTGTGTAGTGTTTTGCGTTTGAATGCAGGTGTGCAACTGTGAGTTGGTGTATGCATATCATTTTGGCATTTTAATACTGGGTTTTGTTTGTATGTAATATTTGCCTTCAGGGTTGTTATAGGATGTAGTGCTGTCTTCTAAACATGTGTGTATAGTATTGGTGTTTGAGTACAGGGTGTGTTTTATATATAATCTTGGAGTTTGAAATCAGGGGTGTGTTTGTATGTAATGTTTGTGTTATCAGGGATGTGTTTGCATGTTGTTTTTGATTGCTGGGATGTATACACATACACAGTTACATACATATTAACACACATATAAACATACTGACACATGCACATACCTTGACACACAGATACACACACTGGCACATGCACACAAATTCTGATATACACACTGGCACATAAACACTCAGATACACACCAACACAGTTACACAATGGCACACACAAACACACACATACACACACTCTGACATACATGTGATAATTTTTATGTTTGCAGCAGGGCAGAAGCAGAGAGTTGGAGGAGGCACAAAGCTTGTACATGCTGATGATGTGGCAAGGCAAGCTGGTACTGTTATATGTAATGCACAACAAAAATAAAGAATTAAAACATAAAATAAACACTGTGCTTAAATGCAACTGCAGCAATAATTAAACTCATCTAAACAGAAAAAAAGCAGTGAGTGGGGGCACAGGGTAAAAAAGCAGTGAGGGGGGGAAGGCAGGAGCAGTGAGTGGGGGCACCGAGAAGCAGTAAGTGGGGGAAAGCAGGGCAGGGGCAGAGAGAAGAGAAGAAGTGAGTGGGGAAGGCAGGGCAGGGGCAGAGAGTGGGGGCATAGAGAAGAGAAGTGAGTGGGGAAGGCAGGGCAGGGGCATTGAGTGGGGGCACAGAGAAGATAAGCAGTAAGTGGGGGCACAGAGAAGATAAGCAGTAAGTGGGGGAAAGCAGGGCAGGGGCATTGAGTGGGGTGGCTCATACGTTTTTCTAAAACCTATCCTAGCTGCAGCCATTCACCCAGAAGGATAGGATCAGGGACTGGATACACTTACCTTCAACTCAGCTTAGTGCTGGCTGAGGCTGATGGGAGTGGGAATGAGCAGTAGCTCATTCCTGCCTCTCCTCCCCATGCTGCTACTTGCTGCTGCCTCCTTCCACTCGCGGTGCTCTCTTCTGAAGCTGGGAGGAAGTGATCGTCTGTCACTTCCTCCCAGCCAGCTAATACTTCAGGGGCCCGGTCGGCTCTTAAAGGGCCAAGGCACCCCACCGGGTCCCTGATCAGATATACCCATTGGGTGGCCCTAAATGCATGGGCCACCTGATAGGCCCCTCCAAATTGTTGTGGAGGGGCCTATCAGGTATTTTGGAACACCCATCAGTCAGCACTCACAGTTCCCATCAGAGTACAAAACTCTTACTTAATGGAATCACCAATGCTTTTTTGATAGGGCCTTTCACAACACTACCTTTTCACCTCCTGGAGGACAAACCCCTAGGAATCGCCTCAGGGAATTTAACATTTTAAAGAGACTTGTTATTTGATTTTCTGCACCTCACTCACCCACTTCTCCTAGCTTAAATACACTGTGCCTGTCATAAGTTTCCCTTCAGTTCGCCAGAATTGACGAGGCCATACAAGCAATCATTCATTCCGGGAAGGCTGCCTGGTTATGCAAATCAGACTTTATTAACACGTGTAAATTACTACCCATTCTTCAGTCAATCTGGCATCTGCATAGAGTTAAGTGTGTAGACAGCCACTATTTCGTTACCAGACCAACATTCGGCTCCATATGTAGCCCAAGTTATGCGATATCTTCGCCGAAACCTTAAACCTGGCTCCTACGGAACATATGCAGATGTCCAGTAGTCTTACACTACTTAGACAACTTCCTCACCATCAAACCACACCAACACATGCCACACAGCCTGAATCACATGTATACTCTGTTCAAAGATTAGGAGTACCCGTAGCCTGGACAAAACACAGAGATCACATTCCCGGGGTTTACACTCTATTTCTATGCAGGCCAAACTGCCACAAGTGTAAGTAGATAGAATTCTTTCTTACATCAACATCTGCACGTCACAAGACACTTGCACGAGGAATCAGCTACAGTCACTACCCAGTTCACTCAATTTTGCAATTTTGCAGGGAGAATAATTCCACAAGGTAAAATTTCCAGAATCCTCTCTCTCTCGTAGATTATGCAGCGAATGTTGGTTATAAATGGGTACACGTCTCTTGGCCAATTGGATATACATTAAAACGAAAAAGAGATCGACGTTTCAGCCCCACTCTGGGGTTTCTTCAGGATCAAAAATTACATATATATTTACATTTACATATATATAAAGTGTATATATATATATATATATATATATATATATATACACACACACATCTTGTGTTAAATGACACCTTCATGTCACAACTTGTACAAGCACCAACTAGAATGGACACTTGTCTGGACCTGGTTTTAACAAACAACGTTGATCTTTTGACCAACATTCAAGTAGATGAGCACTTGGGAAATAGTGATCACAATATAGTGTCCTTTGAAATAAACTCAAACAAACAACAGCACATGGGGTATACTAAAACATATATTTTTAAAAAGGCCAATTTCAATAAGTTAAGGGAAGCTTTACAATATATTGACTGGCATAAACTCTTTAGTGAAAAGAACACTGAGGATAAATGGATCATCTTCCAACAAATTTTAGAAAGGTACATTTCTCAGTATGTACCATTGGGAAATAAATATAAAAGAAACAAATTAAAACCAATGTGGCTAAGTTTGCAAGTTGTTTGCAAGTTGACTGGAGGTCTGGGCACTTAAATATATATATTTAAAAATTAAATTGTATATATACTCACAAACACACATTCCACATATATATTTAACTATTAACTACATCATTATTTGATTTTATTGTTTATAATTTGAGGGACCTTTTTTTCAAAATTAACGCAAGTTACATTGTATATGTAATGTATATAATAGTTTCAGAATTCTGTCCAGACTTTAGAATGTTCTTAGTTTTTTTTGGAACGTTATAGGGCTATAATTACATGTTCAGGCATCTGAACAATCCGGAAGTTTTTGCACCTACACCGTGTATCCGTGTATCCATGAGGATTGAGCTGCGAGGAGGACACTCTGATTATAGACCTTCTCTCTCTTTCTCGGACTATCGGTAGCAGGTTGCAGGAGACTATTTTTTTATATTTTTATGCATTGGTAATAAAGAAATTCTTGGTTTACACATATCCGGACTGGCCCACGTTCTTTCTATACTGAGTGGATCCCACGATCACTGGGGGCTGATCCTCCCTGGAGCCTGATAGTTTGGGGTGGTTCTTCAACCACTCGACCATTGTGAGTGAGATACCTATTTATTTATTGTTAATTTTGCACTGTACAAACATATTGCACTAGGTGTTGAATTATTTGTATTACAGAGCCGTGTATTATTTGTTCCAGAAGCTCTGCAAGTATATCAGTCCTTTTTTTATTTATATTGGATATCCCTTGTCTACACATATATGCACATTGGCACTCCACATATTGTGTAAATTTCTTAAAGCACTATAGCACTTTGGTATTATTGCATTGTAATCAAATGTGTTATATGCCCTTCAGATTTTTTAGGTGTGATTAACACTGTATTTTATTTATTGTAAGCGCACTCACCATTCCTTATTACCTATTTAGCACTTAGGAGATCTCACCAGGACTCCCAGTGAGTTGCAGCTATTTGTTTCTATTTATATTGTGTATGCTCGCTATACATATATTTTTTCCTCTTTTTGCGCCATTTAACCTTCCGTCGATATACATGCACTAATTCTACCACCAGTATTTGTCAAACTTTTGGGTAGTCATTTTTTTGTTATTTTTCACGCATATTCTACTTTAGGCATGGATTCTCAGCTCCTGTTAGTGTTACTGCCAAATATGTGTTCAGCAACATCTCATGAGTACTGTGATACCACCCATGTGTGTCGGGTTCTCTGGGGGCTAAAATACCTTATTTAGAGGGTGTGCATTCCAGTTTTCCAACTTGGAATTTTCACAGCTGGTCATGAAGCACCCATGTCCTATTTGGGACATTTGTAAAGCTGGCCAATGTAATTTACCCCCATCAAACTCACCCCCTCTCCCTGTGTTCTTCTCACTTCCTCCCCTCCCTGTGTTCTTCTCACCTCCCCCCTCCCTGTGTTCTTCTCATCTCCCCCCTCCCTGTGTTCTCCTCATCTCCCCCCTCCCTGTGTTCTCCTCATCTCCCCCCTCCCTGTGTTCTCCTCATCTCCCCCCTCCCTGTGTTCTCCTCATCTCCCCCCTCCCTGTGTTCTCTTCATCTCCCCGTGTTCTCTTCATCTCCCCCCTCCCTGTGTTCTCTTCATCTCCCCCCTCCCTGTGTTCTCTTCATCTCCCCCCTCCCTGTGTTCTCTTCATCTCCCCCCTCCCTGTGTTCTCTTCATCTCCCCCCTCCCTGTGTTCTCTTCATCTCCCCCCTCCCTGTGTTCTCTTCATCTCCCCCCTCCCTGTGTTCTCTTCATCTCCCCCCTCCCTGTGTTCTCTTCATCTCCCCCCTCCCTGTGTTCTCTTCATCTCCCCCCTCCCTGTGTTCTCTTCATCTCCCCCCTCCCTGTGTTCTCTTCATCTCCCCCCTCCCTGTGTTCTCTTCATCTCCCCCTCCCTGTGTTCTCTTCATCTCCCCCCTCCCTGTGTTCTCTTCATCTCCCCTTCTCCTCACCCCCATGTTCTTCTTACTCCCCCACCCTCCTCCCTGTTTTCTTCTTACTCCCCCAGTTCGTCTTACTCCCACAGTTCTTCTTACCCCCCCCTGTGTTCTCCTCACCTCCCCTTCCCTGTAACGTGGACGAGCTCCTCTTTGGCCCGCGGTACAGGAGTTTTTGTTTCCTGTACCCGGCAGGACTGACAGGAAGTGCACACTGAGTGTGCACTTCCTATCAGTCCGGCCAGGTACAGGAAACAGATGTTCCTGTACCGCGGACTGCAGAGGAGCTCGGCCACGCTACAGGGAAGGGAAGGTGAGGAGAGAGGCAGTGTGGCAGCCGCCTGAGCGCTCTCTATAGAGCGCTCAGGCAGCTGCAGCATTTAAAGGGCTGGCGATGGGGGCTCAGGGCGCCTAGTCCGCCTTATAGGAAGCGCCGGCCCTGGTGAGGGGTTATTTAGGGATTCCTGCCAGATATCAGTGTTAAAATGTAACTTGCATTAATTTTGAAAAAAATGGTTTGGAAATAGCAAAATGCTACTTGTACTTATTGCTCTACAACTTGCAAAAAAAAAGCTAAGAACGTGTTTACATTTCAAAACTCAGGACAAAATTTAGCAACTATTTAGCACGGATGTGTTTTGGCGGTTGTAGATGCGTAACAGATTTTGGGTTGTCAAAGTTAGAAAAAGTGTGTTTTTTTTTTAAAAAAATTCATCATGTTTTATTTTTTTACAGTAAACTATATGGTATTATGAAAATAATGTTTTTTTTTAGAAAGACAATTTAATGGCGAGAAAAACGGTCTATAATATGTGTGGGTACAATAAATGAGTAAGGGTAAAATTACAGCTAAACACAAACACCGCAGAAATGTAAACACAGCTCTGGTCCTTTTCGGTAAGAAAACTGAAAAACGGTCTGGTCACTATGGGGTTAATGTTAAAACGAGACTAAAACTAAAACTAACAATTCAGTTGACTAAAATTTGACTAAAACGACTTTTTAGTCAAAAGACTATGACTAAAACTAAATTGAAATTTGCCGCCAAAACTAACACTGGATAACTGGCAGATGGAAATAAATGTGGACATTTCTAATATCTTCTATTTAAACACTCGCATTCAAATTCATATTTTATACGTAAATGTCCAGCTGTATAAATGCAATGATACAGATTGTAGAGTCTGACAATAAAAGTATTTTATTATATGATAATGCTCACATGAAATAAAACTCCAATATACATGGGGATGAATTACTCCTCATCCAAATCAGAGATTCTAAACTTGCCCAGACCAATTCTACCTGGGACAAGGTCGGTAGCAGTTTAGTTTAAAAGGGTGGTATTTGATGGGAGATGTTCATCCAGGACACACAATCCAGCTGGCAAACAGTCTTATCATCCAGGTGACGTTCCAGGTCATTTGAAGATTCACATTGCAGCTTTTTAGTTCTATCATGTCATCGTCATCCTCCTCTTGCCTGTTCCTGACTAAAGAAAACGAAAGAAAATAGTTAGTGGCAAACACTAATCTTCTTCCTAGATTAAAACTTAGATCCTAATATTTGCATTCAAATATGGCCCACCGTGAAAGTGACAACATCAGATAAAAAGGAACTTCAAGTCTTTATTTATAATATCCAACGTTTCCACAGAACTGTCCCTGTTAAATACAGTACTGTTCATTTCTGTATTTAATTTTATTTGTCAGACCTCACAAGCACATACTTTTTTAAATATAGGAAATAAGTAAACATAATAGTAAAACGCCTGGGAGGTGACTGTTTCATTAGATGTGCTCAGGTCAGTGTCAGCACAGATTGAGAGCCTTACCTTGCTTTGCTGGTAAAGATGCCCAGGCACACAGGGCCGGTGCAAGGATTTTTGCCGCCCTAGGCAAAAGAAAGATTTGCCGCCATCTCCCCCCCCCCCCCCCAGTGACATCACAATGCCCTACCCATATGATCTGATATATGAACTAACGCCAGTGCTGCACACAGTGTGTGTTTACATTAAAAAGCCTGCAGGGACAAACTATAGACACCAGAACCACTTCATTAAGCTGCAGTGGTTCTGGGGACTAAAGTGTCCCTTTAATGTGAGGTAAATTAGAGATTAGTGTCACTAATAATATACTAGATTGCCTACTTACAACCAGATGAGGATGGTGATGGGCTCTGGCTGCAGTCTGGCTCCAATGGTCTGGTGTAGAACAGGATCTCTGGAGGCTGTTTGTAACTGTGGTCACAAAATTCAATGTTCTGGGAGAACGGCAAGCAGCTCCATTTTTTGGGGCCCCTCACACAGCTCAAGGTGCGTTGAGTGTGTGTAAAATGCATTGTGTTTCTGTGTGTGTGTAAGAGAAGCAATGTGTGTTTGCATGTATGTGTAAGGGATGCATTGTGTGTTTCTGTATATGTGTGCAAAGGATGCATTGTCTTTATGTGTAAGGGTTGCATTGTGTGTGTGTGTGTGTGTGTGTGTGTGTGTGTGTAGTGTGAAAGAGCTCCCTGTCCTGCCCCCTGTCCTATAGAGCTCTCCCTTCCGTCCCTTAGAGATCTCCCCTACCCCTTAGTGGTCACTCATCTCCTCTTCTCCCCTGTCCCTTAGTGGTCTCTACTCTCCTCCCCCCCACCTCCCTTAGTGGTCTCTACCCTCCCCCCACCCTCCCTAGTGGTCTATCCTCCACACACACCCTCCCTCCGTGTTCTCTGCTCTCCCCCCACCCTCCCTTAGCAGTCTCTTCTCACCACCCTCCCCTAGTGGTCTCTCCACCACCCCCTCCCTCCTTTAGTGGTCTCTCCCTCCCCCACTTTCTTCTCAACCCCCCCTCCCTGTGTTCTTATCCCCCCATGTTCTCCTCCCCCTCTCCTCTTGTTCTCCTCTTCTTCCATGTTATCCTCTTCTACCCCTGTAATCTTCTCTTCAATCTCTTCTTCCCCCTAGCTCCCTGTAATCTCTTCTTCCCCCTAGCTCCCTGTAATCTCTTCTTCCTCCCCCCTCCCTTCCTGTAATCTCTTCTCCCCCCTCCCTGTAATCTCTTCTTCCCCCCCTCCCTCCCTGTAATCTCTTCTTCCCACCCCTCCCTCCCTGTAATCTCTTCTTTCCACCCCTCCCTCCCTGTAATCTCTTCTTTCCCCCTCCCTTCCTGTAATCTCTTCTTTCCCCCTCCCTCCCTGTAATCTCTTCTTTCCCCCTCCCTCCCTGTAATCTCTTCTTTCCCCCTCCCTCCCTGTAATCTCTTCTCCCCCCTCCCTGTAATCTCTTCTCCCCCCTCCCTGTAATCTCTTCTCCCCCCTCCCTGTAATCTCTTCTCCCCCCTCCCTGTAATCTCTTCTCCCCCCTCCCTGTAATCTCTTCTCCCCCCTCCCTGTAATCTCTTCTCCCCCCTCCCTGTAATCTCTTCTTTTTCCCCCTACCTCCCTGTAATCTCTTCTTTTTCCCCCTACCTCCCTGTAATCTCTTCTTTCCCCCTCCCTCCCTGTAATCTCTTCTTTCCCCCTCCCTCCCTGTAATCTCTTCTTTCCCCCTCCCTCCCTGTAAACTCTTCTTTCCCCCTCCCTCCCTGTAAACTCTTCTTTCCCCCTCCCTCCCTGTAAACTCTTCTTTCCCCCTCCCTCCCTGTAAACTCTTCTTCCCCCCTCCCTCCCTGTAAACTCTTCTTCCCCCCTCCCTCCCTGTAAACTCTTCTTCCCCCCTCCCTCCCTGTAAACTCTTCTTCCCCCCTCCCTCCCTGTAAACTCTTCTTCCCCCCCTCCCTCCCTGTAAACTCTTCTTCCCCCCTCCCTCCCTGTAAACTCTTCTTCCCCCCCTCCCTCCCTGTAAACTCTTCTTCCCCCCCTCCCTCCCTGTAAACTCTTCTTCCCCCCTCCCTCCCTGTAAACTCTTCTTCCCCCCTCCCTCCCTGTAATCTCTTCTTCCCCCCTCCCTCCCTGTAATCTCTTCTTCCCCCCTCCCTCCCTGTAATCTCTTCTTCCCCCCTCCCTCCCTGTAATCTCTTCTTCCCCCCTCCCTCCCTGTAATCTCTTCTTCCCCCCTCCCTCCCTGTAATCTCTTCTTCCCCCCTCCCTCCCTGTAATCTCTTCTTCCCCCCTCCCTCCCTGTAATCTCTTCTTCCCCCCTCCCTCCCTGTAATCTCTTCTTTCCCCCTCCCTCCCTGTAATCTCTTCCCCCCTCCCTGTAATCTCTTCCCCCCTCCCTGTAATCTCTTCTTTCCCCCTCCCTTCCTGTAATCGCTTCTTCCCCGCCTCCCCCCCTCCCTTTAATCTCTAATTCTCTCCCCCCCCCCCTTTTTCTCCTCACCTTGTAAGATCAGCTTTCACAATAGCTGTATGTCTAACATATATTAATATTTTGTCCTCATTTATGTTTTTGGGTTTGTCTTAAAAATAACTCTACTCAGACATATCAATGTAATATTGTACCTATTTGTAAGTATGTGTCCGCAATGTGGTGAAACACAGTAAGCAGGTTAGCACTTTCCTTGTGCTCCTTGAAGGGAAACAAGAAAGGCATTAGTGCAGGACAAAAATAAAACAAAGACAATATAACAAGAGAACACACAAAAACAAAAGCTAAATTGAGCAGAAAAAAAATAAAAAGATGCTTGAAATTCACATTGAGCATCACATAAAATGTTCTGCCCCTAGAAACATTTGTCAAACCAGAGGTTAAGCTGAGCAGCACTTTTCATGTGAAGAGCAACAGTGTGTATATGCATTATTAAATATAGGAAATAAGCAAACATAATAATAAAATGCCTGGGAGGTGACGATTCCATTTGAAGTGCTCAGGTCAGGGTCAGCACAGATTGAGGTCTGTCTGTCTCTGGGTAACTGAACGGTAGAAATGCCACTACTAAAGCCTTACCTGGCTTTGCTGGTAAAGATGCCCAGGCACATTCGATAGAGGCACAGTATCTGAACCACATAGCTCTAGAAGATTATTTTCTAGATAATTTTGTTCCAGTCCCTACAATTAGTACAATCAGAAAAAAATTTAAACCCTTGCCTCATAAAATACATTTTACAAACAAGATTCTAGCTATCCATGGGGAATTCTGCATACTCAATATGGAATTGAAATATGTTATGGATAAATGTAATATTAGCTTTCACAATAGCTGTATGTCTAACAGATATTAATATTTTGTCCTAATTTATGTTTTGGGGTTTGTCGTAAAAATAACTCTACTCAGACTTATCATTGTAATATTGTACCTGTTTGTAAGTATGTGTCCGCAATGTGGTGAAACACAGTGAGCAGGTTAGCACTTTCCTTGTGCTCCTTGAAGGGAAACAAGAAAGGCATTAGTGCAGGACAAAAATAAAACAAAGACAAAATAACAAGAGAACACACAAAAAAAAAAGATAAATTAAACAAAAAAAAAAAAAGATGCTTGAAATTCACATTGAGCATCACATAAAATGTTCTGCCCTTGGAAACACTTGTCAAACCAGAGGTTAAGCTGAGCAGCACTTTTCATGTGAAGAGCAAAAGCATGTATATGCTTTATTAAATATAGGAAATAAGCAAACATAATCGTAAAACGCCTGGGAGGTGACGGTTCCACTTTAAACGCTCAGGTCAGGGTCAGCACAGATTGAGGTCTGTCTTTCTCTGGGTAACTGAACGATAGAAATGCTACTACTAGAGCCTTGCCTGGCTTTGCTGGTAAAGACGCGTTCGATAGAGGCGCAGTATCTGAACCACAAAGCTCTAGAAGATTATTTCTTAGATACTCTTGTTCTAGTCCCTCCAATCAGCTCTTCCTAAAGTTATAAAAAAAAAGAAAAGAAAAAAAAATGACAAAAAAAATCATTAACCTATGCCTCATAAAAAACATTTTACAAACATGATGCTAGCTATCCATGGAGAATTCTGCATACTCAATATGGAATAGGAATATGTTATGGATAAATGTAAGATTAGCTTTCACAATAGCTGTATGTCTAACAGAAATTTCAAACAGATATTAATATTTTGTCTTCATTTATGTTTTTGGGTTTGTTTGCTTTTTGTCTTAAAAATAACTCTACTCAGACATATCAATGTAATATTGTACCTGTTTGTAAGTATGTGTCCGCAATGTGGAGAAACACAGTAAGCAGGTCAGCACTTTCCTTGTGCTCCTTGAAGGGAAACAAGTAAGGCATTAGTGCAGGATAAAAATAAAACAAAAAGACAAAACAAGAGAACATAAAAGATAAATTAAATTTAAAGGGACACTTTAGGCATCCAGACCACTGCAGCTAATTAAAGTAGTCTGGGTGCTGTGACCCTTTTGCACTTAGTGATGCAATGTAAAATGTAGTTCCAGAGACTTGCAATGTTTACATTGCAGCTCTAAGTCTGCCCTCAGTGGCAGTCTACCAGACAGCCACTTGCGGAGCTTCTGGAGTCCAATCTGACTTTTGGTCCGTTATCTGACGCTGGACGTCCTCACGGACCTCCAGTGTCAGATTTTTCCCATTGAATAATGAAAAATAATGCCATTGAAAATAATGCTTTCCTATGGGGAGGTCTAATGCGCGCACGCGGCCATTGCCGCGCGTGCTCATTAGGTCTCCCCGCCGGCTGACGTCGACAAGGACGAGCGTGGACAGAGCCTGACCCAGAACCGAGGGACATTGGCGCTGGATTCAGGTAAGAGGCTGACGTGGGGTGGGGGGCACTCCAGAATTCTACAGTGCCAGGAAAATGGCTTTGTTTTCGTAGCACTGGAGAATCCCTTGTAAAAAAAAAAAAAAGCAAGACACTTGAAATTCATGTTGAGCATCACATAAAATGTGCTTTCCTTGGAAAGACTTGTCAAAGTAGAGGTAAAGCAGGGCCACACTTTTCATTTTGTTTATTAAATATAGGAAATAAGTAAACATAAAAGTAAAATGCCACGGAGGTGAGGGTTCCACTTTAAAGGTGCACTATAGTGGTCCGGGTGCAATGTCCGTCGGTTCAATAATTGTAATTATTGCAGTTGTTGATAAACTGCAATAATTACATTGCAGGGATAACTCCATCTCTAGTTGCTATCTACCAGACAGCCACCAGAGACGCTTCCGGGTCCTTAGACGGCTTTTAGTCACCTAACTAACTAACACTGGATGTCCTCACGCTGTGCATGAGGACATTCAGGGTCTGCTAAAATCCCAGAGGAAAGCATTGATAGCTATAGCGATCGCCGCCAGTGCACTTTAGGTCCCCAACGTCGGGGTAGGAGGAGCAGAGGCGGAGCCTGACACACCACTGAGGGACATCGGCGCTGGAGTCAGTTAACCCTTTCTGGGCTGCTGAGGGGCAGCATGTGGGATAGGGGCACTATAGGTTACTATAGTGATAGGAATACAACTCTGTATTCCTAGCACTACAGTTTCCCTTTAAGCGCTCGGTTCAGGGTCAGCACAGATTGAGGTCTGTCTGTCTCTGGCTAACTGAGCAGTAGAAATACTACTACCAGTCTTACCTGGCTTTGATAGTAAAGATGCCTCAGGAAGAATCGAACCACAAAGCTCCAAAACATTCTTTTCTAGATCCTCTTGTTCTAGTCCCTCCAATCAGCTCGTCCTAAGGTTATTAACAAAAAAGCAAGAAAAAATGGTCGCATATGGCCACATAAAATACATTTTACAATCAAGATGCTAGCTATCCATGGAGAATTCTACATATGCAATATGGAATAGGAATGTATTATGAATAAACATTAGATTAGCTTTTACAATAGCTGTAAGAAAAGTCTAACAGATATTAACATTTTGTCTTTATTCATATTTTTGGGGTTGTCTGTAAGACAGAAAGCAGACAAATCATTGTAATATTGTACCTGTTTTTGGTTTTGTGTCAGATTCGGGTGCATCCTAGTGCCACTATAGCCGATCCAGTTCTGCGCAAAGTTGTTGGTAGGTGGACGAGAAGCCAGTGATGATGTTTAATAGCTCACTGGAACCGTACAGAACAGTAGGCTGTGGATCAACTTGTCTCATGCTTCCAGAGGCCGTGCTAGAGTCCCTGGTTACACATAATCCCTGTCTCCTGATGTCTTTGGGAACTCTTTCGCTGCTTTGATGAAATATTTTAGATGGACGGACTGAATTATACCCAAATTTTTGTGTGCAGTCTTTTTTACTAAATTGCCTGAGCGTCATCACATGATCCACGGGTCTGCTTGACTGCAATGGCGGCAGCTTTTGCTGATACAGTGCCGAAGGTACACTACTGCTGGATTTTTTATCTGACAGCTTTGTTGATAGAAGATGGCGAGGCTGAATATTATCCAAATGTTTGCATGTTACTAAATTGGGCAATCTCTGTCTCTCCACCTCCTTGGAAACTCTTTCACTGCTCATGTGAGAAGTTTTAGATGGAATGACTGACTTATTTGTCTGCAGTGATGGCTGCTTTTGCCCACGCAGCACAGAGTGTTGCCCAACACCAACACTGCTGGCTTTTGGATCTGACATCTTTGCTGCATGCAGATGGAGAGGCTGAATCTTATTAAGGGGTTTGCATGTCCTCACATCCTTGGGAGTTCTACTTTGGGATGGACTGCCTTGACTGAGTGCCATCTCAGGGATGTTTGTCCGCAGTAGGGGCAGCTTTCGCTCATACAGCGCATAGTGTTGGGCAAGTCCACTACTGCTGGATCCCGGCTTTGACGGCTTCTTTGTAAAAAGATGAGAAGCCAGCATGCTATTAAAGGATTTGTATGTCAGGAAATTGCTATATTTCTTCCATGTATCCTTGTTGGGGAAGATTCGAATAAAACAGCCTCTTCTCTCTTCCTCCTCCTTGACCTCACGAATTATCTTCATCCTCTCTTGGAAGAGGGCGGTTTCGGTCTGTCCAGCCGCTGTCTTTTGATAACCTTCTTTCACTTTTGCACTTATTATGGGCCCTTTGTCCATATTCTGCTGGGTATTTTGACACTGCACACCAATTAATGTCAGCGTGTCTGCAAGCAGATTTGCCTTGATTTTTAATTCAAGGGGACCATCAGAAACCAGAGACGGCATTAGATTAACTTCCAACAGCCAGGGCTTTAAGGTTTCATCTACTAGGACATCAAAGCCGTACAATTCAAAACACTTTCTTCTGTCAGCGAGCGTTCCTTGCAACACTGAGGCAATAGAGCCTTCCGCCGATATTATGCTTTTAATAACAAGCTCTTCTATTTTAGACATGAGCGTGGCTGTGTCTTTTCCCAATTCCTTTAGGTGACGCAGCAATGCACCCATGCTCCATAAACTGCCGTGATTTTCCACTTCCGGATTTGTGGATCTCACATAGTTTGCATTTGCTTTGTTTATGCTGGTGTTGGTCAAATGCATATATTGATTTTTCATGTTCTCCTCCGTTGGTTTATATTGATTAGTGGCAAACCTTGTCAGACCCTCTTCATATAGGTAAATAATTAGTGGATCATATGACGTGACCAGTACATAGAGGCGTAGGTCAAATTTAAATCCGTCAACAAGAAGTGGATTTTTTATGTAACGAGAGACTAGGAGTGTTTCCCTTCTGTTTATTTGAGAGAAGGAATTGATAATCTGAATTCCGCGTCCTTGACAGGCAGAGACAGGCTTTGAGATCCAGGGGCCTTGATCCTTGGAAATAACTTTGCGGAATTCCTTGTTATCATTGGGAAGTACATAACTCTGGGGTAGGAAGTTGTAAGTCTGGGCCCCATGTTTCTTCTGCAGGGTTTGAATGTTTTTGCAGAGTAGATCCTTGCGTCCCAACTGCATAGAATTGGGGAAGTGGTTGATTTTCTGAAATTTGGAAAGATTTGCCAAGACAGAAGCATTAATGTATGGTCCTGTCCACATCAAATTGAAATTGCTACTGCTGGTTTCCACTTTCTGAAACCCATGAGCAGATAGCATTGTGCTGACCGGGCTATTCCCGATACGAGCCATCTTGTATGCCAGTTGGTAGTGTTCTCCCACCTCACGCAGGCATACCATTCCAGTTGCGCCTTCTGCTTGAAATTTCACCACTGGCGTTTTTTCTGAACCCCCAGTCCATATTATGCAGGGGTGGTGTTCTTTCTCCTGGCGCTCAGAGGGTTCACCCTTCTTAGGCTGTTGTCCAGCCATGATTATATATTTAGCTGGTATCAATATCTGTGTAATACCAAATAATGAATTTGCTACTGCTCTCTTAGCCTCCTGTTCAGTTGGCTGCTATGCAGTGCAATGACTAAGTGGAGCAGTAGCAGCACAGTCAGCTAAGAGGAGCATCGTGATGTCAGAGCAGCACTGTGAGGTCAGATGAGCATTGGGAGGCCAAGTAAGAGATTTGCAGAGTTTTCCCAATAAGGTTTCAGTTCAAAGTATAGCCCCAATATCAGATTATCCTAAAATTGCATTAACATTGACGTTGCCTCAAAGATATACAGCCGATATGCTTAAATTATTCTTCGTCTTCAATAAAAATGAGTTTGCGGTTTTTTGCTTTAAATCACTGAAGTGGTTGTGGTCGCCGGAGTAAACTGTTCATATTGATTATCTTTTTTTTTTTTTTTTTTATGTATGTAAAAAAAAATGTTTCTCCTAAAACAGATTTTTCATTAGAAGTAAGAAGGTAGATAGCCTGGTGAACACAGTGTAAGCAAATACTCACTGTTGTTCTTCACTTGAAAAGTGCTGCCCTGCTTAACCTCTGATTTGACAAGTCTTTCCAAAGGCAGCTCAACGTGAATTTCAAACGTCTTGCTTCATTTTTTCAGTTTCATTTCTCTTTTATTTTCCTGTGTTCTCTTGTTGTGTTTTCTTTTTTAATGTTTTTCTTGCTTTGATGCCTTTCTTGTTACCCTTCAAGAAAAGTCTTAGTCTGCTTTCTGTGTTTCACCACACTGCAGGCAGGCACTTTCCCTGTGCTGCCTTTTTAAAGACGGTTTACATTAATTTTGTTTCACTGAACATGTCACTCTGCACATGAAATGTGCTGCCCTGCTTGACTTTAGGTGCAACACGTCTTTTCAATGGCATTATTTTTCATATGCAGGTTCAGTCAGCTTTGCTTGAATAGTTGTTTTATTTTTAGGTTAGCATTGATTTTTAATTGCTATTTGTGTGTTTTATTTGCTGTGTTGCTTTTTTGTTTCCCTCTATGAAGCCTGCTTATTGTGTTTCACCACATTGAGAGCAGGCTGTTTTCCTGTGTGTCTCCTCGAGTACAATTAAAATCTCTTCTCCATGTTGTATTTAGTTCTTTTCCAAGTGATACTGTTGCTTTGCACATGAAATGTTCTGCCCTGACTAACTTCAGCTGCTACTTGTCCATGGAGGTGCATCATATTCCTTTTTTTTTTAGTCTAAAACCAGAACTTTATCTTGCATAACATCAAGAACCAAAACAAACAGTTCTGCAG
The DNA here is from genome assembly GCF_036172605.1 of Pelobates fuscus. NCBI lineage: Eukaryota > Metazoa > Chordata > Amphibia > Anura > Pelobatidae > Pelobates > Pelobates fuscus. Next base: position 319,276,960 of record NC_086321.1, on the reverse strand, counting down.
ACAAACACAATACCACTCTCCTCAGGGAGATTTCTGGGTCTCTTACAACGGGCAGGAGAGCCTTAGGAGCACAGCGCTCCCTCCTACCAGGCATTCTGTGTAGCGTGCCCTAGCAGAGCAGTGTGCAGCGCGGTACAGAAACTTATGTTTCCTGTACCCGGCCGGACTGAAAGGAAGTGCACACTGAGAGAGCACTTTTTGTCAGTCTCGTCGGGTACAGAAGACTGAATCTCCTGTACCGCGGTGCGCACTGCTCCACTCTGCCAAGCTACTAGGAGACACAGCGGGAAGCGGGGACCAAGGAGGGGAGTGAGAGAGGGGCACTAAGGGACAGGGGACACACTATGGGACGAGGGTGGGTGTTAAGGATACCTATGGGACGAGGGGTGGTAAGGATCGCTATGGGGTAGGGGGGGACGAAAGGAACACTATGGGGGAGGATGGAAAGGAAAACTATGTAAGGGGTGTGGTAAGGAACACTATGGACAGGGGAGGCGGGGTTAAGAACATTATGGCGACAGGGGACGGGGTGAAGAACACTAGGGGGGAGAAGAGGAACATTAAGGGAAGGAACACTGGGGTATGCGGGGACCACTAAAAGAGAAGGGAGAGGAACAGGGGAATGGGGGTGGGGGGCACTAAGAGACAGGTAAGGGAAACTAACTAATAGCTCTTGACAAAGGCGCAATGCTGGCGCCGAAACGCGCGTTGAGCTCCACCATAACCACTGGGTTTTAACGTTAGATCGTCTAAACTGCTTTTTGTGCATAGCAATAGGTGGGGATGCCTGGAATACTATTGTTAGGTTTCTAACTTATATTAGGAATTACTATCCATGGCTATTAGTTAGTTTCAAGTTCGCAAGACAGAGTCTACATTAGACTAATTATCTGCTAAATGCAACAGACGTGCTGTATCTTTCTCTAACTGGTTTGCAACATAGTTAGATTAGAACATTTAAAGCTTAACATCTGTAGTGGGACAGTGATAGTGTGTCTCTGGCTTAAAACATAACTACTCAGTTAGACCAGACAGCCTCACAGGTCTATCTCTGTTAGCTTAAGTCTATCATTATATTGCTGCATTGGGGTATTGGGGTATTGGGACAGTGGGTGGAATTTCTACCAGCAACTGTAGAAGTGCTTTATCACTTCTTTACTCTCACTATACACCCCTAACCCTTTGCAAGACTCTGCTCAATTCTAAGTACTATACCTTATAGGGACATATATATCTGTCCTATTCTATTGAGGTAACTTTATCTTGAAAACTACTCTATAACTCCTCTAATTCACACCGTGAATACTTTGACTAATGAAACATTGTTGCATGTAATAGCAACAATTTATACGTATTTCAGCTATTAATCAAAGAGCAACTTGGTGTGCTGCACATTCTATTTAGACAGCAGGAACAATAGACGGTTCCTTTACACTGTATATATTTCACTGTTTATACACTTTTTTTCACTACAATTGTAGATTATACTAGCTTTAGTGTAACTATAATCTTAATTTTATTAATGACAGGAGGCGAATATTTGCTTAAGTCTCTCTTTACTAGAACTCCACAGCAGCACATTAACATAGAGAGATAAACACCAAAGACAAAAACATAAGGTATCTATATACCACTGCAAATTTGTCTTAGGTATAAGATATTGGGCACTTCTACAATTAATAGTTAAACCTGATTTATTAACATATTAATCAATTTGGAGCTGCCTTCTTTACCTGATTCTATTATATGGATTTAAGTCCTATAAATTAGTGGCTGTTTTTTCGCCACCCTTGGACCCGTTGCCACGGTGGCCACAGACACACGTATTTCAGGTGTGAGATATTTGGCACTTCAGGTTGAGTCATTTTTTTGTTTATTAACATACCTATTGATCTGACGTTGCCCTCTCTACTTGCCTCTAACATACGGAGTGCTGTTTATAAGCATACAGCTTAGTTTACAGGTACAACTAAGAGGGATGTGCATTCTGGCTCATATACTATTTCAGGGTTGCCCTTACTACTAGCAGCACCTGTCTATACCATATACCAGATGCACTCACTCTATAGGTAGACATTTTTCTTTTTCCGTCCCTATTATCTCCAATATATAGAGGAGTGACCTCCTCCATTATTCAGATTTATCTCAATAACCTATTGACACTAGGCATTCGCCACAATTCATTGCACTATACCAAGTAAGACTCCATCTACGACCTAGACCCCTAGAGGGCAGCACTGTTTTTCCTCACTTCTTTACTGTTTTTCTGTTGTCTATATGTATTTCTATATTAAAGTTTTTTTATTTTTCTTGTGATCCAGTATAAACATGGTAATTGAGCCATATACTCCTCTGCATGGGCACACCTCTAGTTAATGTGTGTTGGAGGCTGAATTCATTCTCCCTTCCAGCAACTTTTGACATTTGGGGATCCTTTTTTTGATTTACTGCTCTGGGTTATGCCCATTTCGTTGCCCATTTAGTCCTATTTGTGACTCGAGGGTTGGACGTTGTCTAACCCTTCAGCCATTTTTTTCTATATTATAAGGTATCTATATAAGGCTCCTCCTAAGCCACCATTTCCTCTTTCACGCTGCGACAACGTAACGTACACAACAATGACAATAACTAAATAAAGAAAAATTCACAACATAACGGTGAATGTCATCTGGAAAAACTTTGGATAATGGATGAACTTGATCTTTATCCTGCCAAACGGCCGATCCTATGAACTGAAGTCGAACCATTAAACTGAAACGAAATAAACAGAATCGAAAACACTGATTAGTGAACGAAATGTACTGATAAAACATAAATCCCACGATCCAGTACTGATAGAATAAAGACACGAAATCCATACTAATGACCGTCAATACAGTATAACATGCACTTCCCACAACATCACCCCAGACTAACCAACCTAGCCCAGATAATCAGACAAATCAACAGAAATACAATCAATGCAATCCATCCAAAACAAGGGGGGGAAGAAATCAAATTGGGTGGGAAATATTCGCCTCCTGTCATTAATAAAATTAAGATTATAGTTACACTAAAGCTAGTATAATCTACAATTTTATAGCATGACAGGAGGCTTCATATTTGCTTTTTTAACGCTCCGACAGCAAAGCAAAAGAAGCATGTTCCGACGGTCTAAAGTAAAATAGGCGAAAAAAACTCTACACGGGACCCGTCCGCCGAACGCAAAATGTCCTGAAGGGAAGCGCTCGCCAAAAAAGCTCCGGAAGCTGCGGCGCCCCTAACCAAAGACGCTCCGAAGGTCGCATCCACGCCCGCCAGAGCCAAAAGACATCTTATCCATTGCGCCAGTGCCTTTGCTACACGAAGCTTAGGCGAGTCCTAGAAGTAAGGGCATGATACAACCGTCGATTCCGACTTGGTACGTCTAAGCACCTTGACTGAGATCCCCTCTGGAGAAAAACGAGAAAGCGCCGACATCGAAGGCCCGGACATCCGAAACACGTCTGAACGAGACCAGACACAACAAGAGGGCAAATTTCGCTGAAAGCTGGCAAAGAGAAAGGTCCTGGTTATCAGGCCAATTCCGAAAGAACGCCAAAACCAAACGCACGTCCCAGAGGGAAGAATACTTGGGCGCCGGAGGGTGCACCAGTCTCATTCCACGCAGGAGCCTGCAGACTAGCGGATCCTGGCCGATGGGGGAAAAACTCGAAGCGGGACATGTGCCGTCGAGATAGCTGATCTAACCACGATAACCGAGCGATATGACCGACCCAGGTCAAAGAGATGAGACAAGAAATTCAGCACGCTAGATACAGGACCCGTAAAGGGATCGGTATCTCGTTCCAAGCACCAGCGACACCAGGAGCTCCATGTTGAGAGATAACACCTTCTCATCCCAGAGGCCCAGGAATCCCAGAGAAGGCCACTAGCCGACTGCGATAACGCCTCGACATTCCAGGCACCCCTGAAAGAGTCCAGGGTCATCCAGAATATCGCCTTGCTGATCCAGGCGGATATATGCAGGAGGCACCAGCTCAATCCGGCCTGCACGTCCGAGGCCAGGGAGATCATCTGGTCCTAAGAGGGTCTCTTGCGTAGAGAGTGCGCCTTCAGCCGCTGCATGGCCCTGTAATGTAGTGGGCCCGGGTATAACGCCTGTATCGAGGCCAAGAGGAGACCCACCACGCGAGCCAACCTCCGGAGGGGAGTCCGGTCTTGTCGAAAACACGTCTGATCTCCTTCCAAATGGCCGTTATCTTCGCCACAGGCAGGCGGAGAATGCCGTCTTGCGCAACGACTACGAAACCCAAGAATTCCCCCGTCTGCGCAGGCTCCAAGGCCGATTTCTTCAGAATGACCACGAACCCCAGGCATTCCAACGAGGAAAACGCAGAGCGCGTCCGAAATCTGAGCCCGGCGGGGTCCTCGCAAAGATAAGCAAGTCGTCCAGATAGATGATGCAGCGTACGGCCTCTGATCTGAATTGGGTGACCACCGGTTTCAGGAGCTTGGTGAAGCACCAAGGGGCAGAGCTGAGGCCGAAGGGGAGGCATGGGAATTGGTACGGAGAGTCTTTCCATACGAATCAGAGGGAACTGCGACAGGCCCCGTCCACCGGGACGGAGAGGTAAGCGTCTTCTAGGTCCAGTCTCGTGACCCAGTCTACTGGCCAGAGAAGGCATCTAAGAAGGTGAATGCCCTCCATCTCGAAGTGGTTGTATACCACGAAGGCGTTCATTTCTCCTAAATTGATCACTGGACGGAATTCTACATACTTCTCCCTTACCAGGAGAAAATCGAGCTGACGAAACCCCCAAATCCGGGGCCTGTAGGACCGCGCCTTTGGCTAGCGGAGCTCGAACTTCCACCTCCAACAAGGGCTGTTGGCCTCTTGTGATGACGGGGATCCTCGGGCATCCAACCTGTGTAGGGGAAGAGTGGAAGTCTGTGACCTAACTCCGCACTGTCCCAAGGACCCATACGTCTGAAGGTAACCGTGGGCGGAAGACCTTCCCGATCGAAGACTTCGCTTTGTCCCGGGAGGTAAACAGAATAACCTGTTTCTGCAGTTCCTCAACGAAAGGCTCCCTGAACAGCAGACCTTTAGCCAGGGGACCCACATCTTCGGCTCCCAAATCCGACAGCTTGTTGTCCATATGGAAGAGTGCCGTCTTCCTGGGTTTCGTGCAAAGGGCCACAGTGGCACTGCCCAGCAGGCAAATGGAACGAAGTGCCCAGTCCCTCATGGTGGCTGGGTCCAGAGCCCTACCTTCTACGAAGGCCTCGTCTGTTAGGGCCAACATCCGGGGTAACCGCCACCCTGTCCGGCAGTACCGGTCTGGGGCATTCCGCCCGCAGCTTCTTGCAGGCCTCACTTCCAAGGGGTCTACGGACCCAGTAGCGCACGAATTGTGCTAAGTGGTCGGGCAGTGACTAGTCCGAGGACCTGGGGCGTCGGATAGATTGAGGCTTTAACAGAGGTTCTCCAGTAGTGCCCAAAAGGGTATCGTCCCCCAACATTGTCGTGGGGGCCCTAGTCGGTGGCGCGTCTTCCTCTTCCCAGCGTCCACCGGGACCCTCGCCAAGGTCCTCAACCCAAACATTTTCTCCATCTGAGGGAGGCTGGTCTGCCCGCCACACATCCAGCGCGGCCAAGGTGGGGGGGTAAGGAGGCCTCCTCCCCTGCGCCCGATAGGCGGTGGCGCCTGGCCGGCGAGGTTGTCAACCTCAAACCACGTCACTTCGCCGGAGTCTTGCCCGTCCGGGAGCGTGGTTCAGGGTCTTCACCCTTTCAATAGCGCGTTCGCGCACTTGCCTGCTCTCGCACCTGAGAGTCTGACTCATCCGAGTCTTCTGCCAAATGAGGGGTTCCACACACACCCCTGTCCGTATGTGGTTGAGGGAGGGCCCTAGCCAGGGCTTTTTCAACAGATGCGGTCACAGCCTCCTTAAGTAAAGCCTGCAAATTCTGCTCCTGTGCAGAGGCGTCCATAAAGTCTGAGTCTATGATACTTGATACCTACGAAGCTAGAAAACAGGTATCATTAGCAGGCAAAAGGGGCAGCACCCCTAGTGTTGGCAGAGGCAAGTAATAATGCATGCAGGCTCAACAAACCGTATCCAGGGTATGGAGCCACCAGTCCAATAGCATGCATAGTATGGCACAGACAAAGCAGGCCAATCATGGGGCACAGACAAAGCAGGCCAATCAAGGGGCACAGACAAAGCAGGCCAATCAAGGGGCACAGACAAAGCAGGCCAATTATAAAGGCACAGACAAGGCAGGCCAGTATAAGGGTACGGGCGGTACCGACCCAGAGGTATAATGCAGGCGGAAACCTAGATCCTTTTAGACATGTAGTAGAATCTTGACTATTAGGATGCACGGTAGAGACGAAGCTGGGTCCTTATAGGCAAGGTTCTTCAAGATAGCGAAACACTTTAGTTTTGATATGGTTGTGCCTAATCCATTAGGCCATAAAATACGAGAGCCATGCTCAACCACCCAGATGGGGCCTGAACCCACAATCCCTGGCTTTGGACGCCAGTGCGACCTCCATCAGGCAACTGAGGCTTGATTAGAGCAGTCCTAGTTCAATAAGTGGGTAAGGACACCAGGCAGGGACACCTGCAGGAGGCACGCAGTGCCATGTGGAAGTCAGGAAAACCAGTAAACCGTAAAACCATGTCCATAGAAAAAAATGCAGGGCAAGCACACATGCAAAGAATCGAAAACTAAGGTCTAATGCTTAGTTACTTGGGGAGGTGAGGGGGATTGAATCTGCGACCCTCATATATTGGGCATAATTTATGATGCAAGGGCTCACAGAGCTGCCTCACATGGACAGAAAAGAAAGCTGTCACCAAAAAATACGCACCCCCAAACAGCCCAGAAGATGGGGAAACACACCGGACCAGCTAGTCACTGTACCTTTAATAAGGCAGTGACGCGTGCGGCTAACACAGTGGAGAGCCGCGCACCCACTGCCCGACCACGCGGTCGCGGGGAAGGTGACCGGGAGCGGAGGCTCCCGCGGCAAATGAGTAGATCCCTGCTCCGTCCCCACTCTGATAACAGTGTTAGCGAGTGAGCGGGGACGCGGGCAGGGTAAAGAACAAAACGGGGATTCCCGCTCGGCGGACGAAGCTGGCGGGAATCAAAGGCAACACACGAGGGACCGCAGGAGTCTTTCTCCGCGGTCCCGGCGGTCGGCACGGGGAGCGGTCGGAAGACCGCTTCTCGGCGACCACCACGGCCAATAAGCCAGAGGAAACAGAACAAACAATAAAGCCAACAGGGTAAAACAAAACTCCCAAGGAGAAAACAGGCACAAAGAAATAAACACATGGCAAACTGTCAGTAATCTGTATAACTAAACACATGGCAAACTGTCAGTAATCTGTATAACTAAACACATGGCAAACTGTCAGTAATCTGTATAACTAAACACATGGCAAACTGTCAGTAATCTGTATAACTAAACACATGGCAAACTGTCAGTAATCTGTATAACTAAACACATGGCAAACTGTCAGTAATCTGTATAACTAAACACATGGCAAACTGTCAGTAATCTGTATTACTAAACACATGGCAAACTGTCAGTAATCTGTATTACTAAACACATGGCAAACTGTCAGTAATCTGTATAACTAAACACATGGCAAACTGTCAGTAATCTGTATAACTAAACACATGGCAAACTGTCAGTAATCTGTATTACTAAACACATGGCAAACTGTCAGTAATCTGTATAACTAAACACATGGCAAACTGTCAGTAATCTGTATAACTAAACACATGGCAAACTGTCAGTAATCTGTATAACTAAACACATGGCAAACTGTCAGTAATCTGTATAACTAAACACATGGCAAACTGTCAGTAATCTGTATAACTAAACACATGGCAAACTGTCAGTAATCTGTATAACTAAACACATGGCAAACTGTCAGTAATCTGTATAACTAAACACATGGCAAACTGTCAGTAATCTGTATAACTAAACACATGGCAAACTGTCAGTAATCTGTATAACTAAACACATGGCAAACTGTCAGTAATCTGTATAACTAAACACATGGCAAACTGTCAGTAATCTGTATAACTAAACACATGGCAAACTGTCAGTAATCTGTATAACTAAACACATGGCAAACTGTCAGTAATCTGTATTACTAAACACATGGCAAACTGTCAGTAATCTGTATTACTAAACACATGGCAAACTGTCAGTAATCTGTATTACTAAACACATGGCAAACTGTCAGTAATCTGTATTACTAAACACATGGCAAACTGTCAGTAATCTGTATTACTAAACACATGGCAAACTGTCAGTAATCTGTATTACTAAACACATGGCAAACTGTCAGTAATCTGTATTACTAAACACATGGCAAACTGTCAGTAATCTGTATTACTAAACACATGGCAAACTGTCAGTAATCTGTATTACTAAACACATGGCAAACTGTCAGTAATCTGTATTACTAAACACATGGCAAACTGTCAGTAATCTGTATTACTAAACACATGGCAAACTGTCAGTAATCTGTATTACTAAACACATGGCAAACTGTCAGTAATCTGTATTACTAAACACATGGCAAACTGTCAGTAATCTGTATTACTAAACACATGGCAAACTGTCAGTAATCTGTATTACTAAACACATGGCAAACTGTCAGTAATCTGTATTACTAAACACATGGCAAACTGTCAGTAATCTGTATTACTAAACACATGGCAAACTGTCAGTAATCTGTATTACTAAACACATGGCAAACTGTCAGTAATCTGTATTACTAAACACATGGCAAACTGTCAGTAATCTGTATAACTAAACACATGGCAAACTGTCAGTAATCTGTATAACTAAACACATGGCAAACTGTCAGTAATCTGTATAACTAAACACATGGCAAACTACCAGTAATCTGTATAACTAAACACATGGCAAACTGTCAGTAATCTGTATAAATAAACACATGAAAAAAAAACTATCAGTATTGTAAAGGAAACATTCACCAAAGAAAAAAGAGCCAGAAAGGCACATAAATCTCACAACCAAGCATAGTTCATAACAATCATAAATAAATCACTAAATCCCAAAGCCACCCACAAGAAGCAGGAGGCAGAGGTACTCTGACCTGTACTGATGCAGAGCAGCAAAGAAAGAGGAAATGGTGGCTTAGGAGGAGCCTTATATAGATACCTTATGTTTTTGTCTTTGGTGTTTATCTCTCTATGTTAATGTGCTGCTGTGGAGTTCTAGTAAAGAGAGACTTAAGCAAATATGAAGCCTCCTGTCATGCTATAAAATTTTTTTGTGTATTTCTATACTTTTTCCTCAAGAGGAACCATTAAAAATTGAATTTTAAATTTCATATATTCACCTATGTTCTATACTAGCAATTCGCTTTAGACTAATGAACAATTTGTATCTTTGGGTATAGAGATTGCTAACTGGGAGGACCTTACTGTATTCCCAGTTTTCAATCTCTTCATCTTCTATAATACTTTTATGTACATTGTTTTATGTGTCCTGATGAAAACTCCGTCCGGTAGCTGAAACGTTGACCGATCTGGATTGACTGCTAATAAATCGAATCAGAAAGCCTAGAGTGCCGGTATTTTTGAAATTATATATATATATATATATATATATATATATATATATATATATATACAAGGAAGTCTGGCACTCTATCATTACATGTTTCAAAACAATCAACCTCGGTGCTGCACAGCGTGGTATATAGATAGTGATGTACCGAACTGTCCGCCGGCGAACAGTTCCCGGCGAACTTAGCGTGTTCGCGTTCGCCACGGCGGGCGGACACATGCGCAGTTCGATCCGCCCCCTATTCGTCATCATTGGGCAAACTTTGACCCTGTGCCTCTCGGTCAGCAGACACATTCCAGCCAATCAGCAGCACTCCCTCCCTTCCACACCCTCCAACCTCCCTCCCAGCATCCATTTTCGATTCATTCGGAAGATGCATGCTTAGTGAGAGGAGGGAAAGTTTAGCTGCTGCTGATTAGATAGGGAAATTGATAGCTAGGCTAGGGTATTCAGTGTCCACTACAATCCTGAAGGACTCATCTGATCTCTGCTGTAAGGACAGCACCCCAAAAAGCCCTTTTTAGGGCTATAACATCAGGCTGCTTTTTTTTTTTTTTTTTCCTGTGTAATGTAATTGCAGGTGCCTGCCTGCCAGCTTCTGTGTGAGGTTCACATTGGATACTGTGCCTATTTGCCCAGTGCCACCACTCATATCTGTTTTAACAATTGGTTAAGCTTTACATTTAAAATAAATATTTTTTTTTCACTGTAATAGAAGAGCAGTTGCCTGCCTGCCAGCTTCTGTGTGAGGTTGGATGCCTTGCCCATTTGCACAGTCAGTGCCACCACTCATATCTGTTTTAACAATTGGTTAAGCTTTAGATTTAAAATAAATAATTTTTTTTCACTGAAATAGAAGAGCAGTTGCCTGCCTGCCAGCTTCTGTGTGAGGTTCACATTGGATACTGTGCCCACTAGCCCAGTGCCACCACTCATATCTGTTTTAACAATTGGTTAAGCTTTACATTTAAAATAAATATTTTTTTTTCACTGTAATAGAAGAGCAGTTGCCTGCCTGCCAGCTTCTGTGTCAGGTTGGATGCCTTGCCCATTTGCACAGTCAGTGCCACCACTCATATCTGTTTTAACAATAGCTTAAGCTTTAGATTTTAAAGAAATCATTTTTTTTCACTGTAATAGAAGATCAGTTAGTTGTCTGCAAGCGTCTGGGTGTCAGGCCTACTTCAGCGTGTGCTCTTCAGACCTGTACCAGCGTGCTTTGACAGTTGCCAATCATATCTGGTGTCTCTTTAGCGTGCTTTTACAAAGAAAAAAGGTTTCCAGTGTAAGCTAATAGCAGACAGCCAGTGTCCTTCAAGCGGCTCTGTCAGGCCTTCCTTCAGCGTGTGCCCTGCACAACCCTGCCAGCGTGCTTTGACAGTTGCCACTCATATCTTGTGTCTCTATAGCGTGCTTTTACAACCAAAATTTTGTTTCCACTGTAATAGAAGAGCAGTTGCCTGCCTGCCAGCTTCTGTGTGAGGTTCACATTGGATACTGTGCCCACTAGCCCAGTGCCACCACTCATATCTGTTTTAACAATTGGTTAAGCTTTAGATTTAAAATAAATATTTTTTTTTCACTGTAATAGAAGAGCAGTTAGTTGTCTGCAAGCGTCTGTGTTTCAGGCCTACTTCAGCGTGTGCTCTGCAGACCTGTGCCAGCATGCTTTGACAGTTGCCACTCATATCTTGTGTCTCTATAGCGTGCTTTTACAACCAAAATTTTGTTTCCACTGTAATAGAAGAGCAGTTGCCTGCCTGCCAGCTTCTGTGTGAGGTTCACATTGGATACTGTGCCCACTAGCCCAGTGCCACCACTCATATCTGTTTTAACAATTGGTTAAGCTTTACATTTAAAATAAATATTTTTTTTTCACTGTAATAGAAGAGCAGTTAGTTGTCTGCAAGCGTCTGTGTTTCAGGCCTACTTCAGCGTGTGCTCTGCAGACCTGTGCCAGCGTGCTTTGACAGTTGCCACTCATATCTTGTGTCTCTATAGCGTGCTTTTACAACCAAAATTTTGTTTCCACTGTAATAGAAGAGCAGTTGCCTGCCTGCCAGCTTCTGTGTGAGGTTCACATTGGATACTGTGCCCACTAGCCCAGTGCCACCACTCATATCTGTTTTAACAATTGGTTAAGCTTTACATTTAAAATAAATATTTTTTTTTCACTGTAATAGAAGAGCAGTTAGTTGTCTGCAAGCGTCTGGGTGTCAGGCCTACTTCAGCGTGTGCTCTGCAGACCAGTGCCAGCGTGCTTTGACAGTTGCCAATCATATCTGGTGTCTCTTTAGCGTGCTTTTACAAAGAAAAAAGGTTTCCAGTGTAAGCTAATAGAAGACAGTCAGTGTCCTTCAAGCGGCTCTGTCAGGCCTTCCTTCAGCGTGTGCCCTGCACAACCCTGCCAGCGTGCTTTGACAGTTGCCACTCATATCTTGTGTCTCTATAGCGTGCTTTTACAACCAAAATTTTGTTTCCACTGTAATAGAAGAGCAGTTGCCTGCCTGCCAGCTTCTGTGTGAGGTTCACATTGGATACTGTGCCCACTAGCCCAGTGCCACCACTCATATCTGTTTTAACAATTGGTTAAGCTTTAGATTTAAAATAAATATTTTTTTTTCACTGTAATAGAAGAGCAGTTAGTTGTCTGCAAGCGTCTGTGTTTCAGGCCTACTTCAGCGTGTGCTCTGCAGACCTGTGCCAGCGTGCTTTGACAGTTGCCACTCATATCTTGTGTCTCTATAGCGTGCTTTTACAACCAAAATTTTGTTTCCACTGTAATAGAAGAGCAGTTGCCTGCCTGCCAGCTTCTGTGTGAGGTTCACATTGGATACTGTGCCCACTAGCCCAGTGCCACCACTCATATCTGTTTTAACAATTGGTTAAGCTTTACATTTAAAATAAATATTTTTTTTTTCACTGTAATAGAAGAGCAGTTAGTTGTCTGCAAGTGTCTGGGTGTCAGGCCTACTTCAGCGTGTGCTCTGCAGACCAGTGCCAGCGTGCTTTGACAGTTGCCAATCATATCTGGTGTCTCTTTAGCGTGCTTTTACAAAGAAAAAAGGTTTCCAGTGTAAGCTAATAGCAGACAGTCAGTGTCCTTCAAGCGGCTCTGTCAGGCCTTCCTTCAGCGTGTGCCCTGCACAACCCTGCCAGCGTGCTTTGACAGTTGCCACTCATATCTTGTGTCTCTATAGCGTGCTTTTACAACCAAAATTTTGTTTCCACTGTAATAGAAGAGCAGTTGCCTGCCTGCCAGCTTCTGTGTGAGGTTCACATTGGATACTGTGCCCACTAGCCCAGTGCCACCACTCATATCTGTTTTAACAATTGGTTAAGCTTTAGATTTAAAATAAATATTTTTTTTTCACTGTAATAGAAGAGCAGTTAGTTGTCTGCAAGCGTCTGTGTTTCAGGCCTACTTCAGCGTGTGCTCTGCAGACCTGTGCCAGCGTGCTTTGACAGTTGCCACTCATATCTTGTGTCTCTATAGCGTGCTTTTACAACCAAAATTTTGTTTCCACTGTAATAGAAGAGCAGTTGCCTGCCGGCTTCTGTGTGAGGTTCACATTGGATACTGTGCCTATTTGCCCAGTGCCACCACTCATATCTGTTTTGACAATTGGTTAAGCTTTACATTTAAAATAAATATTTTTTTTCACTGTAATAGAAGATCAGTTAGTTGTCTGCAAGCGTCTGGGTGTCAGGCCTACTTCAGCGTGTGCTCTGTAGACCTGTTCCAGCGTGCTTTGACAGTTGCCAATCATATTTGGTGTCTCTATAGCGTGCTTTTAAAACCAAATTTGTTTTTCACTGTTATAGATTGAATAGCAGTTACTTGTCTTCAAGCGGCTCTGTCAGTCCTTCCTTCAGCGTGTGCTCTGCAGAACTGTTCCAGTGCACATTGCCAATCATATCTGGTGTCTCTATAGCGTGCTTTTAAAACCAAAATTAGTTTTTCACTGTTATAGATTGAATAGCAGTTACTTGTCTTCAAGCGGGTGTCTCAGGCCTGCAGTGTGTGCTCTGCAGAACTGTTCCAGTGCACATTGCCAATCATATCTGGTGTCTCTATAGCGTGCTTTTAAAACCAAAATTTGTTTTTCACTGTTATAGATTGAATAGCAGTTAATTGTCTTCAAGCGGGTGTCTCAGGCCTACAGTGTGTGCTCTGCAGAACTGTTCCAGTGCACATTGCCAATCATATCTGGTGTCTCTATAGCGTGCTTTTAAAACCAAAATTTGTTTTTCACTGTTATAAATTGAATAGCAGTTACTTGTCTTCAAGCGGCTCTGTCAGTCCTTCCTTCAGCGTGTGCTCTGCAGAACTGTTCCAGTGCACATTGCCAATCATATCTGGTGTCTCTATAGCGTGCTTTTAAAACCAAAATTTGTTTTTCACTGTTATAAATTGAATAGCAGTTACTTGTCTTCAAGCGGCTCTGTCAGTCCTTCCTTCAGCGTGTGCTCTGCAGAACTGTTCCAGTGCACATTGCCAATCATATCTGGTGTCTCTATAGCGTGCTTTTAAAACCAAAATGTATTTTTCACTGTTATAGATTGAATAGCAGTTACTTGTCTTCAAGCGGGTGTCTCAGGCCTACAGTGTGTGCTCTGCAGAACTGTTCCAGTGCACATTGCCAATCATATCTGGTGTCTCTATAGCGTGCTTTTAAAACCAACATTTATTTTTCACTGTTATAGATTGAATAGCAGTTACTTGTCTTCAAGCGGGTGTCTTAGGCCTACAGTGTGTGCTCTGCAGAACTGTTACAGTTCACATTGCCAATCATATCTGGTCTCACAGTAGCTTGCACGCATAGTACCACTAATACCAAAAAAAATGACAGGCAGAAGCAGGCCACCCCGCAGGGGCCGTCGTGGTCGTGGTGCTGTGATTCCCTTTTGCCCTAGAATAATGCCCAGTTTTCAGAAGCCACGTACCCTGAACTTGAAAAGTTCTGAGGACATAGTTGACTGGCTAACACAGGACACCCAATCTTGTACAGCCTCCGCTCGGAACCTTGACGCACCATCCTCCTCCAGCTTAGCTTCAGGCACCTCTCAAGATAGCACTCACCCGCCTGCCGCCACCACCAAAACTAGCACCACAGCCGCTATACTTAGTATGTCAGAGGAGTTATTCACACACCCGTTTTAAGAAATGAGTGATGCGCAACCATTATTGCTAGAGAATGTAGATAACAGGGATATGTCTCAGGCAGGCAGCATTAAACACATGGAGGTACGGTGTGATGATGATGATGTTGTACCCGCTGCTGCTTCCTTTTCTGAGTTGTCAGATACAAGCGAAGCGGTTGATGATGACGATGCGTCCATGGATGTCACGTGGGTGCCCGCTCGGCAAGAAGAAGAACAGGGCGAAAGTTCAGATTGGGAGACAGAGAGGAGGAGGAGACGAGTTGAAGCAGGGGGGGGTCGTCGCAAGGAGCTAGTGGCACAGTCAGACAGCATGCATCGGCACCCGGGGTCAGCCCGACAGCACGCCAATCAACGCATGCTGTGTCCACCACCAGAATGCCGTCATTGCAGAGCTCAGCAGTGTGGCATTTTTTTGTGTGTCTGCCTCTGACAACAGCGATGCCATTTGCAACCTGTGCCAAAGGAAACTGAGTCGTGGGAGGTCCAACACCCACCTAGGTACAACTGCTTTGCGTAGGCACATGATCTCACATCACAAACGCCTATGGGATCAACACATGAGTACAAGCAGCCTACTCTAAGCCGCCATCCTCCTCCTGGTCCAGCATCTTTAGCCACGTCAACCACTGCTGTCCTTCTTGCCCCCTCTCAACCATCCGCCACTCCGTCTCCCGCCTTGAGCAGTTCCCGCTCATCTGCCCACAGTCATGTGTCTGTCAAGGACATGTTTGAGCGTAAGAAGCCAATGTCACCAAGTCACCCCCTTGCCCAGCGTCTGACAGCTGGCTTGTCCGAACTATTAGCCCGCCAGCTTTTACCATACAATCTGGTTGAGTCTGAGGCGTTCAAAAAAAAAATGTAGCTATTGGGACACCGCAGTGGAAGGTACCCGGCCGGAATTTCTTTTCACAAAAGGCAATCCCCAACTTGTACTCGATTGTGCAAAAGGAAGTCATGGCATGTCTGGCACACAGTGTTGGGGCAAGGGTCCATCTGACCACTGATACCTGGTCTGCAAAGCATGGTCAGGGCAGGTATATCACCTACACTGCGCATTGGGTAAACCTGCTGACGGCTGACAAGCAAGGAATGCGTGGCATTGCAGAGGAGTTGGTGACACCGCCACAAATTGCAGGCAGTCCTGCTGCCACCTCCTCTACTCCTCCTACTCCATCCTCTTCCATAACCTCCTCGGCTGAGTCCTCTTGTGCCGCTGCTTCTTGCTCCACATCAACGGCACCCCCCCAGCTCCCCAGGTACTATTCCACATCCCGGATACGGCAGTGTCACGCCGTCTTGGGTTTGACTTGCTTGAAAGCAGAGAGTCACACCGGACAAGCACTCCTGTCCGCCCTGAACGCACAGGTGGAAAAGTGGCTGACTCCGCAGCAACTGGATATCGGCAAAGTGGTGTGTGACAACGGAAAAAATTTGATAGCGGCATTGAAGTTGGGCAAGTTGACACATGTGCCGTGCATGGCACATGTGTGTAATCTGATCGTACAACGCTTTGTGCATAAGTACACAGGCTTACAGGACGTCCTGAAGCAGGCCAGGAAGGTGTGTGGCCATTTCAGGCATTCCTACACGGCCATGGCTCACTTTACCGATATCCAGCGGCGAAACAACATGCCAGTGAGGCGCTTGATTTGCGACAGCCCTACACGTTGGAATTCAACACTCCTAATGTTCGACCGCCTGCTCCAACAAGAAAAAGCTGTTAATGAATATTTGTATGACCGGGGTGCTAGGACAGCCTCTGGGGAGCTGGGAATTTTTTTGCCACGTTACTGGACGCTCATGCGCAATGCCTGTAGGCTCATGCGTCTTTTTTTTTTTTTTTTTCAACGTATATTAACATTTTTAGTATACAAATGTAAAAACATATCCCATGCTTTACCCATTTTACAGTACAACTGTACACATGCAACATAAAAGAAATCACTGAAATTCAACAACACAAAGCTTACATGGGCTTGCATGTATTTGTAGCCCAGATATAACAGTGGCTATAATTAACCTATGTAAACTTGTCACATCTGGCACACTTATACATTACTAAACACAGAATAGTAGTGAACTAAAAAACAAATTAAAAAATTCTGGTATTTGAAGAATATATTCAAATCATTCGTTTTCTGCCTACATTTTGTCATTCAGTTTTCAATTCAGTACAAATAGATGTTCAGTGAATAAACGGCTTAATATGGGGTTGTTGCTTGCTAAAAACAGACAGTTATGCTTTCTTCAGAAAACAATTATTGAACATTTGAAACTCCCATAGAAAGTATGGCTTTCAACTTACTGAGACAAATTAAAATTTCAGCTTTGATGTTCAGCACATTACATGTATTTTTTTCAATATTTCGCTAAAACATAACAGTTAAAAAAAACCAAAAAACGTAAATATAACAAAACTACAACATTTATGCAAAAGCTTGAGGTCCTGCAGTAAAATGTTGATCAGATAAGAAGTTAGGTGGTATTATTTGTGAAAGCGGGTAAGAGAAGAGATTGGCTGGGTCAATGGACAATGGATTTACTGCATGAGTAGGGGGCAACATACCATGCCAGCCAGGGTAGGCTGCTTCTGGATACAATGGAAAAGATGGATATGGGAGACCTGCTGGAACAGTATTTGGCACATGGAGAGGTGGCATAATATTAGCACCCTGACTCTCTCCTATAATTACAGAGAATTCTCCTGGGAACTGAAGGCCATTGCTCAAATTTTGGAGCATATTCATGATCTCAGGCATGCCAAATTCCTCTCCTGTATCCTCAGAATTCTGATTCCACTGCTCAAAATTTGGGAAACCTGGAGGAGGGAGCCCTTGCTCGGCCATTTGTCTCTCCTCTCGTTCAACATCTGCTAATATGTCAGAGAAAATATCATCTGGGATATCCAAACCTTCTTTATGTTTCTTGGAAGATTTTTTGGGATAAGCTGTCCAGGAAGGATGGCTTGGAAGAAGCAAGATCAGAAGCAGAATAGGATGGTTGTCTTCCAAACCTGGACCTCCCAAAGGACGCAATCTTTGAGGGATGGGTTGGCCGGCAGGTAGAGGCACTAGGAACGCCTCCATGCCATGACTTCTGATGATTGCCTATCTCAGCTTCCGATTAAGATAAGAATACAGCCGAGCATATGAAACTGCATCACTTGACGTTCTTTGATTCAGTCGGATCACACACATGTCCTTGGTGCACTCTGGCCAGATACGATCCACATATTCCCAAACAGACTCTTGCAAAATGCATCCTTCGGATGTTAACACTTTTGGTAAATCCTGGCAAAGATGACTGCTATAACCAGACTCTGGTGTGGCTGTAACTTTAAACTGCTTTATAGAGAACATGTGAAGGAATCCCTTCCACACACTTGAGTCTGCTGGATCTGTGAGTCTAGTATCTGGATCATACAATTTCTTGTTCTTCTTTTCAATGCATGAAGAATGTTGATTGCCATTAGTTATATGGTGTTTCCATATTTTCACTGGTTTCTTGGTAATTACCCATTGGCTTAAGTCAGCATCACCTGGGGGGTTTATCAGCCCTTTGCATATAAGGCAGTCCTGATCTAAAAGGTGGCTCTTGTGTTGGGATGTTGTGTCCCTTTTCTCTGAGATGCAATCCTGCTGAGAATCCTGAGGCTGCCACACAGAATCAGACAGATCCTCTAGGGTCAAGTTCTGATCGGGCACGGTATCAATTTCAATTAACCCCTTGTGTGTCAGCTTTGTCATCTGAATCTGGTATGGCTGTCTTTCCTCTTTCTCGATTAGTTCCAGTGCATGTTTTCTCTTTTGAATTCTCCAGTTGGCCAGCTCCTGTGCAGCCATTTACGTTGCACTCATTAGAACCAAACACTGTGGGGTGATTTATGGCCCCCACCCACCGCGCAGGGGTGGGGGCCGAGGGGGGGAGGACAGTAGGTCCCCCCATTGTGATTTATGGCCCCCACCCACCGCGCAGGGGTTGGGGAGGACAGTAGCTCCCCCCAGTGTGTATCATGGGCTTTGAGGACAGGTGTCAATCCATACCTGCCAAGTGACCCTATGTAGGGGTAACAGTCCCTATTCTGCTCTGTGTCAGTGTGTATCATGGTCTCTGTGGACGGGGAACAGTCTCTATTCTGCTCTGTGTCAGTGTGTATCATGGACTCTGTGGACAGGGAACAGTCCCTATTCTGCTCTGTGTCAGTGTGTATCAGGGGTTTTGAGGACAGGTGTCAATCCATATCTGCCAAGTGACCCTATGTAGGGGGAACAGTCCCTATTCTGCTCTGTGTCAGTGTGTATCAGGGGCTTTGAGGACAGGTGTCAATCCATACCTGCCAAGTGACCCTATGTAGGGGGGACAGTCTCTATTCTGCTCTGTGTCAGTGTGTATCATGGTCTCTGTGGACGGTGAACAGTCTCTATTCTGCTTTGTGTCAGTGTGTATCATGGTCTCTGTGGACAGGGAACAGTCTCTATTCTGCTCTGTGTCAGTGTGTATCAGGGGTTTTGAGGACAGGTGTCAATCCATATCTGCCAAGTGACCCTATGTAGGGGGAACAGTCCCTATTCTGCTCTGTGTCAGTGTGTATCAGGGGTTTTGAGGACAGGTGTCAATCCATATCTGCCAAGTGACCCTATGTAGGGGGAACAGTCCCTATTCTGCTCTGTGTCAGTGTGTATCAGGGGTTTTGAGGACAGGTGTCAATCCATATCTGCCAAGTGACCCTATGTAGGGGGAACAGTCTCTATTCTGCTCTGTGTCAGTGTGTATCAGGGCTGGGCTTTGAGGACAGGTGTCAATGTTAGGTGATTTCTGCCCTTTATGGATTAAAAGCAGACTCTGCATCAACTGTGCAATTTTGCATGGGAGTTTTGCCATGGATCCCCCTCTGGCATGCCACAGTCCAGGTGTTAGTCCCCTTGAAACAACTTTTCCATCACTATTGTGGCCAGAAAGAGTCCCTGTTGTTTTTAAAATTCGCCTGCCCATTGAAGTCAATGGCGGTTCGCGCGGTTCGCCGGTTCGCGAACATTTGCGGAAGTTCGCGTTCGCCGTTCGCGAACCGAAAATTTGGGGTTCGCGACAACACTACACACTAATCTTCCCCCTCCGGGACTCGCAAGCCACAGCAGTAAAGCGTTGCCGCGGGTTTCCGTGACAACTCTCCACGGCACGCAATGCATGCTGGGCTCGTTAAAGATCACTGACTGCAGGAGGGGGAAGATGTATGCTGGGCCCCTCTATGCTGGCCCATAAAGCTGAGCCACCGGACCCCCAGGGAATCTACTGTCCCCCTCCCTGGCTACAGGTAAAAGGGGGAAATAAATTAAAAAAAAAATAAATAAATAAAAACTCAACTTCTATAAAATACCCCCCAGCAGCACACATCCACCACACACATACATCAAACATACAAAATGCATCCACTACACAACCACACACATCATCCACTACACATCATTCACTACACAACCACACACATCATCCACTACACAACCATGCACATCATCCACTACACAGCCACACACATCATCCACTACACAACCACACACATCATCCACTACACATCATCCACTACACAACCACACACATCATCCACTACACAACCATACACATCATCCACTACACAACCATACACATCATCCACTACACAACCATACACATCATCCACTACATAAACACACAAACTGCATCCACTACACAACCACATACATCATCCACTACACAAATACACATCATCCACTACACAACAACATACATCATCCACCACATAAACACACAAACTGCATCCACTACACAACCACACACTACAGTGTCCACCATCGCTGGCTACAGGTAAGAGGCAGGGAGGGAGAAATACAGTTTTTAAAAAAATTATAAAAATTCAACAGCTAAAAAATACACACACGCAGCATCCACTACACAAACACACACGCAGCATTCACTACACACACACAGCATTCACTACACAAACACACATAATCCACTACACAAACACACACATCATCCACTACACAAACACACACACAGTATCCACTACAAACACACACACACAGTATCCACTACACAAACACACACCGTATCCACTACACAAACACACACACAGCACTCACTGCACAAACACACACACAGCACTCACTACACAAACACACACATAATTCACTACACACTACATCCACTACACAAACACACACTCTGCATTCACTATACACACACGATTCATTCACTCTCCACACACTCTCTATCCACTACACAAACATTCAATCTGAATCCACTATAAACACTGTATCCACTTTACTCATGCATTTTTGCATCCACTACACACATTCTACAGCCACTATACACACACAACCAAATTCAGTACACACACACACACACACTTCATCCTTGTGTGTGGACTCAAGATGGGTTATGTGGGCTCACTTGGGGGAGGGCCATGTGGGCAGGCCCCGGAGGCCCAGACCTTGAACTGCGTCAGGGGCCCCAACATTTCTGGTTTCTGCCCTGCCCGCCCGCCGCGCCAGTGCACTGTGCGTGCAGCCATGCACATAACAGAATGTGCACTGACTACAGAGTTATTTTCACCCGGCTATCGGCGGCCGGCGCTACTTACCTCAGCATAGGAGGAGGGGCCCGGTCCTGCGTTTCCATGAAATCCTGTACGTCATGCCGCCCGCACAATCCGGATTTCATTGTATTCCTCACACTGCCTTACAAAGCCCAAAAAACTGGGCTCGGCCACACCTTTGTCAGCCATCTTTAGATGCCAGCCAGCCCACAGGCCAGCCAGGCCAGTATCCAGCCAGCTAGCCAACATGCCAGCAAGCCAACCAGCCAGCCCAGAGGCCACCAGTTAGCCAGCCCACAGGCCACAGCCAGCCCACAGGCCTACAGCAAGCCACAGGCTTACAGCCAGCAAGCCCATAGCCTGCCAGCCGTAGCCAGCAAGCCACAGCCTGCCAGCCGCAGCCAGACGGCAGTATCCAGCAAGCCCACAGCCTGCCGGCAGTAGCCAGGAAGCCCACAGCCTGCCGCAGTAGCCAGCAAGCCCACAGCCTGCCAGCAAGCCACAGCCTGCCAGTCGCAGCAGGCAAGCCCACAGCCTGCCAGCCGTAACTAGAAAGCCCACAGACTTTCAGCCAGCAACAGTAATTAAGGTGAGAGGAGCCAACTTGGCCTAGGTATCAGCATGCTATGCTGTGTTGCTATATTGTGAATAAGAACCAGAGTGTTGGAAAGACATCCCTCCAGGCCCCATTAGACCCCATTGTAGTCTCTAATGGGGCCTGGAGGATATTCTTTCGAACACTCTCTCTAAAGGACACTGAGATAGCCTCTGCTAGAAAGACCCCCCCCCCTCCCCCCTTCATGGCCCATAACCCGTTAATTGTAGTCTCTACTGGGGCCTGGAGGTGACTGTTTCTAACAGTAACCCTCTGTTAGAAAGACCCACGTCCAACCCTATTAGACTCCATTGTAGTCTCTAATGGTGCCTTGAGGGGATTCTTTCTAACACTCTCTAAAGGACACTGAGATAGCCTCTGCTAGAAAGACCCCCTCCATGGCCCATTAGCCCTCAATTGTAGTCTCTACTGTGGGCCTTGAGGGGATAATTGTTATTTATTTTGCACAGTTTGTTTTTTACATTTGTTAATTATATTGCACTTGTTTAGAATTTGTTGCACTTTTGTTCCTTGTGTCTAAAGATTGTGTAGGGTGTGGCTGGAGGCGGGACAAGTGTGGGGCTTGCTGCGAAGCATGGGTGAGGCCTGTAAGGTGGCCCTTGATTTATTTTGCCCGGGGGCCTTGAGGGTTCTCAGTCCGCCCCTGCAACTCAAGGTATTGCAAATGGGGAAAGTTAAGTCTTTTTTAGTAGCCAAAAGTTACAAACACTGGCCAAAATTAACGTTCAATTTAGTTTTTTGCATTTTTCAAATACAAACAAATATGAACGCTAACTTTGGCCAGTGTTTGTGACTAAGTGGCTACTAATACATCTGGACGTACCCCATTTGAATTACCTTGGGTTGTCTACTTTTGCAACTGGTTTGCCATCATGGGGGTAATTGTCATTCCTGGGCTACCATATGGTCTCAAAGGCAAAATAACCAAATCTTGCAAATTTCAATGTGTAGATACTGAAAAATGTAACATGCTATATTTGACCCTGTAACTTTCCAAAACACCATAAAACCTGTACATGGGGGGCACTGTTTTATTTGTGAGACCTCACAGAATACAAATATGTGTACTTTATTGCAGTAACAGTTAACAATATTACAACATTCACAGTTAAAATGCCATGCAGAACTAGAAAAATAAAAATAAAAAATCTTAATTTCTCACATTTATTAATATTTTATTCATATTAAATTATGTTTCATATATAAATATTGAATGTGAAATGAAAGCCCTATTTCTCCTGAACAAAATGATATATAATAAGTGTGGGTGCATTTAATATGAAAGAGGTGAATTATGGTTGAATAGACATATAGCGCAAATTCCAGGTTTTGTTTACGCTTTGATCCCAGCTTGTACAATTAGCTCAGTCCTTAACCCGTTAATGACGGTTGACGGACCCGGTCCGTCATGCGCTAAAATTAACCCCAGATCGCCACAGTGCTGGCGATTGCGAAGTTAACGCTGTTACTTGGGTGCCTCTGAGTCAGTGGCAGACCAGCAAAAGCAAATTGCGATGTCCCAGCCCACGTGATCCCTGTGACAGCCAGTCACAGCGGTCACAATGCTGCCTGGGATATCAGATCCGCCTCCCTCCACCTCATGTGGGTTTTTGAAGTGGAGAGAGACGGATCGTTATTTTGTGTCCCTGAAGAGAATAAATTGTGTTAGATAAGGTTCCAAATCCCCTTTACCCTTCTTTGTTAAAAAAATAACCCTTTCCCTGCTGATTGATCACTGCCAGCAGTGATCAAAATACAGACCACAGTACTTTACTGTGATCTAGTTTTTTTTTACACTTGGGAGTTACATTTTATTTTTTAGTAACCCTAAGGGGTTAAATTTTAATATTTTATTTGATTAATTTGTGATTTTAGTTAGTTGGGGTGGGTGAAATTTAGTGTGAATTGGGGAATTTAGTGATAAGCTAGTTAGGGGTGGTAAAAAAAAGTTTAGTTATTTAGATTTTAGTTATTTAAAGTTTATTAACATAGTACAAAATGCTTAGGAAGTATAACGCAGAGGAGCCTTATGCCCTGTTAGCGGCCGACTCAGAGGCGACCGACACTGCAGGGACAGGGACTATGTGCCAGATACTGCAGGACCATCAGGAGAAATTGCTGATTCTTCTGATGCTGAACATGGTGCAGATGACTGGGTACCCCCTAATAATTTTTCACCAGACATCCCAGAGTACACTGCCAATCCTGGCATACAGGCTGACCTGTCTGGCTATAATATGCTGGATTGTATGCAGCTGTTTCTGGGGGATGATATTTTGGGG
Organism: Pelobates fuscus; assembly: GCF_036172605.1. Classification (NCBI taxonomy): domain Eukaryota; kingdom Metazoa; phylum Chordata; class Amphibia; order Anura; family Pelobatidae; genus Pelobates; species Pelobates fuscus. The sequence goes on along the minus strand of NC_086321.1, from coordinate 319,252,711 downwards.
AGATAGTCATCCAGACCAGGGGCGTACCTAGAGCATTTGGCACCCGGGGTGGATCCTGGCCTTGGCACCCCCTCAACCCCCCTCTCCCGCCCCCAACAAAAAAAACCTGTTAAATGTTTTAAATGTTTTCCTTTTTTTTCATGTATTGAAGAAATTTGGAAACTTTGCAAAACCGCTGTCAGCCCCCTTCTACAAAACCCTTGTGTGCCCCACCCCCTCCTACAAAACCCCTGTCCTGCCCCATCTACAAATCATGTACTGCCCCCCGTCTACAAACCCCCTGCAACCACCATCTACAAAACCCCGTATAAAGACTCCTGTCCCAATACAAAACCCCTGTCCCTTCTACAAAATCCCTGCAGCCCCACACACACATTTACAGGCAGACAGTCGCACACACACAGTTACAGGCAGACAGTCCCACTTACAGTCAGAGACAGTCATGCACACAGTTACAGGCAGACAATCACATATACATTCACACACACACACACACACAAGCTCACAGGCAGACAGTCACACACACACAGTAAAAGGCATCAGCAGACAGTCACATGCACACAGTCACAGACAGATAGTCACACACGGTTACAGGCAACATCAAACAGTCACAGGCAGACAGTCACACACAGGGCCGGCGCTACCATAAGGCGGCCCAGGCGGCCGCCTTAGAGCGCACCGGCCGTGGGGGCGCAAAATCAGGCTGACCGGAAGGAGGGAAGCGCACTGCGCTCCCCTCCAACCGACGACCTGTTGTAGCGTGGCCGAGCGCCCGGTTCTGCGGGCGCGCGAGGGAGCACTCTCCCATGTGTGCTTCCTCTTCAGCTCCCTTGCGCGCCGCATACTGATACCGGAGCCGGAAGATGACGTAATCTTCCGGCGCCGGCATCCCTACGCGGTGCGCGAGGGAGCTGAAGAGGAAGCACACATGGGAGAGTGCTCCCTCGCGCCCGCCCGGGAGCCAGCCAGCCAGCCAGGGAGGGAGCCAGCCAGCCAGCCAGCAAGGGAAAAAGCCAGCCAGCCAGGGAGGGAGCCAGCCAGCCAAGGAGCCCAGCAGCACCACTGGACCCCAGGGAATCCCTTCAGCACTCCAAAAAGGTAAGGAGGCTGAGGGATTAAAAAAAAAAAAAAACATGTGTTAGTGTGAGTGTTAGTGTGTGTGTCTGCTAGTGAGTGTCAGTGTGTGTGTCTGCTAGTGAGTGTCAGTGTGTGTGTTTGCTAGTGTCAGTGAGTGTGTCTGCTAGTGTCAGTGAGTGTGTCTGCTAGTGTCAGTGAGTGTGTCTGCTAGTGTCAGTGAGTGTGTCAGTGAGTGTGTCTGCTAGTGTCAGTGAGTGTGTCTGCTAGTGTCAGTGTGTGTGTTTGCTAGTGTCAGTGTGTGTGTTTGCTAGTGAGTGTCAGTGAGTGTGTCTGCTAGTGAGTGTCAGTGAGTGTGTCTGCTAGTGAGTGTCAGTGAGTGTGTCTGCTAGTGAGTGTCAGTGTGTTACTGTGTGTCTCTTACTGAGTGTGTTTGTGTGTGTATTAGTGAGTCTGTTTGATGTCTGTTAGTGAGTGTTTGTCAGTGAGAGTGTATGTTTTGTAAGTGAGTGTGTATGTATGTCTGTCGCTGAGTGTGTCTGTCAGTAAATGTGTGTGTCTGTTAGCTGGTGTGTATGCATCTGTTCGTGAGAGTGTGTGTGTGTCTTCAGCACTTACCTTTCTCTAGCGCCGGACTCCCTTGGCGCTGGGGATCCCTCCGCCTCTCAGCTCCGAATGCTCTTGCCGCGCATGCATTCAAACCGCCCATAGGAAAGCATTACTCAATGCTTTCCTATGGACGTTCAGTGTTTTCGAATAGCGGAAGCTCCTCTAGCGGCTGTCAGTGAGACATCCACTAGAGGCTGGATTAACCCTCGGTGAAACATAGCAGTTTCTCTGAAACTGCTATGTTTTCAGCTTCAGGGTTAAAACTAGAGGGACCTGACACCCAGACCACTTCATTGAGCTGATGTGATCTGGGTGTCTGTAGTGGTCCTTTAATTGTGTGTGCATCTGCATGCACTGGCGTAAATACCGCGGACGCAGGGGTCACAGCCCTGCAACCCTTGCGACCAGGTGCCCGCCGCCATGTGTTGGAGGGGGCGAGGATATGAATGACATCATATCCCTGCTCCCTGTGTACCACACAGCGCGGCTGGCGCCCTGTGATGGGGCTGGGCTGCAGGACAGGACTCCAAGGAGCCAGACAGCATGCATCCAGGGGACAAGATTGAACTAGTATGTAATTGTGTATGCCTCTGTATGTGTGTATGTATGTATGTAGGTCTCTGTATGCCTGTATGTCTTTGTATGTATGTTTCTGTGTGCATGTATGTGTCTGTATGTTTCTGTATGCCTGTATGTCTCTGTATATACAAATGTATGTGTCCGTATGCCTGTATGTCTCTGTATGTACAAATGTATGTGTCTGTATGCCTGTATGTCTTTGTACGTATGTGTCTGTACAGGGCTGCCATCAGAAATTGTGGGGCCCCTGACAAAGCACAAGGTCTCGGCCCCCGCCCCCTCCCTCCCGGGCCCGCCCACGCCCTACCTAGTCCGCTGACAATGATGCGGGACTGAATGTGGTGTGTATAGTGGAAGTGAATTAGAATGTGTGTAATGGATGTAGTGTTTGTGTGTATTAGATACTGTTTGTGCAGTGAATGCAGAGTGTGTGTTTGTGTAGCGGATGCAGTGTGTATAGTGAACGCAAAGTGTGTTTGAGTAGTGCATGTAGTGTGTGTACAGTGATGTAGTGTGTGTTTGTGTAGTGGATGTAGTGTTTGTATGTACTAGATGAAATGTGTTTAGTGGATGCAGTGTCTGTAGTGGATGCAGTGTGTGTATTAGACGCAGTGTCTGTGTATAGTGAATGCAGAGTGTTTCAATTTGTGGTGGATGTAGTGTGTGTACTGTGAATACAGGATGTTTGTGTAGTGGATGCTGTGTGTACAGTTAATGCAGAGTGTGTGTCAGTATAGTGAATCCAGAGTGTGTGTTAGTGTGTAATGAATGCAGAGTGTGTGTTAGTGTGTAGTGAATGCAGAGTGTGTCAATGTAATGAATGTAGTGTGTGTGTTAGTGCAGTGAATGCAGAGTGTGTGAAAATGTGTAGTGAATGCAGAGTGTGTGTTAATGTGTAGTGAATGCAGAGAGTTTCAATTTGTGGTGGATGTAGTGTGTGTACTGTGAATACAGGATGTTTGTGTAGTGGATGCTGTGTGTACAGTTAATGCAGAGTGTGTGTCAGTATAGTGAATCCAGAGTGTGTGTTAGTGTGTAATGAATGCAGAGTGTGTGTTAGTGTGTAGTGAATGCAGAGTGTGTCAATGTAATGAATGTAGTGTGTGTGTGTTAGTGCAGTGAATGCAGAGTGTGTGAAAATGTGTAGTGAATGCAGAGTGTGTGTTAATGTGTAGTGAATGCAGAGAGTGTGTTAGTGTGTAGCGGATGCAGAGTGTGTGTTAGTTTGTAGCGGATGCAGTGTGTTAATGTGTAGTGAATGCAGAGGGTGTGTTAGTGTGTAGTGAATGCAGAGTGTTAATGTGTAGTGAATGCAGAGAGTGTTTGAGTAGTGGATGTAGTGTGTGTACAGTGATGTAGTGTGTGTTTGTGTAGTGGATGTAGTGTTTGTATGTACTAGATTAAATGTGTTTTGTGGATGTAGTGTGTGTATTAGACGCAGTGTCTGTGTATAGTGAATGCAGAGTGTTTTAATTTGTGGTGGATGTAGTGTGTGTACTGTGAATACAAGATGTTTGTGTAGTGGATGCTGTGTGTACAGTTGATGCAGAGTGTATGTTAGTATAGTGAATGCAGAGTGTGTGCATAGTTTAGTGAATGCAGAGTGTGTGTTAGGGTGTAGTGAATGCAGAGTGTGTCAGTGTAATGAATGTAGTGTGTGTGTAAATTTGTAGTGAATGCAGAGAGTGTGTTAATGTGTAGTTAATGCAGAGAGTGTGTTAGTGTAGTGAATGCAGAAAGTGTGTTAGTGTAGTGAATGCAGAAAGTGTGTTAGTGTAGTGAATGCAGAAAGTGTGTTAGTGTAGTGAACGCAGAGAGTGTGTTAATGTGTAGTGAATGCAGAGAGTGTGTTAGTGTGTAGCGGATGCAGAGTGTGTGTTAGTGTAGTGAATGCAGAGTGTTAATGTGTAGTGAATGCAGAATGTGTGTTAGTGTGTAGCGGATGCAGAGTGTGTGTCAGTATAGTGGATGCAGTGAGTGGGTTAGTGTGTAGTGTATGCAGAGTGCATGTTGTATTAGTGAATGCGGTGTGTGTATTGTATTAGTGTATGCAGTGTGTGTGTTAGTGTATGCAGTGTGTGTGTGTTGTATTAGTGTATGCAGTGTGTGTGTGTGTGTGTTGTATTAGTGTATGCAGTGTGTGTGTGTGTGTTGTGTCAGTGTATGCAGAGTGTGTGTTGTGTCAGTGTATGCAGTGTGTGTTGTGTCAGTGTATGCAGAGTGTGTGTTGTCAGTGTATGCAGAGTGTGTGTTGTCAGTGTATGCAGAGTGTGTGTTGTGTTAGTGTATGCAGTGTGTGTGTTGTGTTAGTGTATGCAGTGTGTGTGTGGTGTTAGTGTATGCAGTGTGTGTTGTGTTGGTGTATGCAGAGTGTGTGTTGTGTTAGTGTATGCCGTGTGTGTGTTGTGTTGGTGTATGCAGAGTGTGTGCTGTGTTAGTGTATGCAGTGTGTGTGTTGTGTCAGTGTATGTAATGTGTGTGTTGTGTCAGTGTATGCAGAGTGTGTATTGTGTTAGTGTATGCCGTGTGTGTGTTGTGTTGGTGTATGCAGAGTGTGTGTTGTGTTAGTGTATGCAGTGTGTGTGTTGTGTCAGTGTGTGTTGTGTCAGTGTATGTAGTGTGTGTGTTGTGTTAATGTATGTAGTGTGTGTGTGTGTGTGTGTTGTGTTAGTGTATATAGTGTGTGTGTGTTGTGTCAGTGTATGTAGTGTGTGTGTGTGTGTGTTGTGTCAGTGTATGTAGTGTGTGTGTGTGTTGTGTCAGTGTATGTAGTGTGTGTGTGTGTGTGTTGTGTCAGTGTATATAGTGTGTGTTGTGTCAGTGTATGTAGTGTGTGTGTTGTGTCAGTGTATGTAGTGTGTGTGTGTTGTGTCAGTGTATGTAGTGTGTGTGTGTTGTGTCAGTGTATGTAGTGTGTGTGTTGTGTCAGTGTATGTAGTGTGTGTGTTGTGTCAGTGTATGTAGTGTGTGTGTTGTGTCAGTGTGTGTGTGTGTAAATGTGCAATCTGAGGGGGGGGGGCATTTTAACATAATAAAAAAAAAATTAAATTTAATTAAATTGTTTCTCCCCACTCCCTGCTTACCTGTGTCTAGGGAGGGGGGAGATTCCATCCCTGGTGGTCCGGTGGCATGGTGGGGCCCCCCGTGTTCCCTGATACCGCAGAGGGGGCCCAGGCAGCCTCTTCTCTTCGCACTCCTCTAATAACTCTCGCGAGACCCGCGGAGCGTTGCCATGGCTCGCGAGAGTTATTAGAGGAGAGCGAAGAGAAGAGGTTGTGTGCTGCCTGGGCCCCCTCTGTGGTAAACGGGAAGCCGGGGGGCCCGCGGCTGCACACATAGATAGCAATATTCGCTATCTATGTGTGCAGGGAGGGAAAGTGGGGCCCAGGACTGCCAGAGCAGTCCGGGCCCCCCAGGGCCGCCGGGCCCGTGACAACCGTCATGGTTGTCACCCCCTGATGGCGGCCCTGTGTCTGTATGTCTCTGTATACCTGTATATATGTATGTGTCTGTATGTCTCTGTATGCGTGTATGTCTTTGTATGCCTGTATGTATGTATGTGTCTGTATGCCTGTATGTCTCTGTATGTATGTTTCTGTATGTCTGTCTATGTATGTATGTATGTGTCTGTATGAAGGTATGCCTCTGTATGTATGTCTATATGCCTGCATGTATGTCTCTGTCTGTGTCTGTATGTCTCTGTATGATTATTTCTATGTTTGTATGAACCTTATTTTAAACGAGGGTGGGGGGCACCAAAATGCATCTTCGCCTGTGTAACTAAAAATCCTAGCACCGGTCCTGGTCACACATACATAGTCACATGCAGAGAGTCACACAGTCACACACACAGCAAAACCGCTGTCAACCCCCTTCTACAAAACCCTTGTGTGCCCCCCCCCCCCTACAAAACCCCTGTCCTGCCCCGTCTACAAATCCTGTACTTCCCCCCGTCTACGAACCCCCTGCAACCTCCATCTACAAAACCCCATATAAAGACTCCTGTCCCAATACAAAACCCCTGTCCCTTCTACAAAATCCCTGCAGCCCCACACACACATTTACAGGCAGACAGTCGCACACACACAGTTACAGGCAGACAGTCACACATACAGTCAGAGACAGTCATGCACACAGTTACAGGCAGACCATCACATATACATTCACACACACACACACACACACACACACAAGCTCACAGGCAGACAGTCACACACACACAGTAAAAGGTATCAGCAGACAGTCACATGCACACAGTCACAGACAGATAGTCACACATACATAGTCACATGCAGACAGTCACACAGTCACACACACAGTTATAGGCAGACAGTTACACACACAGTCAGTTACAGGTAGTCACACAGAGTCATAGCCAGGAAGTCACACACACAGTTATTGGCAGACAGTCACATATACAGTCACACACACACACACAAACACAGACATAGAGTCACACACACATACACAGTTACAGTCAAACACAGCTACATGCAACATCACACAGTCACAGGCAGACACACACACACACCGTTACAGGCAGGCAGACAGACACACACACACACCGTTACAGGCAGGCAGACAGACACACACACACACAGTTACAGGCATGCAGTCACACACACACAGTTACAGGCATGCAGTCACACACACACACACAAATACACAGTTACAGGCATGCAGTCACACAAACACACACACATACACAGTTACAGGCAGACAGTCACACATACACAGTTACAGGCATGCAGACAAACTCACTCATATATTGAATATTCATAGGGTAGTAATAGGATATACACAGAGACCATGTATCAGAGCATGCTGCCAGTTACACTGTCCGTTCATATGTATGCAGACCAGTAGTGAATAGCTTTAACAGCAGGGTCTCTGTGTGAACGTAAAAGAAGTCAGATTAATAGCTAGAGTACTAGATGTGGCTAAATATGCTGCCAGAACACAGGATTCAACACAACTCACTCATGTATTGAAATATTCCTAGGGTAGCAGGGAGGAGAGAGAGGATGACGAAAAAAGATTAATGAAAAAGCCAAAGCTGCTGGATAAATTATTCGTAGATAATCCCCCGTGCCTTCAAGGGCACCTAAATCCAACCCCCCAGGTAAGAAAAGTACAGAAAGTGGAGTACAGACATGGAAACTTAATAGTAAGTATGATATGCCGCAAGGTAATTCCCTTGACGCGCGCGTTTCACCCGACCAGGCTCGTCAGAAGGGTACCTCTGAGGTACCACCAGCTGCCTTTCTGTTACCCAAGGCTCTTGCCCCATAGTAGGAATGGTTTCTCTGTATAACCTCTCATTATCCCAGTACACTCTCTCCCTATCCCTGTCTGTGAGTGGCTGCCTAGCACGTTCCCTCAATACCTCTAACGTGGGATCTATCCGTTGGGCCTGCTGGAATTCAGGACACCGCGCCTCAGTCTCAGAGTCAATAGGCTCGGACACAGATTCCTGCCCCTGGACTACAGGAGGGGATGGTAACAAGGTGCGAGACTCCCTGGTTCCCCCATCTGGGTGCTCTCCTGTTGACATACGCTCTGAGTCTGCAGGCTGCGGCAGGCCCTGCTCCCTACTTGGGTAAGACCGCTGCCGGGTTACCACAGCTACAGTGGTAACCTCTGTCTCCCCCTCCCCGTGATTTGCACTTGGCACATCCTCACAGGGTACCACAGACAAGTTTGGTTCTGGCACAGACTGGCACACATGCTCGCTCTGCCCTCCCTCCCAGCACAATTGTCTACATACCTTGTTACACGATTCCACAGACACCCTGGGCTCTGGCACAGACTGACATACATTCTGACCTCCCTCCAAGCACAGTAATTTACATAAACATTTGCACCCTGTCCTTTCCACAGCAGGGCCCCTACAGGGCTTTGGTTGGTAACACATATCACTCTCAGGCACATACTGGGATAACAACCTATACATCGGTACCAAGCAATACATTTGTAGGAATATTATCTGATACCCCCACATGCCTCAGACCCCATGCCCGCTCCCCAATCCAAATATACACGTGCCACTGGCACTGCAGGACGTATTCCCCCAATCCCTTTTACAGCTAATGTCCTGCCAGGAATGAAGTCCTCAGAGCGCACTAGCTCTGGACGCACAAGAGTCACATCTGCCCCAGTGTCCCTGAGCCCCACACTTACCTTCTCTCCCACTGTAACAGGCTGCAGGTTCACATTGTTGTTGCCCTCTGACTTGGTCACGAACAACACAGAAGATGCAGGTTGAACCCCCCTCCGGATGAGGGTGATGGCCTCCTTTTTTCTGGGCAGGTATTCCTCAAGTGCCCCATTTGGTTGCAAATAAAACATCTGCGACTATCTCCTTGCGCAGACATGGCACTAGCTTCCCCTCTCCCTGAGGGGGAGCTGAAACAAAAGATGGCCCGCTAGGCCTGGTGATGGGGAGTCGTGGTTGTGTGATCCTGTAACCGCTTGCGGTTCCCTTATTTACCTCTATAATGTCTTAAAGCATAGAACTTAGCAGGGCTAACCATACAGATATCTTAGCCATAATGTTATATAGTTAGTAAGAGATCCTCTATTTAACATGTGTAAATAATTGAGAATACAATATAAAATAAGGATTGTCTTGGAAGCCATAGATTTGTCTTTTAGATATTTATTATATAAAAATATAAATATAGACATATAAAATCCATTATAGCAGAGTTTATAAGATGAAATTAAATGCTTGCAAATATCATTAATAGGTTAACATACCCTTCTGAACATGTCATCATGTCAGCCTCTCAGTCATTTTAAGATGGAGCAGCGTCTGTCTCCAAGTCTCTCCTCTGTGTGTTAACATTTAAAAGTACACTTATTTATACCTTAAGTGTCGTCATTTTAGAGTCACCATAGTTCAAATATGAAAAAGTCCATAACTAAAAGCAAGTGCACACGTCATGGGAAACTCCCGGACCTGGGGAACTTCCATCAAGTTCAAGAGACAAGATGGCTTCCCAAAGTCTGAATAGCTTATCTGTTGTTTATACTAAGACGTAAGTGCACAGTCGTGGGAGATTCCCGGATTTGGGGAAGTTCCATTAACTTGGGGTTACCACAGTATATTGTGTACTGAAAGAGTCGTAGAATAGCCTTGAAGCTTGTTTATGCATTATTGTTATTGTAATTCGTCTGGGACAAAATGGCGCAAACATAATATGCACTGAGGTTATTGCTTAAAGAAACAGTTATGAAAAACAATATGTTCCATTTCTAACACCTTGTCAATTTGCAATATCTCTTAAAGACAAAGTACACAGTTTAAGAAATACAACATTTCATTCTAAAACTTGTAATATTTGCATTTGCCCATAACACCCTCTCCATTAAACTGTGGGCATTGTAGACCATTTCTTCCTTAAATTAGTGAACCAAAGTTCTCCAACATTCTTTAGGCTTTTGTGCTCCCAGCATCTTTGATCATTGTTGTAACAGTAAAACATCCGTAGTGTGATCTTTGCCTGTAAAGGTGGTTGATTAAAATGAGCAAAGCTTTTGTCTAGGAAAGAATTGAAAAGAACACCAAGTTCCAGAGTAAGATATTCTCGGATGGATCCTGATACAAATTTTAATCCAAAGTTAAAAGTAGTAATTGTATTTGTAATCCAAAGTCTGTAAAGGCCTGTAGAATTTTACATTCCTTAGATACATTGCTGGAGGTTGTGTTTGTAGAATACCCGGGTATTTGTTGTAGAGTATAGGTTGTGGAGTCCAGCTTTCCAAATTTTTGGCTAGAATTGGTTGCAGATATTGAATCAGCATCATCTGTTATCACCGTGGTGATGGTGTTGGTATTTGTCTTTGTCTTTTCTTTTTTTGTTTTGTTTTTTCATGAAATATTTTTACACCGTTTATGATGTGTATAGATTGGATACTCTCCGATATTCTTTTACGGAATAAATTAATTGACAGCGTTTCCAAGACATCCAAGACATTGTCTTAAGTGACATGGTTCCCATTATAGTAAATGTTATGTTGATACAGCAATCGAAGTGGTATCTCAAGAACGCCTCTTTTTGCTGGATTGGAATCTTTGTAACATCTCAGTGATAGACATCTCACTGACATCAGGTGCTGTTGTGCTAAAAATGTTAACAGGTAAAATCTGTGGAAAAATCTTTACATTTGTTATACTTTGTATAATAAAGATAGATGAAATAGTAACATAGTTAATCTTTCTAGTGTTTTGTTTTAGAGATAAAACCATTGTATATGATTTAGAGATATAAGGATAATATGAAACAGTATTTACCGCCTTTGTTCACAATGGTATGTAAAATTACATTATCTTTAAATGATAAAAATACTCTTTTATTCAAAATGTCTCAATATATTTAGAATAGTTGATAATTGGAAATATGACATTATTTATCTTTCTTTGTCCTGTTAGGGAGAAGACAACTTATTCCCTAAGTTATGGTTAGATAATATAATAACTACAGTTATTAGTGGCTTAAAATACCAGAAACACCCAAAAATTGTCTTAAAAACATTATTATTTTTTTTACCAAGATCTGACAGCCATTGTGGAAAGTTACGTTCGTGAGATTGGATGCTTAACAATGAGAATCTTAATTGTTTAAGTATATTTTTCAGTGGCTGTTGGGTGTGGCTTAAGATGATATGGATTTTTTATTATTTCTAAAAGTGAGTTAAGAAAGCACTCAGATACAATATTGAAGGTATTTATATTTTAACTCTACCTTTTGTATAGGTGGCTTTATGTACCTTTAACCATCACAAACCAAATAACATTTTCTTGGTATTTGAAAAACCGATAAAATATTTGATTACGTGTATTTTAATATATATACATAGAGTGGTATGGATGTTGAATTTATATCTTTGACATCTTTTCACCTGTTTGCAATAGGTGACCTAAATGATCAATTTCCCAAATCATCATGTATATCACCTGGACGCGTTAATCCATAATACTCTTTGATTTCCATTGACTGGCCTTGGCTCTGGCAGAATGAATATTTTTATCATTATAAATAAACTTTATGATAGTTGAAGTAAAGTTTCTGCCTGTCTTTCAGTTAAGTTTTAACTGTTGAAGTACTTCACTTATATTAATTATACCACTCTGCAAACTTATACGGATAACGAGTAGTTTCTGATTTAATAAGAACAGTTCACATTTTCTTCTAAAGTTTAAACGTTATTGCAGTTGTTATTGTAATCATATGATCTTTAACTATCATGATTCAATTATTCATCTGGGTAATTAGCTGTTATGCTCTTATACTTTGTCTAATATTTGTTTGTAGGCCATACTGCAGCTGCATATGGCATTTTAGCAATAATTTTCAATTGCGTTTCAGATATTCACAAAGTCTATCCACCTTTGTAATTAACACATTATGTGTTTATTTTATACCATTAATTATAGTATCTGTATTATATTACACGTTGTCACTGACACATTTCTGATACAGGGAAACAAATAGCATGATTGCTTTAGTAATTATAATTTTTCTGTCCGTGCACCACATTCCTGCAAGTCCAGAATATAGCAAAAATCCTTTGTCGTTTGATTCTATGGAGCCATTTAACGTTTTGATTGGTATAGTTATACCAAAAGAACAAGAAGTACATCGGTAGATCACATCTGCAACAGAACGAGCAATGTCTCTGTGTTTATGTTTACAGGAGTTCCTTACTTTGGTATGTACATAATATGTAGAGTTTAAGAAAAGCTGCAAATCGTGCTTTAGTACAAGTGTCCCATGATGTAAGGTTTCTGACAGATTTTGCTGGTCTTTTATATTCCATTCTCTTGGCAGGGCATCTGCTCTTAGTAGGCCTGTGTTGTTATTATTTATTAATTGCATCAAGGTTTCTTTCGTTAATTGATATGTTTCTTCCGAATTCAAATTCATATGCCACCAAATGTCATTGTAAAGTTCATTGTTGCCGAATATTGTTCCAGCATGGTTTTCACTCCAGTAGGAAATCTATATTCCTCTTCTTCTGCTCCTTCCTATTATCCACGTTTCCTGAGTTATAGGCAACAATCTGTGTCTTGTACTGTGAGGCGCTTTGATAGTCAATCAGGTTTTCTCAGTACCATGTTCCATCTTTAGAAACAGCTGGGTGTTGACAATTATCAGCCTTTATTTCTTTTTCCGGTTATCTTCTGTCTGGAAAAATAATAGCAATGTCCAGAATTAACATAGCACTTCTTTTCAGCATAAGAAGGCTGTTTGCGGTAGTCATTCAATGATAAACTATATTGCATAGTCTTTTCTTACATCACCTTCATAGGTGCATCCAAAGTCTTTCACAAGCATCTGTCCCATCTTTTTCTGTTTTCAGCATGCTTTGCCATCATCGTTGAGTCCATTATTAGGATTTGAAATAGTCCAATCACATCTCTCTCATGTATAATCGTTTTTTTGGAATGATCTCAATAGGTTCCTTGTGAAATACCAGTGTATTCATTTCACTGTGAGCTGTGTCTCTCCTTTTGAGATAGTTCTTGGAGGCAGTCCTCACGATCACAGAACTTGTGTAGTGCGCAGTCCAATTCAGCTCAGGTGCTTCCTGCTTGTTAACATAATCCCAATGCAGTTTTAAAACGACAGCTAGGGTTGATGTTATGATAATGCTGCAGATTGTAAGAAGGAGACACCAATTTTCTAACATCCTTTTGTTTGCATCTTTGCATTTCTTTCTTACTGTATAAGATAATTCAGGTTCAGTCTGTTTTCTCCAGAGTCTTTCCGATAATGATGTTGATTCATTTTTCATACATTCCATGTTAACTGTGAATGTATCACGTCTGTCTGTTCATCCTTCTCCTTCACATTTGCAGGTTCAGATGTCAGATCATGATTCAGTCTGTTATGTGGCTATGATTCTGGTGGCTGTGTTCTGGTGGCATTTCTGTCATCCTCTGTTTGTTTTATCTTGTCATCTTTAACAGCATCCATTGTGTCAGTCAGTGGTTCTGTGAACGTCCTGTAAGTATTTAGCAGGTTGTAAAATATAAAAACTCACTGTTCTCTGTTGGCTCTGATTGTTCTCTGTAGTAAAAGTTCTCGCAGTCACCCTCTCCAGGACAAGCTGGCCAACAGTAGGAAATAGGTGGTGGTGCATGGTGAGGTGGGCTGGAAAAAAAAATTCCCTAAATTTCTCTAATAGAACCAATGGTTCTAAGCTCTCCCTGGTGCAGAAATATGTTTGTCAGTGAAAAACATGTAACATTTCATATGGTGTCTCACCATTTGTATCATCAGGTATGTTGTGAATGCTCACATGTACCATAGGAATAAATAGATACCACTGTGTGGGGCAAGCAACTAGTAACTTGGTTAATAATCATTTAACCTCAGCATTTTCCCAGACCACAACCCCACTACTTTGGGGGTGGTTGGGGCACTGAAATCCCAAAGTAACCCAAATGTGATTGCCCAGTTTTAGGTTTCCTTTGCAGTAACTGCAGGACCACCAAATGGATGGTCCTGGGATTATCAAATGCATACTAAGGAAGTGAGATTAGAAAACGTGGTATCAGAGGTTGCACTTCGCACAGGATATATCCAAGTAAACCTGGTACATGCATCAACACATACAAAAGCATATTCATAACCATGAGATGTTGATAACTTCCAATGTATAGTAATTCAAAAAGTACGTTAGATATTAATATTTCAATAAACAGTACATCAGTAATGTGGCAATAAGCAAATGCTTATGATTACTAAACACATGAATTACAGTATTTCCCATATTGGACCACCAATATTCCTTTTCAGGAGTCAGAAGTACATTACCTCTCTCTATAAGAGCTTGTCCTAGCCATGAAAAAGCTTTTGGGCAAGTCTATCTTTCCTCTATAGGAAGAACAATCAACATATTACCTTCAATGGTTATTATGTAATTAACCCCTCTAAACGATAGGAGTATTTATGCGGATACCAGGTGGATAAGGTCTGGATATCCTTGCAAGCATAAACTCTGCATCATGACTGAGAGATAGGGTATGCTTTTGTGATCCAGTGACCACAGACACATTGCATCAAAGTGCCTGTTAACGGCCAACTATATGAGGAGAGGGACCATGCTTTGTTATAAGCATGTCCATACACGTATTACAATGCCAGGCTTTCAATTTGTTACCACAAAGCAAAATGCAGTTGTGGATATAAACACACGACGTATCGTAAGAAAAACTGTTTGACCACCAGACTTAGACTAGAGATCAGTTTACAGTGGACCAAAATAGATAAATGAAATCCGATCAATTAATATACTTTCTCTAAATTACTTTATCCTCTGTATTAACTATGAAATATTAAAGTTAAAACAATAACATTTAAAAGCCAACTTTTAGTGTGGATAGGAATTACAAGGCCGTTCGTAGTGTGAGATAAAGAACAGCTTTTTTAAAATCCGAATAGTCTGTGAACACAAAATGACCTTGCGCTGAATATTCACTTGCAGGGGAAAAAAACAACCTTTTTTCTTCTCTTTAGTAAATTAATTATTTAATTAAACATAGTTAGAAACTCCCTCAAAGTCCCGATGACTTTGCAAGAAACATGTCGTCTTTAAATACTGGGTAAGTCTATTAAACAGTGAAATAGTATTTTTACCCTGTATATTATGTCACAGCTATAATGTGCAGTATAACAAACTATGTTATAAGTGTTGTGCAAACTGTTCATTAAAAGCCAGTGGTCTAGCGGGCCATAGAATATTTATTTATTTATTCTTTAAAGCTCTGACCTCAATCGGTAAAGCAATATCGTAATGGTGTCCATTGCAATCTGCTGTCTTACTTGCTGCTGTCAAAAATTCTGAATATGTTCAGAGATTTCTTGGGCAATAATAAATCCCCAAAAAACAACAACTTTGCATTTATGCTAAACTTGCCTGTTGTAAATGTATTCTGTATATTTCTTGACATAAGTACTTGTACTTAAATCTGTTTAACAAAACTGTTTATATTGTGGTAAATATATATATATATATTTATTATTATTTATTTATTTTTAACATTGCTTAATTTTTAAAGATACCTGCATATTTAATGAAATATCCTTTATATGTCTTTAAGGCATAAATATCTGCAAATTAAGTTTATATACAAAATGCATGTTCTGGATGTTCCCACAATACCTCTTCTATTATTATATTTTTTATTTTATTTTATTTTATTTTAAGTGTGAAATCTGATTCCTCTTAGGATGAGCACCCCTCCTCAGCCCCCCAGTTTCAGAGGCCCCTTTGGAGGTGACCACAGAAAAGTATAGATTCTATAAAATAGATGTGAGGGGGCTTTGGACAGTAAAGTCACTTTAATTATACTTTTCATATAGCAGATATGTGATATGCAATGGGATTTACTATATCAGAGCATTATCACTTTAATTGACACTATATATATTTACAATGCTCCTACAACTCATTATTATTAAAATTAGCCTCCTTCAGCATTAGCACTATCTACCACTGGAATTAGTGTAAGATACACCAATATGTGGTGGAACTGAATCCCCATATATGAGATTTGAAACTGTATTTTTATTTCTACGCTGTGCCCTAATCTGTATTTATATACATTGCGGCAGCATATAGCTTTTAAAGAAGCAATTATTTCACCCATCATGTGTGGTTGACTGGATTTTTTTAAAACCTATTTATTTATTTTTTAATACATTTATAAATCCATTTCTGGCTCTGAGAGAGCAGGCTGCTGAATGCTCTTATTGCCTGGTCTATATACATTTATTTATAAACAACATTGGTGTATTTATTTTATTTTACGTGTTATAAAAACCTAGTTTATAAAATTCACTGAGATTACATGTGTCTGATCTGATTACAGTCAGTAGTACAATATCATTGTTCTAATTTCCTTACTGCTAGCAATACAGGTACAGTGGGATAGTACTACTTATTTAAGTAAGCTTTCCCTTTTAAAATTGGTGGATTTTAATCCTGCCATTGCAATAGACTAAAGACTGTACCTGAGTAAGCAAAGTCATTATGTGCAGGAATTGTGCACTTTAAATAGTAGAATACTTATGCTATTCTAATGAATTGGGCTGGCTGCTTAACACATCATTTAGTATCTTTTGGTCACATTTAAAGCTGTAAATGTATTTAACATTTTATTTAAATAAGCCTGTAATAAGTTCAGTTTAAAAGTTATCAGAGATCCTGTATAGTTACAATTTTATTTTGCCCTCATTTATTTTACATATATATTATTTTTAATCATTTTATAACTATTTATTTTTGCAGAGCATTTAGGGAAGCAAAGGATGTATAACCACCGGTTGCATTTTTTCTAGGAGGGTAGTATAATTTCAACTCTGTTTAGGAACAAATATGAGCTAGTTAGCATATATTATATAAAATATATGCTGCAGTGTACTGCATTGTACTGCACTGAATGTATGTAAAAGCCATGTCTTTCTCTTTATGGCTGTAAGTAATAATGTTGTTCATAATTTGGAATATAAAACAACGACTTCTCAATTCCTTGGAATGTTTACATGTCTCTGTATCTCCGCAACCTTGGCTGGAAACTCCAGACTTCAAAAATAGTTATACTGTTATGATTCCTGATTTTTTAAAGAACAGCTAGCGTAACTGATAATATGGAAATTATCGCTGTTTTATAAAACTTTTCATATATAGTGGACATTAGAATCCAGAATGCAGTAATGCAATAATTAAAATATCCTGTCTGTCTGTTGCATGAATGTTTTCATTAAGCCATAATGCAATTTTCTTTGCATTCTTGGAATTAGACTTCAAATTTTATCGCTCTGTCTTATCACTTTTCTTTTGACAACATTTTGCATTAATCTTTTTCCTGCGCATGCATACTACGCAGCTACAAAGAGAACATACCCCTCTGCCTGCAATCCACTGTCCTGGAATTAATGGGCAATGCTGTGCTGGTGTATTAGGCATATCAGGGAGTTTACCAAATATGTATATTTGCTCTCTTATGATATTAATTAAGATCCACAAAATTTCAGCATTGTATGCTTATTACAATGTACCTGTCACCTGAACTTAAAGTGCCTTGTACAAGTTCACATTAAAATCATCTCTCCATGATGAAGATCTCTCTCTGAGTCTGGGCTACAAATAGCTCATTAGATTCTTAATATTTCAAGACTTGTGCCATGACAAAGTATTGTGTCTTCTCTTACGTATAAGAGGTTACCTAGGTATTTATTATTTTTTATTTAACGCTTCCAAGTACAAGTCCCTTCGTGGTCGCCAATTGTAACCGCTTGCGGTTCCCTTATTTACCTCTATAATGTCTTAAAGCATAGAACTTAGCAGGGCTAACCATACAGATATCTTAGCCATAATGTTATATAGTTAGTAAGAGATCCTCTATTTAACATGTGTAAATAATTGAGAATACAATATAAAATAAGGATTGTCTTGGAAGCCATAGATTTGTCTTTTAGATATTTATTATATAAAAATATAAATATAGACATATAAAATCCATTATAGCAGAGTTTATAAGATGAAATTAAATGCTTGCAAATATCATTAATAGGTTAACATACCCTTCTGAACATGTCATCATGTCAGCCTCTCAGTCATTTTAAGATGGAGCAGCGTCTGTCTCCAAGTCTCTCCTCTGTGTGTTAACATTTAAAAGTACACTTATTTATACCTTAAGTGTCGTCATTTTAGAGTCACCATAGTTCAAATATGAAAAAGTCCATAACTAAAAGCAAGTGCACACGTCATGGGAAACTCCCGGACCTGGGGAACTTCCATCAAGTTCAAGAGACAAGATGGCTTCCCAAAGTCTGAATAGCTTATCTGTTGTTTATACTAAGACGTAAGTGCACAGTCGTGGGAGATTCCCGGATTTGGGGAAGTTCCATTAACTTGGGGTTACCACAGTATATTGTGTACTGAAAGAGTCGTAGAATAGCCTTGAAGCTTGTTTATGCATTATTGTTATTGTAATTCGTCTGGGACAAAATGGCGCAAACATAATATGCACTGAGGTTATTGCTTAAAGAAACAGTTATGAAAAACAATATGTTCCATTTCTAACACCTTGTCAATTTGCAATATCTCTTAAAGACAAAGTACACAGTTTAAGAAATACAACATTTCATTCTAAAACTTGTAATATTTGCATTTGCCCATAACAATCCTCCAGCTGGATATTCCCTTGGCAAAACCTCTGCTCCGGTCCACTGTTGCTCGATTGGCAGTGTGGAAATCTGCCAGCTCACCCGCCTCCAATGACGTTTTGGGGTTCCGGTCCAGCAACCATTCCTGTACATCGGCTGGGCAGAGCTGCAAAAACTGTTCTTTTATTAACAAGTTTTGCAAACTTTCCAAAGTGGTAATCTCCAGCCCTGTAGTCCACTGTCGGAATGCTGTCGCCAGGTGCCCCACAACTGCTGTATAACTTTCTGCGGGATGCTTTTGCAAAGTCCTGAATTTCTTTCGGTACACCTCAGGAGTAAGGTTGTACCGTTTTTGCAAGGCAGCCTTAATCACATCATAGTCCTGGTCAAATTCTGCTGGAAGTGCAGTAAATGCTTCCAGTGCAGGACCTCTGAGACCAGGGGTGAGGTATTTTGCCCACTGGTCCTTTGGTAGCTGGTACTGCCTGCAAACTTTTTCAAAACTGCACAGGAAAAATTCCAAATCACCATCTTTGTCCAAAGTTGGAAAATTCTCTGCACGTGGTTTGGGTGCAGAAGAGTCTCTGGAATTAATACTTATAGGGGAGGCAGTCAACCTCTCCAACTCAGCCATTTTTAGCTCATGCTCTCTGGCAGCTTGTCGCTCCGAGGCCTCTCTCTCAGCCTGCCGCTCTGCAGCCTCTCTCTCCCTCTCAGCAGCCTCTCTCTCCCTCTCAGCTTGGCGCTCAGCAGCCTCTCTCTCTCTCTCAGCTTGGCGCTCAGCAGCCTCTCTCTCTCAGCTTGGCGCTCAGCAGCCTCTCTCTCTCAGCCTCCTGATATTGAAGGATAAGCTGCAGTCTTTGGTTTGCGTCTGCTGAGTCCACATATTTTAAACCGTTTGTAAG
Organism: Pelobates fuscus; assembly: GCF_036172605.1. Lineage (NCBI taxonomy): Eukaryota > Metazoa > Chordata > Amphibia > Anura > Pelobatidae > Pelobates > Pelobates fuscus. Next base: position 319,233,363 of record NC_086321.1, on the reverse strand, counting down.
TAACAATCCAAATGATCTCCAGATCTCGGAACATCACGGACAAAAGCTACAGGTATCTCCTCTGCATTGTTGGAGGCATCACTTTGCACCGCTTGTTCCATAGACAGGTAAGTATCTACATTTACCTGTCACAGCACTCTGATTGGTTAGCTTGAAATCCACCAGAGTGCTCTGTGTCATTTTACACAGCGTGGGAAAGTTCTTTGGAATTTTCCCAAGCTGTGTAATTTGACTCATAACTCTCTGATTGGTGTATTGAAAGTAACCAATCAGAGAGTTATGAGTCAAATTACACAGCGTGGGAAAATTCCAAAGAACTTTCCCACGCTGTGTAAAATGACACAGAGCACTCTGATTGGTGGATTTCAAGCCAACCAGAGTGCTGTTACAGGTAAATGTAGAGACTTACCTGTCGTCAGTATCTTCATTTACCTGTCAGAGCACTCTGATTGGGTGGCTTAAACCCACCAATCAGAGTGCTCTGAGCCTAATTGCAGGGCAGGGCAAGGCTTTATAAGCCTTCCCCCGCCCTGCAAAGCTCAGTCTGTGCGGAGCCCTCCATGGGTGATGAAGGATTATTTTTATTTGCGCTCGTTTTTTTTTTTATGTGCGTCGCTTATTATGGATTTTTTTATTTGCCCTTTTTTGGGTCTGAAAAAAGAAGAAGATTTTAGAAGAAAGAAAACATCAAATGTTTTTTTTTTTTTATTATTTTTACAGGTACTTAGTTAATGCCCCCCCCTCATTATTTTTAGGGTGAGGGGGTAGGTAGGGGATAGTTTTGTTCGAGATGGGGGTGACTAGGAGTTTGGGGACCCCTAGTCACCTGGGGCGGTACATTTTTATTTAAGGCCCCATCCGCCGCTCAGGGTTGGGTCAGGGGGGAGGACAATAGGTCTCCCCCAATTATTTTACTTTAGGGCCCCAACCACCGCTCAGGGGTGGGGGGCCGGGGGGGGGGCAATAGGTTTAGTTTTAAAGCCCCCACTCACGCCTCGCGGGTGGGGACTCAGGAGGGGGGACCCTTTTTTTTCTTTTTTTAACAGTGAGCAGCCACAGGCAGTATAGCGATTAGGGGCACAATTTACTAATACTAAGTAATTTTTACTTAGTATTAGTAAATTTGGCTGAAAGACCAATTTAGGTCTTTCAGCCTTTTGGTAGATAACTCCCTAATACCATGGGAATTAGGGAGTTATCTACTAAGCGGCTGAAAGAGAAGTCCCGAAATCACGAAATGCCGAAGTTCCGAAATTCTGAAGTTGCCGAAGTGCTGAAGTTCCAAAGTGCCAAAGTCCCGAATTGCCGAAGTCCCGAATTGCCGAACGCCGAACCGAAAATTTTCCCCATGTGATGTAGATTAATTTAGAAATAAACAAATATGTTTAGAAATCTATCTGTTCCTGTCCAAATCTAAGATGATTAAATTGCGTATACGCAGAAGTAAATTCACACTGACACACGGAGTTCAGGTTAAAATAACTTCGAGAAAATTTAATGGCATCTGGGCAAAAGTGGGCTCGCAGACCCTTATAAGAGCAAAATTACATCATCATTGATTATTGAGATATCAGTGAATAAACATCATTAATTGGATTAAATGTTAAGTGGCTATGTCAGTGTCCACCCATCAATATTATTAATTGGATCAAGAACTAAGTGGTTAGCTAGGTGTCCTCCCACCGGGAGGTGGTATTGTTCTGGACACGGGTGTGGACAGATGGCTCAAGCGCCATCTCTCCCAGCATGAGGCTTACTCGGTGGGAAGGGGGGCTTGAGCGTCATTTTGGGCAGTTAGTGATGTCAGACTCGTGGTCAGGTGCAGGGTTCTTTTATGAATAGAACATTTCATTAAGCCTGCTTCACATGGCCTAGGCTCTGGCCTTGGTTATACTTTGTTGCATGTTACAGGAGATTCAATAATTCCGGAGTCAGCTATGTCTTTATAGGAAATACAGTCTCTATTCATTACACTAAATGCTGTTGGGAAATTCTGTCATGTAATGTAGTTTAAAATGGAGGATCTGTCAGGTAATGTGGGTTAAAATGGAGTTAGTGCAAAAATTCAACACAGGTTCAATACAGGTTTTTAATAATTCTACATCAGTCCCCCCTATGAAATGTTAGATTCTAAAAGATAAACTTTATTTGTTAATACCAGAAGACGTGTTAGCCCAAAGGCACAGAAACCCCGTGGCCGTTAGCTAGGTGTTAATGCAAAGTGCAATTCTGTCCCTTAATCTGACCCTAGTAGGCTAACTCATCCGTCAGCATGGCTCTCGAACGCTTCACTCCCATGGGTGGCCCATGGTGGCTTGTCCACCACTTCTCCGCACGGAGACTTTACCCATCACAGACGGATGCTGTCCCTAAACTGGTCCCTTCCTAGAACTCTTGCACTTTATCAACAAAAGGGATAGTTTGCAGCGGTATACAGGGTGAGTTGAGATCTTGAAAATCTTGGTCATCAACTGCCAGATGTGCAAAAGTTGGTGTTGCTTGGTCTACAGTCTTCTGTAGGAATTTTCTCAGACAAGGGAGGACACAACAAACGAGAAGAGCAAAGATAAAAAGAGAAATTAGTATTGCTATACCAATATGCATTAAAGCTTTTTGCCATCCTGTCATCCAACCAAGCCATCTTTCCCAGGGATCTTTTATCCCAGAATTTCTTTTTAACTCTTCAGAGAGCTCATTTAATTTTTCTATGGCTAAGGTGACTTTACCATTAGGGCCTGTGTTTTCTGGGATGTAAGTACAACATGTCCTGGTGTCGGGCAAAATTTTACATACACCCCCTTTTTCAGCTAGAATCATGTCTAAGGCCATTCTATTCTGGAAGGACATTTGAGATGTAGCCTGCAGCTGTTCGGCTAATCCCTGGAGGGCATCCCTGGTGTAATTAACAAAGCGTTGTTGGTTGTAATAAATGTAATTTATCCAATTCAAATTCTTGTTTGCAGTAACTATGGTAAAAAGTGATTAAAATCCTGCAGCAACTTCATCTCTTGCTTTAAATTCATTGGGCACCCCCCTAGGCACCCCAATGGCATCAATATAAATGTGAGGGTCAAAACTGCCTTTTACTGGGGCTTCACGCTTAACCTTGGCTGGTGTGTGTTTGGACTCATGTGTGTCAGGGTGTGTGTCAGAGATAATATGTATAGGCATAATGGCTTTAGCCAGAGTACACTCTCCCCACCATTCCTTGTCCATCCTGGATCTTAGCTGTAAATCCCCACACAACCAGTAAATATCCCCCAATGACCTAGTATGGAATTGCAACAAGTTCATGGAGACATTTCTGTAGGTGGCACAATACCCTTTAGAGAAGTTACCCAAGAATTTACCAATTCCATCATAATTAGCATAACAAGTGTAGTTACCTTTATATACTGTAACACCATCTGGGGGTTTGACATCCTTGGTTAAAAGAGGATATTCCACTGTCCATGCTTTGCAGAGGGACCTATTGAAATTGTAGTGGTAGGCAAAAAGACTCAAAACACATTCTTCTAAATCTACTGGCAAGGTTAAAGGTACGGTGCCGAGGTGAGGCCGGGCACCACCACACACATAGCATGCGGTTCTGTTATGTTTGTTGGCATTATATTTCATCCATTCCAACCATAGATTAACATCATTAAAACCTGTTTCAGCGGCCATGGTGTCTTCAAAGGTGGGGTTCGCAATGGCCATCATGTCTTTAAAGGACTGGATGTGTGGTTTTAATGGATTTGAGACCATATGAGTGGCCCCTTGCCACTCTGGAGAGTGGCACATATCTTTAAGGTAGAAGTGCCCTAACTTGTTATAGGAACCTTTCTTCCAATACATTCCCATTACATACTGATCTGCATCTGTTGCTCAATATGCTCAATATTTAGGATTAATTTCATGGGTGTGCCTCCTCCAGGCTTCCTTAGGGTCATTCTTTGGAGGAGAGATCTACCATGGTCATCTACTTTAGATAGGCACTTTTTGGTTTGTAACCCCAGGCAGGCCCGGCATTCCATCCTGCCGCCCCCCAATGGTCAACTACACAAACATAGGGGTCCTTTGAATGAGGAATATCTCTATAGATATTCTGAATCTGTGATGTAGGGAATGGGCATTCTACAATGTCACAGTAATCAAAAGTATAAGTAGCCACACGGGTACATGAAGAATTGTACCAGAAGGTATACCCACTGGCATCTTTGGTGATGGCTACTTGCTGGGTCTTAGTTAGGCTAACTAAGGAGAAGATGTACCAGAGGTACATGGTTGTGCGGTATCTGCTTCCTCTGGGGCAGGAGTCTTTTTGCAATGGGAAGCGTGGATCCAATGTGGCATGCCGGCCAATTTGACGGAGGTTGCAGTGATCAGAAGGACTTGGAATGGCCCGTCAAATCTTGGTTCCAGGGTGTGTTTCCGCACAAATTTCTTGACTAGAACCCAATCTCCGGGAAGCAGGTTGTGGGTACCCGTATCAGATTCGGGATCTGGAATTGAAGAGAAAACTTGGGCATGTATTTTGTTTAAGGCATTTGCAAGTTCAGTTACATAGTCTACTAAAACATCAGTTTGAAGCTGCAACTGTTGCGGGTAATAACAACCTAGTCTGGGTGCAGTCCCAAATAGAATCTCATATGGGGATAGTGAGTGCTTCCCTCTAGGTGTGTGCCTAACACTGAATAAAGCTACTGACAGGCTTTCTGGCCAGGGCATCTTTGTTTCTTGTGACATTTTTAACATTCTGGCTTTTAGGGTGCCATTCATGCGTTCCACTTTGCCACTACTTTGTGGGTGGTAAGGGGTGTGAAAGGCTAGGGTCACTCCCAGAGCATTCCAAATTTCTTTAGTCACTGTTGCTGTAAAGGCTGGGCCCTGGTCACTTTCAATGACTTCTGGAAGTCCAAATCTACATACAATATCTGCAAGTAGACGTTTTGCTGTTGTCTTGGCAGTGATATTGGCCACTGGGTAGGCTTCTGGCCAGCCTGAGAACATGTCCACTATTACTAGTGCATACTCATGAGGCCCACTCTTGGGCATTTGTATGTGATCAATCTGAATTCTCTGGAATGGGTACATGGGCTTAGCCAGGTGTTTCAAGGGCACCTTGGTTGGTTTCCCTGGGTTGCATTTTGCACAAATGACACAGGCCCTACAGAAGCTGTTGATCAATGTTGTGATTCCAGGTGCTTCATAATACTTTTGTATGAGGGCGGCCATTAAGTCTTTTGACAGATGTGCAGGTCCATGTGCCCATTGGACAACTGCGGGATATAAATTTTTAGGAAGGCAGAATCTAAAGTTGTTGTAATATACTCCATCCTTTAGGACTGCTCCCTTCTTCTTCCACTTCTGTATTTCTTCGGGGGTAATTGTAGCTTGCTGTTCCCGTAAGATTCTTAGGTCAGTAGGAAGAGACTGCAAGGCAAAAATAGGAATTTCTTTGTGTCCGGACACTTCTTCATCCACTTCCTGCAATTTTCTTGCTGCTTGCTTAGCAGCCTGATCAGCCAAATGGTTGCCCCTTGCTTCATCTGTATCCAACTTCCCATGTGCCTTCACTTTTAAAATGGCCACTTCTTCAGGGAGTAGGAGGGCATCCATTAGTTCCTTGATTGCAGAGCTGTGTTTGACTGGTGTACCGGCAGTGGTAAGAAATCCTCTTGTTTTCCAAATTAGGCCGAAGTCATGTGCCACACCCAGAGCGTATCTTGAATCCGTGTAGATGTTGGCACGTTTTCCTTCAGAGATTTTGCATGCTGAAGTCAGGGCTTGTAATTCAGCTTCTTGTGCAGACATTGCTGGTGGTAAAGATGATGATTTGATAACTTCATCTGTTGTGGTTACGGCATATCCTGTGTGGTATTTTCCTTCTTCATCAGCATACCTTGAACCGTCCACAAACAGGGTGAAATCAGGATTTGTTAATGGATTCTCATGCACAGTTGGTAAGTGTATTGTCTCCATTTTCATCTGTTCAAAACAGTCATGAGGTGTCTCTGGGTCATAATCATTCACTATGACCAGATCTTGAAATTCATTTTCCAGGAAGTGGCGTGGCCATGCTTCAAGATGGTCAGTTGTTGGGTATTTGACAATGCCATTTTCCTGTAGCTGTGATTCATCCATGGTGGCCCATAATTTTGCCATGGGCCCAAGATCATTCCATGATTTTGTTTTCAACTTGGTGACAGGGACATGTGGAATGGCAGTATCCCAATGACGGTACAAGTATTTGAGCTCTGAAGGTAATTGAATCAAGGCCATGCTGTTGCCTTCAGAGTCACAGTAAAAGTCTTGGGCAGTGAGTTTCACCTCCACTAGGTGATAAAGCTCATCTTCATAGCAAGGCTCAGGAGTGCTGTTTGGCTTATACCACATGGTACAGAAGGCATATCCTGGTCCCTCGCAGAGAGGAGCCTGTCCATCATGAAAGGATAAATCAGGATGCATTCTCTTGATGGTACCAGTAAGAAGGTAGATGTAGGTTTCATCCATGATAAACCCATAGTGGATACCTCCCTCAGGTAGTGGGAGAAGAGTGGACGGATTGAGAACTTGACATCTTTGTATGGTAATGTTGTCAGGTAACAGGAGATGACATTGGAGGCGTAGGTGTCTTGCAGGAGACACATGCTTGAGTTGTACTTGGTTGATGATGGCAGAAATGTCATGAGGGGCCAAGACAACTAGAGGGTGGCCAAGGACCAGGTCTGCAGTTCTTTCAATGAGTTCTCTTGCTGCAAAAACTGCCCTAAGGCAAGAAGGGGTCCCTCTGGCCACGATATCCAGCTGGCAGGAGAAAAAGCCAATAGGTCATTGACAGCCTCTTAAGTCATTTGTTTGGGTAAGGACTCCTGTAGCATGGCCTTGTCTTTCAGAGACAAACAATTTGAAGGGTTTGGTGTAGTCTGGTAGGCCTAGAGCAGGAACAGATGCAATTGCACGTTTTAGTGTATTGATTGAAATTATCCAGTGCTTCATTGGTCAGGCAGAATGGGTCTGATTTGAGTGCATCATAGAGAGGTTGCATGAGCAGAGAGGCTTCTGGGATCCATGCTCGGCAGTAGGAAATGAGGCCTAAGAAGGCATGTAGAGATTTTGAAGTCCTTGGAGGTGGAATATCCAGTACTGCTCTAACTCGGTCCCGAGTGAGATGTCTGGTGCCTTGGGATAGGCAATGTCCAAGGAAGATTACTGTAGGTTGACAGAATTGCAGCTTGAGAAGTGATGCTTTGCATCCTTGTTCTGCCAAATAGCAAAGGAGACTAATTGAACATTCTTCAGTTGTTGGTATGTCATCTCCACAGAGCAGTAAATCCTCCACATACTGGAGCAGGACAACTTCTGGATGGTCTGCTTGCCATGGATCAAGAATAGAGCACATGGCCTTTGCAAACTGGCTTGGAGAGTTTTGTGCCCCTTGGGGCATGACAGTCCATGTGTACTGTTGCATTTCATGTGTGAAAGCAAACAGGTATTGGCAAATTGGATCCAGTGGTACACTGAAGAAGGCATTGGCCAAATCAATGACTGTGAAGTATTTTGCTGAAGGTGGGACCCCAGAGAGCAGAGTGTGTGGGTTAGGCACAATAGGGGTGTCCAGAACTGTTGCTTCATTAACTGCACGGAGATCCTGAACCATTCTATACTTCTCTGGTTCACCTTTTGGAGTTTTCTTCTTCACAGGAAATAATGGGGTGTTGCATTTTGATTCACATTTTACAAGAGCCCCCTTCTCCAAGAGTGCTTTGATTTGAATTGAAATAGCTGCAGCTTGAGCTGGTTTTAAAGGATATTGTGGTTTTCTTGGTAACTTTGCACCTGGAATGAGCTTTACCACCACAGGTGGAACTTTTAGGTGACCTATGTCCTCTGGGCCTGAGGACCATAATTTTGCAGGTACCTTTGTCTTTAGTTCATCTGGAAAATTGGACCTCTGTTCCTTTGCTTCCCCACTGGGTTCTTCTAAATGCAGCATCAGAGGCAGGGAGCACAAGGCTGAGGTGTCTGATTCAGATAGAGGAGTAGACAGTTCTACTTGTCCATCTGGGGTGAAGGTGATAGATGCCTGCAGGCGTGAGAGGACATCAGCGCCTAACAGGTTAATTGGGCATGTGGAGGATACCACAAAACGAGCAAGCAAGCTAGGGTAGTTGCCAACTCGTAATGGAGTTGTTAAAGGACTGTGTCTTGGTTGGCCGTCCACTCCAACACAAGAGACATCAATATTTGACAGAAAAGATGGATCTGGCAGGTCTTGTTCTCGTAGAACACTTCGGGCTGCACCTGTGTCAACAAGAAATGTGGTAGGTTGTCCTTCAATGGGTAGAGTCACAGTGGCAAGTGGCCCCCCCTTATCCCCTGAAGACACTGCCATGACAGGGGTTAATGACACAGGCTTGCCAATTTCCTAATCATCAGGTTCCTCAACTATTGGAACTGTTTTTGAGGCCTTGGGGCTAGGGGCAGGCTTGGACACCACCTTTTTTGGTTCAGGGCAGTCATTTTTTAAATGTCCTTTGGCTTTGCAATTAAAGCAATATCCATCCTCGGGTTTGGTGCCTTTAGGGACAGGTCCGGTGCGGGACACCATGAGAGGAGCTGAACTGGGCCTTCTAGGAGTCTGGGCAGATTCCAGACCTCTAGCAACTAAGAGTAAGGTATCCAGAGGGACCACCTTATATTCAGGGCGTGCAGCAATGGTTCCCTTGCGTATGGAGTCTTTAACACCTTGGACAAATGCACCAGACAGCATTTGAGAATGGATCTTGTCTGTAAGATCAAATCCTAAATCTGTAAACATTTGAAACAGTCTTGCATGAAACCTTTCCACTGATTCTCCTTTGTCTTGTACAATATCAGTAAGGCCAGCAGCCTGATCTGCAAGTTTGTCCTTAGCCCATTCTTTGAGTTGGTTACAAAAGGTTACTCCGGAGGCGTAATCAATGTCACTTATGAGCAGATCTGTACTGAGGTGGCGGGCCATGCTGGGCCAATATGCATCCCTGGCCTTAATGGCACAAATGCTCAGTAAATCACGCCATGCTGCGGAATAAGTCTTTTGAATCTGAACTATTCCTCGGTAAAAAGGCATAGGCTGCTTTTCTGGGTCAGGGAGTGATTTCATCAGGGCACTAGCCTGAGTAGGATTAAAAGCTACATATTTAGGAGGGGCCCGATCCCCCCGGCCCGTATGTCCGAAAGGATCATCGAGGGAACGGCGGGGCGTGGGCCCCGTGGCATCCTGTGAGCCCTGGGATCCCTCCTCAGACTCATCCTCATCTGTGACCTGGACCCCTCTGAGTAATGGGGCTATTTGAGGTGTCAAAACCGGGGGAAATGAGGGAATCCCAGAAGCTGGAGTGGCCAGTGGATTATGAGCTTGGGGTAAGTAATCACCGGGAAGTACCGGCATTAGGGGTGCCGGATGACTGGGGACCGCCATATTGGAGGCGTGAAAGGAAGCTGCGTTAGGGTTAAGGGAAGAAGTGACGGCCATATTGGATGTGGGCACATCCGGGGCAGACTGTGCCGGACTGGGCATGACCGGGGTCTGGGGAGTGGCTTGGGAAAGGAAGTAGGCTTGGTTTGGATAGGGCAGGGCCAAGGGGTAAGGGAAGGGGTAGGGCCAAGACAACTGGGCAGAGTTTTGGGCGGAACCTGGGGAGGGTGGGTTAGTTGGGCAGGGATTAGGGAAGGAGGTGGGACATCCGGGATACGGATATGAAACTGAAGGGGTAGGAACCTGGGCTGTGGGAGGAGTGGGAAAGGGAGAGAGCGGAGAGGGATTAGCAGAGGCAGGTGTAGTAGGAGGAGCCGGGGTGGGTGTAGTATGATTGACAGTAGCAAGAGAGGAGGGGTTAGTGAACTGGGTGGATGCAGACGGGAGGGTAGGATTATTGAAGGAGAGAGAGTGTAGAGAAGGAATGGCAGATGAAATGCTTGGATTAGGTAGAGAAGGTAGTGCAGGGATGGATGAGGATGATGGGAATGTTAGGGATGATGATGGGGAGAATAATGATCCATTAGAATTCAGGACCGGACAAACAGGGGAAATGACGGGATGGGTGATTGGAGGATTGGGAGTGGGGACCATGGTCAGCTGGCTGTCACTTATTGCTGACTGAACCTTGGGGATGGACATCCCCTGGGCGCCATTTTGGGGCGCTGGCCGAGGGAATGCCCCAGCAACACAATTATTATGATATACATACAGTTTTACACCTTTGTGATTTATTTCTTCCTCAACCCAACCTTCCTGCTGAATAGCCTTCGCTACTCTGTACCATGCTTCAGCAGTACGCAATAAATCATTATCTGTAAGCTTACCTTTCTTCTCTGTCAGTAATCTACGCCAGCTTTCTGGCTGTAATCTACCACATGTAGGCACAGCAATTTTACACACTTTAGCAATCTTTTCAACACCTTTAACCATCTCCTCACCCTCTCTGTCTTCCACTAAATCACATGCTAACCAGCCCCTACTGGCCTTCCCTAATTTTTGAAAAAGAGCGTCTACAATGCTCGACTGCCACCCCCAAGTGCGTCTTCCCAAAACGTAGACTAGTCACTGAATCCGTGTACCCGAGGTGGTAGCCACGGATTGGAGCGGGGTGAGAAGTGTGTGACCAATCACTTCTCTCACAAGAGAAATAGGAGTGGATAGTGTAAATAATACAGGAAGTAGAGTAGAAAGTAAAAAAGGTAAAGTGAATGCAGAGACAGACACAGGAGTTTGAATGACTCCTAATTAAAACAACAATTCAATTGAAATACAGTGCATGCATCACAGTTCAAATAAAATCAACAGTAATCCCTTTCCTTTACTCGTGTGACCTAAGTCACCTCCCTCAACCTCGTAGTGTCCCCGCTCGGAGAACAACTTTCGTAAGTTTCACTACCAGCGGCCAAGGATAACAGCTAACACCGGTCCGAAATCCATATGCCTCCCTCGTTACAGCAGTCCACTAAGTGTGGCCACCACTATCCTCACCCTCGTAGCGCCCCTATGAACCCACTCATAAGTCTCACTACCCCGTGCTGGATCACCGCTATAGCGCTGAGGTGGCGTCATGTGAACCACGTGAGCAGGAGCGGTTACCGGATCAGGACTGGGTTCTGGCCCAGCAGCAACAACTTCTTGAACGGCAGGTTGCAAGTGGGCAGTACGAGCCAGTATGGTTTGTAAAGCCTGGGCAAACTGATCCATATGATGGTCTAAACCATCCATTCTAGCCTCCTGATTAACTAGGAGCTGTGGAATGTCAGCAGGTTCCATAATGGCCCTGTTGTAATGTCACGATTCCGGGAACCCAACACGCTAACAGACACACACACACACACAGAAAAGGTGCCGTACCGGACCTTAGAGTTGCCGGGCTAAGCACACACAGAATAGTCAGGAGACAAGCCGAGTCAGGGGAACCAGAAAACAGGATAACGATAAACAAGCCGAGGTCAAAGGGTAGGAGAAAGTCACAAAGTCAGTTTAACAAGCCAGAGAGTACGTAACCAGAAATCACAAGTTCAGAATCAATACTATACAGCAAAGACCACAACAGGGCAGGGAGGAACAGGAAAGGTGAGTATAAATACCCTAGGTTAAATTCTGATTGGATAACTTCCAATCAGAATTAACAATCACACGTGGGAGATATCTAAGCCTCCCACTGTGATTGTGGTACTGTTGCTTTAACGCCGGGTTACTCACGTGACCCCGGCGTTTGCATAAATCAACGACCTTCCAGCGTGCAGCGTTATACATGCTGCCGCTGGGAGGCGTGACGGATGCGAGCGGCGGAGAGGAGACGCCGCTCGCCGACAGGTAGGAGGAGGGGAGACCGCGGGCGGCGATGGACTGAGGGTGAGTGCTGCGAGCTGCGAGCAGCCTCCCCTACTAGCCGCCCGCGGACCCCTGACATAATGGTAATAACAGAAAAATTAACAAAATTATGAAGAAGTACTGGCACATCTTACGAGATGATCCTGTCCTCAAAAATATTCTGCCAGAAAAACCTAAAATAATTTTTAGGGGGACCAAAAATTTGAGAAATACCCTAGTACAACGTAGCAATAAAGAAATAACACTGAAGAAAAATTTCTTCACAACGAACAAAGGCTTTTACGGATGTGGGCACTGCTTAGCATGCAAAAACACCAAGAGTAAAAAAAGACATATAACAGATCTAGAACCCTTCATAAATCAAAAGTTCTCAATAAAAGATCACCTAACTTGCTACTCTAATTTATGTTTTAAAATGCCGTGCAACCTCTTATATGTAGGTCGCACAATTCGAAACCTGAACACTAGGGTGGCAGAACACATAAGTGGAGTCACACAGTGTCTCTAACCACTTCAGAACTACACACCAAAAAAAACCCTGAAGGTATGTTCTTTAGTGCTATAAAACTCGTAACAAAAAGATTGGAGAGGAGGAGACTACATAAAAAAATAGGAAAAGAGGAAATTAAATTCATTTTTAATTTCAATACCATGACACCATACGGGTTAAATAATGATTTTGAACTGTGTCATCTTATGAATGAATATGGTTTTTTTTTTTTTTTAAATTCTTTATTTTGTCGTGCACGAGTAATACAAAGAAGCAAGCAATGCCACAACAGCTATTGCCAGTTTTGAGGTCAACATTTAAAGACAATTGTTTGGCGTTTCTGAACATTGCACATTTTTGTTATAAAGTAGTTTCAACAATGGTTAAACTAGGCCCTGATGCAGGTTAACAGGCTGACATGTGGAGGTGCTAGTGCTAACAGTATAATTAGCTAAGGCACATCTTTTGTTTGCGTGAGTTAGTAATAAAAGGGGAATCACTAGGAAAAACATTGCTAACAAATAACTGGAGCAGGCTGGATCTTCCATGCTTATTAACTACTAAAATAAAAATAAAAATACATCCTGCTAGCAAAATATAACTGGCTAGTACTGCACACTGTTAAGTTAGTGGAACACGCTTATGCTGGGTATGTCAGTGGATGGGTAATTATGCTAGACGTTAAGCTGGGTACTCGGCCTGGCACTTTAGTTGTGAGATACATGAGTAAATCACACAAATTTGGTAATGAGTTACACATTGATAGCCAGGTTTCTAGACCAGCTTGGCCATATTTTAGCGTTGGTACATATAAAACAAAATCATATAGGTTAGGCAAAATAGAGACTATAACGCTGAATCAAAGGCTGCATAGGTAGTAAAGTGTGTTATGGTTAGTTACGTGGGTAGGTGCGGTTGCGTTTCTGAGTGTCCAGCTAAGTAAGTCCTGTACGGGAAAACAGACTGAATGTTGGTGCCGGAATGGCCACTGATCTCAGCCGATGCCTCTGGGATGTGACTGTGGGTAGGTTGTGCAGTGGCACGGCTCGGCATCTTCCCGGTTGTTGCACCGCCATTTGCTCAGATCATGAGGGTCTGCTTCCGGATTGATGTGGTATACCACGTAGCCCCCTTCTCCAGTGTGCGCCGGGAAGACTGTGTTATAGCTGCTTGTCCACCGTTCGTTGGGAGGTGGGTGCTTGATCTGTACGGATCGCTCTGGTCCTTGTGCCTGACTGGTCGCTCTTGCCGCAGAGGTGGGTATATAGGCGGCTGTTTGACGTGGGTGAGGTGCGTCCTCCCTCCAGCCCCGGGCCGGGATGAAGGCCGGCATCTTTACTCCATGTACCCAGGTACTTCTGTGGGCCGGGTCCATCCCATAGCGGGAGTAACGGGAGGAGTAGATGGTCTGCTGCCTTCTGTGGTGGCCTCCCCTCCGTCCATATGGGTGATGCCTTCGGGTCATGCCCTTCTTGGCCCTCGGCCCAGGTGGGCCAGCAGTGTGAGGTGTAGGCTTGTCTGGGTGCGTTAGGCCCGAAGGGGTCCTCTTCACCCTCCGTTTCTTGCCACCCCGTCCTCCATCTCGGGGATCAGGCACCGTATAGATTATGTGGGTCTCCAGTTTGACCCATAGCTGGTGGAAGTGCTCGTTTAGTCTCTGCAGCATGCGGTCCACAGAGCACAGGGCTGGTTCACGCCGTTCATTTGCCGACTCGGCTGGCCATGTGGCAGTCGCCATTTTGGGTCGGGTCTCTTCGCTTGGTTGTGCCCCGTGCGAGGTTCGCTTGTAGAGATGCGTGGGACAGTCGAGTGGGGACCGGGATAACCCCCACCGGTCCAAGGGGGGGGGGGGGTAGAAGCGTGCGTGGTCTCGTGTGTTACCGGGAAGCAGGGAGGTCGTCCGCCTCTCCTCCGCTCCGGTTTGGTAGGCCGCTCTGGCGTCTCTCCGGTCTCCCGCAGATTAGGGTCTTGTGGTTTGTCTCAGCGGTCCCTCTGGGTCGTGCACCGCCCGTCAGTGGGTTTGATTTCTGTTTTTTTTTGTGGTTAAAACCGCGTTTGTCGCTTGTTTAGCGGGAGCTCAGGACCCCCACGTCTGCTCCTCTTGCCTGTCAGGCTCCGCCCCGAATATGTTTTTTTAATGTTTAGATTAGGGTTATTTTAAATTGCATCATGTGAATTGTATTTTATTCTGTGGTTTCAACATTATTTTCTGTTTCTATTTTTGTTTTTAATAATTTATTTTTTTAAATTTTTTTTACATATTGTACATTTATATTATCCAGGAAAGTGATTTTTATAAATTGTGTATATACCCTTTTAAACATTTTGAGTCCCTCCATACATATAGGCGACACATTACTACATTGCACTTTCGTAGGATACATTATTATATTTGCACTTTAACACTATCTTAATATATGCTCAAAGAAATACACCACTTAGGCAATAAGTGCACATCTCTTTAAATATCTGGATGTCATAATAATGTTAATTTCCCCTGAAACTTAATATACCTATAATGAAATAAAAGGGATTCTACATGCACCAATGCACCAATATTCCCCTAATTAAAAGAATATTGTTCATACAAACTCCCCCTTAAAGGACCACTCTAGGCACCCAGACCACTTCAGCTTAATGAAGTGGTCTGGGTGCCAGGTCCAGCTAGGGTTAACTAATTGTTTTATAAACATAGCAGTTTCAGAGAAACTGCTATGTTTATCAAATAGTTAAGCCTTCCCCTTTTTCCTATAGTGGCTGTCTCATTGACAGCCGCTAGAGGCGCTTGCGTGATTCTCACTGTGAAAATCACAGTGAGAGCACGCAAGCGTCCATAGGAAAGCATTGATAATGCTTTCCTATGCGACCGGCTGAATGCGCGCGCAGCTCTTGCCGCGCGTGCGCATTCAGCCGACGGGGAGGAGAAGAGGCGGATCGGAGGAGGAGAGCTCTCCGCCCAGCGCTGGAAAAAGGTAAGATTTAACCCCTTTCCCCTTTCCAGATCCGGGCGGGAGGGGGTCCCTGAGGGTGGGGGCACCCTCAGGGCACTCTAGTGCCAGGAAAACGAGTATGCTTTCCTGGCACTAGAGTGGTCCTTTAATACGGAGATACACTGTACATATCCGATTTGCCGTGTAGCAATAAAGCTTGATGATATGCCTATTCAAAATAACATACACGGAAGTTAAACGAGGAATATGAGCGCTGGAACGCACGCTGCGTTCCAACAGGACGCAGCCCGGAAGTGACGGATAGAATGAGCGAAACCGGCAAGTTGGCCATTTAAAAAGCAGCAGCAGCAGCAGATGGGACACACGACAGCCAACTGGGGAAGCCTTTTAACAAGGCGAAACGCGTTTTGGACTTTGAACTACTGTTTTGGACTATTGAGTCTATCCAGAAATATCTGGCACCAGCATATTGATTCTTACATTCTGTTTTTATCTTTGGAGAAATAAAGCTACTTTTAAAGGATCCTTTCACACCTGGCATTTCTGTATTTGGGAGCCAGTCGAGGGATATAAGAAAAACCGAAAGAAGGGTCTGGACAACCCCCAAATGGTCCAGAGATATATACCACTTGAGTCAGATGAGGGTATGACTCCAGGCTTGTGAGTTTAACTATTCTTTTACTCCTTTTAATACAGTGTTTTAAAGACATATTGCACTATTTTCTGTACCAATTTTATTTTGCAGAACATCCGCTGAATCTCAATTTTAAAGCTCCACCTTTTAAATGTAAGTATGACCCAGACCACTTTAGCTCATTGAAGTGGTCTGGGTGCAGTGTCCCAGGTTCCTTTTCCCTGCAAAGGTTTAATAAAAGGTTTAATAAACTTCAATCATTACCTTTGAGGATTAATGATTGAAGTTGGCTGATTACCAGACAGTCACTAGAAGGATTACCGAGTCATTAGGCGACTTTAGGTCACTCAAAACCCTATAGGAAAGCATTATACAATGCTTTCCTATGGAAGAAGTACTAATGCAAGTGGAATTACTAAAAAAAACAAATAAAAAAAAACATTCTATATTACCTTTTTAATTTTTCATTGTTTTTATTCCCCAAATAAAATAACTGTTGAAACAACGCTCTTCGTCTCAAGGTCAATGTATGTAACTGGGTTATTGTATGTTAATGCAGGCATCCCAACATGCAAAACTAATTTCAGAGAGGTGGCTGCTCCCATGTGTGCCCCCACACACAGCATACCACTTCCTCCCACCCGGTAGATGCTGCAGGGGCCCGGTCAGGCTCTTAAAGGACCAGGCATCCAATCAGGCACCTGTTCAAGAACAGAATACATCAGGTGGGGAATGAGAAGGGGGCATTTATTTAAGGGTATTTATTTAAGTTCATTTATAATGTAATATCCTGTAAATCAAACACACACAATCTGACATACATTGTATGCCAGATTGTGTGTGTGATTTCCGTGATATTACACATTGTATGCGGTTGTCCAGGAACCACATTAAATATGCGGATGTCTCCCAGACCTCCCGGGAGACTTGGGATGTCTGTTAATGTTTTTATGTTTATTTTATTGCTTACATTTGTAATAAGGTCTTTGAAAAGGTGGAAGCAAATAAGCATTTTCAATAAAAAGGAGGTACAGTTGGGCTTGGCAGAAATCCTTCAAAATTAATTTGTTCCAGCTCATCTACTTATATACATATTCATATAGGCAATGTCGGCCTAGGATTTGCAATTCTCTTGCCAATTTCCCACAATTCCCAGTTTAGTGAATAGGTATACATGTATTTTGTTATGTAACTGTTCTCCATTTCCTTTACATTAGAGATTGCCAACTCAATTTAAAGCTATGGAGATGCCTTCAGATCATTGTTAGTCAGTGGATTAATGCAATCTCCTTGAAAGTCTTCTTATTTTTCACTCTCCTACTTGTTTAACTACATTTATTAAAGGAACACTATAGGGCCAGGAACACAAACATGTATTCCTGACACTATAGTGTTAAAACCACCATCCATCCCAATGCTGCCATGTTTGATAAGGAAAAAAAAAAATCTTGCCTCCCTAAATATATTAAAATCCTACTTGTATTAAAGTCTGCAGCTGCTTCCACTGCCGCTGATCTACCTGCTTTCAGCTGTAATCAGAAGTGATTCTGTAAAGCCAATCACAATGCTTTCCCATAGGATTGGCTGAGACAGTCAAGGTGGCAGATCAGGGGCAGAGCCAGCACAAGTCAAATACAGCTGTGACCAATCAGCATATTCTCATAGAGATGAATTGAATCAATGCATCTCTATGAGGAAAGTTCAGTATCTGTCTGTGGCAGTATGGCAGTACTGCACACTTTTCAGCACTACCCCAGGAAGCTACTCTAACAGCCTTCTGAGGAGTGGCCAATGGAGGTATCCCTATGCTAGAATGTAAACACTGCATTTTCTCTGAAAAGACAGTGTTTACAGCAAAAAGCCTGAAGGCAATGATAATACTCACTAGAACAAATATAATAAGCTGTAGTTTTTCTGGTGACTATAGTGTCCCTTTAATAATATATTATCAAACTATTGAATCAGGAAAGATACCATTAGCTTTTCAGCAGTGTCCAATGCACGTCAGAGCAGGACCCTGTTAACCTCTTGTCTCCATCAATATTATTCTGTAGGTCAGTTTGTTTGTCATCAAATATCGATATTCTATAATTGTAATGCTGTAACGCAAACATGTTGGCTCTATAAATGCTAATAATAATTAGTAATAAAATAATAATAAAAACATTGACCAAAAAAAGAAAAGAAAATCTAGGCCTGCTAAACCAGACTCTTGCCAAACTGCTATGAAGGACAGGAAAAAAGACTGCCTGATGGGGAGGAAGGGGGGATCTGTTTATACAATTTTTTTAAATTACATTTCCTATCCTTTCTGTCGTGAGGGGAGAAACTAACCTATGAGTAAATGCTGCCATGTTTGATCAGGAACAGGGCCGGCCCTAGGGGTCTGCGAGCTGTGCGGCCGCACAGGGCGCCATAGAGCAGGGGGCGCCCAGCAGCCGACACAGCTCACACATGGCCGGCCGGAATAAAAAAATAAAATTATAATTTGCGGCGGGGGCGGAGCTTACTGTACGGTGGGGGCGGAGCTAAAAGCGCCGGAAATCTGATGCAGGGGAAGCAGGAAGAAGTCCCTGCTTCCCCCAACAACCAGAATCCATAATTAACAGAGGTAACTATGTGACTGTCGGCTTGTGTGTGTGTGTCTGTGTGTTTGACTGTCTGCCTGTGTGTGTGTGTGTGACTATCTGTCTGTCTGTGTATGTGACTGTGTGTGTGTGACTGTCTGTCTGTGTGACTGTCTGTGTGTGTATGACTGTCTGCCTGTGTGACTGTCTGCCTATGTGTGACTGTGTGTGTGTGTAACTGTCTGTGTGTGTGACTGTGTGTGTGACTGCCTGTGTGTGTGACTGTCTGTGTGACTGTCTATGTGTGTGTGTGACTGTCTGTGTGTATGACTGTGTGTGTGTGACTGTCTGCCTGTGTGTGGCTGTTTGCCTGTGTGTGTGACTGTCTGTCTGTGTGACTGTCTGTGTGTGTATGACTGTCTGCCTGTGTGACTGTCTGCCTGTGTGTGACTGTGTGTGTGTGTAACTGTCTGTGTGTGTGACTGTGTGTGTGACTGCCTGTGTGTGTGACTGTCTATGTGTGTGTGTGACTGTTTGCGTGTGTGTGTGTGTGTGACTGTCTGCCTGTGTGTGTGGCTGTCTGGCTGTCTGTGTGTGTGTTTGTGACTGTGACTGTCTGCCTGTGTGTGTGACTGTCTGCCTGTGTGTGTGTGTGTGTGTGTGTGACTGTCTGCCTGTGTGTGACTGTCTGCCTGTGTGTGTGACTGTCTGTGTGCGTGGCTGTCTGTGTGACTGTCTGTGTATGTGTGTGTGTAACTGTCTGTGTGTGTAACTGTCTGCGTGTGTGACTGTGTGTGTGACTGTCTGTGTGTGTGTGTGTGTGTGACTGTGTGACTGTGTGTGTGACTGTCTGTGTATGTGTGACTGTCTGAGTGTGTGTGTGTGTGACTGTCTGCATGTGTGTGTGTGGCGGTTTGCCTGTGTGTGTGACTGTGTGTGTGTGTTTTTTAGACTGTCTGCCTGTGTGTGTGGCTATTTTCCTGTGTGTGTGTGACTGTCTGTGTGTGTGTGTGTGTGTGTGTGTGACTGTCTGCCTGTGTGTAGCTGTTTGCCTGTGTGTGTGTGTGTATGTGACTGTCTGCCTGTGTGTGTGGCTGTCTTCCTGTGTGTGTGTGACTGTGACTGTCTGCCTGTGTGTGACTGCGACTGTCTGCCTGTGTGTGTGTGACTGTCTGCCTGTGTGTGTGTGACTGCCTGTGTCTGTGTGTGTGTGTGTGACTGTCTGCCTGTGTGTGTGTGACTGTGTGTGTGTGTGTGTCTGTCTGCCTCTGTGTGTTTGGCTGTCTGCCTGTGTGTGTGTGTGACAGGGTGTGTAGGAAGGGGGATGGAGGGGGGGAAGGAGTGGGGTAGACGGGAAGGGGGGGCGCTGTGAAGATTTTTCACACAGGGTGCCCAAAGGCCTAAGGCCGGCCCTGATCAGGAAAATAAAATTACATAAAAAACCCATACATTGGTTTAGTAGAATATCAAGCAAATGCATATATTTTAATTTGAATCTAAGTAAAAATTTTTTTTTTTTTTTTTTTTTATTATTTTGTGTTAACAACTTACAAGACCCAATTTTCCTGCTGGCTGTACCTTTCATACCCATTTTGCTTAAACAATAGGTTACTTAATTAAGACTATATTAAGTAACATATTAAGTACAAATTGTATACCTAACTTCATGGAAGAATAACAGACAGGTGGTAATCTTTGATAGAGTGTTGCTATGTATAATAGACCACATTTACACACAACATGTAGTGCAGGTAGCCTCCCACTAAGATTCCCAATACTGGGGTATTATTTATAGGCCAATGAAGCAGAAAGTTCTAGTCATATGTCTCCTTTAACCATAAGCCACAATTTAGGACTGTACTATTTAAATGAACCACATATTCCCGTTTCGAATATGAAAACACCATTACTATAGTGGCTTTCAAAAGTATCATCCTGATCTGATATTCTATAATCGATAAGTGTCATATGATTATCTACTCTGCCACACACATTAATACATTTAAAGATGCATGTAGCTAACAAGCATCCAGTCACAGAATGTCTGTTACATGAATGCATGTCTGATAATTACAATACAGCAGTTGGCTTCAACGCGATGCAATGTGATGAATAACTAGTCTAGAATGTAAAAACTGTTCCAATACATATGTAAAGTGACAATGATTTAAAGAGCAGCAACTCAGTTTAAACACAAACTATTTTACAGTCATAAAGCATTTAATTAAAGTTTAGAAAGAAAAAGGAGAGAGAAAAAAAAAACACAAAAAATGTTCAAATTCAACAAAATTCTTTTTGGGAAGCTTTAGATTGATAACTGGAATTTCACATCCACTTGTGCTTGTTTTGCCAATGATACGATTTCTGAAAGCTTTACAACCATTTTTGCAGCTTCATCAAGGTCATCACAAGCAAGAATTTTCAGACCGCTGGCAGTTATCAGTGCTTTGGCATCATCAACCCTTGTACCTTGCAAACGGACAACAATAGGCACCCTCAGTTCAAGGTCTTTCACAGCCATTATGATGCCTTGCGCAATAACATCACATCTCATAAGGCCACCAAAAATATTAACCAGGATAGCTAGAACCTTTTTATCAGACGTAATTAGTCTAAATGCTTCTGTTACTTGGTGAACCGTGGCACCTCCTCCAACATCTAGGAAATTTGCTGGTGTTCCTCCATGAACTTTTATTATATCCATTGTAGCCATTGCTAAACCAGCTCCATTCACAAGACATCCATTGTTGCCATCCAGTCCAATGTAGTTGAGGTCAGCCTTTGCTGCTTGTTGGTCTCGTTCGTCTTCTTGTGACCAGTCCCTGAGATCAAACACTTCCTTCTGGCGATATGCTGCATTAGTGTCAAAATTGATCTTTGCATCCATGCACATAACTATTCCTGATGAATCTTCCACCATTGGATTTATTTCCACCATTGTGGCATCATATTTCATAAACAGATTATACAGATTGACCATACACTGTGCAGCCTCATCTATTATATTTGCCGGGAAGCCCATTTTCTCAGCAAGCCTGGCAGCCTGCTCTTTCTTGATACCTTCCACAATATCAATGGGCTCCTTTAAAATGCCATCTGGATTCTCAGCAGCAACATCTTCAATATTAACACCTCCTTGGGAGCTTCCAATCAGCACAGGACCTTGAAAAAATCTCTCCATGGTGATTGCAAAGTAGTACTCCCTCCTGGGATATCGTCGCTCACAAATAAATACGTGATTGCATATCCTGCCCTTTTCTCCTGTCTGGTTTGTAAATAGTTTCTTCCCAATCATTTGTGAGGAAATGTCTTTGGCTTCTTCTGGAGAATAAACAATCTTCACTCCTCCTTTAAGACCACCTTCAAAGGTACCTTTACCTCTGCCACCAGCCAACACTTGCGCTTTTACAACCAGATCTTTCGAACCTATTTCTTTTGCAACTAAATAAGCCTCCTCTGGTGTTTTTGCAACAAAGCCCTTTGGTATGGCAATTCCAGCATCTTTCAACAGATCCATGCTAAGATACTCATGCAGTGAAAGGTTCCTCTGCTGTTGTGCTTGCAAGCCATGACCACCAAAAAGTCCAGGAAATCCACTGAGCACCTGAACGGCAGAGCCGAGGGCGGCCCGGGGCGCCCGGCTCCTCAGTCCCGCTGACAGCCGGCTGTACATGATGGAGACCGCCATGTTGTCTGTGTCAAAAATATGTTTTTTCACATGTCAGTTGTAAGCTTAGACCTCTATGCCGACCCTGGACGGGTCCTACTCTAACCCTTCACCTTGCTTCCTTGAGCTTCTGGCAAAGATATCTCTAATGAGACAGAAATGGGGTATTTTTATATACACCCCTATATACTTGTTAACCCTTAAAGCGGCACTGTCATGCCGAATCCCGTTTTTGTTTAACCCCCCTCCTGCCTCCACTACATCCAATTGACCCCCTAGTTACCCCCCAAATGCCCCTAAGCCCCCCATATTACCTATTTATTAATCTTTATTTTCTGCCCCGATCTTTATTCAGGGCGCCGCCATCTTTGTGTGGGTAGATGAAGTCACTGTGGGACACGTCATCTGCCCACACTAGATAGCTCTGAGATCTCCACACATGCCCAGTTAAACACCTAGACATGCGAACGGGAATTTAATCTATTCATTCATTCATCAGATAGACGAATGAATGAATAGAAAAATCAGATGAACAAACTAACACTGAGTATCAGTGTTCGTTTGTTCGTTCAGTTTATTACAAGGAGGGAGCTACCGGTTTGCAGCTCCCTCCTTGTAATATGTAAAGATAGAAGCGGCAGGGAGCAGTGCTCCCCGCCACTTCCTAAAATCCCCATGTCCCCCCTCACTCTATGGGGGTCAATATGACCCCCATACTAGCATAAAGGAGATTAAAATCTCCTCAATGCCCCTACTCGCTATACTGCGAGTAAGGGCATGTCTACTAAACAGCCTGTGGCTGCTCACTGTAAAAAAAAAACAACTACTATCCGGCCCCACCCCTGCGCGGACCATCCAATCACAGTGCTCTGTGTCATTTTACACAGCGTGGGAAAGTTCTTTGGAATTTTCCCACGCTGTGTAAAATGACAAAGAGCACTCGGATTGACTTAAACCCACCAATCAGAGTGTTCTTAGCCTAATTGCAGGGCAGGGCAAGGCTTTATAAACCTTACCCCGCCTTGCGGAGCTCAGTCTGGAGCTTCACCCTCCATGGGTGAAGATGGATTATTTTTTTTGCGCTCGGGTTTTTTCTTTTTCCTCTGGTTTTTTTTTTGGCGCTCGGGTTTTTTATTTTATTTTTAAGTTCGACGGGTATAATGGATTTTTATTTGGCCTATTTTGGGGCTGAAAAATAAAGATTTTAGAAAAAAGAAGACGTCGAATGGTAAGTTTAATTTTACTTTACAGGGTAGTAATTTTATTCCCCTATTTTTGAGGGTGAGGGGGGTAGGCAGGGGCCTTTTTATTTGGGTGGGGAGGGCCGATGACTAGGGGCTTGGGGACCACTAGTCACCTTTGATGGGGGGAGGATTTGACTTAGGGCCCCCACCCGCCGCCCAGGGATGGGGGCCGGGGGGGAGGACAGTAGGTCCCCCCCCCACATTATCATTATGGTCCCCACCCGCAGCCCAGAGGTGGGGGCCGGAGAGGGGGAGGACAGTAGGTCCCCTCTCCTCATTATCTTTATGGCCCCCACCCACCGCCCAGGGGTGGGGGCCAAGGGGGAAGGAGAGAAGGTCCCCCGCCCCTCATTATCATTCCACCCCCAGGTGGGAGCCCGGGGGAGGGGGGGCAGTAGGTGCCCCCCATTGTAATTTATGGCCCCCACCCACCGCGCAGTGGTGTGGCAGCAATGACCACAGTACACATCAGCTCCAATACATATAGTAAAAAAGAAAAAAAGTTACCTGTGCTCTCTCCTTAATCCCTATGTATATTTAACCCCTTAAGGACTAAACTTCTGGAATAAAAGGGAATCATGACACGTCACACATGTCATGTGTCCTTAAGGGGTTAAACAAATGGAGGTCATTTAGTTACTCCAATGAGCGCAGGACTTCTCTTTTTGTATTTGTACACACTTTTGATAAAGCCTATCCAATGAGAAACGCGTTAAGTGTATTGTTTATAACTTTGTATTGTTTATTACTTTTATAATTTTTTTTACATTAAAGTCCTTTTTTAATTGAACCTATCTTTGCTGCTGTTGGATTGTTTGGAGCTATATCCCTGGTGGGGATCATACCACCCAAGCGCTTTGGATTGAGCAATCCGGAACTTGCTCTTTAGCATGTGAGTAGGTTTAACTTATTTATTTCTGCTTAAACTCCTTTTTACGGTGTTCACTATTGTGGTTCTGTTTGTTTATCTCCACATATACACGGACGGAAGATATATTTACACCGGTATCCTTGAGTGAGGATCATACCATTTCAAGCGCTATCAGAGGAGCCAGGTATTATGGCTCCATTACACGTGAGTGTATTTTATAGTTTTTACCTACCCTTACTTCATAGCTCTATATACATGACCATATACAATTTCTATTTGTTTGTTTTTATGAGGATACACCCTACCACACCTATAACTTGAAGAATTGCCTCTGCACTTGATCCATAGGCGGGGTTTATTCCGCGCATACACTGGAGCTGTATTGAAGCTCCAGGAAAGTGTGAGTGTACATCTTTTATTTTACTTATCACAACTACAGTTTTAAATACTACACTATTATTTATTCTCTAGTTCTCTTCACATAATTAATTTTATGCTTACATATCTGTAATAAAATGTAAGTATCTACGTGTATAAAATCAAACATAGTTTAGCTTTATATACTCATGTGTATTTGTATAAATTGTATTGAGCACTGTCAACATATAAAGCTGTTTGTTTTTAGCTTTTATTTTTATTTTTTCAGCTGTAATTGAATCTGATAAATTAATCAATGATATCCCTCCAGTTTGTATATCATTTTTCAGTGAGTTGGGAATGTGACTTCCCCCAGGGGTTGGGAGAAGTTAAGCAGTATAGTAGTTAGAATTTAAAACAGCTAAAACATTTGTAGAAAGCAGACACATCAGGGAATCTTTACTATCAGTATTTTGAGAGATTGTTTGAACCATTGTTTTACCAACCCAGCCAAAGCTATTTGATGTATTACATTTAATTTTGATTTTTCCTAAATGTGTCATTTTCTGGGTAATCATCACAGACCATGCACGTCCCACTACTGAAAAGACCCCTGCAATTCTGCTACTGCTGCAGAGTACGTCAATCCCTGATATGTATATCTTTGCCAAGTGTGGTGGCCACTAATGGGTCTTACTAGAGACATGCCTAACCCTAATAGTAGCCCTCAATTTAGATTTAGATTGACCCCAGGATGACCGAACATCAAGGTAGCCAATCACATTGATGTTTTGCCCTACCTGATAATAAATTAAAAGACGCTCCAGGCACTCAACAAAATGAATTTGTAACAGCTTTGTAATGAAGCATTATATAGGGCAACGTTTCGGTCACCATCTCTGACCTTTTTTACTCCATACCAAACATTGCAATAATCAGTGTTTAAATACCCTAAAGAATCATTTGATGTGAATAAATATTCAACAATATTGATACATCAGATACTTGGCTCAAATGTATATTCCTTACTGTCATGGCTGCCACCGCTGCCGCTACCACCACATGAAAAAAAAAAGGCTGGTCATTCTCTTCAGAAGTGAGCAGGGAGTGACAGCTTAAGGAGTCCTATTCTACCAGTGGATTTTTGTTTACTGAACCTTTCACACATTTTCTGGTTTGTCAGTCACATATAAATTAAACCACACAGGCAGTTCAGAAGTTAGATAATGTGTCAAGGTGCAGCTATGTTAATCTTGTTAAGGCAGGCACTTGGTGGTTGGAACAGTGCCTGCCTTAATAAGACAGACACCTGAGTGAGGAATGAGGGAGCCAGCTTTGGAGAGACAAAGCATGGCAGCACGCACCTAATAAAAGTGGTGCCTGTTGCCAGTCCTAGTGAAAATAAACGCGGCTTCTGCTATTATGGTGGTGAGAGAGTTGGTCAGCTCGGCAGCAGGCACCTGATGATAAAACATTGCCTGCCAGGAGGGGCATGACTAACTGCCGAAACGAGCGGTCGCATGCAGTGAGAGCTCCGTGCTTTGGATGACTTCACAGCTCACCACTCTCATCACACACAGGGTTGTCTTTAACACAGGGCAAACGGGGCAGCTGCCCCGGGCCCAGTTACTCCTGGGGGGCCCATAGCAGCTGCCCTGTGGGCCCACAACAATTTGGAGGGGCCTATCAGGTGGCCCATGCATTTAGGGCCACCCGATGGGTATCTCTGAACAGGGACCCGGTGGGGTGCCTTGGCCCTTTAAGAGCCGACCGGGCCCCTGTAGTATTAGCTGGCAGGGAGGAAGTGACAGACGATCACTTCCTCCCAGCTTCAGAAAAGAGCACCGCCAGTGGAAGGAGGCAGCAGCAGGTAGCAGCATGGGGAGGAGAGGCAGGAATGAGCTGCTGCTCATTCCCACTCCCATCAGCCTCAGCCAGCACTAAGCTGAGTTGAAGGTAAGTCTATCCAGTCCCTGATCCTATCCTTCTGGGTGAATGGCTGCAGCTAGGATAGGTTTTAGAAAAACTTATGAGCCACCCCACTCAATGCCCCTGCCCTGTTTTCCCCCACTTACTGCTTATCTTATCTGAGTCCCCACTTACTGCTTATCTTCTCTGTGCCCCCACTCAATGACCCTGCCCTGCCTTCCCCACTCACTTCTTCTCTTCTCTCTGCCCCTGCCCTGCTTTCCCCCACTTACTGCTTCTCGGTGCCCCCACTCACTGCTCCTGCCTTCCCCCCCTCACTGCTTTTTTACCCTGTGCCCCCACTCACTGCTTTTTTTCTGTTTAGATGAGTTTAATTATTGCTGCAGTTGCATTTAAGCCCAGTGTTTATTTTATGTTTTAATTCTTTATTTTTGTTGTGCATTACATATAACAGTACCAGCTTGCCTTGCCACATCATCAGCATGTACAAGCTTTGTGCCTCCTCCAAACAGTGATTGTGTGTGTGTGCCTAATAGTGAGTGAGCAATTGTGTATGTGTGCGTCTGATAGTGAGGGAGCTTGTGTGTGTGTGTGTGTGTGTACCCGATAGTGAGTGAGCTTGTGTGTGTGCCTGATGGTGAGTGAGCTTGTGTGTGTGTGTGCCTGATAGTGAATGAGTGTGTGTGTGTGCCTGATAGTGAGTGAGCTTGTGTGTGTGTGTGTCTGATAGTGAGTGAGCTTGTGTGTGTGTCAGAGAGCTTGTCTGTAGTGAACTCGTGTGTGAATTTGTAGTGAGCATGTGTGTGTCAGTGAACTTGTCTGTAGTGAGCGTGTGTGTCAGTGAGCATATGTGTAAGCGATGTGTGTGTCAGCTAGCTTTTCTGTAGTGAGTATTTCAGTGAGCATGTGTGTGTCAGTGAGCTTTACTGTAGTGAGCACTTGTGTGTGTCAGTGAGCTTCTCTGTAGTGAGCACGTGTGTGTCAGTGAGCTTGTCTGTAGTAAGTATGTGTGTCAGTGAGTTTCTGTGTGTCAGTTAGTTTGTCTGTAGTGAGCATGTTCATGTGTGTCAATTAGCTTGTGTGTGTCAGCTAGCTTTCTGCAGTAAGCACGTGTGTGTCAGTGAGCGTGTCTGTAGTGAGCTTGTGTATATGTGTCTGTGAGCATGTGTGGGTTGGTGAGCTTTTCTGTAGTGAGCATTTGTGTGTCAGTGAGTTTGTCTGTAGTGAGCATGTGTGTCAGCAAGCTTTTTTGTAGTGAGCATGTGTGTCTGCGAGCTTTTTTGTTGTGAGCATATGTATGTGCCAGTGAGTTTGTAGTGACCATGTTTGTTTTAGTGAGTTTTTCTGTAGTGAGCATGTGTGTGTGTCAGTGAGCTTGTTTGTAGGGAGCATTCATGTGACGGTAAACTTGTCTGTAGTGAGCATGTGTGTGTCAGTGAGCTTGTATGTAGTGAGCATGTGTGTGTAACAGTAAGCTTGTATGTAGTAAGTTTGTGTTTGTATAACACTGAGTTTGTCTGTAGTAACCTTGTGTGAGTGTCAGTTTGTACTAAGTTTGTGTGTGTGTGTGCCCGTAAGCTTGTCTGTGTGTGCCAGTGAGATTGTCTGTCAGTGAGCATATTTGTGTGTATCAATGAGATTGTGTTTTTATGTCAATGAGTTTGTGTATCAATGCAATTGTGTGCTTGTGTCAGTGAGATTGCCTGTTTCTGCATGTTAGTATGCTTACTGCATAATTAAATTTTTTACACTGACAGAACAAATATTTTAAATTAGAAAAAGAAACATACCAATGATAAATATATATAATTCCAAAACTAAAGTGGGTGCATTCACATTTTTTTTTGTGGAAATCAGACAATACCTTTTATTGCATGTGAGCAAAAATTAACACTCTGTCCCGATAATTATTGCTCACATGCAATAAAAGGTATTAATTGTTTTCCACAAAAAAAAACGTAAATGTTTTTGGAAATTATCTACTAAATGCGGCTAGCACCAGGGTATGAAATTGACTTTTTTTTATAAGAAAGGTGAGTGCCAAACTTTTGGATATATATATATATATATATATATATATATAGAAGGCTTGGCCTGTAATTGTGGGAGGTACATGGAACCCTACTTAAACCCAGTGAGCCCCTGCTTATCTGTCGTTGACGATCTTGGAAGTGCTCCTGTTTACTTCCGGTTCACTGGACCCTGACGTAATTTCCCCGCCCGCCGGCAGTCCGTTTGCAAAAAACTTTCTCTGCTTACTGAGTTTGTGAGTATAACAAGGGAAGCTAGCATATGAACGGCTAACTGTAAGTTATACTCTATCATTTCGTACGCATCCCATACTTGTCATCAAACTCACACGTTCGTTTAAAATATTTCATTCGGCTAAATCGCTCATGTTAATCTTTCATCCACATACCGCTACAATTTGTGTTATCCGTGCGCATAAACCCTTATGTTTACCCATCAGTATACAGCCGTTCGTGTCAAACACACTTTCGTACAAACTTCCCTTCATTCGTATAAACTGCTGCTTGTTTCAGTATGAACTTTCATTGGCTCTGTTCGTTTAGACTACACACTACTGTGTGTAAGGGTGCTGTGTGTGTGAGGGTGCTGTTAGTGTGTGTATGTGTAAGGGTGCTGTCTGTGTAAGGGTGATGTTAGTGTGTGCTGTGTGTGTGTATGTGTGAGGGTGCTGTTAGTGTGTGCTGTGTGTGTAAGGGTGTTAGTGTGAGGGTGCTGTTAGTGTGTGTGTGAGTGCTGTGTGTGTAAGGGTGATGTATGTGTGTGTGCTGTATGTTTGTGTGTAATGTGTCGGGATGTGGGGCCGTTTAGTTAATATCCCCCCTCCCTTCTTACCTTATGTAGGGGGGGGGGGAGACCGTGCTCCTGCCTTCCCTGGTGGTCCAGTGGAGAGTGAACTCTATCCCCCTGTGGGGCTAGAGTTCACTCTCGCGAGATCTGAGCGTTGCTGCGGTAAGCGCGGCAACTCTCCGACCGCGCGAGAGGAACCCAGCAGAGCTGCTGACAAGAGCTCCCCGGGTCCTCTCCTGCCTCCCTCCCTGCCTGTGTGCAGGCCTATGACCTAGCAGTACAATTTCATGTCAAAGCATTTATTATGTCACTCTTTAAAAACGTCCTTGTTTTTCTACTCTCTTAAATATACGAAATCAGTATGTCCTGACGGCAGTTAAGGTATAATTTTATTAAAGTATTTCTCCTCAAAGCATTGCTAATGTGTTTTATACATATATAAGTATGCTAATCAGGGTAAGATTAAGCTTAGATTCTGTCTTGTGCATTGCTAACTGGCGTTTCGGTTAAACTTTCGTATGCATTATCCGTTCGCTTATGTTTTTCCATTAGTATACACAGTCACACTTTCGTACAAACTTTTGTTTATTTGTATAAACTGCCTCATACCTAGCAGTTCAAGTTCATTCCGTTTATACAGCATTGTGAAACCATTTTTTTTTTCAATTGAAACGGCATTGCATGTTGCATTTCGTTTAAATTACCTAGTCTTTCTTTAAGTCATCCGTTTCATGGTATTTATGTCTTAATTAAAAAACGAACAGCAATATCCTAATCAGGATGTCTTATGGCAATTAAGGTCATACTTTCACTGTGTATTTTTCCTTAAACCATAGCTAACGCGTTTTATTGGTATATACGTGTGTTAATAGGTTTATATTATGCTCTACTTCTGTCTCCGGAATCTCATGTTCCTAATTACACTAGGCTGTATATAAATAAGATGACAATTAAGTATGTTTTTCCCTCCTGTTAAAGATCGTACAATTACTGTTACTGATTGCTAAGGGGCCTTATGGGTTAAATACACCACATTACTTAAAGAGGTAGGCCTCGTAAATTCCTACCTAAATTTCATGTATTTCCTTCTGGTAACATGTACTATAAATAAATAAGTCGCATTAGTTTCAAGTTATCACCCTACCAGGATAAGCCGCACAGGATCCTCATACATTGCACAAAATTACGACATCACCCACATATAAAACAAAATCAAAACCTCCAAAGACCATACAATTATCAATGCAACTGTGTTTAATTTAATTCAATTATCTACACAATAACCAAACATAAACCAACCGATCGCATAACGTTCAACAATTCGTCTCTGCCGTCAGTAGTTATGGTACAGTTAGTAATTATTGTCCAGTTAGATAATCATGGTGTTATAGTTGCAATATCAATTGGTAATGGTTATGGTGTTACAATTATAATGTCGTACAGTAGTTTTGGTGTTGTCAATGAAATGTCAGTAGTTATGGTGTCAGTCAGTAGGTTGGGGGTTGTGCGCAATTATACACTTTACACACTTTTTCAAGGCCGCTAAACACCAAAAGCTCAAACCTGTTATCAGGATACGGACCGTTCTTTCCACTACAGTATACGTTATACAGGACAATCAGCAGGTACGTTATCAAAATAAAACCAGTTGGGGTTAGGACAAGTTTTAAGCACTCCCAATTTAGGTATGGTCCCGTAGGCCTCCTCGCCTATAAGTCAAGTGGTACCACAAGGCATACAATCAGCCTTCCGTTCAGAGGTTCGAGCCCAATTGGTCCAACGCATAGTTATAGCCGTGCATCAAGTCATAGTTAGGGCCTCACCCGTCACGGCCAATCAATTTTACAATCTTTTACATGTCACCGAGAGGCCAACACCACGCCATCCACCTCAGTGGCACAAAGGCCCCACAAGCCAAATCATAGGTAGAGCCTCTCAAAGCCACTTGGCAAGTAGTCAGGGTGTCACCTCTCACCAACATAAGCTAGTTAATACAATTTTGCCTGTAGGCACTACTCTAGTAAGTTGGGTCACTACAGATCTATATGGTACCTTACTAACCAATTCATCTGCCGCACTTCCTTACGATGTCTAACGCTGCTATACAAGGAGATGTTCTGTCAGTTACCAGCACCCATCTCCGTTCAGGCTCGCAGAGAGTACTATACAAACACCGGCTGGGGTCAGTTACACACGGAACGGTTTCTAAGGCATTTTCGGGTCTCAAAACACCCTCCTGCGCCATAAGCTCAGCAACAGCCAATACGATCAAATTTCATCCTGAAAACGTAGCTATTCCCTCTACCAGTAAGCCAACGCTGATTATCAGTCCAACACATCCCACAGGGATTTTGTTAAGACAAAGTAGGCAGGCCAATTTGTTTTCTAGGTGAAGCACAAGTCTGCAATAATTTCAATGCCGGTGGTTGTAGTTATAGTGCTGGTAGGCTTCTTCACATGAGCTCACTTTGTTTCAGTGCACACGCCAAAAACAATGTGCCCCTACAGGCGGTACCCTAAAATCTTCCAACCCAATAAACTTTCCTAATCTACAACGCTACCTGTCTACTCATCCTTCTTTATATCTGGTAGAATTTCTCACGTCTACTAAGGGGTTTTACACAGGGTTTGTGTCACTCCACATAGGTATTTTGGAACACCCATCCTACAGTCAGCACTCACAGTTCCCATCAGAGTACAAAACTCTTACTTAATGGAATCACCAATGCTTTTTTGATAGGGCCTTTCACAACACTACCTTTTCACCTCCTGGAGGACAAACCCCTGGGAATCGCCTCAGGGAATTTAACATTTTAAAGAGACTTATTATTTGATTTTCTGCACCTCACTCACCCACTTCTCCTAGCTTAAATACACTGTGCCTGTCATAAGTTTCCCTTCAGTTCGCCAGAATTGACGAGGCCATACAAGCAATCATTCATTCCGGGAAGGCTGCCTGGTTATGCAAATCAGACTTTATTAACACGTGTAAATTACTACCCATTCTTCAGTCAATCTGGCATCTGCATAGAGTTAAGTGTGTAGACAGCCACTATTTCGTTACCAGACCAACATTCGGCTCCATATGTAGCCCAAGTTATGCGATATCTTCGCCGAAACCTTAAACCTGGCTCCTACGGAACATATGCAGATGTCCAGTAGTCTTACACTACTTAGACAACTTCCTCACCATCAAACCACACCAACACATGCCACACAGCCTGAATCACATGTATACTCTGTTCAAAGATTAGGAGTACCCGTAGCCTGGACAAAACACAGAGATCACATTCCCGGGGTTTACACTCAGTTCTATTTCTATGCAGGCCAACCTGCCACAAGTGTAAGTAGATAGAATTCTTTCTTACATCAACATCTGCACGTCACAAGACACTTGCACGAGGAATCAGCTACAGTCACTACCCAGTTCACTCAATTTTGCAATTTTGCAGGGAGAATAATTCCACAAGGTAAAATTTCCAGAATCCTCTCTCTCTCGTAGATTATGCAGCGAATGTTGGTTATAAATACACGTCTCTTGGCCAATTGGATATACATTAAAACGAAAAAGAGATCGACGTTTCAGCCCCACTCTGGGCTTTCTTCAGGATCAAAAATTACATATATATTTACATTTACATATATATAAAGTGTATATATATATATATATATATATATATATATATATATACACACACACATCTTGTGTTAAATGACACCTTCATGTCACAACTTGTACAAGCACCAACTAGAATGGACACTTGTCTGGACCTGGTTTTAACAAACAACGTTGATCTTTTGACCAACATTCAAGTAGGTGAGCACTTGGGAAATAGTGATCACAATATAGTGTCCTTTGAAATAAACTCAAACAAACAACAGCACATGGGGTATACTAAAACATATATTTTTAAAAAGGCCAATTTCAATAAGTTAAGGGAAGCTTTACAATATATTGACTGGCATAAACTCTTTAGTGAAAAGAACACTGAGGATAAATGGATCATCTTCCAACAAATTTTAGAAAGGTACATTTCTCAGTATGTACCATTGGGAAATAAATATAAAAGAAACAAATTAAAACCAATGTGGCTAAGTTTGCAAGTTGTTTGCAAGTTGACTGGAGGTCTGGGCACTTAAATATATATATTTAAAAATTAAATTGTATATATACTCACAAACACACATTCCACATATATATTTAACTATTAACTACATCATTATTTGATTTTATTGTTTATAATTTGAGGGACCTTTTTTTCAAAATTAACGCAAGTTACATTGTATATGTAATGTATATAATAGTTTCAGAATTCTGTCCAGACTTTAGAATGTTCTTAGTTTTTTTTGGAACGTTATAGGGCTATAATTACATGTTCAGGCATCTGAACAATCCGGAAGTTTTTGCACCTACACCGTGTATCCGTGTATCCATGAGCATTGAGCTGCGAGGAGGACA
Organism: Pelobates fuscus; assembly: GCF_036172605.1. NCBI lineage: Eukaryota > Metazoa > Chordata > Amphibia > Anura > Pelobatidae > Pelobates > Pelobates fuscus. The sequence goes on along the minus strand of NC_086321.1, from coordinate 319,199,535 downwards.
CTCTGATTATAGACCTTCTCTCTCTTTCTCGGACTATCGGTAGCAGGTTGCAGGAGACTATTTTTTTATATTTTTATGCATTGGTAATAAAGAAATTCTTGGTTTACACATATCCGGACTGGCCCACGTTCTTTCTATACTGAGTGGATCCCACGATCACTGGGGGCTGATCCTCCCTGGAGCCTGATAGTTTGGGGTGGTTCTTCAACCACTCGACCATTGTGAGTGAGATACCTATTTATTTATTGTTAATTTTGCACTGTACAAACATATTGCACTAGGTGTTGAATTATTTGTATTACAGAGCCGTGTATTATTTGTTCCAGAAGCTCTGCAAGTATATCAGTCCTTTTTTTATATATATTGGATATCCCTTGTCTACACATATATGCACATTGGCACTCCACATATTGTGTAAATTTCTTAAAGCACTATAGCACTTTGGTATTATTGCATTGTAATCAAATGTGTTATATGCCCTTCAGATTTTTTAGGTGTGATTAACACTGTATTTTATTTATTGTAAGCGCACTCACCATTCCTTATTACCTATTTAGCACTTAGGAGATCTCACCAGGACTCCCAGTGAGTTGCAGCTATTTGTTTCTATTTATATTGTGTATGCTCGCTATACATATATTTTTTCCTCTTTTTGCGCCATTTAACCTTCCGTCGATATACATGCACTAATTCTACCACCAGTATTTGTCAAACTTTTGGGTAGTCATTTTTTTTTTTATTTTTCACGCATATTCTACTTTAGGCATGGATTCTCAGCTCCTGTTAGTGTTACTGCCAAATATGTGTTCAGCAACATCTCATGAGTACTGTGATACCACCCATGTGTGTCGGGTTCTCTGGGGGCTAAAATACCTTATTTAGAGGGTGTGCATTCCAGTTTTCCAACTTGGAATTTTCACAGCTGGTCATGAAGCACCCATGTCCTATTTGGGACATTTGTAAAGCTGGCCAATGTAATTTACCCCCATCAAACTCACCCCCTCTCCCTGTGTTCTTCTCACTTCCTCCCCTCCCTGTGTTCTTCTCACCTCCCCCCTCCCTGTGTTCTCCTCATCTCCCCCCTCCCTGTGTTCTCTTCATCTCCCCTTCTCCTCACCCCCATGTTCTTCTTACTCCCCCACCCTCCTCCCTGTTTTCTTCTTACTCCCCCAGTTCGTCTTACTCCCACAGTTCTTCTTACCCCCCCCCCCCCCCCCTGTGTTCTCCTCACCTCCCCTTCCCTGTAACGTGGACGAGCTCCTCTTTGGCCCGCAGTACAGGAGTTTTTGTTTCCTGTACCCGGCAGGACTGACAGGAAGTGCACACTGAGTGTGCACTTCCTATCAGTCCGGCCAGGTACAGGAAACAGATGTTCCTGTACCGCGGACTGCAGAGGAGCTCGGCCACGCTACAGGGAAGGGAAGGTGAGGAGAGAGGCAGTGTGGCAGCCGCCTGAGCGCTCTCTATAGAGCGCTCAGGCAGCTGCAGCATTTAAAGGGCTGGCGATGGGGGCTCAGGGCGCCTAGTCCGCCTTATAGGAAGCGCCGGCCCTGGTGAGGGGTTATTTAGGGATTCCTGCCAGATATCAGTGTTAAAATTTAACTTGCATTAATTTTGAAAAAAATGGTTTGGAAATAGCAAAATGCTACTTGTACTTATTGCTCTACAACTTGCAAAAAAAAAGCTAAGAACGTGTTTACATTTCAAAACTCAGGACAAAATTTAGCAACTATTTAGCACGGATGTGTTTTGGCGGTTGTAGATGCGTAACAGATTTTGGGGGTCAAAGTTAGAAAAAGTGTGTTTTTTTTAAAAAAAAATTCATCATGTTTTATTTTTTTACAGTAAACTATATGGTATTATGAAAATAATGTTTTTTTTTAGAAAGACAATTTAATGGCGAGAAAAACGGTCTATAATATGTGTGGGTACAATAAATGAGTAAGGGTAAAATTACAGCTAAACACAAACACCGCAGAAATGTAAACACAGCTCTGGTCCTTTTCGGTAAGAAAACTGAAAAACGGTCTGGTCACTAGGGGGTTAATGTTAAAACGAGACTAAAACTAAAACTAACAATTCAGTTGACTAAAATTTGACTAAAACGACTTTTTAGTCAAAAGACTATGACTAAAACTAAATTGAAATTTGCCGCCAAAACTAACACTGGATAACTGGTAGATGGAAATAAATGTGGACATTTCTAATATCTTCTATTTAAACACTCGCATTCAAATTCATATTTTATACGTAAATGTCCAGCTGTATAAATGCAATGATACAGATTGTAGAGTCTGACAATAAAAGTATTTTATTATATGATAATGCTCACATGAAATAAAACTCCAATATACATGGGGATGAATTACTCCTCATCCAAATCAGAGATTCTAAACTTGCCCAGACCAATTCTACCTGGGACAAGGTCGGTAGCAGTTTAGTTTAAAAGGGTGGTATTTGATGGGAGATGTTCATCCAGGACACACAATCCAGCTGGCAAACAGTCTTATCATCCAGGTGACGTTCCAGGTCATTTGAAGATTCACATTGCAGCTTTTTAGTTCTATCATGTCATCGTCATCCTCCTCTTGCCTGTTCCTGACTAAAGAAAACGAAAGAAAATAGTTAGTGGCAAACACTAACCTTCTTCCTATATTAAAACTTAGATCCTAATATTTGCATTCAAATATGGCCCACCGTGAAAGTGACAACATCAGATAAAAAGGAACTTCAAGTCTTTATTTATAATATCCAACGTTTCCACAGAACTGTCCCTGTTAAATACAGTACTGTTCATTTCTGTATTTAATTTTATTTGTCAGACCTCACAAGCACATACTTTTTTAAATATAGGAAATAAGTAAACATAATAGTAAAACGCCTGGGAGGTGACTGTTTTATTAGACGTGCTCAGGTCAGTGTCAGCACAGATTGAGATATCTCTGGGTAACAGAGCGCTAGAAATGCCACTACTAGAGCCTTACCTGGCTTTGCTGGTAAAGATGCCCAGGCACACAGGGCCGGTGCAAGGATTTTTGCCGCCCTAGGCAAAAGAAAGATTTGCCGCCATCCCCCCCCCCCCCCCAGTGACATCACAATGCCCATCCCATATGATCTGATATATGAACTAACGCCAGTGCTGCACACAGTGTGTGTTTACATTAAAAAGCCTGCAGGGACAAACTATAGAAACCAGAACCACTTCATTAAGCTGCAGTGGTTCTGGGGACTAAATTGTCCCTTTAATGTGAGGTAAATTAGAGATTAGTGTCACTAATAATATACTAGATTGCCTACTTACAACCAGATGAGGATGGTGATGGGCTCTGGCTGCAGTCTGGCTCCAATGGTCTGGTGTAGAACAGGATCTCTGGAGGCTGTTTGTAACTGTGGTCACAAAATTCAATGTTCTGGGAGAACGGCAAGCAGCTCCATTTTTTGGGGCCCCTCACACAGCTCAAGGTGCGTTGAGTGTGTGTAAAATGCATTGTGTTTCTGTGTGTGTGTAAGAGAAGCAATGTGTGTTTGCATGTATGTGTAAGGGATGCATTGTGTGTTTCTGTGTATGTGTGCAAAGGATGCATTGTCTTTATGTGTAAGGGTTGCATTGTGTGTGTGTGTGTGTGTGTCTGAGTATGTATAGGGATGCATTGTGTGTGTGTGTGTGTGTGTGTGTGTAGTGTGAAAGAGCTCCCTGTCCTGCCCCCTGTCCTATAGAGCTCTCCCTTCCGTCCCTTAGAGATCTCCCCTACCCCTTAGTGGTCACTCATCTCCTCTTCTCCCCTGTCCCTTAGTGGTCTCTACTCTCCTCCCCCCCACCTCCCTTAGTGGTCTCTACCCTCCCCCCACCCTCCCTAGTGGTCTATCCTCCACACACACCCTCCCTCCCTTAGTGTTCTCTGCTCTCCCCCCACCCTCCCTTAGCAGTCTCTTCTCACCACCCTCCCCTAGTGGTCTCTCCACCACCCCCTCCCTCCTTTAGTGGTCTCTCCCTCCCCCACTTTCTTCTCAACCCCCCCTCCCTGTGTTCTTATCCCCCCATGTTCTCCTCCCCCTCTCCTCTTGTTCTCCTCTTCTTCCCCCATGTTATCCTCTTCTACCCCTGTAATCTTCTCTTCTTCTCCCCCTCCCTTTAATCTTCTTTTCTTCTCCCCCGCTCCCTGTAATCTCTTCTTCTCCCCCCCGTAATCTTCTCTTCTCCCCCCTCCCTTCAATCTCTTCTTCTTCTTCCCCCTAGCTCCCTGTAATCTCTTCTTCTTCTTCCCCCTAGCTCCCTGTAATCTCTTCTTCCTCCCCCCTCCCTTCCTGTAATCTCTTCTCCCCCCTCCCTGTAGTCTCTTCTCCCCCCCTCCCTGTAATCTCTTCTTCCCACCCCTCCCTCCCTGTAATCTCTTCTTTCCCCCTCCCTTCCTGTAATCTCTTCTTTCCCCCTCCCTCCCTGTAATCTCTTCTCTCCCCTCCCTGTAATCTCTTCTCCCCCCTTCCTGTAATCTCTTCTTCCCACCCCTCCCTCCCTGTAATCTCTTCTTCCCACCCCTCCCTCCCTGTAATCTCTTCTTTCCCCCTCCCTTCCTGTAATCTCTTCTTTCCCCCTCCCTCCCTGTAATCTCTTCTCCCCCTCCCTGTAATCTCTTCTTTTTCCCCCTCCCTTCCTGTAATCTCTTCTTTCCCCCTCCCTCCCTGTAATCTCTTCTCCCCCCTCCTTGTAATCGCTTCTCCCTCCCTCCCTGTAAACTCTTCATCCCACCCCTCCCTCCCTGTAATCTCTTCTTCCCCCCTCCCTCCCTGTAATCTCTTCTTCCCCCCTCCCTCCCTGTAATCTCTTCTTTCCCCCCTACCTCCCTGTAATCTCTTCTTTCCCCCTCCCTCCCTCCCTCCCTGTAATCTCTTCCCCCCCCTCCCTGTAATCTCTTCTTTCCCCCTCCCTCCCTCCCTCCCTGTAATCTCTTCCCCCTCCCTCCCTGTAATCGCTTCTTCCCCGCCTCCCCCCCTCCCTTTAATCTCTAATTCTCTCCCCCCCCCCCCTTTTCTCCTCACCTTGTAAGATCAGCTTTCACAATAGCTGTATGTCTAACAGATATTAATATTTTGTCCTAATTTATGTTTTTGGGTTTGTCTTAAAAATAACTCTACTCAGACATATCAATGTAATATTGTACCTATTTGTAAGTATGTGTCCGCAATGTGGTGAAACACAGTAAGCAGGTTAGCACTTTCCTTGTGCTCCTTGAAGGGAAACAAGAAAGGCATTAGTGCAGGACAAAAATAAAACAAAGACAATATAACAAGAGAACACACAAAAACAAAAGCTAAATTGAGCAGAAAAAAATAAAAAGATGCTTGAAATTCACATTGAGCATCACATAAAATGTTCTGCCCCTAGAAACATTTGTCAAACCAGAGGTTAAGCTGAGCAGCACTTTTCATGTGAAGAGCAACAGTGTGTATATGCATTATTAAATATAGGAAATAAGCAAACATAATAATAAAATGCCTGGGAGGTGACGATTCCATTTGAAGTGCTCAGGTCAGGGTCAGCACAGATTGAGGTCTGTCTGTCTCTGGGTAACTGAACGGTAGAAATGCCACTACTAAAGCCTTACCTGGCTTTGCTGGTAAAGATGCCCAGGCACATTCGATAGAGGCACAGTTTCTGAACCACATAGCTCTAGAAGATTATTTTCTAGATAATTTTGTTCCAGTCCCTACAATTAGTACAATCAGAAAAAAATTTAAACCCTTGCCTCATAAAATACATTTTACAAACAAGATTCTAGCTATCCATGGGGAATTCTGCATACTCAATATGGAATAGAAATATGTTATGGATAAATGTAATATTAGCTTTCACAATAGCTGTATGTCTAACAGATATTAATATTTTGTCCTAATTTATGTTTTGGGGTTTGTCGTAAAAATAACTCTACTCAGACTTATCATTGTAATATTGTACCTGTTTGTAAGTATGTGTCCGCAATGTGGTGAAACACAGTGAGCAGGTTAGCACTTTCCTTGTGCTCCTTGAAGGGAAACAAGAAAGGCATTAGTGCAGGACAAAAATAAAACAAAGACAGTATAACAAGAGAACAGACAAAAAAAAAGATAAATTGAACAAAAAAAAAAAAAGATGCTTGAAATTCACATTGAGTATCACATAAAATGTTCTGCCCTTGGAAACACTTGTTAAACCAGAGGTTAAGCTGAGCAGCACTTTTCATGTGAAGAGCAACAGCATGTATATGCTTTATTAAATATAGGAAATAAGTAAACATAATCGTAAAACGCCTGGGAGGTGACGGTTCCACTTTAAACGCTCAGGTCAGGGTCAGCACGGATTGAGGTCTGTCTTTCTCTGGGTAACTGAACGATAGAAATGCTACTACTAGAGCCTTACCTGGCTTTGCTGGTAAAGACGCGTTCGATAGAGGCGCAGTATCTGAACCACAAAGCTCTAGAAGATTATTTCTTAGATACTCTTGTTCTAGTCCCTCCAATCAGCTCTTCCTAAAGTTATAAAAAAAAAAAAAATGACAAAAAAATCATTAACCTATGCCTCATAAAAAACATTTTACAAACATGATGCTAGCTATCCATGGAGAATTCTGCATACTCAATATGGAATATGAATATGTTATGGATAAATGTAAGATTAGCTTTCACAATAGCTGTATGTCTAACAGAAATTTCCAACAGATTTTAATATTTTGTCTTCATTTATGTTTTTGGGTTTGTTTGCTTTTTGTCTTACAAATAACTCTAATCAGACATATCAATGTAATATTGTACCTGTTTGTAAGTATGTGTCCGCAATGTGGAGAAACACAGTAAGCAGGTCAGCACTTTCCTTGTGCTCCTTGAAGGGAAACAAGAAAGGCATCAGTGCAGGATAAAAATAAAACAAAAAGACAAAACAACAAGAGAACATAAAAGATAAATTAAATTTAAAGGGACACTTTAGGCATCCAGACCACTGCAGCTATTTAAAGTAGTCTGGGTGCTGTGACCCTTTTGCACTTAGTGATGCAATGTAAAACGTAGTTCCAGAGACTTGCAATGTTTACATTGCAGCTCTAAGTTTGCCCTCAGTGGCAGTCTACCAGACAGCCACTTGCGGAGCTTCTGGAGTCCAATCTGACTTTTGGTCCGTTATCTGACGCTGGACGTCCTCACGGACCTCCAGTGTCAGATTTTTCCCATTGAATAATGAAAAATAATGCCATTGAAAATAATGCTTTCCTATGGGGAGGTCTAATGCGCGCACACGGCCATTGCCGCGCATGCGCATTAGGTCTCCCCGCCGGCTGACGTCGACCAGGACGAGCGTGGACAGAGCCTGACCCAGAACCGAGGGACATTGGCGCTGGATTCAGGTAAGAGGCTGACGTGGGGTGGGGGGCACTCCAGAATTCTACAGTGCCAGGAAAATGGCTTTGTTTTCGTAGCAGTGGAGAATCCCTTGTAAAAAAAAAAAAAAAGCAAGACACTTGAAACTCTATGTTGGTCAAGAAACACGCTGATAAACGTAGAAGGGCGGCTCCGGTCTTTGTTCCAGGTGATAGGGTATGGCTGAGCACGAGGAACATCCGTTTAAAAGTGCCCTCCATGAAGTTCGCTCCTCGTTATATTGGACCCTACAGGGTGCTGACCCGTATCAATCCAGTTGCGTATCGTTTAGCTCTTCCTAATACCTTACGCATCCCGAACTCGTTTCACGTTTCATTGCTGAAACCACTCATATGTAACAGATTTTCCTCCACAATAGCCCCTCCTCGCCCCGTTAAGGTGGAGGGTCAGGAGGAGTATGAGGTTAACTCTATTATTGATTCTCGAATCTCCCGGGGGAGAGTACAATATCTGGTTGATTGGAAGGGATATGGTCCTGAGGAGAGGAGTTGGGTACCTCAGGAGGATGTTCATGCTCCCCGTCTCCGCAGGGCGTATCACTCTCGCTTCCCATCTCGTCCCGGTTCATTCCGCCCGGTGGGTGTATCTGAGAGGGGGGGTACTGTCAGGGTACCTGTGGTCTCTACCTCCGAAAGAGGTAGAGACTTAGCTGTTCCTCCATCCAGACGGTCTGATGGCTCCCTTCCCCGCGGTCTATCCGGTCATGCTAGGCCGGCCGCGAGGGAGTGACTGCCTTTTACAGCATCTAGGCAGGAAGTAGTCATCAGGACACTCCCCCGGAACAACCTGTCAGTCAATGGCTGCAGGACCAATCAGGACGCCTTGGAGGCGTGGTTACTGCTCTGAACAGGGTATTTAACAGAGCTTCTTTCATTAGCTCATTGCCCTGTCGTGGTTCTAGCTTGTTCTAGTCACTCAGTGCTTGTGTATTCTATTATCCCTTTTGGTTTTGACCCGGCTTGTTTACCTTACTCTGCTTATCTCTGTTGATTCGGCTTGTCTCTCGCTTACCTGTCTTCTGTTACCCTCGACCTCGGCTTGTCTTTGACCATTCTATACTGTACTACTTACGTTAGTCCGGCCATTCTAAGGTCCGGTATACGTATCTGGCTACTGTTTGTACTCTGCGTGTTGGATCCCTGTCCCGATCCCGACAGCACAGACCGGAACACAATGGATACATGTATGTCAACAGAACCAGGAAGGAGAGCTCACGGTGCTGCCAAATCTCCACAGTACTATATCCAATAAGGGTGACCCCTTGGATAATTTGGAGGCTACCATACCTCCCCATACACGGGCTTACGTCCCGACATTACTGACCGCTCATCCCGGTCATATTGAGGGTGACCCCCTCCTCAGACCACTCCCAGGAAATCTCTAAGTGGTACTTATTAAAACAATTCTGGGTGACCCCCAGTTGTACGGGGAGGCCCACTAGTGGCAATAAGTGTACTGCCGTACCTGACACCTGTTCGGTACCCCATAAACCGAAAGAGTGTCCCAACATGCCATAAGAGACATACATACAGAGGTGACTCCCAGGCTACTCTTACTACGGTGCTAGTGGCATAGGTACGAAGGGGTGTCCCCCCGCACCCTTTTCTAGGGCTTCTACCTTCAGAGTACGCTCTGTCATTGTATGCACAGACCAGGGCACACTAGATGCATGTGTTCCGACACCTCAATGCTTCAACTGGAGCATCCGCACACCCTTCCCTTAACCGAGAAGGAGAACTCACAATACTGCCAAACTCCACAGTTCTAGGACATATAAGGATGAACCCTTGGATTATACATAGGGAGGCTTTCACGTCTCCCATACTCGGGCTACGCCCCGACATCGCAGACCGCTCATCCCGATCCTACTGAGGGTGTCCTCATTCTCAGACCACTACCCAGATCCTGAGAAAGTGGTACCTATTGATCGAAATTCTGGGTGACCACAGTTGTACACAGAGGCACACTGAGTGGCAATAAGCGTACTGTTGTACAATCCTGGCTCCACAGACCGAAAAGGTTTGAACCAACAGGTCGGACTTCCCCTGACCGATTTTCAGGGGAGGATTAAAGCCGCCAGGGCAGCTCCGGAGGAAGAAGTCCTCTCCAAGATACTGACTAACAAGTCGGACACCTTACCACCTAAACACCATTGGAAGGGCCCAACACGGCTTCCCCAAAGGGGAAAGAGAACACCCCGACTTAGCGGAAGCGTCCCTCAGAACGTCCTGTCCATTAAACATCTCAGGCTCCATCATCAGGGGACGAGGACCTTACCCCTCCCCCTTCTCTGGAGATCATGAAAGAATGGAGAGTCTCCATCGGAAGAAATAAAGTGACAGAATCCGCCTAGCAAGAAAGGTTTCCTTAGGCAGACTGGACAATCTGGTTTGACTCTCGTACCACCCGACACCCAGGGTCATCCGAGAGGGGTTTACCGGAGCACTGGGCACACTTTGCCAACTTCCGGCTTCGGGGAAAAGAAGTCCGAAACAAGCTCAGGGTGGAATGCCCATACCCTCTATGAACGAACAAGATAGTCCAGGGAGCTCGGTGTCACTGCGGGGATATCTATGTCCCGATCAGGCCGGGGTCCACGTAACAGTGTAAGAGAAGGACTCAAAACGAGTTAGGATGAATTACTGGACATGATCAGCCCCGAGTAAAAATTCTTACTTTGCGGAACTGACCAAGACTCACCTCTAGAAACTCACGATGTGAAGAAATGGGTGCAAAGGGCAATATGTAGGTTGGGGGAACGCAAGGCAGACAGTGGCGCAGAACGGCGCAAAACAGCCCAATTAAAGATGGATTTTACACCTTTGAAGTTAGGGACGAAAGAACAAGGACCTCAAGCGGACGGACTATTGTTTTGGTAGTAAGGAAGAAGACAGGAGACTATCGCCCAGTCATCAATCTAGGCCAACCCAATGGTTTTGGGGCGTACCGACAACTCAAGAAAGAAGGTATACATCTATTAGGAGACCTACTCCTCGAAAGGGGTTTGCAAGATTGGATTTGAAGGACACTTACCTACTGGTTCACATGGTGCCTCAAGAAGTTTCGGAAGCTGGTCATGGCGCACTGAAGAGCAAAGGGTATCCACTGTAGCATACCTAGATGACTTGCTGACCTTTTGCAAGTCCAATTCCTGACTACGTCTACAAATGAGATTTATGTTACTGTTTCGGGAATTGTTGGGATTCATAGTGAACAGAGAGGAGTCGGTTCGATCACAGTTCCGAGTAACTACGTACCTCTACTTCGGAATAGATTCCACCTTGGGCGGATTACACCTTCCCACATCAGCGATAGCGATTTATCGTAAGGAAATACGACGGGTACGGCGGAAAGGCTCCATAATCCCTTGACTATTTCCCAGGACCACTTCACTACCGGGCCAGACATCGGCTGAAAGCTCACTGCCTGAAATCCAGGCACACCTATGAAATTGGGATCAGAATGGCAAGGACTTCGATAGTACTCATTACCGAGGTAAAGGAGGCAAGCATGGCACCTAGAATGATTGTTGTTAATTGGGATCATCCTCTGCTTCTTCAGTTTTAACTTGCCTTCGGGCAGATCCAAAAGGAGATCATCTATTGATAATCCAGGAGCGGCTAGAGTTGGTGGATTGGTGTCTTCCAAGGGAGACTGGTATGTCAAGGGACTATCGCAACCAACTAGAGACCTGTCACGACTAGTAATGTGGTCCAGCACGCAGAAACTATGTAAACATATACATAGGTAAGAAAAGGAAAATAACAGGATAGAGCGTAAACCGGACCTTAGAATGGCCGGACTAATACGCTAGAGACAGAGAATGGTCAAAGGGAAAGCCGAGGTCAAGGAAGCCAGAAAATACTCAATACCGATAAAACAAGCCAAGTCAGGGAAACCAGAGATCAGAATAACCAGGGAAACGCCAAGGATCAGGATACCAGGAAATCAGAATCACGGAAATAGCACTCTCAGGAAATCAGGAAACTGAAACCACGACATGGCAAAGTAATGGGAAAAGCTAGGGGTTTAAACACCCCTCTCTAGGCTATGATTGGTCAGAGGGCGACCTCTGACCCCAAAACGTGCGTGTGCGTTGACGTCGTGACGTCACGCACATGTTGGTATAATTTTCGGGGGCGGAGCCACTCTTAGGCGCGACCACGTGGTCGGCGCCATGTTTGATTCGGGCGTGATGCCCGGAAGAACGGAAGGAGCGGCTCCCGGCTCGCCGACGAGCAGGTAAGCTCGTGTTGTCGGCGTGGCCGTGCCGGTCGGGCACGGCCGTGAGGCTCGGCGGGCCGGTGACCGCAACAGTACCCCCCACTCAAAGACCGCGCACCGGGCGGGAAGGACCCGGCTTAAGAGGAAAGCGGTTGTGAAATGACCGGATAAGACGGGGCGCATGGACCCGGTCAGCAGGAACCCAACAACGTTCCTCGGGACCATAACCCTTCCAGTCAACGAGATAGGACAAGACACCTCTGGATCATTTGGAGTCCATGATAGAACGGACTTCGTATTCTTCTTGATCACCCACTACCAAGGGCGGAGGAGGAGTGGATAATCTGGTGTAGCGATTGCAAGTAAGGGGCTTGAGCAGAGACACATGGAAAGTATTTGCAATTCTCATATGAGCCGGAAGTGCCAAAGAATAGGTCACTGGATTAATACGTTGGGTAACTCGAAAGGGACCTATGTACCGAGGGGCAAATTTCATGGACGGGACCTTAAGCTTGATATGTTTTGTGGAGAGCCACACCCTGTCACCTGGAAGATATACAGGATTAGCGCCCCGTTTTTTGTCAGCTTGGGCCTTTGCTCGTAATGAAGCTTTCTGCAGAGCTGAATGGACGGAATCCCAGGTATCATGAATTGAACGGGTGTTCAAGGCAGGAATTTCTGTGTCTGAGAATTCAGAAGGAAAAACAGCGGGGTGATAACCCTGATTTACAAAGAATGGACTATGATTAGAAGATTCATGAGTGGCGTTGTTCCTGGCGAACTCAGCCATGGGTAAGAGCTCACACCAGTGAGACTGATTGGCATTTATAAAGCAACGTAAATAGGCTTCTAGAGACTGATTCGCCCTCTCTGCTGCTCCATTAGTTTGAGGGTGATACGCCGACGAAAAGGAGAGTTCAATGCCTAATTGCTTACAAAAGGAACGCCAAAACCTAGAAACAAACTGGGTACCTCTGTCAGATACTATGCTTTTAGGTACACCGTGCAACCGAAAGATCTCTCTCAAGAATATTTGAACTAGATCTTGAGCAGATGGTAATTTTTTAAGGGGGACAAAATGTGCCATCTTTGTGAACCTATCGATAACCATAAGGACTGTATTAAACCCGTTTGAACTGGGTAGATCCACAATGAAATCCATGGCTAAGTGGGTCCAAGGAGCACTGGGTATGGGCAGTGGTTGTAAGAGTCCAGGAGGCGATCTAGGAGGAACTTTAGAAACGGCACATATTTGACATGCCCCAACATATTCTTTGATATCGTTTCTAAGAGCAGGCCACCAAAACCTCCGGGAGATGGCAGAGAGGGTTTTATGGACTCCAGGATGGCCTGCTGTGAGGTTGTCATGGAACAAATCTAGTACCTTCTTTCGAAACTGAGGTGACACATACAGTTTGTCCGGAGGTTTTCCCACAGGTGCCTGAGTTTGATCTGCTATTATGGCACAGAAGAGTGGAGAAGACACTTCGGTAACTGTAGTGGCAATGAGGCATTCAGGAGGTATAATAGGATATATCACCTGTTCCGGAGCTTCATCTGTCTCAAACTGCCTAGAAAGTGCATCTGCCTTGGTGTTTTTAGTACCAGGCCTGTACGTAATTATGAAATTGAATCGGGAGAGGAACAATGACCATCTAGCCTGACGAGAGGACAGTCTCTTAGCGTCCCCAATATAAGCCAAATTCTTATGATCAGTAAAGATCAAAAGTGGCTCTTTGGAACCTTCCAAGAGATGCCTCCATTCCTTAAGGGCAAGTACAATGGCCAAAAGTTCCCTATTCCCTATGTCATAATTCTTCTCTGCAGGTGTGAGTTTGCGAGAGTAAAATCCACAAGGATGTAAAGGTGTATCAGGACTTTCTCTTTGAGACAGAATGGCTCCAACTCCTGTCTCTGATGCATCCACCTCTAGGATAAATGGTTTGGTTGGATCAGGATGGGTCAGGACAGGTGCTGAGGAAAATAAAGATTTTAACAGTTCAAATGCCTCTCTTGCTTCTTTGGGCCAAGATGTACAATTTGCTCCTTTTTTGGTTAAATTGGTTATAGGGGAAATCACGGAGGAAAAACCCTTTATGAATTTGCGGTAGTAATTCGCAAAACCTATAAAGCGTTGAGTGGCTTTAAGGCCCTTGGGTAATGGCCACTGTAAGACTGCCTCCAGTTTACGGGGATCCATCTGGAAACCAGACGGAGATATAACGTATCCAAGGAATTGTATCTCCGTTTGGTCAAACTGGCATTTCTCCAGTTTACAGTAAAGGCCGTTCTGTAACAGGGTTTTCAGTACAATTCTCACATGTTCGTGATGTGTCTCTAGGTCTGGGGAATAGATGAGAATGTCGTCCAAGTACACTAGAACGAACATGTGAAGGTACTCTCTTAGGACATCGTTAATAAAATCCTGGAATACCGCTGGAGCGTTACATAATCCAAACGGCATAACCAGGTATTCGTAATGTCCCATTCTGGTGTTAAATGCGGTCATCCATTCGTGACCGTCCTTAATCCTGACTAGATTGTATGCGCTTCGGAGATCGAGCTTGGTAAAGACTCGAGCTCCCCTCAATCTGTCAAACAGCTCTGATATAAGGGGAATAGGGTAGGCATTTTTTATGGTAATCCTATTCAAACCCCTATAATCAATACAAGGGCGTAGGTCTCCTTCTTTTTTAGAGACAAAGAAGAATCCAGCCCCGGCTGGTGAGGAGGACCTACGGATATGACCCTTTCTGAGAGCATCTTTAATATATTCCTCCAAACAAAGATTTTCCTGGGGGGACAAGGCATAGACTCCTCCCTTGGGAGGCATAGTCCCTGGTAATAAGTTTATGGTACAGTCATAAGGTCTATGAGGAGGTAACCCTTCTGACTGGACCTTGTTAAATACCTCTTTCAAATCCATATACTGCGGTGGAATTTGTGTGGTCAAGGGAGGTGCAACAGGAACATTAATGGTACCAATAGGTTGTGGGATTTGCTTAAAGCAAACACCTTTGCATCTCTCACCCCAACTCACAATCTCTCCTTCAATCCAATCCAAACGTGGATTGTGTTTCAGGAGCCAAGGGAAACCGAGTATTATCGGAACTGTAGGTGAAGATATGATTTGAAAGGTAATTTCTTCAGAGTGGAGAATACCCACTGAAACAGTGATTGGCAGAGTTTCGTGTGTGATGAAAGGCTGGGTAAGAGGTCTTCCATCAATGGCCTCGACTGCTATCGGTTTCTCTTTATGTCTTAAGGGCAGGAGATGTTTTGCAGAGAATTCTTTGTCTAGGAAATTCTCCGCTGCCCCAGAGTCAATCATAGCCTCACACTGAACAGTAGTGTTCTTGAAAGATAAGGTTACTTTGACAAGGAAACGGTTCTTAGTCAATTTAGGGGACATATACATCACACCTAAGGTCGGTCCCCGTACGTGCCTTAGGTGTGCAAGTTTTCCGGCCGAACCGGGCATGACGATCTTAGATGTCCCTTCTTGCCACAATACATACATAACCCCTCGTTACGTCTGTGTTGTCTCTCTGCCTCAGTGAGTTTAGCGCTACCCAATTGCATGGGTTCAGGTTCTGGAAGAGGCGTTTGGCTACTCACCACTGAGTTAGAGAAACGAGGAGCTATGGACAAATTAGAACGTCTGTTACGTTGTTTGTTTTTCTCTCTCTCTCTGAGCCGGTTATCAATGTCTATCATGTAGGCAATAAACTCATTAAGATTAACCGGAAGGTCTCTAGCTGCAGTCTCATCTTGTATACTCTCAGCTAGACCTTCAGAGAAAGCAGCCACCAGACCACTATTGGTCCAATCAACCTCAGACGCTAATGTCCTGAACTCTATTGCATAATCGGCTACAGAACGACTGCCTTGCTTGATTCTCATAAGGGCTTTGGCAGCGTTCTTCTCCCTGCCTTTAGGTTCAAACGTAGCCTTAAAGGCCGTAAGAAAAGTACTGTAATCACGGGCTACTGCGTCACCACTTTCCCATAAGGGGTTAGCCCAGGTCAAGGCTTTTCCAGTTAATTGGTTTATCAGATAGCCTATTTTTGGTCTATCTGTTGGGAATGAACCTGGGGAGGCCTCAAAGTGGTATTCAATTTGGTTTAAAAAACCTCTGAATTCCTTAGAATCACCTCCATAGCGAGGGGGCGGTGACAAGGTTATGGACGGTGGTTTATGTGGTACGGGAACCACTACAGGTGGCGGAACCACAGGTGGTACCGGAGGAACCTCAAAATAGGCAGTCCTCTGGAGCAAGGTCTGAAATGCCTGGGCAAATTGGTCTAACCTGTGGTCCATATCCTCCACCCTACTCTCACAGGCGATCATATGCTTGCATAGTTCTGCAGGATCCATGGCCATGTCGTAATGTCACGACTAGTAATGTTGTCCAGCACGCAGAAACTATGTAAACATATACATAGGTAAGAAAAGGAAAATAACAGGATAGAGCGTAAACCGGACCTAAGAATGGCCGGACTAATACGCTAGAGACAGAGAATGGTCAAAGGGAAAGCCGAGGTCAAGGAAGCCAGAAAATACTCAATACCGATAAAACAAGCCAAGTCAGGGAAACCAGAGATCAGAATAACCAGGGAAACGCCAAGGATCAGGATACCAGGAAATCAGAATCACGGAAATAGCACTCTCAGGAAATCAGGAAACTGAAACCACGACATGGCAAAGTAATGGGAAAAGCTAGGGGTTTAAATACCCCTCTCTAGGCTATGATTGGTCAGAGGGCAACCTCTGACCCCAAAACGTGCGTGTGCGTTGACGTCGTGACGTCACGCACACGTTGGCATAATTTTCGGGGGCGGAGCCACTCTTAGGCGCGACCACGTGGTCGGCGCCATGTTTGATTCGGGCGTGATGCCCGGAAGAACGGAAGGAGCGGTTCCCGGCTCGCCGACTAGCAGGTAAGCTCGTGTTGTCGGCGTGGCCGTGCCGGTCGGGCACGGCCGTGAGGCTCGGCGGGCCGGTGACCGCAACAAGACCTATTATGGGACTCATGGACAACAGGTATTCCCCGAAATAACTTATCCGCATGGAACACTTGGAGTTCGCTGGGGTATGGAAAGGGACTGCGATCCTTTTATTACCCCTATCTACCTCGATGTTGAATCTTTATCATAATTTTCACTACGGACCGTTTGGAAGGATCCGACCGTTCCATTAACGGGATATGTTCCGCTATTTCGACGGTGCATAGTACGATTCACGACACTCCGGTCGCTCAAGAGCCTTTGATAGGCCGCTTTCTGCGGAGTAGCAAACGGTCCAGAACCATGAATCAAAGTATCACTGTTGTGGGACTTTGATTGGGGTCTTTTGGAACTAGTCAGATAACACGAACCTATCCCTCCGTCAGCCGTCAGCCATAGTCACGTTACTTTAGATTTTTCGTCGGGTATCAGATAAACTGGAGTTCGACGTAGATGGTCTTTTCAGTATCACCAGAAGGAAGGATCTCTACGGTGTCTCGTAGAACTAAATCCTATTCGCGTCCATATTTTACCCGGTTCCCCACGGTTTCCCAGTCTTTGTGCAGTTATAGCGGTGTTTTGTTATATGGAGATCCCGACAACACTTAGATTGTCACATTAAGGACATCTGCTGGGCTTATACCAACCATACAGGCCAGTTACCATGAACACTCCGTCTAGATGGGTTCATTGGTTGTTATCGCTAACGGGGGTGGAGACGTGCTTTGGGTACTCATTCGAGACGTACGAGACGCGGCTGCTTCAAAGGCCTTCACGGGGGGGCCTCTATATTTTACAGGCGGCGAATTGGACACGTCAAGACAATTTCCGGATATTTATTTTCGTCAAACCACACACGCATCCTTCTCGCTCATACCACAGCTTTAAAAATGCAAAATATGAAGCCTCCTGTCATGTGATAAAATTGTAGATTATGCTAACGTAGTGTACCTATAATCTTAATTTTAATAATGACAGGAGGCGAGTATTTTCCCTCCCTGTGTCCCTCCCTATACTCTGGGAAATTCTAATTTCTGGTTGTCATTTTCAAAGTATAATTATAAGGTTTTGGGTATTTCAGTATATTTATGGGATGCTTATCTGGTTGACAGGTGTTACAGCTGTGGCAATTATTAAGTATTCTAAGGTTGTTTAATGTTTCAGTATATTAACGTAATATAAATATAGATACATATAGTACTGGATTTAATGTGGACATCAGTTGGGTTCCATCACCTTTCACATATTTCTGTTCTTTTCAGAGTAACCATCATAAAGATAAAGATCAAGATAAAGCTGGAAGGTTTCAAGTCGTGTTCCAAGTTATGTTCTACACGTTACTCAGGACTGTTATTTGAATTCCCTGACGTTATAATGGACTGTTTTTCGCATCAAAGAAAGAGGAAATCATGTGACTGTCAGGGCTTTATATATGGATGTGATGCATGTTACTGATTGGTTTAAAGTTTTCTGATTGACTTGTGCTACTGGAGGCATAAAGTAAAGAAAGTTATGCAAAATACTCGCCTCCTATCATTATTAAAATTAAGATTATAGGTACACTACGTTAGCATAATCTACAATTATTCTACTTGTAAAGTGGAATACTGTATAACTATTGCACCCTCTACTGGTTATAGTAGGGGTGCAACAGCCTACATGTGCACACAATTCTAGTTTGTATTTAATAAATATATATTGGAATAGACCTTGAAAAAAAAAATCCTAGTACAATAGCACAGTCCGTAGCCTGTTTTATATGTTTCTGATGAGTGTGGGTTCAAGTAAACGAGATTTCAAGAATGAATAACCAAAATTAGGCGATGCATTTAGAACATCACATGTTCTTTCATATGTTTACAAAAGGGTTGACCTCAGTGTTAATTTTAACCCCTTTCTGACCGCAGATGTACTAGGTACGTCCGACTAAAAACGGTTGTTTAACGACCGCGGATGTACTTGGCCGGGAACGGCGATCCACAGTGATTTCAGTCGGGGGGGACTGCCCGAGACCCCAACAGTCCCCTGCAGCAGCTCCAGCCAACCAGGCCCTTCAGGGCCATGTGATCACCATAATAAAATGGCTGCAATAGGAGTCTATGGAGTTGCCAGCAGGGGGACTGTCTGAGCTGTCAGGCAGTCCCCATGACACCTAAAATGTAAAAAAAAATTATCAAATAAATATATTATACATATATTATATATGTATAATATATTTTAAAATAATTAAAGCATGTTATAATATATTGCATATATATGATTTTTATTATATATATATATATATATATATATATATATATATATATATATATATATACACACACATATATCTCAAAATACACTTATAAATTTAATTATTTTATAATAAATTATACATATATAGGAAATAAAAGTGTGTGTGTATGTATATGTATATATATATATATATATATATATATATATACATACACACACACACACATATTATATACACACGTATTATATGTGTGTATATGTAACATAGAAACATAGAAACATAGAATGTGACGGCAGATAAGAACCATTCGGCCCATCTAGTTTGCCAAATTTTCTAAAATACTTTCATTAGTCTCTTATATCCTTATATAGCCTTATATCTATCCCATGCATGCTTAAACTCCTTCACTGTATTAACCTCTACCACTTCAGCTGGAAGGCTATACCATGCATCCACTACCCTCTCAGTTAAGTAATACTTCATGATATTATTTTTAAACATTTACCCCTCTAATTTAAGACTATGTCCTCTTGTTGTGGTAGTTTTTCTTCTTTTAAATATGGTCTCTTCCTTTACTGTGTTGATTCCCTTTATGTATTTAAATGTTTCTATCATATCCCCCCTGTCTCGTCTTTCCTCCAAGCTATACATGTTCAGATCCTTTAACCTTTCCTGGTAAGTTTTATCCTGCAATCCATGAACCAGTTTAGTAGCCCTTCTCTGAACTCTCTCTAAAGTATCAATATCCTTCTGAAGATTCGGTCTCCAGTACTGCATACAATACTCCAAGTGGGGTCTCACCAGTGTTCTATACAATGGCATGAGCACTTCCCTCTTTCTACTGCTAATACCTCTCCCTATACAACCAAGCATTCTGCTAGCATTTCCTGCTGCTCTCTTACATTGTCTGCCTACCTTTAAGTCATCAGAAATTATCACCCCTATATCCCTTTCCTCAGATGTTGAGGTTAGGATTCTATCAAATATTCTGTACTCTGCCATTGGGTTTTTACATCCAAGATGCATTATCTTGCACTTATCCACATTAAATGTCAGTTGACAGAACTCTGATCATTTTTCTAGTTTACCTAAATCATTTGCCATGTTGCTTATCCCTCCTGGAACATCAACCCTGTTACATATCTTAGTATCATCAGCAAAAATACATACCTTACCATCAAGACCTTCTGCAATATCACATATAAAAATATTAAAGAGAGTGGGTCCATGTACAGATCCCTGAGGTACCCCACTGGTGACATGCCCAAGCTTTGAATATACTCCATTGACTACAACCCTCTGTTGCCTGTCACTCAGCCACTGCCTTACCCATTCAACAATATTGGAATCCAAACATAAATATTGCAATTTATTGATAAGCCTTCAATGTGCAACAGTGTCAAAAGCCTTACTGAAATCTAGGTAAGCAATGTCTACTGCACCACCCTGATTTATTATTTTAGTTACCCAATCAAAAAAATCAATAAGATTAGTTTGACATGATCTCCCTGAAGGAAACCCATGTTGTCTCTGATCTTGAAATCCATGTATTTTTAGATGTTCGACAATCCTATCCTTTAACATGGTTTCCATTACTTTCCCCACTACTGAAGTAAGGCTTACTGTCCTATAGTTACCTGACTCCTCCCTACTACCTTTCTTGTGAATGGGCAGAACATTCGCTAACTTCCAATCTTCTGGGACTACTCCTGTTAACAATGATTGGTTAAATAAATTTGTTATCTATTTCTGTCATCTATTTCAGATGGCGGTATTTTAACACTTTCCATGCACTAATTCTACCACCAGTATTTGTCAAACTTTTGGGTAGTCATTTTTTTGTTATTTTTCATGCATATTCATACTTTAGGCATGGATTCTCAGCTCCTGTTAGTGTTACTGCCAAATATGTGTTCAGCAACATCTCATGAGTACTGTGATATCACCCATGTGTGTCGGGTTCTCTGGGGGCTAAAATACCTTATTTAGAGGGTGTGCATTCCAGTTTTCCAACTTGGAATTTTCACAGCTGGTCATCAAGCACCCATGTCCTATTTGGGACATTTGTAAAGCTGGCCAATGTAATTTACCCCCATGAAACTCACCCCCTCTCCCTGTGTTCTTCTCACCTCCCCCCTCTCTTTGTTCTCCTCATCTCCCCTTCTCCTCACCCCATGTTCTTCTTACTCCCCCACCCTCCTCCCTGTTTTCTTTTTACTCCCCCAGTTCGTCTTACTCCCCCAGTTCTTCTTACTCCCCCTCTCCCTGTGTTCTCCTCACCTCCCCTTCCCTGTAGCGTGGCTGAGCTCCTCTTCGGCCCGTGGTACAGGAGTTTCTGTTTCCTGTACCCGGCAGGACTGACAGGAAGTGCACACTGAGTGTGCACTTCCTATCAGTCCGGCTAGGTACAGGAAACAGATGTTCCTGTACCGCGGACTGCAGAGGAGCTCGGCCACGCTACAGGGAAGGGGAGGTGAGGAGAGAGGCAGTGCGGCAGCCGCCTGAGCGCTCTCTATAGAGCGCTCAGGCAGCTGCAGCATTTAAAGGGCTGGCGATGGGGGCTCAGGGCGCCTAGTCCGCCTTATAGGAAGCGCCGTCCCTGGTGAAGGGTTATTTAGGGATTCCTGCCAGATATCAGTGTTACAATGTAACTTGCATTAATTTTGAAAAAAATGGTTTGGAAATAGCAAAGTGCTACTTGTAGAACTTGCAAAAAAAAAGCTAAGAACGTGTTTACATTTCAAAACTCAGGACAAAATTTAGAAACTATTTAGCACGGATGTGTTTTGGCGGTTGTAGATGCGTAACAGATTTTGGGGGTCAAAGTTGGAAAAGGTGTGTTTTTTTTTTAAAAAAAATCATCATGTTTTATTTTTTTACAGTAAACTATATGGTATTATGAAAATAATGTAATGTAAATGTAATGCAAACACAGCTCTGGTCCTTTTCGGTAAGAAAATTGAAAAACGGTCTGGTCACTAGGGGGTTAATGTTAAAACGAGACTAAAACTAAAACTAACAATTCAGTTGACTAAAATTTGACTAAAACGACTTTTTTAGTCAAAAGACTATGACTAAAACTACATTTAAATTTGCCGCCAAAACTAACACTGGATAACTGGCAGATGGAAATAAATGTGGACATTTCTAATATCTTCTATTTAAACACTCGCATTCAAATTCATATTTTATACGTAAATGTCCAGCTGTATAAATGCAATGATACAGATTGTAGAGTCTGACAATAAAAGTATTTTATTATATGATAATGCTCACATGAAATAAAACTCCAATATACATGGGGATGAATTACTCCTCATCCAAATCAGAGATTCTAAACTTGCCCAGACCAATTCTACCTGGGACAAGGTCGGTAGCAGTTTAGTTTAAAAGGGTGGTATTTGATGGGAGATGTTCATCCAGGACACACAATCCAGCTGGCAAACAGTCTTATCATCCAGGTGACGTTCCAGGTCATTTGAAGATTCACATTGCAGCTTTTTAGTTCTATCATGTCATCGTCATCCTCCTCTTGCCTGTTCCTGACTAAAGAAAACGAAAGAAAATAGTTAGTGGCAAACACTAATCTTCTTCCTATATTAAAACTTAGATCCTAATATTTGCATTCAAATATGGCCCACCGTGAAAGTGACAACATCAGATAAAAAGGAACTTCAAGTCTTTATTTATAATATCCAACGTTTCCACAGAACTGTCCCTGTTAAATACAGTACTGTTCATTTCTGTATTTAATTTTATTTGTCAGACCTCACAAGCACATACTTTTTTAAATATAGGAAATAAGTAAACATAATAGTAAAACGCCTGGGAGGTGACTGTTTCATTAGATGTGCTCAGGTCAGTGTCAGCACAGATTGAGATATCTCTGTCTCTGGGTAACAGAGCGCTAGAAATGCCACTACTAGAGCCTTACCTGGCTTTGCTGGTAAAGATGCCCAGGCACACAGGGCCGGTGCAAGGATTTTTGCCGCCCTAGGCAAAAGAAAGATTTGCCGCCATCCCCCCCCCCCAGTGACATCACAATGCCCTACCCATATGATCTGCTATATGAACTAACGCCAGTGCTGCACACAGTGTGTGTTTACATTAAAAAGCCTGCAGGGACAAACTATAGACACCAGAACCACTTCATTAAGCTGCAGTGGTTCTGGGGACTAAAGTGTCCCTTTAATGTGAGGTAAATTAGAGATTAGTGTCACTGATAATATACTAGATTGCCTACTTACAACCAGATGAGGATGGTGATGGGCTCTGGCTGCAGTCTTGCTCCACTGGTCTGGTGTAGAACAGGATCTCTGGAGGCTGTTTGTAACTGTGGTCACAAAATGCAATGTTCTGGGAGAACGGCAAGCAGCTCCATTTTTTGGGGCCCCTCACACAGCTCAAGGTGCGTTGAGTGTGTGTAAGATGCATTGTGTTTCTGTGTGTGTGTAAGAGAAGCAATGTGTGTTTGCATGTGTGTGTAAGGGATGCATTGTGTGTTTTTGTGTATGTGTGCAAAGGATGCATTGTCTTTATGTGTAAGGGTTGCATTGTGTGTGTGTGTGTGTGTAATGGATGCATTGTGTGTTTCTCTGTGTGTAGGGATGCATTGTGTGTTTCTGAGTATGTATAGGGATGCATTGTGTGTGTGTGTGTGTGTAGTGTGAAAGAGCTCCCTGTCCTGCCCCCTGTCCTATAGAGCTCTCCATTCCATCCCTTAGAGATCTCCCCTACCCCTTAGTGGTCTCTCATCTCCTCCCCTCCTCTGTCCCTTAGTAGTCTCTACTCTCCTCCCCCCCACCTCCCTTAGTGGTCTCTACTCTCCCCCGACCCTCCCCTAGTGGTCTATCCTCCACACACACCCTCCCTCCCTTAGTGTTCTCTGCTCTCCACCCCACCCTCCCTTAGCAGTCTCTCCTCACCGCCCTCCCCTAGTGGTGTCTCCACCACCCCTTCCCTCCTTTAGTGGTCTCTCCCTCCCCCACGTTCTTCTCAACCCCCCCTCCCTGTGTTCTCATCCCCCCGTGTTCTCCTCCCCCTATCCTCTTGTTCTCCTCTTCTTCCCCCATGTTTTTCTCTTCTCCCCCCTGTAATCTTCTCTTCTCCCCCCCTTCCCTCCCTGTAATCTCTTCTCCCCCCCCTCCCTGTAATCCCTTCTTCCCCCCCCCCCCCCCCCCGGTTGCCTAGTTCGCCTTATAGGAAGCGCCGGCCCTGCAGGCACATTCGATAGAGGCACAGTTTCTAAACCACATAGCTCTAGAAGATTATTTTCTAGATAATTTTGTTCCAGTCCCTACAATCAGTACAATCAGAAAAAAATAAAACCCATGCCTCATAAAATACATTTTAGAAACAAGATTCTAGCTATCCATGGGGAATTCTGCATACTCAATATGGAATAGAAATATGTTATAGATAAATGTAAGATCAGCTTTCACAATAGCTGTATGTCTAACAGATATTAATATTTTGTCCTAATTTATGTTTTTGGGTTTGTCTTAAAAATAACTCTACTCAGACATATCACTGTAATATTGTACCTATTTGTAAGTATGTGTCCGCAATGTGGTGAAACACAGTAAGCAGGTTAGCACTTTCCTTGTGCTCCTTGAAGGGAAACAAGAAAGGCATTAGTGCAGGACAAAAATAAAACAAAGACAATATAACAAGAGAACACACAAAAACAAAAGATAAATTGAACAAAAAAAAAAAAAGATGCTTGAAATTCACATTGAGCATCACATAAAATGTTCTGCCCTTGGAAACACTTGTCAAACCAGAGGTTAAGCTGAGCAGCACTTTTCATGTGAAGAGCAACAGTGTGTATATGCTTTATTAAATATAGGAAATAAGCAAACATAATAATAAAATGCCTGGGAGGTGACGATTCCATTTGAAGTGCTCAGGTCAGGGTCAGCACAGATTGAGGTCTGGCTGTCTCTGGGTAACTGAACGGTAGATATGCCACTACTAAAGCCTTACCTGGCTTTGCTGGTAAAGATGCCCAGGCACATTCGATAGAGGCACAGTTTCTGAACCACATAGCTCTAGAAGATTATTTTCTAGATAATTTTGTTCCAGTCCCTACAATTAGTACAATCAGAAAAAAATTTAAACCCATGCCTCATAAAATACATTTTACAAACAGGATTCTAGCTATCCATGGGGAATTCTGCATACCCAATATGGAATTGAAATATGTTATGGATAAATGTAATATTAGCTTTCACAATAGCTGTATGTCTAACAGATATTAATATTTTGTCCTAATTTATGTTTTTGGGTTTGTCGTAAAAATAACTCTACTCAGACTTATCATTGTAATATTGTACCTGTTTGTAAGTATGTGTCCGCAATGTGGTGAAACACAGTGAGCAGGTTAGCACTTTCCTTGTGCTCCTTGAAGGGAAACAAGAAAGGCATTAGTGCAGGACAAAAATAAAACAAAGACAGTATAACAAGAGAACAAACAAAAAAAAAGATAAATTGAACAAAAAAAAAAAAGATGCTTGAAATTCACATTGAGTATCACATAAAATGTTCTGCCCTTGGAAACACTTGTTAAACCAGAGGTTAAGCTGAGCAGCACTTTTCATGTGAAGAGCAACAGCATGTATATGCTTTATTAAATATAGGAAATAAGTAAACATAATCGTAAAACGCCTGGGAGGTGACGGTTCCACTTTAAACGCTCAGGTCAGGGTCAGCACGGATTGAGGTCTGTCTTTCTCTGGGTAACTGAACGATAGAAATGCTACTACTAGAGCCTTACCTGGCTTTGCTGGTAAAGACGCGTTCGATAGAGGCGCAGTATCTGAACCACAAAGCTCTAGAAGATTATTTCTTAGATACTCTTGTTCTAGTCCCTCCAATCAGCTCTTCCTAAAGTTATAAAAAAAAGAAAAAAATGACAAAAAAATCATTAACCTATGCCTCATAAAAAACATTTTACAAACAAGATTCTAGCTATCCATGGAGAATTCTGCATACTCAATATGGAATAGAAATGTTAAGGATAAATGTAAGATTAGCTTTCACAATAGCTGTATGTCTAACAGATATTAATATTTTGTCTTCATTTATGTTTTTGGGTTTGTTTGCTTTTTGTCTTACAAATAACTCTACTCAGACATATCAATGTAATATTGTACCTGTTTGTAAGTATGTGTCCGCAATGTGGAGAAACACAGTAAGCAGGTCAGCACTTTCCTTGTGCTCCTTGAAGGGAAACAAGTAAGGCATTAGTGCAGGATAAAAATAAAACAAAAATACAAAACAACAAGAGAACATAAAAGATAAATTACATTTAAAGGGACACTTTAGGCATCCAGACCACTGCAGCTAATTAAAGTAGTCTGGGTGCTGTGACCCTTTTGCACTTAGTGATGCAATGTAAAACGTAGTTCCAGAGACTTGCAATGTTTACATTGCAGCTCTAAGTCTGCCCTCAGTGGCAGTCTACCAGACAGCCACTTGCGGAGCTTCTGGAGTCCAATCTGACTTTTGGTCCGTTATCTGATGCTGGACGTCCTCACGGACCTCCAGTGTCAGATTTTTCCCATTGAATAATGAAAAATAATGCCATTGAAAATAATGCTTTCCTATGGGGAGGTCTAATGCGCGCACGCATCTCCCTACCGGCCCATGGAGAGACACAGCGGGGCCGGCGCTCGGGTAGCGCTGGCCCTGCAGGGGCTGGCAGGGGAGATCCTGTGATCTCCCCTGCCGGCCTCGGCCCCACGGCCATCGCGGCCCACCGGGCATTTGCCCGGTATGCCCGATGGCCAGTCCGGGCCTGATTGAAAATAATGCTTTCCTATGGGGAGGTCTAATGCGCGCACGCGGCCATTGCCGCGCATGCGCATTAGGTCTCCCCGCCGGCTGACGTCGACAAGGAGGAGCGTGGACAGAGCCTGACCCGGAACCAAGGGACATTGGTGCTGGATTCAGGTAAGTGGCTGACATGGGGTGGGGGGCACTCCAGAATTCTACAGTGCCAGGAAAATGGCTTTGTTTTCATAGCACTGGAGAATCCCTTGTAAAAAAAAAAGCAAGACACTTGAAATTCATGTTGAGCATCACATAAAATGTGCTTTCCTTGGAAAGACTTGTCAAAGTAGAGGTAAAGCAGGGCCACACTTTTCATGTTTATTAAATATAGGAAATAAGTAAACATAATAGTAAAATGCCACGGAGGTGAGGGTTCCACTTTAAAGGTGGACTATAGGCACTCAGACCTTTTCAGCTCATTGAAGTGGTCTGGGTACAATGTCCGTCGGTTCAATCAATAATTGTAATTATTGCAGTTGTTGTCTCTAGTTGCTATCTACCAGACAGCCACCAGAGACGCTTCCGGGTCGTTAGACGACTTTTAGTCACCTAACTAACTAACGCTGGATGTCCTCACGCTGTGCATGAGGACATCCAGGGTCCGCTAAAATCCCAGAGGAAAGCATTGATAGCTATAGTGATCGCCGCCAGTGCACTTTAGGTCCCCAACATCGGGGGAGGAGGAGCGGAGGCGGAGCCTGACACACCACTGAGGGACATCGGCGCTGGAGTCAGTTAACCCTTTCTGCGCTGCTGAGGGGCAGCATGTGGGATAGGGGCACTATAGGTTACTATAGTGATAGGAATACAACTCTGTATTCCTAGCACTACAGTTTCCCTTTAAGCGCTCGGTTCAGGGTCAGCACAGATTGAGGTCTGTCTTTCTCTGGCTAACTGAGCAGTAGAAATACTACTACCAGTCTTACCTGGCTTTGATAGTAAAGATGCCTCAGGAAGAATCGAATCACAAAGCTCCAGAACATTCTTTTCTAGATCCTCTTGTTCTAGTCCCTCCAATCAGCTCATCCTAAGGTTATTAACAAAAAAGCAAGAAAAAATGGTCGCATATGGCCACATAACGTACATTTTACAATCAAGATGCTAGATATCCATGGAGAATTCTACATATGCAATATGGAATAGGAATGTATTATGGATAAACATAAGATTAGCTTTTCCAATAGCTGTAAGAAAAGTCTAACAGATATTAACATTTTGTCTTAATTTATATTTTTGGGGTTGTCTGTAAGACAGAAAGCAGACATATCATTGTAATATTGTACCTGTTTTTGGTTTTGTGTCAGATTCGGGTGCATCCTAGTGCCACTATAGCCGATCGAGTTCTGCGCAAAGTTGTTGGTAGGTGGACGAGAAGCCAGTGATGATGTTTAATAGCTCACTGGAACCGTACACAACAGTAGGCTGTGGATCAACTTGTCTCATGCTTCCGGAGTCTGTGCTAGAGTCCCTGATGCCACATAGTCCCTGTCTCCTGATGTCTTTGGGAACTCTTTCGCTGCTCTGATGAAATATTTTAGATGGACGGACTGAATTATACCCACATTTTTGTGTGCAGTTTTTTTTACTATTAAATTGCCTGAGCGTCATCACATGATCCACGGGTCTGCTTGACTGCAATGGCGGCAGCTTTTGCTGATACAGTGCCGAGGGTCCACTACTGCTGGATTTTTGATCTGACAGCTTTGTTGATAGAAGTTGGCGAGGCTGAATATTATCCAAAGGTTTGCATGTTACTAAATTGGGCAATCTCTGTCTCTCCACCTCCCTGGAAACTCTTTCACTGCTCATGTGAGAAGTTTTAGATGGAATGACTGACTTATTTGTCTGCAGTGATGGCTGCTTTTGCCCACGCAGCACAGAGTGTTGCCCAACACCAAAACGACTGGCTTTTGGATCTGACATCTTTGCTGCATGCAGATGGAGAGGCTGAATCTTATTAAGGGGTTTGCATGTCCTCACATCCTTGGGAGTTGCTCTACTATGAGATGGACTGCCTTGACTGAGTGCCATCTCAGGGATGTTTGTCCGCAGTAGTGGCAGCTTTCGCTCATATAGCGCAGAGTGTTGGCCAAGTCCATTACTGCTGGATCCCGGCTTTGACGACTTCTTTGTAAAAAGATGAGAAGCCAGCATGCTATTAAAGGATTTGTATGTCAAGAAATTGCTATATTTCTTCCATGTATCCTTGTTGGGGAAGATTCGAATAAAACCGCCTCTTCTCTCTTCCTCCTCCTTGACCTCACGAATTATCTTCATCCTCTCTTGGGAGGTTTCGGTCTGTCCAGCCGCTGTCTTTTGATAACCTTCTTTCACTTTTGCAGTTATTATGGGCCCTTTGTCCATATTCTGCTGGGTATTTTGACACTGCACACCAATTAATGTCAGCGTGTCTGCAAGCAGATTTGCCTTGATTTTTAATTCAAGGGGTCCATCAGAAACCAGAGACGGCATTAGATTAACTTCCAACAGCCAGGGCTTTAAGGTTTCATCTACTAGGACATCAAAGCCGTACAATTCAAAACACTTTCTTCTGTCAGCGAGCGTTCCTTGCAACACTGAGGCAATAGAGCCTTCCGCCGATATTATGCTTTTAATAACAAGCTCTTCTATTTTAGACATGAGCGTGGCTGTGTCTTTTCCCAATTCCTTTAGGTGACGCAGCAATGCACCCATGCTCCATAAACTGCCATGATTTTCCACTTCCGGATTTGTGGATCTCACATAGTTTGCATTTGCTTTGTTTATGCTGGTGTTAGTCAAATGCATATATTGATTTTTCATGTTATCCTCCGTTGGTTTGTATTGATTAGTGGCAAACCTTGTAAGACCCTCTTCATATAGGTAAATAATTAGTGGATCATACGACGTGACCAGTACATAGAGGCGTAGGTCAAATTTAAATCCGTCAACAAGAAGTGGATTTTTTATGTAACGAGAGACTAGGAGTGTTTCCCTTCTGTTTATTTGAGAGAAGGAATTGATAATCTGAATTCCGCGTCCTTGACAGGCAGAGACAGGCTTTGAGATCCAGGGGCCTTGATCCTTCGAAATAACTTTGCGGAATTCCTTGTTATCATTGGGAAGTACATAACTCTGGGGTAGGAAGTTGTAAGTCTGAGCCCCATGTTTCTTCTGCAGGGTTTGAATGTTTTTGCAGAGTAGATCCTTGTGTCCCAACTGCATAGAATTGGGGAAGTGGTTGATTTTCTGAAATTTGGAAAGATTTGCCAAGACAGAAGCATTATTGTATGGTCCTGTCCACATCAAATTGAAATTGCTACTGCTGGCTTCCACTTTCTGAAACCCATGAGCAGATAGCATTGTGCTGACCGGGCTATTCCCGATACGAGCCATCTTGTATGCCAGTTGGTAGTGTTCTCCCACCTCACGCAGGCATACCATTCCAGTTGCGCCTTCTGCTTGAAATTTCACCACTGGCGTTTTTTCTGAACCCCCAGTCCATATTATGCAGGGGTGGTGTTCTTTCTCCTGGCGCTCAGAGGGTTCACCCTTCTTAGGCTGTTGTCCAGCCATGATTATATATTTAGCTGGTATCAATATCTGTGTAATACCAAATAATGAATTTGCTACTGCTCTCTTAGCCTCCTGTTCAGTTGGCTGCTATGCAGTGCAATGACTAAGTGGAGCAGTAGCAGCACAGTCAGCTAAGAGGAGCATAGTGATGTCAGAGCAGCACTGTGAGGTCAGATGAGCATTGGGAGGCCAAGGAAAGAGATTTGCAGAATTTTCCCAGTAAGGTTCAGTTCAAAGTATAGCCCCAATATCAGATTATCCTAAAATTGCATTAAAATTGACGTTGCATCAAAGATATACAGCTAATATGCTTACATTCTTCTTCGTCTTCAATAAAAATGAGTTTGTTGTTTTTTTGCTTTAAATCACTGAAGTGGTTGTGGTCGCCGGAGTAAACTGTTAATATTGATTATCTTTTTTTTTTTTTTTTTTTATGTATGTAATTTTTTTTTTTCTCCTAAAATATATTTTTCATTAGAAGTAAGTAGGTAGATAGCCTGGTGAACACAGTGTAAGCAAATACTCACTGTTGTTCTTCACATGAAAAGTGCTGCCCTGCTTAACCTCTGATCTGACAAGTCTTTCCAAAGGCAGCTCAACGTGAATTTCAAACGTCTTGCTTCATTTTTTCAGTTTCATTTCTCTTTTATTTTCCTGTGTTCTGTTGTTGTGTTTTCTTTTTTGTTTTATTTTGTAATGCTTTTCTTGCTTTGATGCCTTTCTTGTTACCCTTCAAGAAAAGTATTAGTCTGCTTTCTGTGTTTCACCACACTGCAGGCAGGCACTTTCCCTGTGCTGCCTTTTTAAAGACGGTTTACATTAATTTTGTTTTACTGAACAAATGTTTACATGAAATGTGCTGCCCTGCTTGACTTTAGGTGCAACACGTCTTTTCAATGGCATTATTTTTCATATGCAGGTTCAGTCAGCTTTGCTTGAATAGTTGTTTTATTTTTAGGTTAGCATTGATTTTTAATTGCTATTTGTGTGTTTTATTTGCTGTGTTGCTTTTTTGTTTCCCTCTATGAAGCCTGCTTATTGTGTTTCACCACATTGAGAGCAGGCTGTTTTCCTGTGTGTCTCCTCGAGTACAAATACAATCTCTTCTCCATGTTGTATTTAGTTATTTTCCAAGTGATACTGTTGCTTTGCACATGAAATGTTCTGCCCTGACTAACTTCAGCTGCTACTTGTCCATGGAGGTGCATCATATTCCTTTTTTTTTTTTGTGTAAAACCAGAACTTTATCTTGCATAACATCAAGAACCAAAACAAACAGTTCTGCAGACAAACACAATACCACTCTCCTCAGGGAGATTTCTGGGTCTCTTACAACGGGCAGGAGAGCCTTAGCCCCCCATCTCTTGGATGTGGAGATGCATCGTATTTCATGTGCGGGATCGCAGTCCACTTCAGGTTTATGTGGGTTTTTTGGTGTTGATTTTGCATCTAGGAATCTGGATTTTATTTTCTATGCTGCAGCATTGCCTTTCTGGTTCCCCTTCAGGGAATAATCTATCCATTGATAATCTATATATTTATGATTAGTAAATGCGGCAGATATCTTACCGAACAGATATTTAGCCTCGTCATGCCAGCAATGGCAAATGCCCATTAATTTAAATATGGGTATCAGAGCCTGAGAGAAATGAACATGAAGTAAGAGAAGGAAAGGAAAGTACATAATATAGAGAAAGAATAGGAAACCAGCGGGGCAGCTTCAGAGAACAATTATGGAGGAAACATAGCTGTAGGAGGTAGTAGGAAGAGAGGTAGTAGTAGGGCAGTGATGGCGAACCTATGGCACGTGTGCCACAGGTGCAGGACCGGTGCTAGGATTTTTAGTTACACAGGCGAAGATGCATTTTGGTGCCCCCCACCCTTGTTTAAAATAAGGTTCATACAAACACAGAAATAATCATACAGAGACATACAGACACAGGCAGAGACATACATGCAGGCATATAGACATACATACAGAGGCATACCGTCATACAGACACATACATACATAGACATACTGAAACATACATACAGAGACATCCAGGCATACAGACACATACATACATACAGGCATACAAAGACATACACGCATACAGAGACATGCCGTCATACAGACACATCCAGGCATACAGATACATACATACAGGTATACAGAGACATACAGGCATACAGACACATACGTACAAAGACATACAGGCATACAGACACATACGTACAAAGACATACAGGCATACAGACACATACATTTGTACATACAGGCATACGGACACATACAGGCATACAGAAACATATAGACACATACATGCATACAGAAACATACATACAAAGACATACAGGCATACAGAGACCTACATACATACATACAGAGACATACACAATTACATACTTACATCAGTTCAATCTTGTCCCCTAGATGCATGTTGTCTGGCTCCTTGGAGTCCTGTCCTGCAGCCCAGCCCCATCACAGGGCGGCCGCGCTGTGTGGTACACAGGGAGCAGGGATATGATGTCATTCATATCCTCGTCCCCTCCACACAGCCTGCGGCAGACACCAGGGTAGGTGCAGTGGCGTACACATGACCCATGGGGCCCCAGTGCGCAAATTGATCCGTGCCCCCCCCCCTCGCGCTTACTCTGCGCGGGCCAGGGCCGCAACTCAAGGCGGCGGGCACCTGGTCGCAGGGGTTGCAGGGCTGTGACCCCTGCGACCGCGGTATGTACACCAGTGCATGCAGATGCACACACACTTAAAGGACCACTACAGACACCCAGATCACATCAGCTCAATGAAGTGGTCTGGGTGTCAGGTCCCTCTAGTTTTAACCCTGCAGCTGAAAACATAGCTGTTTCAGAGAAACTGCTATGTTTCACCGAGGGTTAATCCAGCCTCTAGTGGATGTCTCACTGACAGCCGCTAGAGGAGCTTCCGCTATTCTCAAACACTGAACGTCCAAAGGAAAGCATTGAGTGATGCTTTCCTGTGGGCGGTTTGAATGCGTGCGCGGCAAGAGCATTCGGAGCTGAGAGGCGGAGGTATCCCCAGCGCCAAGGGAGTCCGGCGCTAGAGAAAGGTAAGTGCTGAAGACACACACACACTCTCACGAACAGATGCATACACACCAGCTAACAGACACACACATTTACTGACAGACACACTCAGCGACAGACATACATACACACTCACTTACAAACACACACTCACTAACAGACATCAAACAGACTCACTAATACACACACAAACACACTCAGTAAGAGACACACAGTAACACACTTACTGACACTCACTAGCAGACACACTCACTGACACACACTGACACTAGCAGACACACACACTGACACTAGCAGACACACTCACTGACACTAGCAGACACAATCACTGACACTAACAGACACACTCACTGACACTAGCAGACACACTCACTGACACTAGCAGACACACTCACTGACACTAGCAGACACACACACACTCACACTAACACATGTTTTTTTTTTTTATTTAATCCCCCAGCCTCCTTACCTTTTTGGAGTGCTGAAGGGATTCCCTGGGGTCCAGTGGTGCTGCTGGGCTCCTCCTGGGCTCCTTGGCTCCCTGGCTGGCTCCCTGGCTGGCGGGCGGGCGCGAGGGAGCACTCTCCCATGTGTGCTTCCTCTTCAGCTCCCTCGCGCACCGCGTAGGGATGCCGGCGCCCTCGCAGAACCGGGCGCTTGGCCACGCTACAATAGGTCGTCGGTTGGAGGGGAGCGCAGTGCGCTTCCCTCCTTCCGGTCAGCCTGATTTTGCGCCCCCAGGGCCGGTGCGCCCTAAGGCGGCCGCCTTATGGTAGCGCCGGCCCTGCACAGGTGGCACGCCGGGCCCTTTCTGTGGGCACGCGGCCATAGGTTTGCCATCACTGCAGAGTAGGCACCTGCCTGCCCGAAACGGCAGGCGCCTACTCTGCTTCCGGTTCGGGAGGCAGGGGGAGGCAGGGGAGGGATCTTTGAAGCAGCTCCCCTGTCCTCCCGTGAGCAAGCTGTGTGGAGCATTGCCGCACGTTACCATCCACACAGCATCACGCGGGAGGACAGGGAAGCTGCTTCAAAGATCCCTCCCCTGCCTCCCCCTGCCTCCCGAACCGGAAGCAGTACTTGCCACCACCGGACCACCAGGGATGACTGTTTCCCCCCCTCCTTCATTAAAGGTAAAAATGGGGGGGGGGAGAAGATAATAATTTAATATACTTTTTTTTTTTTTTAAACGTTTACCACACCCCATCCCCACACACAGCACCCCTACCCCCCAGCAGTACCCCTACCCCCCTCACACACAGCACCCCTACCCCCCACACACACAGCACCCCTACCCCCCAGCATTACCCCTACCCCCCCCACACACAGTACCCCTACGCCCCACACACACAGCACCCCTACCCCAGCAGTACCCCTACCCCCACACAGTACCCCTCCCCCCACACACACAGTACCCCTCCCCCACACACACAGTACCCCTACCCCCACACACAGTACCCCTAACGCCCACACACAGTACCCCTACCCCCACACACAGTACCCCTACCCCCCCACACACAGTACCCCTACCCCCACACACACAGTACCCCTACCCACACACACACACATTACCCCTAGCCCCCCCCACACAGTACCCCTACCCCCACACACAGTACCCCTACCCCCACACACACAGTACCCCTACCCCCCACACAGCACCCCTCCTCTCCCCAGCACCCCTTGCCCACACCCAGCACCCCTCCCCTACACCCAGCATCCCTCCCCTCCCCCCTTAACTTCCCCACACATCACCTCTACCCTCCCACACAGCACCTCTACCCCCCCACAGCACCCCTACCCCCCCACACACAGCACCCCTACCCTCCCACACACAGCACCCCTACCCCCCACACACAGCACCCTTACCCCCCGCCCAGCACCCCTACCTCCCCACACAGCACAGCACCCCGCTCACACACACACAGCACCCCTCATACACACACACACACCACCACCCCACACACACACACACAGCACCCCTCACACACACAACCCCCCCCCACACACACACCACCCCCACACATAGCAACCCTCACGCACACACACAGCAACCCTCAGACACACACACCACCCCTCACACACACACACACACACACACACACAGCACCCCTCACACACACACACAGCACTCCTCACACCCCCCCACAGCACCCCACCCCCCCACACAGCACCCCCCCACAGCACCCCCCCACACACACCATCCCTCACACACACACAGCACCCCTCACACACACACACACACCCCTCACACACACACACACAACACCCCTCACACACAGCAACCCTCACACACAGCAAGCCTCACACACACACACACAGCACCCCTAACACAAACACATACACTACACCCCTCAATGCAGTATGTGTGTGTATTCAGCAGTCTGTGTGTGTGCGTGTATTCAGCAGTCTGTGTGTGTGTGCGTGTATTCAGCAGTCTGTGTGTGTGCGTGTATTCAGCAGTCTGTGTGTGTGCATGTATTCAGCAGTCTGTGTGTGGGTGTATTCAGCAGTCTGTGTGTGTGTGTATTCAGCAGTGTGTGTGTGTATTCAGCAGTGTGTGTATGTATTCAGCAGTCCCTGTGTGTGTACTCAGCAGACTGTCTGTATGTGTATTCAGCAGACTGTCTGTATGTGTATTCATCAGTCTCTATATTCAGCTGTCTTGTGTGTGTGTTTGTGTGTGTGTGTGTGTGTGTGTGTGTATTCAGCAGACTATGTGTGTGTATTCAGCAGTCTGTGTGTGTATGTATTGCATTTGTTGGAGATTCTAATAAATATAAGCTTAATTTTATCTATTTATATCATTATTTAAAATTTGTATCATTGAACTCTCTGTTGTTGTGTTCTTTTAAAACAAAAGTTGTTAATTAGTTCGGACAACAGTCCGAGTTGTTTTTTTCTAAACTTAAACCTCAATATTCAGGTTTAATTGCCGTGTTGGCACTTTAAGGAAAAACATTTGGCATGTATTGCGGTTTGGGCTCAAAAAGGTTCGCCATCACTGTAGTAGGGTGAGAGAAGGCCTGACACAAGGCCTGATACCCAGCTATACCTAGTTTGATCTAATGCACATTTTCTGGAGCATTCATTTTTGAGTCTAATACTAGCAGGCTCTATCAGAAGTTTCAGTTCTGTGAGGTGGAAGATGTTTGGCAGATTGCCGTGTCTCCATATGACGTTTCCTCACTTAGTGTTGCCACATCAGTGTCTGCGACAGTAGTGGAGGTGTAGGAGAATTCATTTTTGAATACTAGTCCTGCACATCAGTATCAGACAAATTGAGGATGATTATCAGGTCAAATGGAAACCCCCATCGGTATTTAAAATTCAGTTTTCTGTATTTGGGACGAGGGCCCTTCGCGTCTGCAGCATGCACCATGAGAGATCTGGGACAAGCTGTAGGTACTGGCCTTGATATTGAATAGGTGAAGCAGCTTTACGTGCTGTTTGTAAAATTTCTTCCTTAAGGGGGAGATTGTGTACCCTGCAGATAGCATCATAAGAGGAGTCCCTAGGTGCCACTTTGGGTTTCAAGGATCTGTGGGCCCTGTCCACCAGTCAGGTAGTATGATTGTGTTTTCATTTTTGTGGTGAGATGTTTTATCTGAGAAGCCAAGAGGTCCCTGTCATCCTCCAACTTAATGACACGTCTCCTAATACGACAAATTTCAGAGCTGATGCTATCTGATTTCTGCTGAATGATACTGCTATTTGTGGAGCATGCCAGCTAGGTCCCCCTGCAAAGGTAAGTTTCTCTACAGCTTCTTTTAAGTAGATGTTAATCACGCCTTCTGAAATTGCGGGGATCCCCGGCCGAGGTCTTTCGAGTGAGGGCACCATATTATAATAATTGATGTCTGAACCTCTCTTCTCTGACCCTCAGAATAGCAAGTAACAGCAGCTGATATTTCCACCGGTGTCTTCACTGATGAGATCGGAGATTAATGTGGCTTCTTAGGATTGCCCATTTTAGTAAAATAGCTTCTGAGCAGCTATCACTAGAAGGCCCTTCACAGTAGTGTATTTTGGATTTGTGCTGCCCTAGGCATGACGGAACATGTATCAATATTATAGGTTCCAGAAAGTCCTCAATTATATTATTAGAGTCAGTGAATATCACCCACTCGGGGTATAAGTTTTGAGAATACTTAAACTCAGATTAGACTATCGAGCAAATTAGAGGTTACTTGTGTCGTAAGAAATACTTGTAACCGCTTATTTATCAGCAAAATGGTTTTAAAACAGGGTAACACAGTAGATAGTGAATGTGGAATGTCTCAGATTTACAGGTTGGGATCCTGTGGATTCTAAACTGTTGCCGAAGTCAGTAAACTGTATTAGAAATAAAGTAACATTATGGCTGACATTTCAACAATCCACAGTTATGGTACCAGTTCCCATTCATACTAGCAACCACACCCGGTAAGTGTTCAGGGTTTGATCTGATATAGTGGTAGTTAAATATCTGCAACCAACAGGAGTCCAAATGTGGATCTTAACCCCTTAAGGACACATAACATGTGTGACATGTCATGATTCCCTTTTATTACAAAAGTTTGGTCCTTTAGGGGTTAAGACTTGCTTAAACCTAAAAAGGATACTAACATCTCCACTAAAGCTGAACTAGACATAGGCTTGACCTCCACCTGCCTTACTGCTTTGTGGGAGTACCTTGAACATCTAAATCGCTGAAAAGATAACCTCAATAGTTTCATAAGAGACTTTAGATATTGATTCCCACAAGTAAAAACAGTGGCGTCCGCTCAACGTCCATTTTGGCGCTAGCAAGAGCAAGATCATTGAGCATATAATTAAATACTTTCTGGAATCTATATCACTCCAATTAAATCACTCCAATTCACTGTTTTGTGACACACAATTCACTAATTTGTGTCTCTTTATGTGCGTTTTTTTTAGCACTTCTTTTAATATTGTTTTATGCCGCACTGAAACATTATGTTTAAGAAAGTTTTCTTATTTTATTTCTTGTTAGTAGGGATCGACCGATTATGAGTTTTGCTGATATTATCAGCTCATATTCCGATTTTTTTTGTAAGTATTGGTATAGGCCGATAATCACCGGCAATACCAGTAATGAATGAGTGGGCCGGCACATCCATAAGGTGGCTCAAGAGGCCACCTTAGGGCGCACCGTCCTGGGGGGGCGCTAGATCGGAGTGACTGGCAGGAGGTGGGCGCACAGCGCTCCCTCCTACCAGGCATTCTGTGTAGCGTGCCCTAGCAGAGCAGTGTGCAGCGCAGTACAGAAACTTATGTTTCCTGTACCTGACCGGACTGAAAGGAAGTGCACACTGAGAGAGCACTTTTTGTCAGTCTCGTCGGGTACAGAAGACTGAATCTCCTGTACCGCGGTGCGCACTGCTCCACTCTGCCAAGCTACTAGGAGACACAGCGGGAAGCGGGGACCAAGGAGGGGAGTGAGAGAGGGGCACTAAGGGACAGGGGGGACACTATGGGACGAGGGTGGGTGTTAAGGATACCTATGGGACGGGGGGTGGTAACGATCGCTATGGGGTAGGGGGGGCACGAAAGGAACACTATGGGGGAGGATGGAAAGGAAAACTATGTAAGGGGTGTGGTAAGGAGCACTATGGGACAGGGGAGGCGGGGTTAAGAACATTATGGCGACAGGGGACGGGGTGAAGAACACTAGGGGGGAGAAGAGGAACATTAAGGGAAGGAACACTGGGTTATGCGGGGACCACTAAAAGAGAAGGGAGAGGAACAGGGGAATGGGGGTGGGGGGCACTAAGAGACAGGTAAGGGAAACTAACTAATAGCTCTTGACAAAGGCGCAATGCTGGCGCCGAAACGCGCGTTGAGCTCCACCATAACCACTGGGTTTTAACGTTAGATCGTCTAAACTGCTTTTTGTGCATAGCAATAGATGGGGATGCCTGGAATAATATTGTTAGGTTTCTAACTTATATTAGGAATTACTATCCATGGCTATTAGTAAGTTTCAAGTTCGCAAGACAGAGTCTACATTAGACTAATTATCTGCCAAATGCAACAGACGTGCTGTATCTTTCTCTAACTGGTTTGCAACATAGTTAGATTAGAAAATTTAAAGCTTAACATCTGTAGTGGGACAGTGATAGTGTGTCTCTGGCTTAAAACATAACTACTCAGTTAGACCAGACA
Organism: Pelobates fuscus; assembly: GCF_036172605.1. Taxonomy (NCBI): domain Eukaryota; kingdom Metazoa; phylum Chordata; class Amphibia; order Anura; family Pelobatidae; genus Pelobates; species Pelobates fuscus. The sequence goes on along the minus strand of NC_086321.1, from coordinate 319,160,065 downwards.
GCCTCACAGGTTTATCTCTGTTAGCTTAATCATTATATCATTATATCTATCATTATATTGCTGCATTGGGGTATTGGGATATTGGGACAGTGGGTGGAATTTCTACCAGCAACTGTAGAAGTGCTTTATCACTTCTTTACTCTCACTATACACCCCTAACCCTTTGCAAGACTCTGCTCAATTCTAAGTAGTACTATACCTTATAGGGACATATATATCTGTCCTATTCTATTGAGGTAACTTTATCTTGAAAACTACTCTATAACTCCTCTAATTCACACCGTGAATACTTTGACTAATGAAACATTGTTGCATGTAATAGCAACAATTTTATAACATGACAGGAGGCTTCCTATTTTGCATTAACTCTCTTTACTAAACTCCACAGCAGTAAAGAAAAAACGTAAAGTAACAAGTAAATCACTGAGCAGCACAGTATATAAGGGTCATGCTGCCTGCATAACTTCCTCTTTCTTTACTGCTCCATCGCAGACAGGTCAGAATATCTGCTCCCCTGGAGCCTTTTTTCACTTATTGTCGTTACCTTGTTCTATTATATGTTTGTTTTAATTTTACACTCTAACTTTGCTATTACATTAGCCCTTTTTCATATTTCTGTAGTGGGCTGTGGGACTAGGGGCTCTCTGTGGCTTTTCTGCCCTCCTCTCTGCCCCTTTACACCTTCTGGGACCCTTCCTGGCTTTCCCCCGGTTCCCCCAGGTCCCCCCCCTACCTGGAGTACCCTCCTGGGCTCCCTCCTTGCGGCCGGTATCGTTCGCGACCGGTTCCGCGCCGGCCCGCTTCCACCCGCGGCCGGCCTTATTAATTTAGTCCCCGGCTTTGCGGCCTACCTCGCGGCCGCCATTTTGGATCGCGAATCTCGCAAGAATTTCGCGGCCATCTTAGTCTTGCCTCGTGCACCTCATTTGGGACTCAGTGTGCCTGTGTTCACCTGCTATTGCAGCCTGCACTGCGGTTTTCACACCCTTTTGTGTCTGACAGAAGGATTACCTGCTCAAGCACCTCTATATGCTATTTGTTTGCTGTCTCATCATCTTCTATCAAGATATCCTGTGGCTGGGTCAGTCAGGTCAGTGCTGCTGCCTGTTTATTATTACTGTGACCTGCACTTAAGGGTCCCAACCCTGTGCAACCGGGGTGAGCCCCCATTATAAATACGCTGCTTACTGGGAGACTAGCTGTCGCAGTTCTCTCTAACTGGGTGAGCCCCAGTTTATAAGGTCACTATCATACCCTGCTGGGGTTATTCTGGGCTTGTTCCCACCATTATACCAAATCTGACCCTAAGCCTATTACCAAGACCTGGGTGCCCGTTTTTTACTGTGCCTTCAGTGACGTACTTGCCTACCCTTATCATGGAAGATTCCCAGAACCTCCCTGTGGACTTCCAGGCCATGATTAACGCAGCTGTCGCTGCCTCTGTGGAGAAGGCACTCTCTAAGACCCGAGCCGCGGCTCCTGATGTACCAAAACGCAGACGTCCCCGCCAAGAAATCGGAATCTGAATTGTCCGACCACCAGTCAAGGGATGACTCCCGCCCTAAAAAGCGCCATGACAAAGGCGAAGATTTCACACCAAAACCGACTAAGGGTAAGGCACCTGCCAAACGCAAGCCCTCTAAATTACACACCCCGGCCCCGCGTCAGGAATACTCTTCGGATGAAGAGCAGGACCCTGCCCAGTCCATGTCAGTCCTGGATGAGTGGCAGGCTGATGCTTCTGACTCGGACTACGACGCATGGGGCTCGGATGAGAAGTCTGTCTCCGCTTTCATGCGAGAGACCCTCCTGGGTGCTGCCCAGTCTGGAGGTATCGAGGACACTGTGGACGCAGAACCTCGCGACTCAGACACTATATTGGACCCCTCGGGTCAAGCGATGTTCGACCCCCGTAACATACGGCACCCCAGATCGGGTGATTGGTCGCCTCCAGAACACCTTGCCAGGTTCATGCACCTGTGGCTTCGCAAACCTCTTGAGAAAGAGGTCCGCAGCCGACTCTGAATGCCCACGCCCTTCCCTGCCGGATAAAGTCGCTCAGACCCCGGAATTCGATAAGGTCATGTCGACCTTCATGACGCGTAGTGGTAGAGACCCCGCCGTGGGGTAGAGAAAGGCCTATGGGGTGCCCAAGATAACCTGCTGGATTCCGAAGGCCCCCTGGCACGCATTATGTATCTGGCGGATGACGCCTACGCAAAAGCCGACTCCTTCTCCTCCGAGGACATCAGGGAATGGGCACATGATGTTCGTGAATGGGCACAACGGTGCTTTTGTTTCATCGGAAACACCAATGTTACGCTCTCTTCGGAGAGGCGAAAAGCAGCGTTGTACCGTATTAACGGCAAACTGGCAGACCTTGGCACAAAGGAGATTGGGCCCCAGGCACAAGGGAAACTTTTTGGTGAACCGTTCCTCAAGGAACTCAATAAACACGTAAACGTGTTCACCTCCCTCAATAAGGCGCAGTCATCAATGCGCAAAGTTTTCCGAAGCAACCCTACCAGAGGGTTTTTTGGAAGGGCTGGCCGGCAACGGGGCCGTGCCGCCAGCCGATTTTGGCCTTCAGGCCCCCGCACCCAGCCAACACCATTTTATCCGACAAGGGACTACCATCAATAACCCTTCTCAAGAGGCTCGGATAGAGGTCGCGGATCCCGCGGCCGCGGACGTTCCCGCTTTGCCGCAGGTAAGAACCCATATTCCTCCACTGTTACCATGTACCCGCACTGCGGGCCGTATTTCCCTTTCTTTCCAGAATTGGGCCGCCCTTTGCTCAGACACATGGATCCTACAAACTGTACAGGGTTATATCATAGACCTAGTGGGGACCCCCTTTCAGGTTCAGCCCCCTCGCCCCATTCACATGTCAACCTCCGACCGCAACCTTGTCAACGCGGAGCTACGCGAGCTCCGAGACAAAGGGGCTATCCAGCCGGCCCACGACGGGGGTGGTTTCTTCAGCAACATCTTCCTGGTTCGGAAGAAGTCGGCAGAATACCGCCCCGTCATCAACCTACGCGCCCTCAACGCATATGTGGTCTACCGCCACTTCAAGATGGAGGGCATCCACCTCCTACGAGACCTCCTTCGAAGTCACGACTGGTTCACCAGGCTCGATCTAAAAGACGCCTATCTGTCAGTCCCGGTACACCCGGACTGTCGAGCACTCCTACGTTTCCTCTGGCACGGACGCCCTTGGCAGTTCACTTGCCTCCCTTTCGGGCTCAGCTCAGCCCCATGGTGCTTCACCAAACTCCTAAAGCCAGTGGTGGCCCACCTAAGATCCAGAGATCCAATGCATCATCTACTTAGACGATCTTCTCCTCTTCTGCTCCGACGAACACAGGCTTCGCCAATGTTAAGACACCTTTTGTCTTAATAAGTAAATCACCGTTTAGTCCACCTTCCCCTTTCACCGTATCAAGTCCTTGTTCGTCTACTGTATAATCCACGAACCATAACCAGGGGAAGCAGTAATCTCTCGAATAACGATATCCACCAAACGGTATAAATTCCCAATAATAGTCCTTAAGCGTAAATAAGAATCCCCCCAATAACGAGACTGAAGCTCCGTGTTGAGGGTCAAAACAAGATCTGAGGACTGGAACATCCAGCCTGCTTTTTATTAGGAAAAGGCACACACAGGGCACTCCCAGGGGGAGGATGAAAATAACCAATTATACACAGGGTAACACCCCCACCTCTCCTCCCCTCAGATAACCACATAACACAATTATACTGTACAATAATTTACCCCAGTTATGGATGTACCCCAAAACCAGGGGGTACACCTTTAAGTCCAGCACCGCTTGAAAGGTCTTGGTTAGGGGAACACTCTGTCCAAATCCCAGCCCATTCGGTTAAGGGGTTCGGGAGTTATGGATGATTGAAGTTTTGACCGACTGCACGGATCTTCTAGCCGAAAAGAGTTCCACAAGTCTTGGCCCTGCAGTCGGTCTCCGTTCGCCGGTTAAAATCATACGAAATCCTCATCATCCACAACTATCTCCGAGTTCGCTGGATTCCCCATAGCCGATTACCAGTAACTACCGAATGGCTCGTCGTTCGGTAGTTCCAACACGAATTTCTGGGTGTATGGAGGTCTCAGCGGTGTTCGCCTGTTTGGGTATCCGTTTTTAGTTCCACGCGTTCACAGGCAAACACCGCTGTTCGCACGCAAGATGGCCGCGAACACGTGCAAAAGTCCCAAAATGACGGCCACCCATATGTTAGACATGGAGTTCGTGCGAAATGAGGTGAACGGCTGGAAAACAGGCTGGAACGGTAAAAACATGCTTCATAACATAACAAATCAGTCCTTTAGACGGATGGCCTAAAATAGTCGAATCCACTAAAGCACCAGACAGACGGATGGTTCCGTCACACGGCTCCCCCCTTGTGGAACACTCCGGCAGACCCGGCTTGACCCTGTGGCGGGTCAACTTGGGGATGTCCGGACTAAGAGGTGGTGGATCTGTCGGTTTGCCGTGATAAGCCATCCGCATTTCCGTTCAGCTTACCGGGTCTGTAGCTAATAGTAAAGTTGTAAGGTTGCAATGCCAAGCTCCATCTCAGCAGTCTCCCATTGTCGCCTGAGACCCGGTTAAGCCAAACGAGGGGGTTATGATCTGTTACAAGGGAAAATTCTTGCCCATACAAGTAGGGACTTAACTTTTTCAATGCCCAGACTAGGGCTAAACATTCTTTCTCAACTGCCGCATAACTCACTTCTCGGGGTAGTAATTTTCGGCTGAGGTATGCGACAGGATGCTCTCCTCCATCTTCCCCAACTTGGCTTAACACAGCCCCCAGTCCATACATGGAAGCATCTGTGTGAACGAGAAAGCGTTTGTTAGGGACTGGGGCAGCCAAGATAGGGGCATTCACGAGAGCTTGTTTCAGTGCCTGGAACGCAGCTTCACAAGCCGGGGACCACAGGACCTGCTTAGGCAAATTCTTTTTCGTCAGATCTGTCAGGGGCTTAGCAATAGAGCTGTAGTCAGGAACGAAACGTCGGTAGTACCCTGCTGTCCCTAAGAAGGCCAATACCTGGGTCTTAGTAGTGGGCGTGGGCCAGTTAGCCACCGCTTCTACTTTGGCGGGCTCTGGTCTCTGGTTCCCACATCCCACTCGGTGACCCAGGTACTGTACTTCTGCCATACCTACATGGCACTTTTCTGGCTTCAATGTCAGGCCAGCGGCCCGGATCTTATCCAGTACTACCCCTATGTGTACCAGGTGTTCCTCCCAGTACCCACTATAGATCGCTATGTCGTCCAAGTATGCACAGGCAAATTCTTGGAAGCCATCCAGGAGTCTATCCACCATCCGTTGGAAAGTAGCCGGGGCATTCTTCATCCCAAAAGGCATGACCCTAAATTGGTACAGGCCAAATGGGGTGACGAAGGCCGACTTGGGGATAGCATCCTCGGCCAGGGGAATCTGCCAGTAGCCCTTACATAGGTCTATGGTGGTCAGATAACGTCCCCTGGCAATACGATCCAATAATTCGTCTACCCGGGGCATTGGGTAGGCGTCAGTGGTAGTCCGCTCGTTGAGTCGCCTGTAGTCCACACAGAACCGGGTGGTCCCATCTTTCTTAGGTACTAGGACTACAGGCGAAGCCCAAGGGCTGTCAGAGGGTTCGATGACCCCAAGCTGGGTCATCTCCTGTATCTCCTTCCGCATTCCATCTCGGACTGCTTCAGGGATACGGTAAGGCGGCTGTCGTAAGGGGGTCTGTCTGTCTATATACCTTGTGTATAGCGAGGTGGGTGTAACCTGGCTCCTGGGAGAAAGTTGCTTGCTTCTCCCATAACAACTGTTTCGCTTGGATCCTTTCTGTGGGGTTTAACCTGTCTCCTAACTGTACGAGGGAGGTGAGGTCAGTCTGGGGGTCCCTTTCTAATAGATCAGGGAGAGGTAAATTCTCAGGGTCATCTGTAGCTGGGGCACATACGGCTGCAATGTTCTCAGGTCGTTCTTGATACTCTTTCAGCATGTTCACATGAAAGGATCTCTGGACCCTTTCGTCTGAACAGCTGGCTATCAAATAGGTAGTATCGCAGATCTGCGCCACTATTCTGTACGGGCCTTGCCAAGAGGCTTGCATCTTGTTGGCCTTCACAGGTTTGAGCACTAATACTTTTTGCCCCACCTGGAAGGCTCGCTGTCGGGCACCCTGATCGTACCATCTCTTCTGTTTCCCCTGGGCCGCCCGGAGATTCTCCCTTACCATCAGGGACAGTTTCTCCATGCGGTCCCGAAGTTCCAGAACATATGGCACTATGGGGGTCCCTTCTTGCTCAGTCTCCCCTTCCCAGTGTCCCCAGATGAGATCTAAGGGTCCGCGGACCCGTCTCCCATACAGTAACTCAAAAGGGGAGAACCCAGTAGATTCCTGGGGCACCTCCCGGTATGAAAACAGGAGGTGCGGCAAGAATCTCTCCCAGTCCCTGCAAGTGTCCGTAAAGGTCCTCAGCATCTGTTTGAGGGTACCGTTAAAACGCTCGCAGAGACCGTTAGTCTGTGGATGGTAAGGCGAGCTAAGCAAGGGTTAAATGCCACATACTTTCCACAGCTGCTGGGTGAGCACCGCAGTAAATTGGGTTCCCTGGTCGGAGAGGATCTCTTTAGGGAACCCAACCCTGGTAAAAATCCTAACCAGGGCATCAGCAATCGTCTCTGCCTCTATGTTAGATAGTGCTACTGCCTCTGGATAGCGAGTGGCATAGTCCACTACAGTAAGAATATACTTCTTGCCTGATGGACTAGCCCTGGCCAGTGGACCCACAATGTCAACAGCTATGCGGGAAAAGGGCTCCCCTATAATAGGCATCGCTGATAGTTTAGCCTTAGGGTGGTCCCCCCGCTTTCCTACCCGTTGACATGTGTCACAAGTACTGCAATATATCCGCACAGCCTGGTTGAAGTTGGGCCAAAAGAAATTCTGGGAGATCCTATAGGCCGTGCGACGAGACCCTAGATGTCCTGCTAAAGGGACATCGTGCCCTATCCGCAGAAGCTCCTGCCGGTATTTCGCGGGCACCACCAGCTGGTGATTCTGCGGAGGGGCTATCTTCTTCTGGGAAGGTTTCGGGATTCTGTATAGCCTGTCCCCCACCCACTTATACCGCTCCCCGTCTATCCCTTCCTCTCCAGCATCTGCTCTGTCCCTGTATTTTTGTAGGGTAGGATCTGCCCGGGTTTCCCTCCCAAACTCCTCTGGGTAATCCCAACGTAAGGGGGTCTGAGCTAAGGTGTCAGTCGGGGAAAAGGGTCTTACCTGGGCCTCCTCGGCAGGTGGGCTGGTTCCAGAGGCACGGGTCTGAGAGCGAGTAGTCACTGGGTTAACGTCCAAGGGGCCCATTGGAGCATAGGCCGAAACCAAAGGGGCCAAATCATTCCCAAGAAGCACATCAGCGGGCAAGTCTTTCATAACCCCAACATCCACGTGTCTAGCGCCCACTCCCCAGTCCAAGTGAACACGGGCAACAGGTAACCGGAATACGGCTCCCCCTGCTACCCTCACGGCCACTGTGTCTCCGGTGTGCTGGTGTTCTGAGACCAAGTTCTTTTGGAGCAGTGTCATGGTGGCTCCTGTGTCTCTAAGTCCATTTACCACTCGGCCATTTAGTTTCACAGTCTGCCTTTGTTGCTGGCGATTGTCCTGATGGGCGGCTTGCACCGGGTCGGCTTCGTGCAAGATGCCCCAGAATTCCTCCTGCTCTACACAGTGAGCAGCAGGCTGTGGTGGTCGCTGATTCGGGTTGGCTGATCTCCTCCAGGACTGAGCTTGGTTAGCGTGGTTCAGTGGACACTCCGGGCGCTTGTGTCCCAACTGTTTGCACAGAAAGCACCGGATGGGTTGGGAATAATCCCTGGCATTAAATTTGGATGGCTGCACATAAGTATTGGTCGGTGGTACTACTGGGCTGCGATGCACTGGGGGTTGGTATGTTGTTGGAATCGGAGGGGCTGCTGGTCGGTATTCCACTCTGGTCGGAACTTTAACAACGGTATTGTCCAGTTTGCGAGCATCAGTATATTCGTCTGCCAACCGGGCCGCCTCGGGTAGGGTAGAGGGTTTTCTATCTCTGACCCACTCCCGGACTCCGGTAGGCAATTTCTCGAAGCAGTGTTCCAGTAAGAATACCTGCAGCACCTCTTCCCCCGATACTGCTTGGCATCCTGCCATCCAGTGGGCTGCAGTACAGTGAACTCTGCAGGCCCATTCCACATAAGAATCGCCACTTTGCTTGTTGGTTTCCCTGAAGCGCCGTCTGTAAACTTCTGGGGTCACCGCATACCTGGCTAGGAGCGCATCCTTCACTGCCCGGTAGCTGGTGATCTCCTCCTCTGAGATGGCCCGAAATGCGTCACTAGCCCGGCCGGATAATTTCCCAGAGAGGATGGTGACCCATTGGTCTGTGGGTACCTGGTGGAGGGCACACTGCCTCTCAAAATCGGCCAGGAACCCATCGATCTCTCCTTCATTTTCAATAAAAATTTTAAATGCAGCAAATGGTACCTTTTTCCTTCCGGAATCGTTATTGGGTACCTCTGCTGCTGCAGCTCCTCTTCCTTGGAGCGCTTGGTGTGCTGCTACTGCGGCTTGCACACGTTCCACAATGTCTGCTGAGGGGTTGGGGCCAAAGTGTGCCAGCCTTATTTGCACTGCCCGGTTAAATTGTATTTCCTCGGGTGTTAAATCCAAACTGCTGGGCACATTAGCGCTCTCCGTTCCCTGTGTTGCATCCATTTCCCTTAGCAAAGCAATAATTTCCCGTTTCTTTAAATTGCTTGCTGATCGACCTCGGCGTTCTATGATGTCCTTAAGAGTAGCACGTCTTAACTGTTCATACTGCATTTCTTTCCTTCTGTGTTGTGGGATTCATCCCGTCGCTTGCCACCAATTGTTAAGACACCTTTTGTCTTAATAAGTAAATCACCGTTTAGTCCACCTTCCCCTTTCACCGTATCAAGTCCTTGTTCGTCTACTGTATAATCCACGAACCATAACCAGGGAAAGCAGTAATCTCTCGAATAACGATATCCACCAAACGGCATAAGTTCCCAATAATAGTCCTTAAGCGTAAATAAGAATCCCCCCAATAACGAGACTGAAGCTCCGTGTTGAGGGTCAAAACAAGATCTGAGGACTGGAACATCCAGCCTGCTTTTTATTAGGAAAAGGCACACACAGGGCACTCCCAGGGGGAGGATGAAAATAACCAATTATACACAGGGTAACACCCCCACCTCTCCTCCCCTCAGATAACCACATAACACAATTATACTGTACAATAATTTACCCCAGTTATGGATGTACCCCAAAACCAGGGGGTACACCTTTAAGTCCAGCACCGCTTGAAAGGTCTTGGTTAGGGGAACACTCTGTCCAAATCCCAGCCCATTCGGTTAAGGGGTTCGGGAGTTATGGATGATTGAAGTTTTGACCGACTGCACGGATCTTCTAGCCGAAAAGAGTTCCACAAGTTTTGGCCCTGCAGTCGGTCTCCGTTCGCCGGTTAAAATCATACGAAATCCTCATCATCCACAACTATCTCCGAGTTCGCTGGATTCCCCATAGCCGATTACAAGTAACTACCGAATGGCTCGTCGTTCGGTAGTTCCAACACGAATTTCTGGGTGTATGGAGGTCTCAGCGGTGTTCGCCTGTTTGGGTATCCGTTTTTAGTTCCACGCGTTCACAGGCAAACACCGCTGTTCGCATGCAAGATGGCCGCGAACACGTGCAAAAGTCCCAAAATGGTGGCCACCCATATGTTAGACATGGAGTTCGTGCGAAATGAGGTGAACGGCTGGAAAACAGGCTGGAACGGTAAAAACATGCTTCATAACATAACAAATCAGTCCTTTAGACGGATGGCCCAAAATAGTCGAATCCACTAAAGCACCAGACAGACGGATGGTTCCGTCACACGGCTCCCCCCTTGTGGAACACTTCGGCAGACCCGGCTTGACCCTGTGGCGGGTCAACTTGGGGATGTCCGGACTAAGAGGTGGTGGATATGTCGGTTTGCCGTGATAAGCCATCCGCATTTCCGTTCAGCTTACCGGGTCTGTAGCTAATAGTAAAGTTGTAAGGTTGCAATGCCAAGCTCCATCTCAGCAGTCTCCCATTGTCGCCCGAGACCCGGTTAAGCCAAACGAGGGGGTTATGATCTGTTACAAGGGAAAATTCTTGCCCATACAAGTAGGGACTTAACTTTTTCAATGCCCAGACTAGGGCTAAACATTCTTTCTCAACTGCCGCATAACTCACTTCTCGGGGTAGTAATTTTCGGCTGAGGTATGCGACAGGATGCTCTCCTCCATCTTCCCCAACTTGGCTTAACACAGCCCCCAGTCCATACATGGAAGCATCTGTGGGAACGAGAAAGCGTTTGTTAGGGACTGGGGCAGCCAAGATAGGGGCATTCACGAGAGCTTGTTTCAGTGCCTGGAACGCAGCTTCACAAGCCGGGGACCACAGGACCTGCTTAGGCAAATTCTTTTTCGTCAGATCTGTCAGGGGCTTAGCAATAGAGCTGTAGTCAGGAACGAAACGTCGGTAGTACCCTGCTGTCCCTAAGAAGGCCAATACCTGGGTCTTAGTAGTGGGCGTGGGCCAGTTAGCCACCGCTTCTACTTTGGCGGGCTCTGGTCTCTGGTTCCCACATCCCACTCGGTGACCCAGGTACTGTACTTCTGCCATACCTACATGGCACTTTTCTGGCTTCAATGTCAGGCCAGCGGCCCGGATCTTATCCAGTACTACCCCTATGTGTACCAGGTGTTCCTCCCAGGACCCACTATAGATCGCTATGTCGTCCAAGTATGCACAGGCAAATTCTTGGAAGCCATCCAGGAGTCTATCCACCATCCGTTGGAAAGTAGCCGGGGCATTCTTCATCCCAAAAGGCATGACCCTAAATTGGTACAGGCCAAATGGGGTGACGAAGGCCGACTTGGGGATAGCATCCTCGGCCAGGGGAATCTGCCAGTAGCCCTTACATAGGTCTATGGTGGTCAGATAACGTCCCCTGGCAATACGATCCAATAATTCGTCTACCCGGGGCATTGGGTAGGCGTCAGTGGTAGTCCGCTCGTTGAGTCGCCTGTAGTCCACACAGAACCGGGTGGTCCCATCTTTCTTAGGTACTAGGACTACAGGCGAAGCCCAAGGGCTGTCAGAGGGTTCGATGACCCCAAGCTGGGTCATCTCCTGTATCTCCTTCCGCATTCCATCTCGGACTGCTTCAGGGATACGGTAAGGCGGCTGTCGTAAGGGGGTCTGTCCAGGGGTCTCTACCTTGTGTATAGCGAGGTGGGTGTAACCTGGCTCCTGGGAGAAAGTTGCTTGCTTCTCCCATAACAACTGTTTCGCTTGGATCCTTTCTGTGGGGTTTAACCTGTCTCCTAACTGTACGAGGGAGGTGAGGTCAGTCTGGGGGTCCCTTTCTAATAGATCAGGGAGAGGTAAATTCTCAGGGTCATCTGTAGCTGGGGCACATACGGCTGCAATGTTCTCAGGTCGTTCTTGATACTCTTTCAGCATGTTCACATGAAAGGATCTCTGGACCCTTTCGTCTGAACAGCTGGCTATCAAATAGGTAGTATCGCAGATCTGCGCCACTATTCTGTACGGGCCTTGCCAAGAGGCTTGCATCTTGTTGGCCTTCACAGGTTTGAGCACTAATACTTTTTGCCCCACCTGGAAGGCTCGCTGTCGGGCACCCTGATCGTACCATCTCTTCTGTTTCCCCTGGGCCGCCCGGAGATTCTCCCTTACCATCAGGGACAGTTTCTCCATGCGGTCCCGAAGTTCCAGAACATATGGCACTATGGGGGTCCCTTCTTGCTCAGTCTCCCCTTCCCAGTGTCCCCAGATGAGATCTAAGGGTCCGCGGACCCGTCTCCCATACAGTAACTCAAAAGGGGAGAACCCAGTAGATTCCTGGGGCACCTCCCGGTATGAAAACAGGAGGTGCGGCAAGAATCTCTCCCAGTCCCTGCAAGTGTCCGTAAAGGTCCTCAGCATCTGTTTGAGGGTACCGTTAAAACGCTCGCAGAGACCGTTAGTCTGTGGATGGTAAGGCGAGCTAAGCAAGGGTTAAATGCCACATACTTTCCACAGCTGCTGGGTGAGCACCGCAGTAAATTGGGTTCCCTGGTCGGAGAGGATCTCTTTAGGGAACCCAACCCTGGTAAAAATCCTAACCAGGGCATCAGCAATCGTCTCTGCCTCTATGTTAGACAGTGCTACTGCCTCTGGATAGCGAGTGGCATAGTCCACTACAGTAAGAATATACTTCTTGCCTGATGGACTAGCCCTGGCCAGTGGACCCACAATGTCAACAGCTATGCGGGAAAAGGGCTCCCCTATAATAGGCATCGCTGATAGTTTAGCCTTAGGGTGGTCCCCCCGCTTTCCTACCCGTTGACATGTGTCACAAGTACTGCAATATATCCGCACAGCCTGGTTGAAGTTGGGCCAAAAGAAATTCTGGGAGATCCTATAGGCCGTGCGACGAGACCCTAGATGTCCTGCTAAAGGGACATCGTGCCCTATCCGCAGAAGCTCCTGCCGGTATTTCGCGGGCACCACCAGCTGGTGATTCTGCAGAGGGGCTATCTTCTTCTGGGAAGGTTTCGGGATTCTGTATAGCCTGTCCCCCACCCACTTATACCGCTCCCCGTCTATCCCTTCCTCTCCAGCATCTGCTCTGTCCCTGTATTTTTGTAGGGTAGGATCTGCCCGGGTTTCCCTCCCAAACTCCTCTGGGTAATCCCAACGTAAGGGGGTCTGAGCTAAGGTGTCAGTCGGGGAAAAGGGTCTTACCTGGGCCTCCTCGGCAGGTGGGCTGGTTCCAGAGGCACGGGTCTGAGAGCGAGTAGTCACTGGGTTAACGTCCAAGGGGCCCATTGGAGCATAGGCCGAAACCAAAGGGGCCAAATCATTCCCAAGAAGCACATCAGCGGGCAAGTCTTTCATAACCCCAACATCCACGTGTCTAGCGCCCACTCCCCAGTCCAAGTGAACACGGGCAACAGGTAACCGGAATACGGCTCCCCCTGCTACCCTCACGGCCACTGTGTCTCCGGTGTGCTGGTGTTCTGAGACCAAGTTCTTTTGGAGCAGTGTCATGGTGGCTCCTGTGTCTCTAAGTCCATTTACCACTCGGCCATTTAGTTTCACAGTCTGCCGGTGTTGCTGGCGATTGTCCTGATGGGCGGCTTGCACCGGGTCGGCTTCGTGCAAGATGCCCCAGAATTCCTCCTGCTCTACACAGTGAGCAGCAGGCTGTGGTGGTCGCTGATTCGGGTTGGCTGATCTCCTCCAGGACTGAGCTTGGTTAGCGTGGTTCAGTGGACACTCCGGGCGCTTGTGTCCCAACTGTTTGCACAGAAAGCACCGGATGGGTTGGGAATAATCCCTGGCATTAAATTTGGATGGCTGCACATAAGTATTGGTCGGTGGTACTACTGGGCTGCGATGCACTGGGGGTTGGTATGTTGTTGGAATCGGAGGGGCTGCTGGTCGGTATTCCACTCTGGTCGGAACTTTAACAACGGTATTGTCCAGTTTGCGAGCATCAGTATATTCGTCTGCCAACCGGGCCGCCTCGGGTAGGGTAGAGGGTTTTCTATCTCTGACCCACTCCCGGACCCCGGTAGGCAATTTCTCGAAGCAGTGTTCCAGTAAGAATACCTGCAGCACCTCTTCCCCCGATACTGCTTGGCATCCTGCCATCCAGTGGGCTGCAGTACGGTGAACTCTGCAGGCCCATTCCACATAAGAATCGCCACTTTGCTTGTTGGTTTCCCTGAAGCGCCGTCTGTAAACTTCTGGGGTCACCGCATACCTGGCTAGGAGCGCATCCTTCACTGCCCGGTAGCTGGTGATCTCCTCCTCTGGGATGGCCCGAAATGCGTCACTAGCCCGGCCGGATAATTTCCCAGAGAGGATGGTGACCCATTGGTCTGTGGGTACCTGGTGGAGGGCACACTGCCTCTCAAAATCGTCCAGGAACCCATCGATCTCTCCTTCATTTTCAATAAAAATTTTAAATGCAGCAAATGGTACCTTTTTCCTTCCGGAATCGTTATTGGGTACCTCTGCTGCTGCAGCTCCTCTTCCATGGAGCGCTTGGTGTGCTGCTACTGCGGCTTGCACACGTTCCACAATGTCTGCTGAGGGGTTGGGGCCAAAGTGTGCCAGCCTTATTTGCACTGCCCGGTTAAATTGTATTTCCTCGGGTGTTAAATCCAAACTGCTGGGCACATTAGCGCTCTCCGTTCCCTGTGTTGCATCCATTTCCCTTAGCAAAGCAATAATTTCCCGTTTCTTTAAATTGCTTGCTGATCGACCTCGACGTTCTATGATGTCCTTAAGAGTAGCACGTCTTAACTGTTCATACTGCATTTCTTTCCTTCTGTGTTGTGGGATTCATCCCGCCGCTTGCCACCAATTGTTAAGACACCTTTTGTCTTAATAAGTAAATCACTGTTTAGTCCACCTTCCCCTTTCACCGTATCAAGTCCTTGTTCGTCTACTGTATAATCCACGAACCATAACCAGGGGAAGCAGTAATCTCTCGAATAACGATATCCACCAAACGGCATAAGTTCCCAATAATAGTCCTTAAGCGTAAATAAGAATCCCCCCAATAACGAGACTGAAGCTCCGTGTTGAGGGTCAAAACAAGATCTGAGGACTGGAACATCCAGCCTGCTTATTAGGAAAAGGCACACACAGGGCACTCCCAGGGGGAGGATGAAAATAACCAATTATACACAGGGTAACACCCCCACCTCTCCTCCCCTCAGATAACCACATAACACAATTATACTGTACAATAATTTACCCCAGTTATGGATGTACCCCAAAACCAGGGGGTACACCTTTAAGTCCAGCACCGCTTGAAAGGTCTTGGTTAGGGGAACACTCTGTCCAAATCCCAGCCCATTCGGTTAAGGGTTCGGGAGTTATGGATGATTGAAGTTTTGACCGACTGCACGGATCTTCTAGCCGAAAAGAGTTCCACAAGTTTTGGCCCTGCAGTCGGTCTCCGTTCGCCGGTTAAAATCATACGAAATCCTCATCATCCACAACTATCTCCGAGTTCGCTGGATTCCCCATAGCCGATTACAAGTAACTACCGAATGGCTCGTCGTTCGGTAGTTCCAACACGAATTTCTGGGTGTATGGAGGTCTCAGCGGTGTTCGCCTGTTTGGGTATCCGTTTTTAGTTCCACACGTTCACAGGCAAACACCGCTGTTCGCACGCAAGATGGCCGCGAACACGTGCAAAAGTCCCAAAATGGCGGCCACCCATATGTTAGACATGGAGTTCGTGCGAAATGAGGTGAACGGCTGGAAAACAGGCTGGAATGGTAAAAACATGCTTCATAACATAACAAATCAGTCCTTTAGACGGATGGCCCAAAATAGTCGAATCCACTAAAGCACCAGACAGACGGATGGTTCCGTCACAGCCAACACACTCGCCTGTCAGTGTCCCTCCTGGAATCGTTGGGTTTCGTGGTAAACCAACAGAAGTCGGAGCTGAACCCTGCCCAAACTATACAATTCCTCGGCTTCGAGATCGACTCGACGACTTGCACTCTGAGACTACCAGCCTCAAAGATCACAGCCATTCGCAAGGAGATTCGCAGGGTTCTCCGGCTCGACTCCATTCCACTACGCAACCTGGCCAGGATTGTGGGACTCCTATCCGCCTCCATCCAGGCCATATTTCCGGGCCCCTCCACTACAGGGCCATGCAACGTCTCAAGACCAAGTACCTACGCCACAGGCCTTCTTACGACCAACCCGTCCCGATGACGACGGAGGTTCGCGAGGAACTATCATGGTGGCTGGACAGCATGCAAGCCTGGAACGGCAAGGCCATATTCGGAGACACCCCAGACTTCGTATTGGAATCAGACGCCAGTCTGTGGGGATGGGGTGCCACCAACGAAACCGTCTCCACGGGAGGTACATGGACGGCGCAAGAGCTCTCCATGCACATCAACTGCCTCGAGCTCTTGGCAGGATCATTCGCGATCCGCAGCTTGGCTCGGGAAAGCTACAACTGTTGCATCCTCCTACGCATGGACAATGTATCCGCAGTCCAGTACATCAACCGCCTGGGAGGCGCTCGCTCACGCCTGCTGTCGGATATCACGCGGGACATCTTCGACTATTGCCTTCCTCGCAACATCACGCTACAGGCGGAATACTTACCGGGAGAGATCAATCTCACAGCCGACTGGTTCTCTCGCCACTGGAGAGACGTCAGCGACTGGAAGCTAAACACGAGAATTTTCAGGGCCCTGGCAGCCCGGAGGGGTCCCTTTCACCTGGATCTGTTCGCTTCTCGCAACAATCACCAGACTCCGGAATTCTTCAGCTGGCTCCCGGACCCGGAGAGCAAGGCGACGGGCGCCTTTCTCCAACAATGGCCGACGACAGGAGCCTACGCTTTTCCCCCATTCTCCATGATTGCGAGAACACTACACCAGATGCAGACGCAACAGATCAAACTAGTTGTCATAACACCCTTGTGGCAGGGCCAACCATGGTTCCCGGACCTCCTGGCCTCCTCCTACAGGGACCCTCTCCTCCTACCATCCTTCTCACAGATCCCAAAGGGTATCTCCACCCTCTCCTCCTGGAAGACCGGCTACCCCTGGTGGCTTGGTCTCTTTCCGGGGTTCCTGGCGAGTCAGCGGACTATCGCAGGCTGCTAGGGACCTCTTATGGGACTCATGGGCCCCGGGAACTAGACGCTGTTACCTTTCAGCTTGGGCCTCCTGGTCTACTTGGTGCATGGAACGGGACTCCGATCCATTTACAGCACCTATTCCCATGATTCTTAATGTTCTCTCCTCCTTGTTCTTAGCTGGCCGCTCCTACCATTCGGTCAACGTCGTTCGCTCCGCGATTTCGGCGGCTCACACCCCCGTCGGGGATCTCCCGGTCGGCTACGCCGCCCCCCGGCCCCCAAATACCCTCACCTATGGGATGTGGGTCTAGTCCTTCGTTTTCTCAGGGATTGGCTTCCGAATGACCGCCTCTCCCTACGCCAACTATCCGCTAAGTTCGCTTTTCTCCTTTGCCTAGTGTCTTTCTGACGGGTTTCCGACGTTCGGGCCTTCGATGTTGACGCCTTCGAGGTGGCCCCTGAAGGGGTCACTTTCCGCATTTCTCGTCGCACTAAGTCGGGATCAACTTCGTTTTTTTACCCCTTCTTTCCCGATGACCCGCAGCTCTGCGTTGTGTCCACCCTCTGCAGGTATGTTTCGGTCACCTCCTCACTCCGCCCCTCTACGTCGGGTCAACTCCTAGTCTCCTACGTATGCCCTGACGCACCGGTATCGGTCACCACTCTGGCCTGATGGATCCGCTGGATCCTTTCCCTCGCAGGTATAGACCCCGCTTTCGGCGCCCACTCCGTCCGAGGAGCGGCGGCATCATCAGCCTTCCTGGCAGGGGCGTCCCTTTCGGATATTCTCCGAACAGCGGACTGGTCTCGGGAATCCACCTTCCGTATATTTTATTTTCGCACTCCCCCTTCTGCTGGGATGTCTCTTCTTCAGCGTTAAAATTGCAAAATAGGAAGCCTCCTGTCATGTTATAAAATTGAAGATTATGCTAGCTTTAGTGTACTAATAATCTTAATTTTAATAAGGACAGGAGGCGAGTATTTTCCCTCCCTTCTGTTCCCTAACCTGACTCCTCGGGGGAGTGGATCGGAAGGTGACGGATATTGGGATTTATTTAGTGCTTACTCTACCAGCTGGACACATTCGGAATCTCTTCCACCTCCATGCCCGTACGGCCACCTAGACAGACACTCTAGTCGTACAACATTCTTACATCTCACACCCGTTTACTCTATAACCAGTTTACAATCAGTCTGTATTGAGTTAATTTACTCCATTCTGTTAAAGCACACAGACGTGAACAGTTACGGTTCAGTACCTAACCGATTTATACTCTCCTTTTAGTGTAACCCTCTTCAGGACCTCCACTGATCGCTGGTTGATTAACCTCACGACTCCGTAAGATGGGATGACGACTTCGTTTTGGTCTTATCTCCTACCTCGTTACCAGGAGTCTACTCAAGTTCCGCTCGCCAGAGACCACAGTTACAGTTTCGTTGAGTTTCTGGACGTTCGAGCATCTATCTGGACTTGGATGTCGCTTCAAGAAAGAGGAAGTTATGCAGGCAGCATGACCCTTATATACTGTGCTGCTCAGTGATTTACTTGTTACTTTACGTTTTTTCTTTACTGCTGTGGAGTTTAGTAAAGAGAGTTAATGCAAAATACTCGCCTCCTGTCCTTATTAAAATTAAGATTATTAGTACACTAAAGCTAGCATAATCTTCAATTTATACGTATTTCAACTATTAATCAAAGAGCAACTTGGTGTGCTGCACATTCTATTTAGACAGCAGGAACAATAGACGGTTCCTTTACACTGTATATATTCTTTCACTGTTTATACACTTTTTTTCACTACAATTTTTTTGTGTATTTCTATACTTTTTCCTCAAGAGGAACCATTAAAAATTGAATTTTAAATTTCATATATTCACCTATGTTCTATACTAGCAATTCGCTTTAGACTAATGAACAATTTGTATCTTTGGGTATAGAGATTGCTAACTGGGAGGACCTTACTGTAATCCCAGTTTTCAATCTCTTCATCTTCTATAATACTTTTATGTACATTGTTTTATGTGTCCTGATGAAAACTCCGTCCGGTAGCTGAAACGTTGACCGATCTGGATTGACTGCTAATAAATCGAATCAGCAAAGCCTAGAGTGCCGGTATTTTTGAAATTATATATATATATATATATATATATATATATATATATACAAGGAAGTCTGGCACTCTACCATTAAATGTTTCAAAACAATCAACCTCGGTGCTGCACAGCGTGGTATATAGACATATAAATGAAGAGAGCACTACAGAGGGATTTTCAAAAAGAATTTGTGTAGTACAAAGCGATCAACATTTCGACCCGAAAAGGTCTTTGTCAAGATGTGCATACAAATGAACAAAATGTTTATATAAGACATAAATTATTAAGAGGTAATCACTTACCCAGTGCAGGTGTGCTGCCAGTGATCCGTGTTCAAATGCTATGTGTATGAGTGATAGTGACCGCGCATGTGTGAAAAGCGTGTACGTGATAACTAAGCCACAAAGAGGCCGCGGTCGCGTCTGGTAACCATAGTAACGCGGTGCTGGACTATGTGAGAAAAATGTGGAGATACACTAGTAATTAATAAAAACAAACAGGAGGATAAATAAATTATATTTATCAAAAGATATATCTATGACAAAAAGTCTCCCGAGTTCAATTTAGTTTTTTGCATTTTTCACAGACAAACGGCACTTTAATTGACAATATAGTTGTTGTGATAAGTTTTACTGTCTTGAAACACTAATATTTGTATTCAGCAAAGTCTCCAGAGTATAACAGAACCCCCATGTACAGGTTTTATGTTGTTTTTTTTTTTTTAAAGTGTCAAATATAAGGTTGCATTTCCGTTTTTCACATAAAAATTTGCCAGATTGGTATGTTGCCTTTGAGACCATATGGTAGCCCAGGAAGGATAATTACACCCATGATGTCATACCATTTGCAAAAGTAGACAACCCAACAGGGGCGGACTGACCGGTCGGGCACTTCGGACATGGTCCGAGGGCCCGGCCGGAAGGGGGGCCCGGACTGCACAGGTAATCCTCTGCATGCCCGGGCCCCCAGCCCTTCATTCTGCATATATATATAGCGAGTACCACTATATATATATATATGCATCTGCGGGCCCTGCTGGCTTCCAAGCAGGGCCCAGGACACACTAACCTTCCCCCTCCGGGACTCGCAAGCCACAGCAGTAAAGCGTTGCCGCGGGTTTCCGTGACAACTCTCCACGGCATGCAATGCATGCTGGGCTCGTTAAAGATCACTGACTGCAGGAGTGGGAAGATGTATGCTGGGCCCCTCTATGTTGGCCCATAAAGCTGAGCCACCGGACCCCCAGGGAATCTACTGTCCCCCTCCCTGGCTACAGGTAAAAGGCAGGGAGGGGGAAATAAATTTTAAATAAATAAATAAAAACTCAACTGCTAAAAAATACCCCCCAGCAGCATTTGTCACACATCCACCACACACATACATCAAACATACAAAATGCATCCACTACACAACCACACACATCATCCACTACACATCATCCACTACACAACCACACACATCATCCACTACACAACCATACACATCATCCACTACACAACCATACACATCATCCACTACACAGCCACACACATCATCCACTACACAACCACACACATCATCCACTACACATCATCCACTACACAACCACACACATCATCCACTACACAACCATACACATCATCCACTACACAACCATACACATCATCCACTACACATCATCCACTACACAACCATACACATCATCCACTACATAAACACACAAACTGCATCCACTACACAACCACATACTACAGTGTCCACCATCCCTGGCTACAGGTAAGAGGCAGGGAGGGAGAAATACAGTTTTTAAAAAAATTATAAAAATTCAACAGCTAAAAAATACACACACGCAGCATCCACTACACAAACACACACGCAGCATTCACTACACACACACACACAGCATTCACTACACAAACACACATCATCCACTACACAAACACACACATCATCCACTACACAAACACACACACAGTATCCACTACAAACACACACACACACACACAGTATCCACTACACAAACACACACACACACACACACAGTATCCACTACAAACACACACACACACACACAGTATCCACTACACAAACACACACACAGCACTCACTGCACAAACACACACACAGCACTCACTACACAAACACACAAATAATTCACTACACACTACATCCACTACACAAACACACACTCTGCATTCACTATACACACACGATTCATTCACTCTCCACACACTCTCTATCCACTACACAAACATTCAATCTGAATACACTATAAACACTGTATCCACTTTACTCATGCATTTTTGCATCCACTACACACATTCTACAGCCACTATACACACACAACCAAACTCAGTACACACACACACACTTCATCCTTGTGGGTGGACTCAAGAGGGGTTATGTGGGCTCACTTGGGGGAGGGCCATGTGGGCAGGCCCCGGAGGCCCAGACCTTGAACTGCGTCAGGGGCCCCAACATTTCTGGTGGCTGCCCTGCCCGCCCGCCGCGCCAGTGCACTGTGCGTGCAGCCATGCACATAACAGAATGTGCACCAACTACAGAGTTATTTTCACCCGGCTATCGGGGCACGGCGGCCGGCGCTACTTACCTCAGCATAGGAGGAGGGGCCCGGTCCTGGGTTTCCATGGAGTCCTGTACGTCATGCCGCCCGCACAATCCGGATTTCATTGTATTCCTCACACTGCCTTACAAAGCCAAAAAAACTGGGCTCGGCCACACCTTTGTCAGCCATCTTTAGAGGCGAGCCAGCCCACAGGCCAGCCAGGCCAGTAGCGAGCCAGCTAGCCAACATGCCAGCAAGCCAACCAGCCAGCCCACAGGCCACCAGTTAGCCAGCGCACAGGCCACAGCCAGCCCACAGGCCTACAGCAAGCCACAGGCTTACAGCCAGCAAGCCCATAGCCTGCCAGCCGTAGCCAGCAAGCCACAGCCTGCCAGCCGCAGCCAGCCGGCAGTAGCCAGCAAGCCCACAGCCTGCCGGCAGTAGCCAGGAAGCCCGCAGCCTGCCGCAGAAGCCAGCAAGCCCACAGCCTGCCAGCAAGCCACAGCCTGCCAGTCGCAGCAGGCAAGCCCACAGCCTGCCAGCCATAACTAGAAAGCCCACAGACTGCCAGCCAGCAACAGTAATTAAGGTGAGAGGAGCCAACTTGGCCTAGGTATCAGCGTGCTATGCTGTGTTGCTATATTGTGAATAAGAACCAGAGTGTTGGAAAGACATCCCTCCAGGCCCCATTAGACCCCATTGTAGTCTCTAATGTGGCCTGGAGGATATTCTTTTGAACACTCTCTCTAAAGGACACTGAGATAGCCTCTGCTAGAAAGATCCCCCCCTCCCCCCTTCATGGCACATAACCCGTTAATTGTAGTCTCTACTGGGGCCTGGAGGCGACTGTTTCTAACAGAGGCTCTCTAATGGACGCTGAGATGGCCTCTGTTAGAAAGACCCACGTCCAAGCCTATTAGACTCCATTGTAGTCTCTAATGGTGCCTTGAGGGGATTCTTTCTAACACTCTCTAAAGGACACTGAGATAGCCTCTGCTAGAAAGACCCCCCTTCATGGCCCATTAGCCCTCAATTGTAGTCTCTACTGTGGGCCTTGAGGGGATTATTGTTATTTATTTTGCACAGTTTGTTTTTTACATTTGTTAATTATATTGCACTTGTTTAGAATTTATTGCACTTTTGTTCCTTGTGTCTAAAGATTGTGTAGGGTGTGGCTGGAGGCGGGACAAGGGTGGGGCTTGCTGCGAAGCATGGGTGAGGCCTGTAAGGGGGCCCTTGATTTATTTTGCCCGGGGGCCTTGAGGGTTCTCAGTCCGCCCCTGCAACCCAAGGTATTGCAAATGGGGAAAGTTAAGTCTTTTTTAGTAGCCAAAAGTTACAAACACTGGCCAAAATTAACGTTCAATTTAGTTTTTTGCATTTTTCAAATACAAACAAATATGAACGCTAACTTTGGCCAGTGTTTGTGACTAAGTGGCTACTAATACATCTGGACGTACCCCATTTGAATTACCTTGGGTTGTCTACTTTTGCAAATGGTTTGCCATCATGGGGGTAATTGTCATTCCTGGGCTACCATATGGTCTCAAAGGCAACATATCTTGCAAATTTCAATGTGTAGATACTGAAAAATTTAACATGCTATATTTGACCCTGTAACTTTCCAAAACACCATAAAACCTGTACATGGGGGGCACTGTTTTATTTGTGAGACCTCACAGAATACAAATATGTGTACTTTATTGCAGTAACAGTTAACAATATTACAACATTCACAGTTAAAATGCCATGCAGAACTAGAAAAATAAAAATAAAAAATCTTAATTTCTCACATTTATTAATATTTTATTCATATTAAATTATGTTTCATATATAAATATTGAATGTGAAATGAAAGCCCTATTTCTCCTGAACAAAATTATATATAATAAGTGTGGGTGCATTTAATATGAAAGAGGTGAATTATGGTTGAATAGACATATAGCGCAAATTCCAGGTTTTGTTTACGTTTTGATCCCAGCTTGTACAATTAGCTCAGTCCTTAACCCCTTCAGGACGGAGTCAATAGTGCACGTTCTGATCAAAACAAAACGTAAACAAAAACTGGTATTTGCGCTATGTGTCTGTTCACCCGTAGTTCCCCTCTTTCAAATTATATGCACCCACACTTATTATATATCATTTTGTTCAGGAGAAACAGGGCTTTAATCTATCATTAACTATTCATATATGGAACATCATTTATTATGAATAAAAGTAAAAAAAATGTGAGAAAATAAGATTTTTTTTTAAAATTGCATTTCCGGCTGACATTTTAACTGTGAATGTCATAATACTGTTATAAATGCACATATTTGTAATCAGCGATGTCTCACGAGTACAACAGTACCCCCCATTAACAGGTTTTATGTTGTTTTGGAAAGTTACAGGGTCAAATATAGAACATTACATTTTCAAATTGAAATTTGCCAGATTGGTAATGTTACCTTTGAGACGGTGTGGTAGCCCAGGAATGAGAATTACCCCCATAATGGCATACCATTTGAAAAAGTAGACAAGCCAAGGTATTGAAAGTGGGGTATGTTTAGTCTTTTTTAGTAGCCACTTAGTCACAAACACTGGCCAAAGTTAGCGTTCATATTTGTTTTTGTGTGAAAAAAGCAAAAAACGAATATTTGGCCAGTGTTTGTGACTAAGTGGCTACTAAGAAAGACTGGACATACCCCACTTGCAATACCTCGGGTTGTCTACTTTTGCAAATGGTATGCCATCATGGGGGTAATTCTCATTCCTGGGCTACCATACGCTCTCAAAGGCAACATAACCAATCTGGCAAATTTCAATGTGAAAAAAATGAAATGCAAGCCTTATATGTGACTCTCTAACGTTCCAAAACACCATAAAACCTGTACATGGGGGGTACTGTTATTCTCGGGAGACTTCACTAAACACAAATATTAGTGTTTTAAAACAGTAAAACATATTACAACAATAATATAGACCATAAAAGTGCAGTTCGCTTGTAAAAAATGCAAAAAACGTCACTTTTACTTAAAATATCATCGTTGTAATACAATTTACCAGTTTGAAACACGAATATTTGAGTTCAGCGAAGTCTTCCGGGTAAAACAGTACCCCCTATGTACAGGTTTTATGGTGTCTTGGAGAGTTACAGGGTCAAATATAGTGCTTGCAAATTAGATTCTCTGCACTTTCTCCCTGTGTTGTCATGCATGTCAATCAAATTTTAATTAATCAAATCACATAATTACGTTAAAAGATTATTTAAATATACATGTAGAATTTTAATATATATGCATTTATAGGTATTTAAATTCTACGTGTATACTGATGTAATCTTTTATGTAATTATATGTATTTATCTATATATATATATTTGCGGTTATTTGCATTTTATATATAGATAGATATATATAGAATGTCATTCTAAGTGTATTTTGTTACCGATATATATATATTAATAACAAAATACAGTTAGAATGAAATTACATATGCATATATAATTTATATTAAATTTTGTTTCAATATTTTATTTATTTATTTTATTATTTAATTTATTTATTATTTTAATTATACGTATTTATATATAATATATATATGTACATCTATTATATATATAATATATATACATATTATATATATGTAATGTCATTCTAAGTGTATTTTAATATTAATATATATACTTATATTAATATTAAAATACACTTTGTATGACGTTACATATATATAATATGTATATATATTATATATATAATATATATACATATTATATATATATAAAAATGCATTTATTTTATTTTTACACATGTCTAATTAATTTTTTTAATTCTTCCCACCAGCAGGGGGACTGTCTGATATTTCAAACAGTCCCCCTGCTGGCATATCCACAGCCAGCTATAGGGGGCCATGTGATCGCTCTTTGAGAGCGATCACATGGCCCCCGGGGGCCTCATTTGCCGTGGGAGGGCTGCCTGGGCTGTGAGGCAGTCCTCCCGAAGCGGATCGCGGCGGAGGTAAGTATAACTTACCTCCTGGGGCTGCAAGCCGTTACGGCGTGCTATGCCGTCATAACGGCGTTAAAGCCCACTTAACCCGTGACGGCATAGCACGCCGTAACGGCGTTAAGGGGTTAACCCGTTAATGACGGTTGACGGACCCGGTCCGTCATGCGCTAAAATTAACCCCAGATCGCCACAGTGCTGGCGATTGCGAAGTTAACGCTGTTACTTGGGTGCCTCTGAGTCAGTGGCAGACCAGCAACAGCAAATTGCGATGTCCCAGCCCACGTGATCCCTGTGACAGCCAGTCACAGCGGTCACAATGCTGCTGGGATATCAGATCCGCCTCCCTCCACCTCATGTGGGTTTTTGAAGTGGAGAGAGACGGATCGTTATTTTGTGTCCCTGAAGAGAATAAATTGTGTCAGATAAGGTTCCAAATCCCCTTTACCCTTCTTTGTAAAAAAAAATAACCCTTTCCCTGCTGATTGATCACTGCCAGCAGTGATCAAAATACAGACCACAGTACTTTACCGTGATCTAGTTTTTTTTTTACACTTGGGGGTTACATTTTATTTTTTAGTAACCCTAAGGGGTTAAATTTTAATATTTTATTTGATTAATTTGTGATTTTAGTTAGTTGGGGTGGGTGAAATTTAGTGTGAATTGGGGAATTTAGTGATAAGCTAGTTAGGGGTGGGAAAAAAAAGTTTAGTTATTTAGATTTTAGTTATTTAAAGTTTATTAACATAGTACAAAATGCTTAGGAAGTATAACGCAGAGGAGCCTTATGCCCTGTTAGCGGCCGACTCAGAGGCGACCGACACTGCAGGGACAGGGACTATGTGCCAGATACTGCAGGACCATTAGGAGAAATTGCTGATTCTTCTGATGCTGAACATGGTGCAGATGACTGGGTACCCCCTAATAATTTTTCACCAGACATCCCAGAGTACACTGCCAATCCTGGCATACAGGCTGACCTGTCTGGCTATAATATGCTGGATTGTATGCAGCTGTTTCTGGGGGATGATATTTTGGGGAGATAGTCATCCAGACCAGGGGCGTACCTAGAGCATTTGGCACCCGGGGTGGATCCTGGCCTTGGCACCCCCTCAACCCCCCTCTCCCGCCCCCAACAAAAAAAACCTGTAACATTTTTTAAATGTTTTCCTTTTTTTTCATGTATTGAAGAAATTTGGAAACTTTGCAAAACCGCTGTCAGCCCCCTTCTACAAAACCCTTGTGTGCCCCACCCCCTCCTACAAAACCCCTGTCCTGCCCCATCTACAAATCATGTACTGCCCCCCGTCTACAAACCCCCTGCAACCACCATCTACAAAACCCCGTATAAAGACTCCTGTCCCAATACAAAACCCCTGTCCCTTCTACAAAATCCCTGCAGCCCCACACACACATTTACAGGCAGACAGTCGCACACACACAGTTACAGGCAGACAGTCCCACTTACAGTCAGAGACAGTCATGCACACAGTTACAGGCAGACAATCACATATACATTCACACACACACACACACAAGCTCACAGGCAGACAGTCACACACACACAGTAAAAGGCATCAGCAGACAGTCACATGCACACAGTCACAGACAGATAGTCACACACGGTTACAGGCAACATCAAACAGTCACAGGCAGACAGTCAGAAACATACATAGTCACATGCAGAGAGTCACACAGTCACACACACAGCAAAACCGCTGTCAGCCCCCTTCTACAAAACCCTTGTGTGCCCCCCCCCCTACAAAACCCCTGTCCTGCCCCGTCTACAAATCCTGTACTTCCCCCCGTCTACGAAACCCCTGCAACCCCCATCTACAAAACCCTGTATAAAGACTCCTGTCCCAATACAAAACCCCTGTCCCTTCTACAAAATCCCTGCAGCCCCACACACACATTTACAGGCAGACAGTCGCACACACACAGTTACAGGCAGACAGTCACACATACAGTCAGAGACAGTCATGCACACAGTTACAGGCAGACCATCACATATACATTCACACACACACACACACACACACACACAAGCTCACAGGCAGACAGTCACACACGCACAGTAAAAGGCATCAGCAGACAGTCACATGCACACAGTCACAGACAGATAGTCACACACGGTTACAGGCAACATCAAACAGTCACATGCAGACAGTCACACAGTCACACACACAGTTATAGGCAGACAGTTACACACACAGTCAGTTACAGGTAGTCACACAGAGTCATAGCCAGGAAGTCACACACACAGTTATTGGCAGACAGTCACATATACAGTCACACACACACACACACAAACACAGACATAGAGTCACACACACATACACAGTTACAGTCAAACACAGTTACATGCAACATCACACAGTCACAGGCAGACACACACACACACCGTTACAGGCAGGCAGACAGACACACACACACACACACAGTTACAGGCATGCAGTCACACACACACAGTTACAGGCATGCAGTCACACACACACACACACAAATACACAGTTACAGGCATGCAGTCACACAAACACACACACATACACAGTTACAGGCAGACAGTCAAACATACACAGTTACAGGCATGCAGACAAACTCACTCATATATTGAATATTCATAGGGTAGTAATAGGATATACACAGAGACCATGTATCAGAGCATGCTGCCAGTTACACTGTCCGTTCATATGTATGCAGACCAGTAGTGAATAGCTTTAACAGCAGGGTCTCTGTGTGAACGTAAAAGAAGTCAGATTAATAGCTAGAGTACTAGATGTGGCTAAATATGCTGCCAGAACACAGGATTCAACACAACTCACTCATGTATTGAAATATTCCTAGGGTAGCAGGGAGGAGAGAGAGGATGACGAAAAAAGATTAATGAAAAAGCCAAAGCTGCTGGATAAATTATCCGTAGATAATCCCCCGTGCCTTCAAGGGCACCTAAATCCAACCCCCCAGGTAAGAAAAGTACAGAAAGTGGAGTACAGACATGGTAACTTAATAGTAAGTATGATAAGCTGCAAGGTAATTCCCTTGACGCGCGCGTTTCACCCGACCAGGCTCGTCAGAAGGGTACCTCTGAGGTACCGCCAGCTGCCTTTCTGTTACCCAAGGCTCTTGCCCCATAGTAGGAATGGTTTCTCTGTATAACCTCTCATTATCCCAGTACACTCTCTCCCTATCCCTGTCTGTGAGTGGCTGCCTAGCACGTTCCCTCAATACCTCTAACGTGGGATCTATCCGTTGGGCCTGCTGGAATTCAGGACACCGCGCCTCAGTCTCAGAGTCAATAGGCTCGGACACAGATTCCTGCCCCTGGACTACAGGAGGGGATGGTAACAAGGTGCGAGACTCCCTGGTTCCCCCATCTGGGTGCTCTCCTGTTGACATACGCTCTGAGTCTGCAGGCTGCGGCAGGCCCTGCTCCCTACTTGGGTAAGACCGCTGCCGGGTTACCACAGCTACAGTGGTAACCTCTGTCTCCCCCTCCCCGTGATTTGCACTTGGCACATCCTCACAGGGTACCACAGACAAGTTTGGTTCTGGCACAGACTGGCACACATGCTCGCTCTGCCCTCCCTCCCAGCACAATTGTCTACATACCTTGTTACACGATTCCACAGACACCCTGGGCTCTGGCACAGACTGACATACATTCTGACCTCCCTCCAAGCACAGTAATTTACATAAACATTTGCACCCTGTCCTTTCCACAGCAGGGCCCCTACAGGGCTTTGGTTGGTAACACATATCACTCTCAGGCACATACTGGGATAACAACCTATACATCGGTACCAAGCAATACATTTGTAGGAATATTATCTGATACCCCCACATGCCTCAGACCCCATGCCCGCTCCCCAATCCAAATATACACGTGCCACTGGCACTGCAGGACGTATTCCCCCAATCCCTTTTACAGCTAATGTCCTGCCAGGAATGAAGTCCTCAGAGCGCACTAGCTCTGGACGCACAAGAGTCACATCTGCCCCAGTGTCCCTGAGCCCCACACTTACCTTCTCTCCCACTGTAACAGGCTGCAGGTTCACATTGTTGTTGCCCTCTGACTTGGTCACGAACAACACAGAAGATGCAGGTTGAACCCCCCTCCGGATGAGGGTGATGGCCTCCTTTTTTCTGGGCAGGTATTCCTCAAGTGCCCCATTTGGTTGCAAATAAAACATCTGCGACTATCTCCTTGCGCAGACATGGCACTAGCTTCCCCTCTCCCTGAGGGGGAGCTGAAACAAAAGATGGCCCGCTAGGCCTGGTGATGGGGAGTCGTGGTTGTGTGATCCTCCAGCTGGATATTCCCTTGGCAAAACCTCTGCTCCGGTCCACTGTTGCTCGATTGGCAGTGTGGAAATCTGCCAGCTCACCCGCCTCCAATGACGTTTTGGGGTTCCGGTCCAGCAACCATTCCTGTACATCAGCTGGGCAGAGCTGCAAAAACTGTTCTTTTATTAACAAGTTTTGCAAACTTTCCAAAGTGGTAATCTCCAGCCCTGTAGTCCACTGTCGGAATGCTGTCGCCAGGTGCCCCACAACTGCTGTATAACTTTCTGCGGGATGCTTTTGCAAAGTCCTGAATTTCTTTCGGTACACCTCAGGAGTAAGGTTGTATCGTTTTTGCAAGGCAGCCTTAATCACATCATAGTCCTGGTCAAATTCTGCTGGAAGTGCAGTAAATGCTTCCAGTGCAGGACCTCTGAGACCAGGGGTGAGGTATTTTGCCCACTGGTCCTTTGGTAGCTGGTACTGCCTGCAAACTTTTTCAAAACTGCACAGGAAAAATTCCAAATCACCATCTTTGTCCAAAGTTGGAAAATTCTCTGCACGTGGTTTGGGTGCAGAAGAGTCTCTGGAATTAATACTTATAGGGGAGGCAGTCAACCTCTCCAACTCAGCCATTTTTAGCTCATGCTCTCTGGCAGCTTGTCGCTCCGAGGCCTCTCTCTCAGCCTGCCGCTCTGCAGCCTCTCTCTCCCTCTCAGCAGCCTCTCTCTCCCTCTCAGCTTGGCGCTCAGCAGCCTCTCTCTCTATCTCAGCTTGGCGCTCAGCAGCCTCTCTCTCTCAGCTTGGCGCTCAGCAGCCTCTCTCTCTCTCTCAGCCTCCTGAGATTGAAGGATAAGCTGCAGTCTTTGGTTTGCGTCTGCTGAGTCCACATATTTTAAACTGTTTGTAAGTAACAATCCAAATGATCTCCAGATCTCGGAACATCACGGACAAAAGCTACAGGTATCTCCTCTGCATTGTTGGAGGCATCACTTTGCACCGCTTGTTCCATAGACAGGTAAGTATCTACATTTACCTGTCACAGCACTCTGATTGGTTAGCTTGAAATCCACCAGAGTGCTCTGTGTCATTTTACACAGCGTGGGAAAGTTCTTTGGAATTTTCCCAAGCTGTGTAATTTGACTCATAACTCTCTGATTGGTGTATTGAAAGTAACCAATCAGAGAGTTATGAGTCAAATTACACAGCGTGGGAAAATTCCAAAGAACTTTCCCACGCTGTGTAAAATGACACAGAGCACTCTGATTGGTGGATTTCAAGCCAACCAGAGTGCTGTTACAGGTAAATGTAGAGACTTACCTGTCGTCAGTCTCTTCATTTACCTGTCAGAGCACTCTGATTGGGTGGCTTAAACCCACCAATCAGAGTGTTCTGAGCCTAATTGCAGGGCAGGGCAAGGCTTTATAAGCCTTCCCCCGCCCTGCAAAGCTCAGTCTGTGCAGAGCCCTCCATGGGTGATGAAGGATTATTTTTATTTGCGCTTGTTTTTTTTTTTATGTGCGTCGCTTATTATGGATTTTTTTATTTGCCCTTTTTTGGGTCTGAAAAAAGAAGAAGATTTTAGAAGAAAGAAAACATCAAATGTTTTTTTTTTTTATTATTATTTTTACAGGTACTTAGTTAATGCCCCCCCCTCATTATTTTTAGGGTGAGGGGGTAGGTAGGGGATAGTTTTGTTCGAGATGGGGGTGACTAGGAGTTTGGGGACCCCTAGTCACCTGGGGCGGTACATTTTTATTTAAGGCCCCATCCGCCGCTCAGGGTTGGGTCAGGGGGGAGGACAATAGGTCCCCCCCAATTATTTTACTTTAGGGCCCCAACCACCGCTCAGGGGTGGGGGGCCGGGGGGGCAATAGGTTTAGTTTTAAAGCCCCCACTCACGCCTCGCGGGTGGGGACTCAGGAGGGGGGACCCTTTTTTTTCTTTTTTTAACAGTGAGCAGCCACAGGCAGTATAGCGATTAGGGGCACAATTTACTAATACTAAGTAATTTTTACTTAGTATTAGTAAATTTGGCTGAAAGACCAATTTAGGTCTTTCAGCCTTTTGGTAGATAACTCCCTAATACCGTGGGAATTAGGGAGTTATCTACTAAGCGGCTGAAAGAGAAGTCCCGAAGTCCCGAAATCACTAAATGCCGAAGTTCCGAAATTCCGAAGTTCCGAAATTCTGAAGTTGCCGAAGTGCTGAAGTTCCAAAGTGCTGAAGTTCCAAAGTGCCAAAGTCCCGAATTGCCGAAGTCCCGAATTGCCGAACGCCGAACCGAAAATTTTCCCCATGTGATGTAGATTAATTTAGAAATAAACAAATATGTTTAGAAATCTATCTGTTCCTGTCCAAATCTGAGATGATTAAATTGCGTATACGCAGAAGTAAATTCACACTGACACACGGAGTTCAGGTTAAAATAACTTCGAGAAAATTTAATGGCATCTGGGCAAAAGTGGGCTCGCAGACCCTTATAAGAGCAAAATTACATCATCATTGATTATTGAGATATCAGTGAATAAACATCAAAGTGGCTATGTCAGTGTCCACCCATCAATATTATTAATTGGATCAAGAACTAAGTGGTTAGCTAGGTGTCCTCCCACCGGGAGGTGGTATTGTTCTGGACACGGGTGTGGACAGATGGCTCAAGCGCCATCTCTCCCAGCATGAGGCTTACTCGGTGGGAAGGGGGGCTTGAGCGTCATTTTGGGCAGTTAGTGATGTCAGACTCGTGGTCAGGTGCAGGGTTCTTTTATGAATAGAACATTTCATTAAGCCTGCTTCACATGGCCTTGGCTCTGGCCTTGGTTATACTTTGTTGCATGTTACAGGAGATTCAATAATTCCGGAGTCAGCTATGTCTTTATAGGAAATACAGTCTCTATTCATTACACTAAATGCTGTTGGGAAATTCTGTCATGTAATGTAGTTTAAAATGGAGGATCTGTCAGGTAATGTGGGTTAAAATGGAGTTAGTGCAAAAATTCAACACAGGTTCAATACAGGTTTTTAATAATTCTACATCAGTCCCCCCTATGAAATGTTAGATTCTAAAAGATAAACTTTATTTGTTAATACCAGAATTTGTTAGCCCAAAGGCACAGAAACCCCGTGGCCGCTAGCTAGGTGTTAATGCAAAGTGCAATTCTGTCCCTTAATCTGACCCTAGTAGGCTAACTCATCCGTCAGCATGGCTCTCGAACGCCTCACTCCCATGGGTGGCCCATGGTGGCTTGTCCACCACTTCTCCGCACTGAGACTTTACCCATCACAGACGGATGCTGTCCCTAAACTGGTCCCTTCCTAGAACTCTTGCACTTTATCAACAAAAGGGATAGTTTGCAGCGGTATACAGGGTGAGTTGAGATCTTGAAAATCTTGGTCATCAACTGCCAGATGTGCAAAAGTTGGTGTTGCTTGGTCTACAGTCTTCTGTAGGAATTTTCTCAGACAAGGGAGGACACAACAAACGAGAAGAGCAAAGATAAAAAGAGAAATTAGTATTGCTATACCAATATGCATTAAAGCTTTTTGCCATCCTGTCATCCAACCAAACCATCTTTCCCAGGGATCTTTTATCCCAGAATTTCTTTTTAACTCTTCAGAGAGCTCATTTAATTTTTCTATGGCTAAGGTGACTTTACCATTAGGGCCTGTGTTTTCTGGGATGTAAGTACAACATGTCATGGTGTCGGGCAAAATTTTACATACACCCCCTTTTTCAGCTAGAATCATGTCTAAGGCCATTCTATTCTGGAAGGACATTTGAGATGTAGCCTGCAGCTGTTCGGCTAATCCCTGGAGGGCATCCCTGGTGTAATTAACAAAGCGTTGTTGGTTGTAATAAATGTAATTTATCCAATTCAAATTCTTGTTTGCAGTAACTATGGTAAAAAGTGATTAAAATCCTGCAGCAACTTCATCTCTTGCTTTAAATTCATTGGGCACCCCCCTAGGCACCCCAATGGCATCAATATAAATGTGAGGGTCAAAACTGCCTTTTACTGGGGCTTCACGCTTAACCTTGGCTGGTGTGTGTTTGGACTCATGTGTGTCAGGGTGTGTGTCAGAGATAATATGTATAGGCATAATGGCTTTAGCAAGAGTACACTCTCCCCACCATTCCTTGTCCATCCTGGATCTTAGCTGTAAATCCCCACACAACCAGTAAATATCCCCCAATGACCTAGTATGGAATTGCAACAAGTTCATGGAGACATTTCTGTAGGTGGCACAATACCCTTTAGAGAAGTTACCCAAGAATTTACCAATTCCATCATAATTAGCATAACAAGTGTAGTTACCTTTATATACTGTAACACCATCTGGGGGTTTGACATCCTTGGTTAAAAGAGGATATTCCACTGTCCATGCTTTGCAGAGGGACCTATTGAAATTGTAGTGGTAGGCAAAAAGACTCAAAACACATTCTTCTAAATCTACTGGCAAGGTTAAAGGTACGGTGCCGAGGTGAGGCCGGGCACCACCACACACATAGCATGCGGTTCTGTTATGTTTGTTGGCATTATATTTCATCCATTCCAACCATAGATTAACATCATTAAAACCTGTTTCAGCGGCCATGGTGTCTTCAAAGGTGGGGTTCGCAATGGCCATCATGTCTTTAAAGGACTGGATGTGTGGTTTTAATGGATTTGAGACCATATGAGTGGCCCCTTGCCACTCTGGAGAGTGGCACATATCTTTAAGGTAGAAGTGCCCTAACTTGTTATAGGAACCTTTCTTCCAATACATTCCCATTACATACTGATCTGCATCTGTTGGACTGGGATGCTCAATATTTAGGATTAATTTCATGGGTGTGCCTCCTCCAGGCTTCCTTAGGGTCATTCTTTGGAGGAGAGATCTACCATGGTCATCTACTTTAGATAGGCACTTTTTGGTTTGTAACCCCAGGCAGGCCCGGCATTCCATCCCGCCGCCCCCCAATGGTTACAATTATGCCCCCATTGTTTGTCAACTACACAAACATAGGGGTCCTTTGAATGAGGAATATCTCTATAGATATTCTGAATCTGTGATGTAGGGAATGGGCATTCTACAATGTCACAGTAATCAAAAGTATAAGTAGCCACACGGGTACATGAAGAATTGTACCAGAAGGTATACCCACTGGCATCTTTGGTGATGGCTACTTGCTGGGTCTTAGTTAGGCTAACTAAGGAGAAGATGTACCAGAGGTACATGGTTGTGCGGTATCTGCTTCCTCTGGGGCAGGAGTCTTTTTGCAATGGGAAGCGTGGATCCAATGTGGCCTGCCGGCCAATTTGACGGAGGTTGCAGTGATCAGGAGGACTTGGAATGGCCAGTCAAATCTTGGTTCCAGGGTGTGTTTCCGCACAAATTTCTTGACTAGAACCCAATCTCCGGGAAGCAGGTTGTGGGTACCCGTATCAGATTCGGGATCTGGAATTGAAGAGAAAACTTGGGCATGTATTTTGTTTAAGGCATTTGCAAGTTCAGTTACATAGTCTACTAAAACATCAGTTTGAAGCTGCAACTGTTGCGGGTAATAACAACCTAGTCTGGGTGCAGTCCCAAATAGAATCTCATATGGGGATAGTGAGTGCTTCCCTCTAGGTGTGTGCCTAACACTGAATAAAGCTACTGACAGGCTTTCTGGCCAGGGCATCTTTGTTTCTTGTGACATTTTTAACATTCTGGCTTTTAGGGTGCCATTCATGCGTTCCACTTTGCCACTACTTTGTGGGTGGTAAGGGGTGTGAAAGTCTAGGGTCACTCCCAGAGCATTCCAAATTTCTTTAGTCACTGTTGCTGTAAAGGCTGGGCCCTGGTCACTTTCAATGACTTCTGGAAGTCCAAATCTACATACAATATCTGCAAGTAGACGTTTTGCTGTTGTCTTGGCAGTGATATTGGCCACTGGGTAGGCTTCTGGCCAGCCTGAGAACATGTCCACTATTACTAGTGCATACTCATGAGGCCCACTCTTGGGCATTTGTATGTGATCAATCTGAATTCTCTGGAATGGGTACATGGGCTTAGCCAGGTGTTTCAAGGGCACCTTGGTTGGTTTCCCTGGGTTGCATTTTGCACAAATGACACAGGCCCTACAGAAGCTGTTGATCAATGTTGTGATTCCAGGTGCTTCATAATACTTTTGTATGAGGGCGGCCATTAAGTCTTTTGACAGATGTGCAGGTCCATGTGCCCATTGGACAACTGCGGGATATAAATTTTTAGGAAGGCAGAATCTAAAGTTGTTGTAATATACTCCATCCTTTAGGACTGCTCCCTTCTTCTTCCACTTCTGTATTTCTTCGGGGGTAATTGTAGCTTGCTGTTCCCGTAAGATTCTTAGGTCAGTAGGAAGAGACTGCAAGGCAAAAATAGGAATTTCTTTGTGTCCGGACACTTCTTCATCCACTTCCTGCAATTTTCTTGCTGCTTGCTTAGCAGCCTGATCAGCCAAATGGTTGCCCCTTGCTTCATCTGTATCCAACTTCCCATGTGCCTTCACTTTTAAAATGGCCACTTCTTCAGGGAGTAGGAGGGCATCCATTAGTTCCTTGATTGCAGAGCTGTGTTTGACTGGTGTACCGGCAGTGGTAAGAAATCCTCTTGTTTTCCAAATTAGGCCGAAGTCATGTGCCACACCCAGAGCGTATCTTGAATCCGTGTAGATGTTGGCACGTTTTCCTTCAGAGATTTTGCATGCTGAAGTCAGGGCTTGTAATTCAGCTTCTTGTGCAGACATTGCTGGTGGTAAAGATGATGATTTGATAACTTCATCTGTTGTGGTTACGGCATATCCTGTGTGGTATTTTCCTTCTTCATCAGCATACCTTGAACCGTCCACAAACAGGGTGAAATCAGGATTTGTTAATGGATTCTCATGCACAGTTGGTAAGTGTATTGTCTCCATTTTCATCTGTTCAAAACAGTCATGAGGTGTCTCTGGGTCATAATCATTCACTATGACCAGATCTTGAAATTCATTTTCCAGGAAGTGGCGTGGCCATGCTTCAAGATGGTCAGTTGTTGGGTATTTGACAATGCCATTTTCCTGTAGCTGTGATTCATCCATGGTGGCCCATAATTTTGCCATGGGCCCAAGATCATTCCATGATTTTGTTTTCAACTTGGTGACAGGGACATGTGGAATGGCAGTATCCCAATGACGGTACAAGTAATTGAGCTCTGAAGGTAATTGAATCAAGGCCATGCTGTTGCCTTCAGAGTCACAGTAAAAGTCTTGGGCAGTGAGTTTCACCTCCACTAGGTGATAAAGCTCATCTTCATAGCAAGGCTCAGGAGTGCTGTTTGGCTTATACCACATGGTACAGAAGGCATATCCTGGTCCCTCGCAGAGAGGAGCCTGTCCATCATGAAAGGATAAATCAGGATGCATTCTCTTGATGGTACCAGTAAGAAGGTAGATGTAGGTTTCATCCATGATAAACCCATAGTGGATACCTCCTTCAGGTAGTGGGAGAAGAGTGGACGGATTGAGAACTTGACATCTTTGTATGGTAATGTTGTCAGGTAACAGGAGATGACATTGGAGGCGTAGGTGTCTTGCAGGAGACACATGCTTGAGTTGTACTTGGTTGATGATGGCAGAAATGTCATGAGGGGCCAAGACAACTAGAGGGTGGCCAAGGACCAGGTCTGCAGTTCTTTCAATGAGTTCTCTTGCTGCAAAAACTGCCCTAAGGCAAGAAGGGGTCCCTCTGGCCACGATATCCAGCTGGCAGGAGAAAAAGCCAATAGGTCATTGACGGCCTCTTAAGTCATTTGTTTGGGTAAGGACTCCTGTAGCATGGCCTTGTCTTTCAGAGACAAACAATTTGAAGGGTTTGGTGTAGTCTGGTAGGCCTAGAGCAGGAACAGATGCAATTGCACGTTTTAGTGTATTGAAATTATCCAGTGCTTCATTGGTCAGGCAGAATGGGTCTGATTTGAGTGCATCATAGAGAGGTTGCATGAGCAGAGAGGCTTCTGGGATCCATGCTCGGCAGTAGGAAATGAGGCCTAAGAAGGCATGTAGAGATTTTGAAGTCCTTGGAGGTGGAATATCCAGTACTGCTCTAACTCGGTCCCGAGTGAGATGTCTGGTGCCTTGGGATAGGCAATGTCCAAGGAAGATTACTGTAGGTTGACAGAATTGCAGCTTGAGAAGTGATGCTTTGCATCCTTGTTCTGCCAAATAGCAAAGGAGACTAATTGAACATTCTTCTGTTGTTGGTATGTCATCTCCACAGAGCAGTAAATCATCCACATACTGGAGCAGGACAACTTCTGGATGGTCTGCTTGCCATGGATCAAGAATAGAGCACATGGC
Organism: Pelobates fuscus; assembly: GCF_036172605.1. Lineage (NCBI taxonomy): Eukaryota > Metazoa > Chordata > Amphibia > Anura > Pelobatidae > Pelobates > Pelobates fuscus. The sequence continues at coordinate 319,122,061 of NC_086321.1, read as the reverse complement.
CTTTGCAAACTGGCTTGGAGAGTTTTGTGCCCCTTGGGGCATGACAGTTCATGTGTACTGTTGCATTTCATGTGTGAAAGCAAACAGGTATTGGCAAATTGGATCCAGTGGTACACTGAAGAAGGCATTGGCCAAATCAATGACTGTGAAGTATTTTGCTGAAGGTGGGACCCCAGAGAGCAGAGTGTGTGGGTTAGGCACAATAGGGGTGTCCAGAACTGTTGCTTCATTAACTGCACGGAGATCCTGAACCATTCTATACTTCTCTGGTTCACCTTTTGGAGTTTTCTTCTTCACAGGAAATAATGGGGTGTTGCATTTTGATTCACATTTTACAAGAGCCCCCTTCTCCAAGAGTGCTTTGATTTGAATTGAAATAGCTGCAGCTTGAGCTAGTTTTAAAGGATATTGTGGTTTTCTTGGTAACTTTGCACCTGGAATGAGCTTTACCACCACAGGTGGAACTTTTAGGTGACCTATGTCCTCTGGGCCTGAGGACTATAATTTTGCAGGTACCTTTGTCTTTAGTTCATCTGGAAAATTGGACCTCTGTTCCTTTGCTTCCCCACTGGGTTCTTCTAAATGCAGCATCAGAGGCAGGGAGCACAAGGCTGAGGTGTCTGATTCAGATAGAGGAGTAGACAGTTCTACTTGTCCATCTGGGGTGAAGGTGATAGATGCCTGCAGGCGTGAGAGGACATCAGCGCCTAACAGGTTAATTGGGCATGTGGAGGATACCACAAAACGAGCAAGCAAGCTAGGGTAGTTGCCAACTCGTAATGGAGTTGTTAAAGGACTGTGTCTTGGTTGGCCGTCCACTCCAACACAAGAGACATCAATATTTGACAGAAAAGATGGATCTGGCAGGTCTTGTTCTCGTAGAACACTTCGGGCTGCACCTGTGTCAACAAGAAATGTGGTAGGTTGTCCTTCAATGGGTAGAGTCACAGTGGCAAGTGGCCCCCCCTTATCCCCTGAAGACACTGCCATGACAGGGGTTAATGACACAGGCTTGCCAATTTCCTAATCATCAGGCTCCTCAACTATTGGAACTGTTTTTGAGGCCTTGGGGCTAGGGGCAGGCTTGGACACCACCTTTTTTGGTTCAGGGCAGTCATTTTTTAAATGTCCTTTGGCTTTGCAATTAAAGCAATATCCATCCTCGGGTTTGGTGCCTTTAGGGACAGGTCCGGTGCGGGACACCATGAGAGGAGCTGAACTGGGCCTTCTAGGAGTCTGGGCAGATTCCAGACCTCTAGCAACTAAGAGTAAGGTATCCAGAGGGACCACCTTATATTCAGGGCGTGCAGCAATGGTTCCCTTGCGTATGGAGTCTTTAACACCTTGGACAAATGCACCAGACAGTATTTGAGAATGGATCTTGTCTGTAAGATCAAATCCTAAATCTGTAAACATTTGAAACAGTCTTGCATGAAACCTTTCCACTGATTCTCCTTTGTCTTGTACAATATCAGTAAGGCCAGCAGCCTGATCTGCAAGTTTGTCCTTAGCCCATTCTTTGAGTTGGTTACAAAAGGTTACTCCGGAGGCGTAATCAATGTCACTTATGAGCAGATCTGTACTGAGGTGGCGGGCCATGTTGGGCCAATATGCATCCCTGGCCTTAATGGCACAAATGCTCAGTAAATCACGCCATGCTGCGGAATAAGTCTTTTGAATCTGAACTATTCCTCTGTAAAAAGGCATAGGCTGCTTTTCTGGGTCAGGGAGTGATTTCATCAGGGCACTAGCCTGAGTAGGATTAAAAGCTACATATTTAGGAGGGGCCCGATCCCCCCGGCCTGTATGTCCGAAAGGATCATTGAGGGAACGGCGGGGTGTGGGCCCCATGGCATCCTGTGAGCCCTGGGATCCCTCCTCAGACTCATCCTCATCTGTGACCTGGACCCCTCTGAGTAATGGGGCTATTTGAGGTGTCAAAACCGGGGGAAATGAGGGAATCCCAGAAGCTGGAGTGGCCAGTGGATTATGAGCTTGGGGTGAGTAATCACCGGGAAGTACCGGCATTATGGGTGCCGGATGACTGGGGACCGCCATATTGGAGGCGTGAAAGGAAGCTGCGTTAGGGTTAAGGGAAGAAGTGACGGGCATATTGGATGTGGGCATATCCGGGGCAGACTGTGCCGGACTGGGCATGACCGGGGTCTGGGGAGTGGCTTGGGAAAGGAAGTAGGCTTGGTTTGGATAGGGCAGGGCCAAGGGGTAAGGGAAGGGGTAGGGCCAAGACAACTGGGCAGGGTTTTGGGCGGAACCTGGGGAGGGTGGGTTAGTTGGGCAGGGATTAGGGAAGGAGGTGGGACATCCGGGATACGGATATGAAACTGAAGGGGTAGGAACCTGGGCTGTGGGAGGAGTGGGAAAGGGAGAGAGCGGAGAGGGATTAGCAGAGGCAGGTGTAGTAGGAGGAGCCGGGGTGGGTGTAGTAGGATTGACAGTAGCAAGAGAGGAGGGGTTAGTGAACTGGGTGGATGCAGACGGGAGGGTAGGATTATTGACGGAGAGAGAGTGTAGAGAAGGAATGGCAGATGAAATGCTTGGATTAGGTAGAGAAGGTAGTGCAGGGATGGATGAGGATGATGGGAATGTTAGGGATGATGATGGGGAGAATAATGATCCATCAGAATTCAGGACCGGACAAACAGGGGAAATGACGGGATGGGTGATTGGAGGATTGGGAGTGGGGACCATGGTCAGCTGGCTGTCACTTATTGCTGACTGAACCTTGGGGATGGACATCCCCTGGGCGCCATTTTGGGGCGCTGGCTGAGGGAATGCCCCAGCAACACAATTATTATGATATACATACAGTTTTACACCTTTGTGATTTATTTCTTCCTCAACCCAACCTTCCTGCTGAATAGCCTTCGCTACTCTGTACCATGCTTCAGCAGTACGCAATAAATCATTATCTGTAAGCTTACCTTTCTTCTCTGTCAGTAATCTACGCCAGCTTTCTGGCTGTAATCTACCACATGTAGGCACAGCAATTTTACACACTTTAGCAATCTTTTCAACACCTTTAACCATCTCCTCACCCTCTCTGTCTTCCACTAAATCACATGCTAACCAGCCCCTACTGGCCTTCCCTAATTTTTGAAAAAGAGCGTCTACAATGCTCGACTGCCACCCCCAAGTGCGTCTTCCCAAAACGTAGACTAGTCACTGAATCCGTGTACCCGAGGTGGTAGCCACGGATTGGAGCGGGGTGAGAAGTGTGTGACCAATCACTTCTCTCACAAGAGAAATAGGAGTGGATAGTGTAAATAATACAGGAAGTAGAGTAGAAAGTAAAAAAGGTAAAGTGAATGCAGAGACAGACACAGGAGTTTGAATGACTCCTAATTAAAACAACAATTCAATTGAAATACAGTGCATGCATCACAGTTCAAATAAAATCAACAGTAATCCCTTTCCTTTACTCGTGTGACCTAAGTCACCTCCCTCAACCTCGTAGTGTCCCCGCTCGGAGAACAACTTTCGTAAGTTTCACTACCAGCGGCCAAGGATAACAGCTAACACCGGTCCGAAATCCATATGCCTCCCTCGTTACAGCAGTCCACTAAGTGTGGCCACCACTATCCTCACCCTCGTAGCGCCCCTATGAACCCACTCATAAGTCTCACTACCCAGTGCTGGATCACCGCTATAGCGCTGAGGTGGCGTCATGTGAACCACGTGAGCAGGAGCGGTTACCGGATCAGGACTGGGTTCTGGCCCAGCAGCAACAACTTCTTGAACGGCAGGTTGCAAGTGGGCAGTACGAGCCAGTATGGTTTGTAAAGCCTGGGCAAACTGATCCATATGATGGTCTAAACCATCCATTCTAGCCTCCTGATTAACTAGGAGCTGTGGAATGTCAGCAGGTTCCATAATGGCCCTGTTGTAATGTCACGATTCCGGGAACCCAACACGCTAACAGACACACACACACACACACACAGAAAAGGTGCCGTACCGGACCTTAGAGTGGCCGGGCTAAGCACACACAGAATAGTCAGGAGACAAGCCGAGTCAGGGGAACCAGAAAACAGGATAACGATAAACAAGCCGAGGTCAAAGGGTAGGAGAAAGTCACAAAGTCAGTTTAACAAGCCAGAGAGTACGTAACCAGAAATCACAAGTTCAGAATCAATACTATACAGCAAAGACCACAACAGGGCAGGGAGGAACAGGAAAGGTGAGTATAAATACCCTAGGTTAAATTCTGATTGGATAACTTCCAATCAGAATTAACAATCACACGTGGGAGATATCTAAGCCTCCCACTGTGATTGTGGTACTGTTGCTTTAACGCCGGGTCACTCACGTGACCCCGGCGTTTGCATAAATCAACGACCTTCCAGCGTGCAGCGTTATACATGCTGCCGCTGGGAGGCGTGACGGATGCGAGCGGCGAGCGGCGGAGAGGAGACGCCGCTCGCCGACAGGTAGGAGGAGGGGAGACCGCAGGCGGCGATGGACTGAGGGTGAGTGCTGCGAGCTGCGAGCAGCCTTCCCTACTAGCTGCCCGCGGACCCCTGACATAATGGTAATAACAGAAAAATTAACAAAATTATGAAGAAGTACTGGCACATCTTACGAGATGATCCTGTCCTCAAAAATATTCTGCCAGAAAAACCTAAAATAATTTTTATGGGGACCAAAAATTTGAGAAATACCCTAGTACAACGTAGCAATAAATAAATAACACTGAAGAAAAATTTCTTCACAACGAACAAAGGCTTTTACGGATGTGGGCAATGCTTAGCATGCAAAAACACCAAGAGTAAAAAAAGACATATAACAGATCTAGAACCCTTCATAAATCAAAAGTTCTCAATAAAAGATCACCTAACTTGCTACTCTAAAGGAGTAATTTATGTTTTAAAATGCCGTGCAACCTCTTATATGTAGGTCGCACAATTCGAAACCTGAACACTAGGGTGGCAGAACACATAAGTGGAGTCACACAGTGTCTCTAACCACTTCAGAACTACACACCAAAAAAAACCCTGAAGGTATGTTCTTTAGTGCTATAAAACTCGTAACAAAAAGATTGGAGAGGAGGAGACTACATAAAAAAAAAGGAAAAGAGGAAATTAAATTCATTTTTAATTTCAATACCATGACACCATACGGGTTAAATAATGATTTTGAACTGTGTCATCTTATGAATGAATATGTTTTTTTAATGTTTAGATTAGGGTTATTTTAAATTGCATCATGTGTATTTTATTCTGTGGTTTCAACATTATTTTCTGTTTCTATTTTTGTTTTTAATAATTTATTTTTGTAAATTTTTTTTACATATTGTACATTTATATTATTCAGGAAAGTGATTTTTATAAATTGTGTATATACCCTTTTAAACATTTTGAGTCCCTCCATACATATAGGCGACACATTACTACATTGCACTTTCGTAGGATACATTATTATATTTGCACTTTAACACTATCTTAATATATGCTCAAAGAAATACACCACTTAGGCAATAAGTGCACATCTCTTTAAATATCTGGATGTCATAATAATGTTAATTTCCCCTGAAACTTAATATACCTATAATGAAATAAAAGGGATTCTACATGCACCAATGCACCAATATTCCCCTAATTAAAAGAATATTGTTCATACAAACTCCCCCTTAAAGGACCACTCTAGGAACCCAGACCACTTCAGCTTAATGAAGTGGTCTGGGTGCCAGGTCCAGCTAGGGTTAACTAATTGTTTTATAAACATAGCAGTTTCAGAGAAACTGCTATGTTTATCAATTAGTTAAGCCTTCCCCTTTTTCCTCTAGTGGCTGTCTCATTGACAGCCGCTAGAGGCGCTTGCGTGATTCTCACTGTGAAAATCACAGTGAGAGCACGCAAGCGTCCATAGGAAAGCATTGATAATGCTTTCCTATGCGACCGGCTGAATGCGCGCGCAGCTCTTGCCGCGCGTGCGCATTCAGCCGACGGGGAGGAGAAGAGGCGGATCGAAGGAGGAGAGCTCTCCGCCCAGCGCTGGAAAAAGGTAAGATTTAACCCCTTTCCCCTTTCCAGATCCGGGCGGGAGGGGGTCCCTGAGGGTGGGGGCACCCTCAGGGCACTCTAGTGCCAGGAAAACGAGTATGCTTTCCTGGCACTAGAGTGGTCCTTTAATACGGAGATACACTGTACATATCCGATTTGCCGTGTAGCAATAAAGCTTGATGATATGCCTATTCAAAATAACATACACGGAAGTTAAACGAGGAATATGAGCGCTGGAACGCACGCTGCGTTCCAACAGGACGCAGCCCGGAAGTGACGGATAGAATGAGCGAAACCGGCAAGTTGGCCATTTAAAAAGCAGCAGCAGCAGATGGGACACACGACAGCCAACTGAGGAAGCCTTTTAACAAGGCGAAACGCGTTTTGGACTTTGAACTACTGTTTTGGACTATTGAGTCTATCCAGAAATATCTGGCACCAGCATATTGATTCTTACATTCTGTTTTTATCTTTGGAGAAATAAAGCTACTTTTAAAGGATCCTTTCACACCTGGCATTTCTGTATTTGGGAGCCAGTCGAGGGATATAAGAAAAACCGAAAGAAGGGTCTGGACAACCCCCAAATGGTCCAGAGATATATACCACTTGAGTCAGATGAGGGTATGACTCCAGGCTTGTGAGTTTAACTATTCTTTTACTCCTTTTAATACAGTGTTTTAAAGACATATTGCACTATTTTCTGTACCAATTTTATTTTGCAGAACATCCGCTGAATCTCAATTTTAAAGCTCCACCTTTTAAATGTAAGTATGACCCAGACCACTTTAGCTCATTGAAGTGGTCTGGGTGCAGTGTCCCAGGTTCCTTTTCCCTGCAAAGGTTTAATAAAAGGTTTAATAAACTTCAATCATTACCTTTGAGGATTAATGATTGAAGTTGGCTGATTACCAGACAGTCACTAGAAGGATTACCGAGTCATTAGGCGACTTTAGGTCACTCAAAACCCTATAGGAAAGCATTATACAATGCTTTCCTATGGAAGAAGTACTAATGCAAGTGGAATTACTAAAAAAAACTAATAAAAAAAAATACATTCTATATTACCTTTTTAATTTTTCATTGTTTTTATTCCCCAAATAAAATAACTGTTGAAACAACGCTCTTCGTCTCAAGGTCAATGTATGTAACTGGGTTATTGTATGTTAATGCAGGCATCCCAACATGCAAAACTAATTTCAGAGAGGTGGCTGCTCCCATGTGTGCCCCCACACACAGCATACCACTTCCTCCCACCCGGCAGATGCTGCAGGGGCCCGGTCAGGCTCTTAAAGGACCAGGCATCCAATCAGGCACCTGTTCAAGAACAGAATACATCAGGTGGGGAATGAGAAGGGGGCATTTATTTAAGGGTATTTATTTAAGGGCATTTATAATGTAATATCCTGTAAATCAAACACACACAATCTGACATACATTGTATGCCAGATTGTGTGTGTGATTTCCGTGATATTACACATTGTATGCGGGTGTCCAGGAACCACATTAAATATGTGGATGTCTCCCAGACCTCCCGGGAGACTTGGGATGTCTGTTAATGTTTTTATGTTTATTTTATTGCTTACATTTGTAATAAGGTCTTTGAAAAGGTGGAAGCAAATAAGCATTTTCAATAAAAAGGAGGTACAGTTGGGCTTGGCAGAAATCCTTCAAAATTAATTTGTTCCAGCTCATCTACTTATATACATATTCATATAGGCAATGTCGGCCTAGGATTTGCAATTCTCTTGCCAATTTCCCACAATTCCCAGTTTAGTGAATAGGTATACATGTATTTTGTTATGTAACTGTTCTCCATTTCCTTTACATTAGAGATTGCCAACTCAATTTAAAGCTATGGAGATGCCTTCAGATCATTGTTAGTCAGTGGATTAATGCAATCTCCTTGAAAGTCTTCTTATTTTTCACTCTCCTACTTGTTTAACTACATTTATTAAAGGAACACTATAGGGCCAGGAACACAAACATGTATTCCTGACACTATAGTGTTAAAACCACCATCCATCCCAATGCTGCCATGTTTGATAAGAAAAAAAAAAATCTTGCCTCCCTAAATATATTAAAATCATACTTGTATTAAAGTCTGCAGCTGCTTCCACTGCCGCTGATCTACCTGCTTTCAGCTGTAATCAGAAGTGATTCTGTAAAGCCAATCACAATGCTTTCCCATAGGATTGTCTGAGACAGTCAAGGTGGCAGATCAGGGGCAGAGCCAGCACAAGTCAAATACAGCTGTGACCAATCAGCATATTCTCATAGAGATGAATTGAATCAATGCATCTCTATGAGGAAAGTTCAGTATCTGTCTGTGGCAGTATGGCAGTACTGCACACTTTTCAGCACTACCCCAGGAAGCTACTCTAACAGCCTTCTGAGGAGTGGCCAATGGAGGTATCCCTATGCTAGAATGTAAACACTGCATTTTCTCTGAAAAGACAGTGTTTACAGCAAAACGCCTGAAGGCACTGATAATACTCCCTAGAACAAATATAATAAGCTGTAGTTTTTCTGGTGACTATAGTGTCCCTTTAATAATATATTATCAAACTATTGAATCAGGAAAGATACCATTAGCTTTTCAGCAGTGTCCAATGCACGTCAGAGCAGGACCCTGTTAACCTCTTGTCTCCATCAATATTATTCTGTAGGTCAGTTTGTTTGTCATCAAATATCGATATTCTATAATTGTAATGCTGTAACGCAAACATGTTGGCTCTATAAATGCTAATAATAATTAGTAATAAAATAATAATAAAAACATTGACCAAAAAAAGAAAAGAAAATCTAGGCCTGCTAAACCAGACTCTTGCCAAACTGCTATGAAGGACAGGAAAAAAGACTGCCTGATGGGGAGGAAGGGGGGATCTGTTTATACAATTTTTTTAAATTAAATTTCCTATCCTTTCTGTCGTGAGGGGAGAAACTAACCTATGAGTAAATGCTGCCATGTTTGATCAGGAACAGGGCCGGCCCTAGGGGTCTGCGAGCTGTGCGGCCGCACAGGGCGCCATAGAGCAGGGGGCGCCCAGCAGCCGACACAGCTCACACATGGCCGGCCGGAATAAAAAAATAAAATTATAATTTGCGGCGGGGGCGGAGCTTACTGTACGGCGGGGGCGGAGCTAAAAGCGCCGGAAATCTGATGCAGGGGAAGCAGGAAGAAGTCCCTGCTTCCCCCAACAACCAGAATCCATAATTAACAGAGGTAACTATGTGACTGTCGGCTTGTGTGTGTGTGTCTGTGTGTTTGACTGTCTGCCTGTGTGTGTGTGTGTGTGACTATCTGTCTGTCTGTGTGTGACTGTCTGTCTGTGTGACTGTCTGTGTGTGTGTGACTGTCTGCCTGTGTGACTGTCTGCCTGTGTGTGACTGTGTGTGTGTAACTGTCTGTGTGTGTGACTGTGTGTGTGTGACTGCCTGTGTGTGTGACTGTCTGTGTGACTGTCTATGTGTGTGTGTGACTGTCTGTGTGTATGACTGTGTGTGTGTGACTGTCTGCCTGTGTGTGTGACTGTGTGTTTGACTCTCTGTGTGTGTGACTGTTTGCGTGTGTGTGTGTGTGACTGTCTGCCTGTGTGTGTGGCTGTCTGGCTGTCTGTGTGTGTGTTTGTGACTGTGACTGTCTGCCTGTGTGTGTGTCTGTCTGCCTGTGTGTGTGTGTGTGTGTGTGTGACTGTCTGCCTGTGTGTGACTGTCTGCCCGTGTGTGTGACTGTCTGTGTGCGTGGCTGTCTGTGTGACTGTCTGTGTATGTGTGTGTGTAACTGTATGTGTGTGTAACTGTCTGTGTGTGTGTGACTGTGTGTGTGACTGTCTGCGTGTGTGTGTGTGTGTGACTGTCTGTGTGTGTGACTGTGTGTGTGACTGTCTGTGTATGTGTGACTGCCTGTGTGTGTGTGTGTGACTGTCTGCCTGTGTGTGTGTGGCGGTTTGCCTGTGTGTGTGACTGTGTGTGTGTGTGTGTGAGACTGTCTGCCTGTGTGTGTGGCTATTTTCCTGTGTGTGTGACTGTCTGTGTGTGTGTGTGTGTGTGTGTGTGTGTGACTGTCTGCCTGTGTGTAGCTGTTTGCCTGTGTGTGTGTGTGTGTGACTGTCTGCCTGTGTGTGTGGCTGTCTTCCTGTGTGTGTGTGACTGTGACTGTCTGCCTGTGTGTGACTGCGACTGTCTGCCTGTGTGTGTGTGACTGTCTGCCTGTGTGTGTGTGACTGCCTGTGTCTGTGTGTGTGTGTGACTGTGACTGTCTTTGTGTGTGACTGTCTGCCTGTGTGTGTGTGACTGTGTGTGTGTGTCTGTCTGCCTCTGTGTGTTTGGCTGTCTGCCTGTGTGTGTGTGTGACAGGGTGTGTAGGAAGGGGGATGGAGGGGGGGAAGGAGTGGGGGAGACGGGAAGGGGGGGGCGCTGTGAAGATTTTTCACACAGGGTGCCCAAAGGCCTAAGGCCGGCCCTGATCAGGAAAATAAAATTACATAAAAAACCCATACATTGGTTTAGTAGAATATCAAGCAAATGCATATATTTTAATTTGAATCTAAGTAAAAATGTTTTTTTTTTGTTTTTTTTTATTATTTTGTGTTAACAACTTACAAGACCCAATTTTCCTGCTGGCTGTACCTTTCATACCCATTTTGCTTAAACAATAGGTTACTTAATTAAGACTATATTAAGTAACATATTAAGTACAAATTGTATACCTAACTTCATGGAAGAATAACAGACAGGTGGTAATCTTTGATAGAGTGTTGCTATGTATAATAGACCACATTTACAAACATGTAGTGCAGGTAGCCTCCCACTAAGATTCCCAATACTGGGGTATTATTTATAGGCCAATGAAGCAGAAAGTTCTAGTCATATGTCTCCTTTAACCATAAGCCACAATTTAGGACTGTACTATTTAAATGAACCACATATTCCCGTTTCGAATATGAAAACACCATTACTATAGTGGCTTTCAAAAGTATCATCCTGATCTGATATTCTATAATCGATAAGTGTCATATGATTATCTACTCTGCCACACACATTAATACATTTAAAGATGCATGTAGCTAACAAGCATCCAGTCACAGAATGTCTGTTACATGAATGCATGTCTGATAATTACAATACAGCAGTTGGCTTCAACGCGATGCAATGTGATGAATAACTAGTCTAGAATGTAAAAACAGTTCCAATACATATGTAAAGTGACAATGATTTAAAGAGCAGCAACTCAGTTTAAACACAAACTATTTTACAGTCATAAAGCATTTAATTAAAGTTTAGAAAGAAAAAGGAGAGAGAAAAAAAAAACACAAAAAATGTTCAAATTCAACAAAATTCTTTTTGGGAAGCTTTAGATTGGTAACTGGAATTTCACATCCACTTGTGCTTGTTTTGCCAATGATACGATTTCTGAAAGCTTTACAACCATTTTTGCAGCTTCATCAAGGTCATCACAAGCAAGAATTTTCAGACCGCTGGCAGTTATCAGTGCTTTGGCATCATCAACCCTTGTACCTTGCAAACGAACGACAATAGGCACCCTCAGTTCAAGGTCTTTCACAGCCATTATGATGCCTTGCGCAATAACATCACATCTCATAATGCCACCAAAAATATTAACCAGGATAGCTAGAACCTTTTTATCAGACGTAATTAGTCTAAATGCTTCTGTTACTTGGTGAACCTTGGCACCTCCTCCAACATCTAGGAAATTTGCTGGTGTTCCTCCATGAAGATTTATTAAATCCATTGTAGCCATTGCTAAACCAGCTCCATTCACAAGACATCCATTGTTGCCATCCAGTCCAATGTAGTTGAGGTCAGCCTTTGCTGCTTGTTGGTCTCGTTCGTCTTCTTGTGACCAGTCCCTGAGATCAAACACTTCCTTCTGGCAATATGCTGCATTAGTGTCAAAATTGATCTTTGCATCCATGCACATAACTCTTCCTGATGAATCTTCCACCATTGGATTTATTTCCACCATTGTGGCATCATATTTCATAAACAGATTATACAGATTGACCATACACTGTGCAGCCTCATCTATTATATTTGCTGGGAAGCCCATTTTCTCAGCAAGCCTGGCAGCCTGCTCTTTCTTGATACCTTCCACAATATCAATGGGCTCCTTTAAAATGCCATCTGGATTCTCAGCAGCAACATCTTCAATATTAACACCTCCTTGGGAGCTTCCAATCAGCACAGGACCTTGAAAAGATCTCTCCATGGTGATTGCAAAGTAGTACTCCCTCCTGGGATATCGTCGCTCACAAATAAATACGTGATTGCATATCCTGCCCTTTTCTCCTGTCTGGTTTGTAAATAGTTTCTTCCCAATCATTTGTGAGGAAATGTCTTTGGCTTCTTCTGGAGAATAAACAATCTTCACTCCTCCTTTAAGACCACCTTCAAAGGTACCTTTACCTCTGCCACCAGCCAACACTTGCGCTTTTACAACCAGATCTTTCGAACCTATTTCTTTTGCAACTAAATAAGCCTCCTCTGGTGTTTTTGCAACAAAGCCGTTTGGTATGGCAATTCCAGCATCTTTCAACAGATCCATGCTAAGATACTCATGCAGTGAAAGGTTCCTCTGCTGTTGTGCTTGCAAGCCATGACCACCAAAAAGTCCAGGAAATCCACTGAGCACCTGAACGGCAGAGCCGAGGGCGGCCCGGGGCGCCCGGCTCCTCAGTCCCGCTGACAGCCGGCTGTACATGATGGAGACCGCCATGTTGTCTGTGTCAAAAATATGTTTTTTCACATGTCAGTTGTATGCTTAGACCTCTATGCCGACCCTGGACGGGTCCTACTCTAACCCTTCACCTTGCTTCCTTGAGCTTCTGGCAAAGATATCTCTAATGAGACAGAAATGGGGTATTTTTATATACACCCCTATATACTTGTTAACCCTTAAAGCGGCACTGTCATGCCGAATCCCGTTTTTGTTTAACCCCCCTCCTGCCTCCACTACATCCAATTGACCCCCTAGTTACCCCCAAATGCCCCTAAGCCCCCCATATTACCTATTTATTAATCTTTATTTTCTGCCCCGATCTTTATTCAGGGCGCCGCCATCTTTGTGTGGGTAGATGAAGTCCCTGTGGGACACGTCATCTGCCCACACTAGATAGCGCTGAGATACCCGCACATGCCCAGTTAAACACCTGGACATGCGAACGGGAATTTCATCTATTCATTCATTCATCAGACAGACGAATGAATGAATAGAAAAATCAGATGAACAAACTAACACTGATCTCCTGAATGCCCCTACTCGCTATACTGCGAGTAGGGGCATGTCTACTAAACAGCCTGTGGCTGCTCACTGTAAAAAAAAAAACTACTATCCGGCCCCCACCCCTGCGCGGACCATCCAATCACAGTGCTCTGTGTCATTTTACACAGCGTGGGAAAGTTCTTTGGAATTTTCCCACGCTGTGTAAAATGACAAAGAGCACTCGGATTGACTTAAACCCACCAATCAGAGTGTTCTTAGCCTAATTACAGGGCAGGGCAAGGCTTTATAAGCCTCCCTCCGCCCTGCGGAGCTCAGTCTGGAGCTTCACCCTCCATGGGTGAAGATGGATTATTTTTTTTGCGCTCGGGTTTTTTCTTTTTCATCAGGTTTTTTTTTTGCGCTCGGGTTTTTTATTTTATTTTTAAGTTCGACGGGTATAATGGATTTTTATTTGGCCTTTTTTGGGGCTGAAAAATAAAGATTTTAGAAAAAAGAAGACGTCGAATGGTAAGTTTAATTTTACTTTACAGGGTAGTAATTTTATTCCCCTATTTTTGAGAGTGAGGGGGGTAGGCAGGGGTCTTTTTATTTGGGTGGGGGGGGGTGGATGACTAGGGGCTTGGGGACCACTAGTCACCTTTGATGGGGGGAGGATTTGACTTAGGGCCCCCACCCGCCGCCCAGGGATGGGGGCCGGGGGGGAGGACAGTAGGTCCCCCCCCCACATTATCATTATGGTCCCCACCCGCAGCCCAGGGGTGGGGGCCGGAGAGGGAAGGAGAGAAGGTCCCCCGCCCCTCATTATCATTCCACCCCCAGGTGGGAGCCCGGGGGAGGGGGGGGCAGTAGGTGCCCCCCATTGTAATTTATGGCCCCCACCCACCGCGCAGTGGTGTGCTAGCAATGACCACAGTACACATCAGCTCCAATACATATAGTAAAAAAGAAAAAAAAGTTACCTGTGCTCTCTCCTTAATCCTATGTATATTTAACCCCTTAAGGACTAAACTTCTGGAATAAAAGGGAATCATGACACGTCACACATGTCATGTGTCCTTAAGGGGTTAAACAAATGGAGGTCATTTAGTTACTCCAATGAGCGCAGGACTTCTCTTTTTGTATTTGTACACACTTTTGATAAAGCCTATCCGAGGAGAAACGCGTTAAGTGTATTGTTTTTTTTACATTAAAGTCCTTTTTTAATTGAACCTATCTTTGCTGCTGTTGGATTGTTTGGAGCTATATCCCTGGTGGGGATCATACCACCCAAGCGCTTTGGATTGAGCAATCCGGAACTTGCTCTTTAGCATGTGAGTAGGTTTAACTTATTTATTTCTGCTTAAACTCCTTTTTACGGTGTTCACTATTGTGGTTCTGTTTGTTTATCTCCACATATACACGGACGGAAGAATTTATATTTACACCGGTATCCTTGAGTGGGGATCATACCATTTCAAGCGCTATCAGAGGAGCCAGGTTTTATGGCTCCATTACACGTGAGTGTACATTTTATAGTTTTTACCTACCCTTACTTCATAGCTCTATATACATGACCATATACAATTTCTATTTGTTTGTTTTTATGAGGATACACCCTACCACACCTATAACTTGAAGAATTGCCTCTGCACTTGATCCATAGGCGGGGCTTATTCCGCGCATACACTGGAGCTGTATTGAAGCTCCAGGAAAGTGTGAGTGTACATCTTTTATTTTACTTATCACAATTACAGTTTTAAATACTACACTATTATTTATTCTCTAGTTCTCTTCACATAATTAATTTTCTGCTTACATATCTGTAATAAAATGTAAGTATAAAATCAAACATAGTTTAGCTATATATGCTCTTGTGTATTTGTATAAATTGTATTGAGCACTGTCAACATATAAAGCTGTTTGTTTTTAGCTTTTATTTTTATTTTTTCAGCTGTAATTGAATCTGATAAATGAATCAATGATATCCCTCCAGTTTGTATATCATTTTTCAGTGAGTTGGGAATGTGACTTCCCCCAGGGGTTGGGAGAAGTTAAGCAGTATAGTAGTTAGAATTTAAAACAGATAAAACATTTGTAGAAAGCAGACACATCAGGGAATCTTTACTATCAGTATTTTGAGAGATTGTTTGAACCATTGTTTTACCAACCCAGCCAAAGCTATTTGATGTATTACATTTAATTGTGATTTTTCCTAAATGTGTCATTTTCTGGGTAATCATCACAGACCATGCACGTCCCACTACTGAAAAGACCCCTGAAATTCTGCTACTGCTGCAGAGTACGGCAATCCCTGATATGTATATCTTTGCCAAGTGTGGTGGCCACTAATGGGTCTTACTAGAGACATGCCTAACCCTAATTGTAGCCCTCAATTTAGATTTAGATTGACCCCAGGATGACCGAACATCAAGGTAGCCAATCACATTGATGTTTTGCCCTACCTGATAATAAATTAAAAGACGCTCCAGGCACTCAACAAAATGAATTTGTAACAGCTTTGTAATGAAGCATTATATAGGGCAACGTTTCGGTCACCATCTCTGACCTTTATCACTCCATACCAAACATTGCAATAATCAGTGTTTAAATACTCTAAAGAATCATTTGATGTGAATAAATATTCAACAATATTGATACATCAGATACTTGGCTCAAATGTATATTCCTTACTGTCATGGCTGCCACCGCTGCCGCTACCACCACATGAAAAAAAAAAGGCTGGTCATTCTCTTCAGAAGTGAGCAGGGAGTGACAGCTTAAGGAGTCCTATTCTACCAGTGGATTTTTGTTTACTGAACCTTTCACACATTTTCTGGTTTGTCAGTCACATATAAATTAAACCACACAGGCAGTTCAGAAGTTAGATAATGTGTCAAGGTGCAGCTATGTTAATCTTGATAAGGCAGGCACTTGGTGGTTGAAACAGTGCCTGCCTTAATAAGACAGACACCTGAGTGAGGAATGAGGGAGCCAGCTTTGGAGAGACAAAGCATGGCAGCACGCACCTAATAAAAGTGGTGCCTGTTGCCAGTCCTAGTGAAAAAAAACGCGGCTGCTGCTATTATGGTGGTGAGAGAGTTGGTCAGCTCGGCAGCAGGCACCTGATGGTAAAACATTGCCTGCCAGGCAGGGCCGGACTGGGACAAAAATTCAGCCCGGGCAATTAAAGGCAGAGCAGCCCACTATTAGGGGAGGGGCCAGAAAGGGCCTGTGTCTCTGGGTTGTAAAGTATGTATGTTTGTGTGTGTGTATTTATATAGGGCCTGTGGAGTGTGTGCTGTACTGTGTGTTTGTGAGTGTATCTAGGGGCTCTAGTGTGTGTATGCATATAGGAACTGTAAAGCACATGTGTATAGGGGGGATAATGTATGCATAGGTGGTGTAGTGTGTGTCCAGGGGGTGCAGAATATGTATTTATAGGGGATATAAATTAGTGTGGGTGCATGCAGGGGGTGTAATGTGTGTGTTTATAGGGGTATAACGTATGAGAGTGCAGGGAGTGTAGTGTAGGTTTATGGGGTATAGAGTGTGTTTAGTGTGTGTATGTGAGTGCCAGGGGAATAGTGTGTGTAGTGTGTTTGTGTGTAAGTGCAGGAGGTGCAGTGTGGATATAGGGATATAGAGTGTGTATTGTGTGTTAATGCAGGGGCTGTAGTGTGTATGTAGGGGTATAGAGTGTATGCAGTGTGTTTTTGTGTTAGTGCAGGGGGTGTAGTGTGTTTGTGTGTTAGTGCAGGGGGTGCTGTGTGTGTAGTGTGTTAGTGCAAGGGGAGCAGTATGTGTGTGTGTGTTAGTGCAGTGTTTGTTAGTGCAGGGGAGCAGTATGTTTGTGTGTTAGTGCAGTGTGTGTTAGTGCAGTGTGTGTTTGTGTGTTAGTGCAGTGTGTGTTTGTGTGTTACTGCAGTGTGTGTTAGTGCAGTGTGTGTTTGTGGGTTACTACAGTGTGTGTTTGTGTGTCACTGCAGTGTGTGTTAGTGCAGTGTGTGTTAGTGTTACTGCAGTGTGTGTTAGTGCAGTGTGTGTTTGTGTTACTGCAGTGTGTGTTAGTGCAGGGGAGCAGTATGTGTGTGTGTTAGTGCAGTGTGTGTTAGTGCAGTGTGTGTTTGTGTGTTACTGCAGTGTGTGTTAGTGCAGTGTGTGTTTGTGGGTTACTGCAGTGTGTGTTTGTGTGTCACTGCAGTGTGTGTTAGTGCAGTGTGTGTTACTGCTTCTCGGTGCCCCCACTCACTGCTCCTGCCTCCCCCCCACTGCTTTTTTACCCTGTGCCCCCACTCACTGCTTTTTTCCCTGTTTAGATGAGTTTAATTATTGCTGCAGTTGCATTTAAGCACAGTGTTTATTTTATGTTTTAATTCTTTATTTTTGTTGTGCATTACATATAACAGTACCAGCTTGCCTTGCCACATCATCAGCATGTACAAGCTTTGTGCCTCCTCCAACTCTCTGCTTCTGCCCTGCTGCAAACATAAAAAGTATCACATGTATGTCAGAGTGTGTGTATCTGTGTGTATGTGTGTGCCAGTGTGTAACTTGACATTTGCACAGACGTTATTCGGCATGTGCTAAACTTTTATATAAACCTTTGTACAGACGATATTCGTATGTACTATAACCTTAAACTGAATAAGACACGGACACAGTTAATTCTGTTGGAGTATAAAGTCCACAGCTTTTATTAATTAAATTATTAATTAAATTATCATAAATTAACATAATTTGGGGTCATTGTCCAACTATACATTAACTTACTATACCCCCCACACAGTACCCCTGACAATGACCCCACCAATTGAACAATATATAACAAATAACAATTCACTTGAAACACGGCCTACCAAAGAGGCCCCACATCATATTGTTAACTGTAGGGGTGTACCTCAGACACCCCTACACCCACAGGTTCGTCGCCACCGAAGAGCTAGAACCAACCAGTCCTTAATTCCATCAGGCCTACACCTCGGCCTGTCCAGTCCAAACTCTACGCCAAATTCCAATTTCTCCTATGCCCTGTTCCGCCGCTGTGACTGAAACGGAACTGTTAACCCAAGGGAGGGTGGGTGGGACAATTTACAGGTAAGAAAGGCTCTGATTAAAATGGCCCCTATTCTAAAATGGCTGCTCTTTATACTCCCTGTCTCCGCCCCCAAGCTCCATTAAACTAATCCAACCCCCAAACACTAGCACCTGCCCACTTCCTGGCTCTGTCAAGGCCCACTCCTCCTACTGCGTTGTTCCATGGGCTTCATGACATTTGCACAGACGTTATTCGGCATGTGCTAAACTTTTATATAAACCTTTGTACAGACGATATTCGTATGTACTATAACCTTAAACTGAATAAGACACGGACACAGTTAATTCTGTTGGAGTATAAAGTCCACAGCTTTTATTAATTAAATTATTAATTAAATTATCATAAATTAACATAATTTGGGGTCATTGTCCAACTATACATTAACTTACTATACCCCCCACACAGTACCCCTGACAATGACCCCACCAATTGAACAATATATAACAAATAACAATTCACTTGAAACACGGCCTACCAAAGAGGCCCCACATCATATTGTTAACTGTAGGGGTGTACCTCAGACACCCCTACACCCACAGGTTCGTCGCCACCGAAGAGCTAGAACCAACCAGTCCTTAATTCCATCAGGCCTACACCTCGGCCTGTCCAGTCCAAACTCTACGCCAAATTCCAATTTCTCCTATGCCCTGTTCCGCCACAGCACATGGCTTGACCTCCTTAAGCGCATGTGCGACCCCCACCACACCTAAACAGGGCCTGCTCAATACCTTCGTGGAACCCAAGGTTCAACAAATCGTTCCCCACATCTGACAGGTGTACACCGTCCCTCCTGAAATACCCAGGTAACATGCCCTCCAACTCTCTGTGACGCACCACTACGCCCCCAGAACGTCTAATGAAAACTGACATCATCTTATTCACCTTACCCCTCGATCGAGCTATTGCAGCCGGGTCCCTGGCGTGCCGCCACGCAAAACGCGGCACCATTTCAGACCACACCACCACCACGCCAGGAACCAGCTCCCTCAGCCGATCTACATCCCTTTTCATCCTTCTCACCAATTCCCTTTGTGGAATCCCACCTAGGTCGTTCCCTCCACCATGAATCAATACCACATCCGGGACCGACCCTCCAACCACTTTCTGAAACAAAAAATTACACAAACTCTGCCAACTTGCCCCCCTGAAACCAAACCAACATAGAGTCACTCGTTCCAAAGGAAAGCCCAGCTGTGATCCGCTTCTGCGAACTGCGGCCCTCTTCTCCGCCCAGTACACATACGAGTGGCCCAGCAACCAAACTTTCAAACCTGAAAAGAGACAAAGTTAGTGGCAGAAAAAGGCAACGTCCCCATCCCCAGATACTTGCACCCTAGCAATTACACCAACATATCAGGCCTTACATACGAGCGGAATCGCACGGACTCCCACCTCCCAATTTGCTTGATCTTCTCGTCCCCCAGACCTAAACGCGCAGCTTCCGTCGCTGCCCCAATGCGAAAGGAGTGCGTCCCAAATTGACTCGGCTCTAAACCCATTCTCTGCCGACCCATTCGAAAAATCCGCAGAAACTGAAATCTCGACAACGCTGAACCATCGGCGTGTAAAAAGAAACAACTCTTACCTTCTGGCCGCACCTCACAGTACCTTTTGCCACAAGCCACCGGGCAAGCCTCTGATCCTGGCAACTCATACAGTACCACCGCACGGCCCTTGCCGTACACGTCCGTTTTAGACCGGCGCAGCCATATCTGCACCTGATCAATACCCACGATCACGTCCTTGAACATTAAACCGCCGTTCCCCAACTTGTTGGCACTCACCAGCTCACTAATGCGAAAAGCCCCAAAAAACGCCCAGACAAACGCCCCGGAAAATAGTGTCACTTCGAAAGGGGAATTACACAAATCAATCAACACACTTAACAGGTTTTGCAAAACCGAAAACGACACCGGTCGCCTCGGGTCCGCGAGCTTCTTACCCTTCTTAAAGCCCTTCAAAGCCTGGCGTATTCGAAAATTCTTCGTAATGTCCTCCCACCCGTTGAACTTGAACAAAAACGCCATGGCGGACATGCACCTATCTATCACGGCCGGCGACGCTTGTTTAGCAAACAAGCGACACAGTACCCACAACAGCACGTCCACCCTCTGCCCTTGCGAACTGTCACCCCCTACCTGCTGTACCGCCTCGTCCCATTCTTTCCACACCTTGACATAGCCAGACCACGTGCTCGGCGCAAGAGAATTCTTTATACACTCCCCAAGCATGCGGTCCCGAGCTGCCACATCTCGCCAGGGCAAGCCGCCCCTGTGCCAAAGCTTCCGGCGCCGCTTCCCGAAATCGTTCCCACTGAAAACGAGAAAGCGCGTCAGCTACCACATTCAACATACCAGGGATGTGCCTAGCCCTAAACACCAAATTAGAAGACATACAAAGAAGGACAAAACGCCGCAGCAAACACAAAACTGGGGGGGACGACGCCGACAAACTATTGATCGCCTGTACGACCGCCATGTTATCTGAGTGAAATATAATATGCTTGTTGGATAACACCCGTCCCCACAAACTCACCGCTACCACTACCGGGAATAGCTCCAGAAACGCCAGATTTTTAATCAGCGAGCTTTGCCTCCAGGCCTCCGGCCATGGCTCAGCGCACCAGTGACCCCCCAGGTAAGCCCCAAAGCCTACGCTGCCAGAAGCGTCGGTGTACAAACCAACAACCTCCCCCGATGCCGCCGGCTCTCGAAAAATCACCGTTCCGTTAAAATCCTGCAAGAACCGGTCCCACACCATTAAATCTGCCTTCATATCCGCCGAAACCCTAATGTAATGCGACGGCAGCCGCACCTTACTCGTAGCTCGCGCGAGGCGCCTACAGAAAACCCTCCCCATGGGTATGACCCGGCACGCGAAATTAAGGCTCCCCACCAGCGATTGGAGCCCTCGCAGTGTCACTTTCTTGGCCCTCCCTACCGTGGCCACTAGCTCCCGCAGCCGTGACAATTTGTCCCCCGGTAACCTGCATTCCCATTTACAGGAGTCAATTTCTAATCCCAAAAAACTAAGGCACGTCGTAGGCCCCACCGTCTTGTCCTCCGCCAAGGGGACCCCTACTTTATGCGCCACCCACTGAAACACGTCCAATATCTGTTTACAGCGGTCCGAATCCCTCGGGCCCACGCAAAGAAAATCATCTAGGTAATGCACCACCGCACCCTCTGCCGATTCCGTCCGCACAACCCACTCCAAGAAGGTACTAAACTTCTCGAAATAGGCGCACGAGATCGAACACCCCATAGGCAGGCACAGATCAACAAAATATTCCCCTTCAAAACAACACCCGAGCAGATGATGGCAGTCCGGGTGTATCGGGAGCAGTCGAAATGCCGCTTCCACATCCACCTTTGCCATCAGTGCACCATGCCCCAGCCTCCGAACCAACTCGACTGCCTTGTCAAATGACGTATAAGAGACGGAGCTAAGAGCCGTGTCGATGTCATCATTCACCGAAGCCCCTTTTGGGTACGATAAATGGTGAATCAACCTGAATTTGCCTGCCTCCTTCTTGGGGACCACGCCCAACGGGGATATTCGCAAATCGGGCAATGGCGGTGCCGAGAACGGCCCCGCCATCCTCCCCAGTTGCACTTCCTTACTTAGCTTGTCCCTCACCACCTCTGGGTGTTCCCGCACTGACTTAAGATTCCCACATAACGTACCAGGTCCCCTAACTACGTAGGGAATAAAGAACCCTTCCCGAAAACCCCGCCACAAGAAAATAGCATCTTCCTTGTTAACGTATCGCCTTAGCCAAGGCAACATCGCGTCTATTTTCACCGGAGACGCTCCCAACGGGAGCTGCGGTGGCTGCCGCCCCTGCGGGCCCGCTTCCCCCGCCAGACTTACCCTTTTTGAAACAACGGTTGACACCGTGGGACCCCCCGCAGCCTGAGCATTCGTGCCGGAACCTGCAATTATTTCCCCATTTGCAATGTCCTTCGTTGAACATCCAACAGAAACCTTTCTTTTGCCCAGCCGACCCGGCCCCTGAGGCCGTGCCGGCTGCCCCAGGAAAGGGCGCCGCCTTCTGGGCCATCATAAGGCGCATCCATAACGGCAGGTCCATTTGGTCCCACCGCATGCTCGCATTCGCTGCCAGCCGCTGACGAAATTGTTCGTCGTACCTCCACCAAGCCAAACCTCCGTAGGTACGGTACGCGTCACCTATCCCGTCCAAATAACAGAATAGTTCTGAGCAACGCCCCGGCGCCTTCTCCCCGATTACGCTAGCTAGAATGCAGAAGGCCCTCAACCAATTCCCAAAGGTCTTAGGTATCTTGCGATACCTCCGCCTTTTCTCCTCTTCCTCCTTTTTAGCATCCTTCTTATCCTCCTCCTTCAAGTCTAAAAACTCCTCTAGGGGAAGGAGGGAAAATATCTCCACAAACTCACCTTTCCATATCTTCTCCTTCACTTCTATTTTTAAATGACATCCGAGGGGGCCCGCGAAGGACACGTGCACATTCTGCCGCGCCGCATCCGGGACATCACCTACCTCCCGTTCTTCGCCCCCTCCTTCCAACCCAGACAAATCAGCCCCGGCTCCGGACTCACCTCCGCCATGCACGGACAGCTGTGTAACCCCGAGCCCTGTAGCTATGTCCCGGCTACTCTCACGTGCCCACACCTTCCCGAACTGCGCAGGCGACCCCTCTTTCCCAGACCAAGAATCTAAGAATGTTCTTAAATCATTTAACAACTGTCCTGGGTGTCGTGTGTGTGCGAACTCACCACTCGAACCTCTGGCCGTAACTGGCTGCAGAGGCGCTGTCCTTCCGTCCACCTTTTCAGGCACCGGAGAATCCCGTTGTCGCCGACTCCCATCTGCCTGGACTCGCCTCGAGACCGTAGGGGTATTGCTCCGAGACCTGTAGGGAGAAGGAAATCTGGGTAGTCTGTCCTGAACCTTCCTCACCCGCCTTTCCTCCCTACGTTCCTCCCAATCCTCCTCCGCAACGCTGCGTCTCGCAGGGCGACTGCCCTCACGAGATGATCCCCTCCACCGATCACTGAGCCTCTCTCCCGGCGAACCCGATCTTCTCCGCTGACTCCTCCTCATGCTATCCCTGGAATCACGCCTCCTGCAACATGAGCCTGCTAAGCTGCACCCGCTCCGCGCAGGTGATCCTTCCCTGCTCCCTGAACTCCTTGCTCTGCTCTTCGAAACGCTGCGCCTGACGCCAGAGAAGCGTCGTTCTGCTCTCCACTCACTCCCTGAGGCCTCCCTGTCATGAAGCTGACCCTGGGAGCGGCCAGATGGGCCCTCCCGCCTACCGCTGACATCCCTAACCAGCTTAACAGTTTGAGCACCCTGTCCCTCAACTGTCAGTGCCGAGCCTGGCCTCTCCTCGGCCGTCTGCCCCATGTCCGATTCATCTCCGCTATCCTGGCAGCCTGCCGTGTGCCCAGACCTACTCGCTTCTTGTGAGGTCCCCTTGTCCCTGCCTCTGTCTCCCTGACCTGCCTCAGCCTGAGACGTCCCTGCCCTCACACTGCTGTCCTGGCCTCCCCCCACAGCTTGAGGGGCCGTCATACATCCGCCATCACCATCACACCCCTGCCCTCCAGCATTCGCACTAGTGGCTGACTCACCGGGACGTGTCCGCTTTGTGCCGCCGCTCACATGTCTCCCAGCCAGCCTGGCCTCCGTCCCGGCCGTCTTCCGAGATCCGCCCGGACCGTTCCTCCTGCCAGCCGCGGAACCGCGTGGCTTAGATCCATCCGCCACCATGCGCTGCGCGGCCGTCCTCGCCAGGCCGCTGCCGCGCCCACCGGAGCGAGCCGTGTGCCTGCCTGGCTCTGTTGACCGGGGCTCACCCGGACCGTCGGTCACCCCACTTCCCGCTGAAGGGCTCCTCCGCCGCCGCGCTGCAGGCCCAGCGCCCGGGCTCAAACGCTGAGGTGGTCTCGTCCTCCTTGCCGGTCGACGGGCCGGTACCGCAGGAGCAGGCCCGGCAGTCCCCAACTGCTGATGAAGCCAATCCAGTCCTCTGTCCTTCACCGCTGCCCGAACACCATCCAGAATCTCATCTAGCGACGCCATAATCCTGCAGAAACGACAAAGAAAAAGAACCTCGCCGACCTGACACAATTTACAAGTAAGAAAGGCTCTGATTAAAATGGCCCCTATTCTAAAATGGCTGCTCTTTATACTCCCTGTCTCCGCCCCCAAGCTCCATTAAACTAATCCAACCCCCAAACACTAGCACCTGCCCACTTCCTGGCTCTGTCAAGGCCCACTCCTCCTACTGCGTTGTTCCATGGGCTTCAGTGTCGGTGTGTATCTGAGTGTTTATGTGCCAGTGTGTATATCAGAATTTGTGTGCATGTGCCAGTGTGTGTATCTGTGTGTCAAGGTATGTGCATGTGTCAGTATGTGTATATGTGTGTTAATGTGTATGTAACTGTGTATGTGTATACATCCCAGCAATCAAAAACAACATGCAAACACATCCCTGATAACACAAACATTACATACAAACACACCCCTGATTTCAAACTCCAATATTATATATAAAACACACCCTTTACTCAAACACCAATACTATACACAAATGTTTAGAAGACAACACTACATCCTATAACAACCCTGAAGGCAAATATTACATACAAACAAAACCCAGTATTAAAATGCCAAAATGATATGCATACACCAACTCACAGTTGCACACCTGCATTCAAACACAAAACACTACACACAAGTACACCTCTGCATTCCAATTGTAATAGTACATACAAATACACCTCTACATGCACACATATACTCTATACAAAAACAGGCTTACATTCAAATGCACAAACACTGCACACAAATACAACCCTACAAAGATGGGCAAAGTATAGATCCCCAGGTGGCATAGCATTGTGGGAGTTGTATGACAGATGGGGATGTATCTTTTCGCCACTCTTGTGCTAGAGGGGGAGGCCCAAACAACTTTCTTGTACCAGGGCTTCTCTGCATTAGTTCCGCCACTGGGTTGGAGTGTAAGGCATGATTGCATGCCAGGGAGTGGGAGGGCAGCAGGGTCCAGGGGGCCCAAGCAAATGCTTGCCCAGGGTCCAATCACTATTAAAGACGGCCCTGATCACACACAGCCCCACCAGTGACTACCAAGCCTGGGGAAGCAGCCTTCATGATGGCACCCGCCAAACAAAGAAAATTGACGGACCAAATCCGACCCGCAAGAAAAGACCGCGTGCGGCCTACACAAGATGGCGACGACGGACACAGCCTACTGAAGGCTCGCTCGACTCAGAAGGGGACTCCAGCCCATACACTGATGCTCCGGTAACGGAGAAACGGCTGTACCTTATGCTGCAAGACTTTAGAGTCACTCTGCAATCCGACCTCAAGAGAGCAACCAGTGAGATCAAAAGAGAGATCTCTGACCTGGGCGAATGCACTAATCAGCTAGAAGCCCGCACAGAAGACATATACACCGAGCAGAATGCGCTGGCAAACACAGTGCAGCACTTAGCAGAAGAACAAAATCAGCTCAAACGCAAGCTAGCTGACTTAGAAGACCGGTCCCGTAGGAATAATGTTAGGCACAGAAGAACTCTTCTCATTTATCAAAGGGCTTTGCACGACCTTACAGCCTGATATAGCTGACGGAGCATGGCTCCTAGACCGAGCCCACCGACTACCACGACCACCAAGGTTAGCAGAAGATACACCTCGCGACGTGGTTGCTAGATTTCATTACTTCACCTCCATGAACGCTCTGTTAACAGCGTCACGCAAACTTGACAAACTACCCGAACCATACACTACCATCAATATATATGCGGACCTATCGGTTTTAACAATGGCCCGGAGAAGAGAATTCATCACAGTGACGAAAACACTGATGAACCACAACATTCAATATAGATTGGGATACCCGACGAAAATACTCGTATGGAGGAACGGCAAAAACCACATGGTAAATGAACCGGAGGTAGGCATGCGCCTCATACGAGAATGGGGACTGTTCCCAACACAATCGACGGTAGCGGCCGCTACTGCATCACAACAAAGACCGCAAGGAGAATGGCGGATGGCGGGGTCGCCGACCAAAGCATAAAAGACTGTGCTCCTGGGACTCTTTCCTTCACCGATAAAAGCTGATTTGGGGACACTGTGCCACCCAACCCCACGTAACTATGAGATATGCAATCCAACACAGACAACATGGGGAAACTGTACATAGTGCACTTAATACTGGGCCATGTGTTGTAACTGAATAAGCATTGGCGGGAGGAGGGAGGAGATCCTGGGAGTGTTCCAATGTTATAATGCTATAATAATGTAATGTATATGTGGGCGAAGCGATGTTTACTATGAAAGGGCTGTGTAACCACAATTAACATGTAAATTATCCACACCCCGCTCCTACCACCGAGCGCACCCCAAGGATGAGCGTAGGCATTGGCACAGCATGCTGGTCTGCGCCTCAACCAGAGAAGGCGCCGATCGCAATGAGGGCGCTATGTAAATACTTTAGTTCTGTTAAGAAATGGTTGTTTATGTTATCCCCAGTATTACCCCTTATTTTCCCTACCATACCCCCCCCCCCCCCCCCGAGCCGAGCTATGCCACCATCAAGACAAACACGCTTCTCACGATTTAGCATGCCACTACCCACACCGAATGGATAACACTTTAAAAATTATTTCCATAAATGTTAAGGGTCTCAACAGCCCACACAAACGCAGGCTGGCAGCCCAAGAAATGGCCAAATCCAAGGCGGCTATAGTATGTCTACAAGAGACTCACTTTAGCATACGCAAACCACCAATCTTCAGGGTCAGTTAATTCCCTCAGGCCTACCATGCCATGTCCAACACTAAATCCAAAGGGGTCTCACTTTATTTTCACAGAGACTGGGTTTTTACGCCCACCAAACAATTTATCAGTAAAGATGGCAGGTTGCTTATATTAGTGGACTCCCTAAATGGCCTCCAAATGACGGTTGCCTCCCTGTATGCCCCAAATGACACACAGAAGGATTTTCTAACTAAGGTGTTCTGCAAATTAGACCAATACCAGTCAGGGCACACCATCGTATGCGGAGACTTTAACTGCACCCCTGACCCACACGTAGACACACAGAGGGCCCAAAACCGACCACCAAAGCAGCCATAATTTTCTCTGAGCCGACACTTAACGAACTTATTGAATTCTTCTGAGCGTTACGATGTATGGCGCAACCTATATCCGAGCGCGAGAGACTATACATTTTACTCCCCAGTCCATATGACATACTCCAGAATAGATCTATGCCTCTTTGACGAAAGCACGCTACCGCACACCATTGACATGCACATTGGACCTATCACATGGTCCGACCATGCCCCTCTGATAATAACAATGAAAATACCGCACCCAGCGAGATGGAGAGGAGCTTGGCGCCTTAACAAGGCCCTCCTAGAGACCCCTCACCATTTCGAGCGAATACGTGATACCCTAGACGCATAATTTGAAGTTCATGAACACTGTGAAACCACACTCACTACACAATGGGTAGCTCACAAAGTAGTTATGAGGGGAGAATTTATCAAGCTGGGAGCAAACACCAAGAGAGCAGCGTGCACGGAACAAACCAAACTCACTCAGGAAATAGCAGACATTGAGGCTGACCACAAATCAAATACATCCAAGCAAAACCACAAACGCCTACAAACACTCAGGACCAAACTACGCGATTTGCAACTACAAACAACAGAGAAACATATGCGATATCTGAAACAAACTCACTACACGCTAGGGAACAAAGCTGGCAAGCTTCTAGCTGGCCGCTTGAAACGAAAATACCTCCAGCCCAAGATCCCCTACATTGTTTCCAAACGTGAAGACAAACTCTACGACCCTCAGGACATAGTGAACACACTAGCGGAATACTACGCATCACTTTACCAACTACACACAGACCCAGGGACACACCAACCTTCTAAGGCTGGAATAGACTCCTTCTTGGAAAGAGTCATCCTCCCCTGTATATCCCCGGACCTTAGTGCATACCTAACCAGTCCCTTTACTGACAAAGAACTATGGGCAGCCATCAACTCACTCCCCAAGCGTAAATCCCTGGGCCCAGATGGCCTCTCAAATTATTATTACATCAAATTACGACTGTAAAATGATATTAAGCAGACTGGCAAAATGCCCTGGGAAATGCTGGAAGCTTTTATTGTCACACTGCCAAAACCTAACAAACCCCCCACTCACTGCGCCAACCTGAGACCAATCTCGCTTCTCAACTCGGATACTAAATTGTACGCCAAAATGTTAGCTACAAGGATCAAATCACTCTTTCCCATGCTCATCTCCGCTGAACAGGCAGGGTTTGTGCCGGGCAGGCAGGTGGGGGACAACACCCGCCACTTTCTAAATCTCATTGACTGGGCAAACCACTCCTCTCAACAGGGCCTGGTGCTGGCGTTGGACGCCAAAAAGGCGTTCGACCGCTTGCACTGGGGATATATGGAACAAACCCTGGCTAAAATGGGTCTTCCACAGACCTTTCTAAAAAGTATCATGGCCCTTTATCAGAGTCCATCGGCAAGGGTCTTTAGCACCGGCTTCCTGTCAGCGCCCTTGACCATACAAAATGGCACACGCCAGGGCTGTCCACTTTCACCACTTATCTTTATTCTATGCCTTGAACCCCTGACACGACTCATAAAGGATAATACACTGATTCAAGGACTGCCAACCCCGGGCGGCACAGAGAAGTTGGCTTTATTTGCCGACGACATACTCATGTTCATAACACATCTCCCGTCAGCTCCATCCCAGGACTGCTAGAACTACTCAGAGAGTATGGAGAGGTTTCATTCTATAAGAACAACACTGCCAAGACACAAGCATTACCGATCAATCTGCCACACCAAACACAAACACAACTAACCTCCGAATACACCTTTAAATAATCCCTCACATACCTTGGGATCAAACTGACAAAAACCCACCAAACCATCCCTAAAGAGAACCATTATCCTGTAGTACACAAAATGCGAACGACCCTTGAAAAATGGGAGAACCTAGAGATCTCCTGGTTGGGTCGAGTAAATACGATTAAAATGATGGCTCTGCCCCATATCTTATACCTCTTCCGCACGATTCCAATATCGCTTCCTAACAAACTGATCAAATTAATGTAATCGGTTATTAATGCACATGTCTGGAAATGAAAGCCCCCAAGAGTAGCCCAGCGCAACCTAGGCTTTCCCTTCACCAAAGGGGGCCTGGGCCTACCTGACATTAAAACCTACTATAGAGCCTCATCTCTAGCACAGGGCGTACTCATCCTGAGACTCAAGGATAGCTCCCAAAAGCCTCTGTGGCTAACGCTGGAAGATGCCTACCTGCACTCACAAAACACGTCCTGCATATTGTGGACGAGTGCCCCCGCCAAACTTGATGGGGCATACCTACCACACTGCTCCCGTTTCCTGCTGAGCTCATGGCGGACTTGGAGTCACCTGATTGTGGACCTGCATCTGCTCTTCAGAGAAGCGCCACTAGAGACCATGACCATCTTCTCCCCAGACCAACCCACAGCGAGTTGGATAGCCAGGGGCATAAATAAAGTAAAGGACCTACTGGAGGGAGACGAGATCCAAACGTTCCCTGATCTCCAGCGAAAATTTTCACTACCCCAAAGGGACATGTACCTCTATCTTAGAACAAAAAACATCTTACTACCCCACACACGCAGAACAAAAGAAATGCCCAAAGACCTACCCCTGCTAATCACTCAGGTCCTCTCTACCAAACTAGGGAAACCCCTGTCCATGTGCTACAATGCCCTTCTGGAGGGTCAATCAGGTGAAGTACGATCCTATATGACACAATGGGAGGGAGAGCTAGGCAACCAACTGACACTGGCACAATGGTATGAGGCAATGACAAACACAAAGAATGCTTCCAAGAGCCTTTCGCTATGGGAGGCATACTGAAAAATAGCCATGACATAGTACCAGGTACCACACAAACTGGCAAAAATTTACAAAGGTTCCTCCGGGCTCTGCTGGCACTGTGAGGGGGGTGCGGGTACCATGCTACACGTGTTTTGGGAATGTCAGGCATTAGGAGCATTCTGGAAAAAGATACAAGGCCTTATTATGAGCACTACCTGCCTCCTGATTCAGTTGAGACCAGAACATTACCTGCTACATATGATACCCGGGCTCTCACTGCACCCCCCACACGAAAGTACTAATAAACATACGGTAGCAAAAATTCTACTAGCCCAAAACTGGAAAAGCAAAGCAGTACCCACCAGTGGCAATTACAGATAGAATGGATGTCATAAGCTCCTATGAGCGAATGACTAGCAGGATCCAGGATCAGGGAAATAAATACGACAAAGAATGGGCAATCTGGAACCTCAAGCCATAAGTTCCCGCAACTAGTAGAGTACCCCATGCTTCAGACATTACCGGTCACAAACCAGACCCGTCCAACTGTAGAAATAGCACCTAAAGGAAGAATAATGACAATCATGAGAATGCTAACTGGAATGTGCAGGCACTGGGTAGCAAGGCTGGGGACTCTAAGTCTCCACTCCAAGTTAAACTTACCTTCCCCCTCCTATGTTCCTGTTCTCCCCACATATTGCCAACACAATACCGAATGCACACAGGCCACGCCTCAGCGTGAGGCTAAACTAGTCCAGGAGCAAATAGCTAACCAATATTTGTTTGTAACAAGCATACAATAAATGTTGAATACTGTATACAATGTAACAATCGAATGGCAACTACACTCGTATCGCAATGACATGTATACCTGGTGTAAACAAAACTGAATGTAATGTATGCTTATTCATGCTGTTGGCAAAATAAAAATTATATATGGAAAAAAACAAACATTGCCTGCCACTAGTCTTGGTTAAAAGTGCAGCCTGCTTCAGATCTAATGTGGATGCACTAGACATGACTTGGGTCAAGATTTCTGACTGGTCCAGAATCTGACAGAATACCGGATGGAGGTGCTGTCTCACCGTGAGACACAGGGTTGGTGCTACTATAAGGCTGCATAGTTGGCTGCCTTAGGGCACACTGGCCCGAAGGGTGCATTGTCCAAGAGACCGGTAGTAGGGGAATGAACAGCGCTCCTCTCCTGCCGATCAATCCATGTAGCATGGCCGAGCTTTGCCAGCACTTTCGTGTGGCCCACCGATGCAAGTTCAGCCGCTAAAAAAGTATTTCTACACTGAACGTTTGTTCATTTCAGCCAGGGTATTTCTCATATACACTGATCAGCTACTATATTAAAACCACCTGCCTAATAGGTCCCCCTAGTGCTGCCAAATCAGCTCATATGTGTTGAGGCTTGGACTCCACAAGACCTCCGAACATGTCCTATGGTATCTGACACCAATACATTAGCAGCAGATCCTCTAAGTCCTGCAATGTTAAAAATGGGGCCTCCATGGATCGGATTTGTTATTCCAGAACATCCCACAGATGTTCAATGCAATTGAGGTCTCGGGAATTTGGGGGGCAAGACAACACCTTGAACGGTTTACCATGTTCCTCAAACCATTTCTGAGCAATGTTTGCGGTGTGGCAGGTGCATTATTCAGGTCAAAGAGGCCAATGCCATGAAGGGGTTTATGTTACCTGCAACAATCTATAAATGGGTAGTATGTTTCAAAGTAATATCCACATCAATGCTAAATTTTCCCAGCAAAACATTACCCTGATCGTAGCACTGTATGCGCCAGCCTGCCTATCAGGGCCCCTGGTGCTCGTATCAACGCTGCCGAGTCTGATCAGTGGGGTGACGCCGATACTGTATCTGCACCCAAGTCCCCAGTCAGCGCGGCTTCATCTGAGTAGAACGGTTGCGCCGTAAAGGGGACAAACTTATCTGGATCGCGGCGGATTCTCGTTCTTAGGAACACAGGCCGCTGCGGCCCCTGAATTTATAAGGGTTTTCCTACTGCCCTTAACAAAATGACGCCTACGTGAATGTGATGTCACGTTATCGATGCACACGCATGTTGTGGGGTCAAAAGTCATGTTTTAACCAATCACTACAAGGGGAGGCATATTTAAAAAGTTTTCACTTGTTGGTTGTCTGAGAGTGCGTTCATGTTCATTGATATTTCTGGTACTTGACTTTGGATTGTAATCGACTTTCACTACTTCTGGTATCCTGTCTTTTGGCTAGTATTACATTTTGTGTCTACTTTTGTATCAATGACTTCAACTAGTTTATTGACTATCCTCTTACGTTAAGTCCGGCCGTTCTAAGGCCTGTTATACATTATTTGATTTTTCATAGTTCTGCGGATTGGGTTATATAGTTGTCGTGACATTGCCATCCTCCCATAGTGCATCCTGCTGCCACCTCATCCTGAGGTAAATGATGCACATGCACCTGGCAATCTACTTGATCTAAAAGAAAGCGGATTTATCAGACCAAACAACCTTGCTGCATGGTCCATTTTTCTGATGCTCACATCCTCATTGAAGGCAATTTCAGCAATCGTCAAGTCATCACTATTTGGCCCTTGTCAAAGTCTCTCAGACAGGAGCTCTATTAGAAGTGTCTAGGTAACTTAACAAAACAATAGTAGTGTAGCTTAGAATAAAATAGTGTAGAGATCATTTATAGGTAGACAACGTTACCATCTATAAATGGAAGGAGTGCCAGACAGACAAATCTTCTTGGTAGATTGCAAACTGTTTACTCTTATAAATTGATGTCTGCATAAACATGTACCCAAAGAGCTAAATTGATAGAATATGGGAACCTTGCTGTCAGCTGGGTTAATGAGTACTTTACCTGAGGGCCATGGGCGTCGGCAAGAGTGGGCACTTGCCCACCATCCTCCCCTCCGGTGTTTTCAACATGCCCCCTCCCCACAGGCAATTGGAAGAAGGAGGGAAGTGCTGGGAGCGGTTTACAGGTTGCCAGGGTGACGGAGGGAGCACTGTGAGGCTCCCTTCCAAATCCCCAGCAATTTAATGCCTATATGCTTCACCCCGTATGCAGGCCCCATCTCCTGTACAGAAGCCTTGCCCATTACAATCTCCACCCCCGCACTCACACCCTGGGAGGAAGAGGACAGACTTTGCCTCCCATTGCTCCCACAGCCTTCTGTGACAGGTATATGACAGTGATTGTGTGTGTGTGCCTAATAGTGAGTGAGCTTGTGTGTGTGCCTGATGGTGAGTGAGCTTGTGTGTGTGTGTGTGTGTGCCTGATAGTGAATGAGTGTGTGTGTGTGCCTGATAGTGAGTGAGCTTGTGTGTGTGTGTGTGTGTGTGTCTGATAGTGAGTGAGTGTGTGTGTGTGTCAGAGAGCTTGTCTGTAGTGAACTCATGTGTGTGAGTTGTAGTGAGCATGTGTGTGTCAGTGAACTTGTCTGTAGTGAGCATGTGTGTGTCAGTGAGCATATGTGTAAGCGATGTGTGTGTCAGCTAGCATTTCTGTAGTGAGTATTTCAGTGAGCATCTGTGTGTCAGTGAGCTTTACTGTAGTGAGCACTTGTGTGTGTCAGTGAGCTTCTCTGTAGTGAGCATGTGTGTGTCAGTGAGCTTGTCTGTAATGAGTACGTGTGTCAGTGAGCTTCTGTGTGTCAGTGAGTTTGTCTGTAGTGAGCATGTTCATGTGTGTCAATTAGCTTGTGTGTGTCAGCTAGCTTTCTGCAGTAAGCACGTGTGTGTCAGTGAGCGTGTCTGTAGTGAGCATGTGTATATGTGTCTGTGAGCATGTGTGGGTTGGTGAGCTTTTCTGTAGTGAGCATATGTGTGTCAGCGAGCTTTTTTGTAGTGAGCATGTGTGTCTGCGAGCTTTTTTGTTGTGAGCATATGTATGTGCCAGTGAGTTTGTAGTGACCATGTTTGTTTTAGTGAGCTTTTCTGTAGTGAGCATGTGTGTGTGTGTCAGTGAGTTTGTTTGTAGGGAGCATTCATGTGACAGTAAACTTGTCTGTAGTGAGCATGTGTGTGTCAGTGAGCTTGTATGTAGTGAGTTTGTGTTTGTATAACAATGAGTTTGTCTGTAGTAACCTTGTGTGAGTGTCAGTTTGTACTAAGTTTGTGTGTGTGTACCCGTAAGCTTGTCTGTGTGTGCCAGTGAGATCGTCTGTCAGTGAGCATATTTGTGTGTATCAATGAGATTGTGTTTTTGTCAATGAGTTTGTGTATCAATGCGATTGTGTGCTTGTGTCAGTGAGATTGCCTGTTTCTGCATGTTAATATGCTTACTGTATAATTAATTTTTATACACTGACAGAACCAATATTTAAATTAGAATAAGAAACATACCAATGATAAATATATATAATTACAAAACTAAAGTGGGTGCACTCACATTTTTTTTTTGTGGAAATCAATTAATACCTTTTATTGCATGTGAGCAAAAAACACTCTGTCCCGATAATTATTGCTCACATGCAATAAAAGGTATTAATTGTTTTCCACAAAAAAAAACGTGAGTGCACCCACTTTATTTTTGGAATTATCTACTAAATGCGGCTAGCACCAGGGTATGAAATTGACTTTTTTTTATAAGAAAGGTGAGTGCCAAACTTTTGGATATATATATATATATATAGAAGGCTTGGCCTGTAATTGTGGGAGGTACATGGAACCCTACTTAAACCCAGTGAGCCCCTGCTTAACTGTTGTTGCCGATCTTGGAAGTTCTTCTGTTTTCTTCCGGTTGACTGGACCCTGACGTAATTTTCCCGCCCGCCAGCAGTCCGTTTGCAAAAAACTTTCTCTGCTTACTGAGTTTGTGAGTATAACAAGGGAAGCTAGCATACGGACGGCTAACTGTAAGTTATACTCTATCATTTCGTACGCATCCCATACTTGTCATCAAACTCACACGTTCGTCTAAAATATTTCATTCGGCTAAATCGCTCATGTTAATCTTTCATCCACATACCGCTACAATTTGTGCTAGCCGGCGTTCATCTAAAGTTATCCGTGCGCATAAACCCTTATGTTTACCCATCAACTTTCGTACAAACGTCCCTTCATTCGTATAAACTGCTGCTTGTTTCAGTATGAACTTTCATTGGCTCTGTTAGTTTAGACTATCGATTCGTTTCATGCACACGTTCGTTTATTTTCCATGTTGTCAACTCACTCATACCTAGCACATAGGCGTGCGCAGCCTATTGTATAAGGGTGTGCACCCTAAAGCAGAAACACACACGCCGCGTATATATATATATATATATATATATATTATATATATACACATACACATACATACACACACACTGCTGTATGTGTGCAGGTGCTGTGTGTGAAGGCGCTGTGTGTGTGTGAAGGTGCTGTGTGTGTAAGGGTGCAGTTAGTGTGTGCTGTGTGTATGTGTAAGGGTGCTGTTAGTGTGTGTGTGTGTGTGTGTGTGTGAGGGTGCTGTGTGTGTAAGGGTGCTGTTAGTGTGTGCTGTTTGTGTGTAAGGGTGATGTGTGTGTGAGGGTGCTGTTAGTGTGTGTATGTGTAAGGGTGATGTTAGTGTGTGCTGTGTGTGTGAGGGTGCTGTGTGTGTAAGGGTGCTGTTAGTGTGAGGGTGCTGTTAGTGTGTAAGGGTGTTGTTAGTGTGTGCCGTGTGTGCAAGGGTGCTGTGTGTGTGAGGGTGCTGTGTGTAAGGGTGCTGTTAGTGTGTGTGTGTGTGTGTGTGTAAGGGTGTTAGTGTGAGGGTGCTGTTAGTGTGTGTGTGTGTGCTGTGTGTGTAAGGGTGATGTATGTGTGTGTGCTGTATGTTTGTGTGTAATGTGTCGGGGTGTGGGGCCGTTTAGTTAATATCCCCCCTCCCTTCTTACCTTATGTAGTTCCCTGGTGGTCCAGTGGAGAGTGAGCTAGAGTTCACTCTCGCGAGATATGAGCGTTGCTGCGGTAACCGCGGCAACTCTCCGACCGCGCGAGAGGAACCCAGCAGAGCTGCTGACAAGAGCTCCCCGGGTCCTCTCCTGCCTCCCTCCCTGCCTGTGTGCAGGCCTATGACCTGGCAGTACAATTTCATGTCAAAGCATTTATTATGTCACTCTTTAAAAACGTCCTTGTTTTTCTACTCTCTTAAATATACGAAATCAGTATGTCCTGACGGCAGTTAAGGTATAATTTTATTAAAGTATTTCTCCTCAAAGCATTGCTAATGTGTTTTATACATATATAAGTATGCTAATCAGGGTAAGATTATGCTTAGATTCTGTCTTGTGCATTGCTAACTGGCGTTTCGGTTAAACTTTCGTATGCATTATCCGTTCGCATAAAACGCTTGTGTTTTTCCATTAGTATACACAGTCACACTTTCGTACAAACTTTTGTTTATTTGTATAAACTGCCTCATACCTAGCAGTTCAAGTTAATTCCGTTTATACAGCATTGTGAAACCATTTTATTTTTTCAATTGAAACGGCATTGCATGTTGCATTTCGTTTAAATTACCTAGTCTTTCTTTAAGTCATCCGTTTCATGGTATTTATGTCTTAATTAAAAAATGAACAGCAATATCCTAATCAGGATGTCTTATGGCAATTAAGGTCATACTTTCACTGTGTATTTCTCCTTAAACCATAGCTAAAGCGTTTTATTGGTATATACGTGTGTTAATAGGTTTATATTATGCTCTACTTCTGTCTCCGGAATCTTATGTTCCTAATTACACTAGGCTGTATATAAATAAGATGACAATTAAGTATGTTTTTCCTTCCTGTTAAAGATCGTACAATTACTGTTACTGATTGCTAAGGGGCCTTATGGGTTATATACACCACATTACTTAAAGAGGTAGGCCTCGGAAATTCCTACCTAAATTTCATGTATTTCCTTCTGGTAACATGCACTATAAATAAATAAGTCGCATTAGTTTCAAGTTATGACCCTATCAGGATAAGCCGCACAGGATCCTCATACATTGCACAAAATTACGACGTCGCCCACATATAAAACAAAATCAAAACCTCCAAAGACCATACAATTATCAATGCAACTATGTTTCATTTAATTCAATTATCTACACAATAACCAAACATAAACCAACCGATCGCATAACGTTCAACAATTCGTCTCTGCCGTCAGTAGTTATGGTACAGTTAGTAATTATTGTCCAGTTAGATAATCATGGTGTTATAGTTGCAATATCAATTGGAAATGGTTATGGTGTTACAATTATAATGTCGTACAGTAGTTTTGGTGTTGTCAATGAAATGTCAGTAGTTATGGTGTCAGTCAGTAGGTTGGGGGTTGTGCGCAATTATACACTTTACACACTTTTTACAAGGCCGCTAAACACCAAAAGCTCAAACCTGTTATCAGGATACGGACCGTTCTTTCCACTACAGTATACGTTATACAGGACAATCAGCAGGTACGTTAACAAAATAAAACCAGTTGGGGTTAGGACAAGTTTTAAGCACTCCCAATTTAGGTATGGTCCCGTAGGCCTCCTCGCCTATAAGTCAAGTGCTACCGCAAGGCATACAATCAGCCTTCCGTTCAGAGGTTTGAGCCCAATTGGTCCAACGCATAGTTATAGCCGTGCATCAAGTC
Source organism: Pelobates fuscus (assembly GCF_036172605.1). Lineage (NCBI taxonomy): Eukaryota > Metazoa > Chordata > Amphibia > Anura > Pelobatidae > Pelobates > Pelobates fuscus. The sequence goes on along the minus strand of NC_086321.1, from coordinate 319,084,185 downwards.
ATAGTTAGGGCCTCACCCGTCACGGCCAATCAATTTTACAATCTTTTACATGTCACCGAGAGGCCAACACCCCGCCACCCACCTCAGTGGCACAAAGGCCCCACGAGCCAAATCATAGGTAGAGCCTCTCAAAGCCACTTGGCAAGTAGCCAGGGTGTCACCTGTGTCACCAACATAAGCTAGTTAATACAATTTTGCCTGTAGGCACTACTCTAGTAAGTTGGGTCACTACAGATCTATATGGTACCTTACTAACCAAGTCATCTGCCGCACTTCCTTACGATGTCTAATGCTGCTATACAAGGAGACATTCTGTCAGTTACCAGCACCCATCTCCATTCAGGCCCGCAGAGAGTACTATACAAACACCGGCTGGGGTCAGTTACACACGGAACGGTTTCTAAGGCATTTTTGGGTCTCAAAACACCTTCCTGCGCCATAAGCTCAGCAACAGCCAATATGATCAAATTTCATCCTGAAAACGTAGCTATTCCCTCTACCAGTAAGCCAACGCTGATTATCAGTCCAACACATCCCACAGGGATTTTGTTAAGACAAAGTAGGCAGGCCAATTTGTTTTCTAGGTGAAGCACAAGTCTGCAATAATTTCAATGCCGGTGGTTGTAGTTATAGTGCTGGTAGGCTTCTTCACATTAGCTCACTTTGTTTCAGTGCACACGCCAAAAACAATGTGCCCCTACAGGCGGTACCCTAAAATCTTCCACCCCAATAAACTTTCCTAATCTACAACGCTACCTGTCTACTCATCCTTCTTTGTATCTGGTAGAATTTCTCACGTCTACTAAGGGGTTTTACACAGGGTTTGTGTCACTCCACATAGGTATTTTGGAACACCCATCCTACAGTCAGCACTCACAGTTCCCATCAGAGTACAAAACTCTTACTTAATGGAATCACCAATGCTTTTTTGATAGGGCCTTTCACAACACTACCTTTTCACCTCCTGGAGGACAAACCCTTAGGAATCGCCTCAGGGAATTTAACATTTTAAAGAGACTTATTATTTGATTTTCTGCACCTCACTCACCCACTTCTCCTAGCTTAAATACACTGTGCCTGTCATAAGTTTCCCTTCAGTTCGCCAGAATTGACGAGGCCATACAAGCAATCATTCATTTCGGGAAGGCTGCCTGGGTATGCAAATCAGACTTTAATAACACTGGTAAATTACTACCCATTCTTCAGTCAATCTGGCATCTGCATAGAGTTAAGTGTGTAGACAGGCACTATTTCGTTACCAGACCAGCATTCGGCTCCATATGTAGCCCAAGTTATGCGATATCTTCGCTGAAACCTTAAACCTGGCTCCTACGGAACATATGCAGATGTACAGTAGTCTTACACTACTTAGACAACTTCCTCACCATCAAACCACACCAAAACATGCCACACAGCTTGAATCACATGTATACTCTGTTCAAAGATTAGGAGTACCCGTAGCCCGGACAAAACACAGAGATCACATTCCCGGGGTTTACACTCAGTTCTATTTCTATGCAGGCCAACCTGCCACAAGTGTAAGTAGATAGAATTCTTTCTTACATCAACATCTGCACGTCACAAGACACTTGCACCAGGAATCAGCTACAGTCACTACCCAGTTCACTCAATTTTGCGGGGAGAATAATTCCACAAGGTAAAATTTCCAGAATCCTCTCTTTCTTGCATGGTCTCCCTATCGACGACTCCACAGCTCTCTTAGACAAACCAGCTACAGCTGATATTAAGAAGGTGGCGTCTGTTCCTGTCCTCTTGGAATGGCAGGTCACTACTTGTTCCCCCTGTTTCTGACGATTCCCCTGTGGTCCGGACTGACGCATCAGGTGCCGTAGATTATGCAGCGAATGTTGGTTATAAATGGGTACACGTCTCTTGGCCAATTGAATCTACCTTGCTAGTAAATTTCAATACCACCTCAGCACTATTAGAATCTACCTAATCGTAGCAGCTACACATATACGGGGCAAAGAGTGGAGAGGGCAGTCGGTCAGATGCTTTTATAATATCTTGGCGACATGTAATATCGTTAACTAAGGCCGCTTTCAGTCCCTCCCGATTATGAACTTGGTAAGGAGTCTTACCTGGCTAGCGGCAAATCTTCAATTCTGCATAACTTATGTTCACATTCCGGGTATTCAGGATAACGCAGCTGATGCTCTCCCACACTCTAATTTGCAGGATTTTTTTTTCGGAGGTAATCCATCAGCAAACTCTCAGCCATAGGCGTGCGCACGGGGTGTGCCTGCAGGCACTCAGCGCCCCCAAATGCCCCCCTTCCTCCCCCTGTCATGGGGGGCAAGAGGTGATGGACCCCAAACCCTCCCTCCCTCCCCCCCGTCGGGCGCCTGTCTTCATCTCAGCCGCGGCGAGGGAGCTGTGTGCTCTCTGCTTCCTCTCGCCGCGCGCCGTTTACTGATGCCGGAGCCGGAATATGATGTCATATTCCGGCTCCCAGCTACAGCAGACAGCCCGCGCGGTGAGAGGGAGCAGAGAGCACACAGCTCCCTCGCCGCGGCTGAGAATGAAGACAGGCGCCCGACCCACTGGACCCCAGGGACAAGTCCACGCCAGCAATCCAGGTAGGGAGGCTGGGTGGACATTTTTTAATTAAAAAATAATAATTTGTGTGTCTGTGAATGTGTGTGTATATGAATGTGTGTGTGTATGTGTATCTGTGAATGTATGTGTGTGTGTATGTTTGTCTGTGAATGTATGAGTGTGTGTGTCTAAATGTGTGTGTCTGAGTATGCGTGTCAGTGTGTGTGTGCACATATATATATATATATATATATATATATATATGTATATATATATATATATATATATACACACACACACACACATTGGAGTGTATATTATTTTTTTGGGGGGGGGCGAATCTTGGGAGAGTTCCCACACTTTATTCTCCAGGACTTTATTCTCCCCTGTCGGCTCACACAGAACCGGCGCTATCTGAGTGCCGGCTCTGCTCTAAGCCTCCATGGGCTGGCGGGGAGATCAAAGATCTACCTCACCGGCCCACAGCAGCATGGAGGGAGGCAGGAGAGGACCCGGGGAACTCCAGACAGCAGCTCCCCCAGGTTCCTCTCGCGATATCTTAGCGTTGCCGTGGCAACGCTCAGATCTTGCGAGAGTTAACTCTAGCCCCGCAGGCTAGAGTTAACTCTCCACTGGACCACCAGGGATGGCACATGGCAGCAAGGATCCTACATAAGGTACGAAGGGAGGGGGGATATTTACTAATCTGCCCCCACCTCCACAATCCCTCCAAACATACAGAACACACACACATACAGCAACCACACACAAACAGCACCTACAGAAATACAGCACCCTCACACAAACAGCACACACACAGCACCCACACAAATACAGTACACATACAGCACCCACACACAGCACGCTCACACACACAGTACACTAACCACACTCTCACAAACACACAACACCCTCACACACAGCACACTAACAGCACCCTCACAAATACACGACACCCACACACATCACACAAACAGCACCATCACACACACATCACACAAACAGCACCCTCACACACACAGCACACTAACAGGACCCTAATAAACACACACACCCTCACACCCAAACAGCACCCTCACAAACACACACACACAAACACCCTCACCCACATAGCACACTACCAGCACCCTCACACACACATCACACTAACAGCACCCTCACACATACACACACACAGCAGTACCCTTACACACAGCACACTAACAACACACACACACACACACACAGCAGTGTGTGTGTATATATATACACACACACACATACACATGCGGCGTGTGTTTGTGCTTTTTAGGGTGCACACCCTAATGCAATAGGCTGCGCACGCCTATGCTCTCAGCCCAAGAAGCCTCCAAGCTTCACAGTCCTAATTATGCGTTAAATACTCTGTTGCTCCATAGTAGGTCACCCGCACAGGCTGGTTTATACCTTAATTTAACCCCTTCAGGACCGCTGACGGTTCAGGACCGTCAGCGGTAAAACGTGCGTTTGGACCGCTGACGGTCCTGAACCGTCATAACGGTTTTGGGCTACTTACCTGATCGCCGTCGGTCCCACGGCGGCGATCAGCTCTCCTCCCGGTCCAGGGGGACTGCCTGTCTGCCCGGGCAGTCCCCCCTCGGCAGATCAGGACCCCACGGCCATGTGATCACTCGATCACATGACCGCAATAGGGGTCTTTGTATCTGCCTGCAGGGGGACTGTCTGTGCTGACAGGCAGTCTCCCTGCAAGTGAAAAATCAGAAATAAAGTTAAAAAAAAAAACAATCAGTGTAAAAAAAATTATAATATGTGTATATATATATGATATATATACATGTATTATATCTATATATATAATATATGTATATGTATCATATATATAATGTCACACTAAGTGTATTTTTATATTTATATATACGTATATTAATATAAAAATACACTTATATTTAAATTACACACGAATATATACAATATATATAATAACTATATATATGGTATATATATATTATTATAAAATACAAATAATATGTTAATAAAAATAAATAACAAAAAATAAAAATAATTTTTAATAATTAAAAAAAAATTATATATATATATTCAATTTTATTCTAACAGTATTTTGATATTGATATATATATATTTATATCAAAATACACTTAGAATGTAATGATATATATATCTATGTATAAATAAATAAATAAAAATAATACGAAATATACATATGTCCACATACAAAATTACATTAATAATTTCATAAATATACACGTAGACGTCAAATATATAAATATGTATATATATTAAAATTCTACGTGCATATTTATGTAATATTTTTACCTAATTAAGTAATTTTAATGATTGCAATTTGAGGGACCTGCCTGCCAACCCAGGCCAAAAGTCCAGATAATTTAATTTGCTAGCACTGTGCTTAACCCTGTAACTTTCTATGACACCCTAAATCCTGTACATGGGGGTACTGTTTTACTCGGGAGACTTCGCTGAACACAAATATTAGTGTTTCAAAACAGTAAAACATATCACAGCGATGATATTGTCAGTGAAAGTGAAGTTTTTTGCATTTTTCACACACAAACAGCTCTTTCACTGAGGATATTATTGCTGTGATATATTTTACTGTTCTGATACACTAATATTTGTGTTCAGCGAAGTCTCCTGAGTATAACAGTACCCCACATGTAGAGGTTTTATAGTGTTTGTGAAAGTTACAGGGTCAAATATAAGGCTTGATTTTTTTTATTGAAATTTGTCAGATTGGTTAGGTTGCCTTTGACAGCGTATGGTAGCCAAGGAATGAGAATTAGCCCCATGATGGCATACCATTTACAAAAGAAGACAACCCAAGGTATTGCAAATGGGGTATGTTCAGCCTTTTTTAGTAGCCACTTAGTCACAAACACCGGCCAAAGTTAGCGTTTTTTGCATTTTTAACACACAAACAAATATAAATGCTAACTTTGGCCAGTGTTTGTGACTAGGTGGCTACTAAAAAAGACTGGACATACCCCATTTTAAATACCCTGGGTTGTCTACTTTAAAAAATATGTACATGTTAGGTGTGTTTCGGGGATTTATGACAGATAACGGTGTAACAATGTCACTATTGATACATTTAAAATATATATATATTGAAACAGCAATTTCCTACTTGTATTTATAGGCCTATAACTTGCAAAAAAAAGCAATAAAGCATGTAAACACTGGGTGTTTTTAAACTCGGGACAAAATTTTGAATCTATTTAGCAGTTTTTTTCATTAGCTTTTGTAGATAAGTAAAAGATTTTTCAAGTAAAAGTCCAAAAACATGTTTTTTTTTTTTTTTTTCACCATATTTCATTATTTTTTTTAAATACAATATATGACATAATATAAATACTGGTATGTAAAGAAAGCCCTTCTTGTCTTGAAAAAAACAATATATAACTTGTATGGGAACCGTAAATGAGAGAGCGGAAAATTACAGCTAAACACAAACACCACAAAAGTGTTAAAACTGCTCTGGTCCTTAACGTACAAACATCGCAAAAACAGGCCGGTCCTGAAGGGGTTAAGAAAGCCTTTTCCAAGAGCGTATCAGTTGTTTAAAGGTTTGTTTGTGTTTATTGTGTGATAAATGTTTCTATTTGTAAATATGGTCGCATTTTGCCACTTTTCTCCTAAATTAGTTTACAATACTATCAAACCTTACGTCACAAGTATATACATTTGTATATTACTCATTAGTGATGTACCGAACTGTTCGCCGGCGAATAGTTCCTGGCGAACATTGCATGTTCGCGTTCGCCACGGCGGGCGGACACATGCGCGGTTCGATCAGCCCCCTATTCGTCATCATTGAGCAAACTTTGACCCTGTGCCTCACGGTCAGCAGACACATTCCAGCAAATCAGCAGCAGACCCTCCCTTCCACACCCTCTCACCTCCCTCCCAGCATCCATTTTCGATTTATTCTGAAGCTGCATGCTTAGTGAGAGGAGGGAAAGGGTAGCTGCTGCTGATTAGATAGGGAAATTGATAGCTAGGCTAGGGTATTCAGTGTCCACTACAATCCTGAAGGACTCATCTGATCTCTGCTGTAAGAACAGCACCCCAAAAAGCCCTTTTTAGGGCTAGAACATCAGTCTGCTTTTTTTTTTTTCTGTGTAATGTAATTGCAGTTGCCTGCCTGCCAGCTTCTGTGTCAGGCTCAGTGGATACTGTGCCCATTTGCCCAGTGCCACCACTCATATCTAGTGTCACAATAGCTTAAGCTTGCATTTCAAACCAAAACAAGTTTTTCTTGTGCTCTGCAGACATGTGCCAGTGCACATTCTCACTCATATCTGGTGTCTCTATATCGTGCTTTTACAAAGAAAAAAAGGTTTCCAGTGTAAGCTAATAGCAGTCAGTGTCCTTAAAGCGTGTGTCAGGCCTTCAGCGTGTGCTCTGCCAACCTCAGCAAGTGTAATTTGCCTCTCATATATGGTGTCTCTATAGCGTGCATTTAAAACCAAAAAACTTTCTTCACTGTTATAGATTGAATAGCAGTTACTTGTCTTCAAGCGGGTGTGTCAGGCCTACAGCCTGTGCTCTGCAGACATGTGCCAGTGCACAGTGCCACTCATATCTGGTGTCTCTATAGCGTGCTTTTACAAAGAAAAAAAGGTTTCCAGTGTAAGCTAATAGCAGTCAGTGTCCTTAAAGCGTGTGTGTCAGGCCTACAGTGTGTGCTCTGCAGAACTGTGCCAGTACACATTGCCACTCATATCTGGTGTCTCTATAGCGTGCTTTTACAAAGAAAAAAAGGTTTCCAGTGTAAGCTAATAGCAGTCAGTGTCCTTAAAGTGTGTGTGTCAGGCCTACAGCGTGTGCTCTGTAGACGTGTGCTAGTGCACATTGCCACTCATATCTGGTGTCTGTATAGCGTGCTTTTACAAAGAAAAAAAGGTTTCCAGTGTAAGCTAATAGCAGTCAGTGTCCTTAAAGCGTGTGTGTCAGGCCTACAGCGTGTGCTCTGCAGAACTGTGCCAGTGCACATTGCCACTCATATCTGGTGTCTCTATAGCGTGCATTTAAAACCAAAACACTTTCTTCACTGTTATAGATTGAATAGCAGTTACTTGTCTTCAAGCGGGTGTGTCAGGCCTACAGCCTGTGCTCTGCAGACCTGTGCCAGTGCACATTGCCACTCATATCTGGTGTCTCTATAGCGTGCATTTAAAACCAAAAAACTTCCTTCACTGTTATAGATTGAATAGCAGTTACTTTTCTTCAAGCGGGTGTGTCAGGCCTACAGCATGTGCTCTGCAGACCTGTGCCAGTGCACATTGCCACTCATATCTGGTGTCTCTATAGCTTGCTTTTACAAAGAAAAAAAGGTTTCCAGTGTAAGCTAATAGCAGTCAGTGTCCTTAAAGCATGTGTGTCAGGCCTACAGCGTATGCTCTGCAGAACTGTGCCAGTGCACATTGCCACTCATATCTGGTGTCTCTATAGCGTGCTTTTACAAAGAAAAAAAGGTTTCCAGTGTAAGCTAATAGCAGTCAGTGTCCTTAAAGCAGGTTTTTATTAGGCCTACATCGTGTGCTCTGCAGAACTGTGCCAGTGCACATTGCCACTCATATCTGGTGTCACAATAGCGTGCATTTAAAACCAAAAAACTTCCTTCACTGTTATAGATTGAATAGCAGTTACTTGTCTTCAAGCGTGTGTGTCAGGCCTACAGCCTGTGCTCTGCAGACCTGTGCCAGTGCACATTGCCACTCATATCTGGTGTCTCTATAGCGTGCATTTAAAACCAAAAAACTTCCTTCACTGTTATAGATTGAATAGCAGTTACTTTTCTTCAAGCGGGTGTGTCAGGCCTACAGCATGTGCTCTGCAGACCTGTGCCAGTGCACATTGCCACTCATATCTGGTGTCTCTATAGCTTGCTTTTACAAATAAAAAAGGTTTCCAGTGTAAGCTAATAGCAGTCAGTGTCCTTAAAGCATGTGTGTCAGGCCTACAGCGTATGCTCTGCAGAACTGTGCCAGTGCACATTGCCACTCATATCTGGTGTCTCTATAGCGTGCATTTAAAACCAAAACACTTTCTTCACTGTTATAGATTGAATAGCAGTTACTTTTCTTCAAGCGGGTGTGTCAGGCCTACAGCATGTGCTCTGCAGACCTGTGCCAGTGCACATTGCCACTCATATCTGGTGTCTCTATAGCTTGCTTTTACAAAGAAAAAAAGGTTTCCAGTGTAAGCTAATAGCAGTCAGTGTCCTTAAAGCATGTGTGTCAGGCCTACAGCGTATGCTCTGCAGAACTGTGCCAGTGCACATTGCCACTCATATCTGGTGTCTCTATAGCGTGCTTTTACAAAGAAAAAAAGGTTTCCAGTGTAAGCTAATAGCAGTCAGTGTCCTTAAAGCAGGTTTTTATTAGGCCTACATCGTGTGCTCTGCAGAACTGTGCCAGTGCACATTGCCACTCATATCTGGTGTCACAATAGCGTGCATTTAAAACCAAAAAACTTCCTTCACTGTTATAGATTGAATAGCAGTTACTTGTCTTCAAGCGTGTGTGTCAGGCCTACAGCCTGTGCTCTGCAGACCTGTGCCAGTGCACATTGCCACTCATATCTGGTGTCTCTATAGCGTGCATTTAAAACCAAAAAACTTCCTTCACTGTTATAGATTGAATAGCAGTTACTTTTCTTCAAGCGGGTGTGTCAGGCCTACAGCATGTGCTCTGCAGACCTGTGCCAGTGCACATTGCCACTCATATCTGGTGTCTCTATAGCTTGCTTTTACAAATAAAAAAGGTTTCCAGTGTAAGCTAATAGCAGTCAGTGTCCTTAAAGCATGTGTGTCAGGCCTACAGCGTATGCTCTGCAGAACTGTGCCAGTGCACATTGCCACTCATATCTGGTGTCTCTATAGCGTGCTTTTACAAAGAAAAAAAGGTTTCCAGTGTAAGCTAATAGCAGTCAGTGTCCTTAAAGCTGGTTTTTATTAGGCCTACATCGTGTGTTCTGCAGAACTGTGCCAGTGCACATTGCCACTCATATCTGGTGTCACAATAGCGTGCATTTAAAACCAAAAAACTTCCTTCACTGTTATAGATTGAATAGCAGTTACTTGTCTTCAAGCGGGTGTGTCAGGCCTACAGCCTGTGCTCTGCAGACCTGTGCCAGTGCACATTACCACTCATATCTGGTGTCTCTATAGCGTGCTTTTACAAAGAACAAAAAGGTTTCCAGTGTAAGCTAATAGCCGTCAGTGTCCTTAAAGCGTGTGTCAGGCCTTCAGCGTGTGCTCTGACAACCTCAGCAAGTGTAATTTGCCACTCATATTTGGTGTCTCTATAGCGTGCATTTTAAACCAAAACACTTTCTTCACTGTTATAGATTGAATAGCAGTTACTTGTCTTCAAGCGGGTGTGTCAGGCCTACAGTATGTGCTCTGCAGACCTGTGCCAGTGCACATTGCCACTCATATCTGGTGTCTCTATAGCGTGCATTTGAAACCAAAAAACTTTCTTCACTGTTATAGATTGAATAGCATTTACTTGTCTTCAAGCGGGTGTGTCAGGCCTACAGCCTGTGCTCTGCAGACCTGTGCCAGTGCACATTGCCACTCATATCTGCTGTCTCTATAGCGTGCTTTTACAAAGAAAAAAAGGTTTCCAGTGTAAGCTAACAGCAGTCAGTGTCCTTAAAGCGTGTGTGTCAGGCCTACAGCCTGTGCTCTGCAGACCTGTGCCAGTGCACATTGCCACTCATATCTGGTGTCTCTATAGCGTGCATTTAAAACCAAAAAACTTCCTTCACTGTTATAGATTGAATAGCAGTTACTTTTCTTCAAGCGGGTGTGTCAGGCCTACAGCATGTGCTCTGCAGACCTGTGCCAGTGCACATTGCCACTCATATCTGGTGTCTCTATAGCTTGCTTTTACAAAGAAAAAAAGGTTTCCAGTGTAAGCTAATAGCAGTCAGTGTCCTTAAAGCATGTGTGTCAGGCCTACAGCGTATGCTCTGCAGAACTGTGCCAGTGCACATTGCCACTCATATCTGGTGTCTCTATAGCGTGCTTTTACAAAGAAAAAAAGGTTTCCAGTGTAAGCTAATAGCAGTCAGTGTCCTTAAAGCGTGTGTGTCAGGCCTACAGCGTGTGCTCTGCAGAACTGTGCCAGTGCACATTGCCACTCATATCTGGTGTCTGTATAGCGTGCATTTAAAACCAAAACACTTTCTTCACTGTTATAGATTGAATAGCAGTCAGTGTCCTTAAAGCGTGTGTGTCAGGCCTACAGTGTGTGCTCTGCAGTACTGTGCCAATGCACATTGCCACTCATATCTGGTGTCTCTATAGCGTGCTTTTACAAAGAAAAAAAGGTTTCCAGTGTAAGCTAATAGCAGTCAGTGTCCTTAAAGCGTGTGTGTCAGGCCTACAGCGTGTGCTCTGCAGAACTGTGCCAGTGCACATTGCCACTCATATCTGGTGTCTGTATAGCGTGCATTTAAAACCAAAACACTTTCTTCACTGTTATAGATTGAATAGCAGTCAGTGTCCTTAAAGCGTGTGTGTCAGGTCTACAGCGTGTGCTCTGCAGAACTGTGCCAGTGCACATTGCCACTCATATCTGGTCTCACAGTAGCTTGCACGCATAGTACCACTAATCCCCCCAAAAATGACAGGCAGAGGCAGGCCACCCCGCAGGGGCCATCGTGGCCGTGGTGCTGTGATTCCCTTTGGCCCTAGAATAATGCCCAGTTTTCAGAGGCCACGTACCCTGAACTTGAAAAGTTCTGAGGACATTGTTCACTGGCTAACACAGGACACCCAATCTTCTACAGCCTCCGCTCGGAACCTTGATGCACCATCCTCCTCCAGCTTAGCTTCAGGCACCTCTCAAGATAGCACTCACCCGCCTGCCGCCACCACCAAAACTAGCACCACAGCCGCTTTACTTGGTATGTCAGAGGAGTTATTCACACATCCGTTTGAAGAAATGAGTGATGAGCAACCATTATTGGCAGAGGATGTAGATAACAGGGATATGTCTCAGGCAGGCAGCATTACACACATGGACGTACAGTGTGATGATGATGTTGTACCCGCTGCTGCTTCCTTTGCTGAGTTGTCAGATACAAGTCAAGCGGTTCATGATGACGATGCGTCCATGGATGTCACGTGGGTGCTCGCTCGGCAAGAAGAAGAACAGGGCGAAAGTTCAGATGGGGAGACAGAGAGGAGGAGGAGAAGACGAGTTGGAAGCAGGGGGAGGTCGTCGCAAGGAGCTAGTGGCACAATCAGACAGCATGCATCGGCACCCGGGGTCAGCCCGACAGCACGCCAATCAACGCATGCTGTGTCCACCACCAGAATACCGTCATTGCAGAGCTCAGCAGTGTGGAATTGTTTTGGTGTGTCTGCCTCTGACAACAGCGATGTCATTTGCAACCTGTGCCAAAAGAAACGGAGTCGTGGGAAGTCCAACACCCACCTAGGTACAACTGCTTTGCGTAGGCACATGATCTCACATCACAAACGCCTATGGGATCAACACATGAGTACAAGCAGCACGCCTACTCTAAGCCGCCATCCTCCTCCTGGTCCAGTATCTTCAGCCACGTCAACCACTGCTGTCCTCCTTGCCCCCTCTCAACCATCCGCCACTCCCGCTCATCTGCCCACAGTCATGTGTCTGTCAAGGACATGTTTGAGCGTAAGAAGCCAATGTCACAAAGTAACCCCCTTGCCCAGCGTCTGACAGCTGGCTTGTCCGAACTATTAGCCCGCCAGCTTTTACCATACAAGCTGGTGGAGTCTGAGGCGTTCAAAAAATTTGTAGATATTGGGACACCGCAGTGGAAGGTACCCGGCCGAAATTTCTTTTAACAAAAGGCAATCCCCAACCTGTACTCGATTGTGCAAAAGGAAGTAATGGCATGTCTGGCACACAGTGTTGGGGCAAGGGTCCATCTGACCACTGATACCTGGTCTGCAAAGCATGGTCAGGGCAGGTATATCACCTACACTGCGCATTGGGTAAACCTGCTGACTGCTGCCAAGCATGGAATGCATGGCTCTGCAGAGGAGTTGGTGACACCGCCACGACTTGCAGGCAGTCCTGCTGCCACCTCCTCTACTCCTCCTACTCCATCCTCTTCCATAACCTCCTCGGCTGAGTCCTTTTCTGCTGCTGCGTCTTGCTCCACATCAACGGCACCCCCCCAGCTCCCCAGGTACTATTCCACATCCCGAATACGGCAGTGTCACGCCGTCTTGGGTTTGACTTGCTTGAAAGCAGAGAGTCACACCGGACAAGCACTCCTGTCCACCCTGAACGCACAGGTGGAAAAGTGGCTGACTCCGCAGCAACTGGATATCGGCAAAGTGGTTTGTGACAACGGAACAAATTTGTTAGCGGCATTGAAGTTGGGCAAGTTGACACATGTGCCGTGCATGGCACATGTGTGTAATCTGATCGTACAACGCTTTGTGCATAAGTACACAGGCTTACAGGACGTCCTGAAGCAGGCCAGGAAGGTGTGTGGCCATTTCAGGCATTCCTACACGGCCATGGTTCACTTTGCCGATATCCAGCGGCGAAACAACATGCCAGTGAGGCGTTTGATTTGCGACAGCCCGACACATTGGAATTCAACACTCCTAATGTTCTACCACCTGCTCCAACAAGAAAAAGCCGTTAATGAATATTTGAATGACCGGGGTGCTAGGACAGCCTCTGGGGAGCTGGGAATTTTTTTGCCACGTTACTGGACGCTCATGCGCAATGCCTGTAGTCTCATGCGTCCTTTTGAGGAGGTGACAAACCTAGTCAGTCGCACCGAAGGCACCATCAGCGACATCATACCATTTGTTTTCTTCCTGGTGCGTGCCCTGCAAAGAGTGCTGGATCAGGCCGTAGATGAGCGTGAAGAGGAAGAGGAAGAGTTGTGGTCACCATCACCACCAGAAACAGCCTTATCAGCATCGCTTGCTGGACCTGCGTCAATGCTGGAAGAGGATTGTGAGGAAGAGGAGTCAGAGGAGGAATGTGGCTTTGAGCAGGAGGAGGAGGAAGACCAACCACAACAGGCATCCCAGGGTGCTCGTTGTCACCTATCTGGTACCCGTGGTGTTGTACGTGGCTGGGAGGAAGAACATACCTTCATTGACATCAGTGAGGAGGAGGAACGGGAAATGAGTAGCTCGGCATCCAACCTTGTGCAAATGGGGTCTTTCATGCTGTCGTGCCTGTTGAGGGACCCTCGTATAAAAAGGCTGAAGGAGAACGACCTGTACTGGGTGTCCACGCTACTAGACCCCCGATATAAGCAGAAAGTGGCGGAAATGTTACCGAATTACAACAAGTCGGAAAGGATGCAGCATTTGCAAAATAAATTAAAAAGTATGCTTTACACAGCATATAAGGGTGATGTCACAGCACAACGGGAATCTAACAGGGGGAGAGGTGGAAGTCATCCTCCTCCTCCCACGACCACGCCGGCAAGGACAGGACGCTTTAAAGACGTGTTGTTGATGGAGGACATGCGGACCTTTTTAAGTCCTACGCATCGCCACAGCCCTTCGGGATCCACCCTCAGAGAGCGACTCGAACGACAGGTAGCAGACTACCTCGCCTTAATTGCAGATATCGACACTCTGAGGAGCGATGAACCCCTTGACTACTGGGTGTGCAGGCTTGACCTGTGGCCTGAGCTATCCCAATTTGCGATAGAACTTCTGGCCTGCCCAGCTTCAAGTGTCCTGTCAGAAAGGACCTTCAGTGCAGCAGGAGGTATTGTCACTGAGAAGAGAAGTCGCCTAGGTCAAAAAAGTCTAGATTACCTCACCTTTATTAAGATGAATGAGGGATGGATCCCGAAGGGACTGACACTGGGCGATACATTCGATTAAAAAAGGCCTGATGAGATGAGCTGCCTTGGGCTAAAAATGGTCCACACGATGCTGTATTTTAGCTCTGAATGCCGGTTGATTTGCGTGACTTATCCGTCACCAACTAGGGTTCAAGCCGCCATGTTTTAGGGCACTTTCTGCCTGTGAAACAAACATCAATTTTTCTGGCCGCTGCTACAGCAGCGGCTGCAACAATACCAAATTTTTCAGGCATGTGTACATGCCTAATTTTTAGACCCTCTGGTGCTGCACTGTGGCTTCAAAAACCAAACCAAAAAAAGGCATATAGTGACCCTATGTAGGGGGAACAGTCCCGATTCTGCTATGTGTCAGTGTGTATCATGGTCTCTGAGGACGGGGAACAGTCTCTATTCTGCTCTTGCATTTGTAATTCTTCTTTGATAACAAAAAAATTCTGAGACGACGTTGGCAGGGCTATTCACTTGTGTGATCTGTCATGAATTGTCATTTGAATGTTAATTTGAACTGTGGGGCACAAGAACTTGAATCTGACAATTTTTATTTTATCAGAGAACTTGTTCGGGATACAGAAAGGAAAAAAGGGAGGGTAAGCGGTTAAGGTACATCGATCTTATTCACATCTTATACATTCAAGAGCAAACTGGTTATTCATTCTCGTGGGAGTTTTTCCGCTGCCCTTGTGCCTTCGGTCTAGTACCATGTCAGGGTTGTCTTTCTCTCCTAAACCTGGGTTTGGTCCGGGGTATGGGAAGGGGGAAACCTGGGGACAGGCTACGGTAGGGGAAGAAGAACGGGGGAAATAGACGTCGGAAGCCTCTCATCTCCCTTTGTCTCCTTCTTAGTTAGCACGCTGTGTGCGGTCACCGGGTCTATTCCCTTATCTAACTACTATGTACAATGTGGGTGTTTGTTCCGTTATGCCCTGTAGATTGTTTAACCTCAGCTTCGTATACCTCAATGTTGGTGTTTTGAGTCGTTGTCTCTCTGCGTCAGAGCAGTTAGGTCTTAGGAGTGGTACTATTCATCCTTCGTGTATATATATATATATATATAAATATATATATGTGATATGTTATTGTTCTAACACGACCCCCTAATCCTCCTTCCTCAGATACTGTCAGGGTACCTGAGGCCTCTACCTCTAAGGGAGGTAGAGACTTGGTGGTTTATCCGTCCAGGCGAGCTGTTTCCTCCGTTCCTCGCGATTCATCCAGTCACTTAAACACCGGCCGCGAGGAATCCACGTCCTTTTCTAGCAGGACGCTCAATACGTGACGTCATGACGCTATCACGAGCGACCTGTCACTCAAGTGTCCGATATCCAATCGGTACTTGTCAGAGGCGTGATTTCCATCCAGAGCCAGGGTATTTAAGCTTACTCCTCACTTCAGCTCATTGCCCTGTCGTGGTTCTAGCTTGTCTAGTCACTCAGTGCTCTGGTATTCTAGTTTGGTCTATTGGTTTTGACTCGGCTCGTTGTACTACCCTGCTTCTCTGTTATCCCTTGACCCGGCTTGTCTCTCGCTTATCTGTCTTCTCGTTTCCTCGACCTCGGCTTGTCTCTGACTATTCTTTATTACTCTCGGTACGTTAGTCCGGCCATTCTAAGGCCCGGTATACGTACCTTTCCACTCTTTGTACTCTGCGTGTTGGATCCCTGTCCCGATCCTGACATTACGACAGGGCCAATGGATCCTGCAGGTACAAACAGTCAGCTTGGTTCTTCGGATCTCAGGTTTGACGCCATGGAGCATAGGATGGATCAGATGGCTTTGGCACTACAGGCACTTTTGTCTCGTGCTAGTAATCCACCTGAGGAGACACGTACTCCTTCTATTTCTCCTGCAGTCTCAGGTCTAGAGGTAGCCACTGTAGGTGCTTCTTCCCGTATTACCCCACCAGTACGTTATGGCGGGTCACCGGAGAGGTGTCGTGGCTTTCTAAACCAGATTAGCATCCATTTCGAATTACAACCCCGCTCTTATCCCACAGATAGAGCAAAGGTTGGATTTATTATTACTCTACTCATTGAAAAAGCTTTGAGATGGGCCAATCCTTTATGGGAGAATGATAATCCACTAGTCTATAATTATAATGCCTTTGTAGCTGCGTTTAGAAGAACTTTTGACCCCCCTGGTAGAAAGGTCAATGCAGCTAGATTAATGTTGCGCCTTAGACAGGACAATCGAACACTTGTGGATTATGCACTAGAGTTCAGGTCCTTGGCGGCAGAAGTTAAGTGGAACGAACAGGCTTATATAGATGTGTTTCTGAATGGGTTATCAGATGTAATTCTTGACGAGGTCGCTACTAGAGAACTCCCTGAAAATTTGGAGGATTTAATTTCTTTTATATCTCGTATTGATGAACGCTTAAGAGAGAGGCAGACCACTCGAGATAGGACCCGTAGACCCTCCTTTAAACTAGCGCCTACCTTTCAAATCTCTGAGTTCGAAGACTTACGTATTCCTGAACCTATGCAGATAGGCAGTACTCATCTCACTGAGAGGGAGAGACAGTACAGGAGAAGGGAGGGTTTATGTATGTATTGTGGAGTCAGGGGTCATTTACGCCTAAATTGTCCCAATCGTTCGGGAAACGCTCGCACCTAAGTTCCTCTAGAGGACAGGCCTTGGGTGTTTCTACTTTGTCCTCTATTCACAACTACAAAGAGCTCAGGCTTCTATTACCCGTTTCTTTAAAGTGGGAGAAGGGAGTAGTTAAGACTATGGCACTAATCGATTCTGGAGCTGCTGAGAGCTTTATAGATCAGGGTTTTGCTGCCAAGCATGCTATTCCATCCCAGTTAAAAGAGACACCACTGGCTGTTGAGGCCATCGATGGTAGACCGTTACTTGAGCCTGTTATTTTCCATGAGACCATACCGATTAACTTAACTGTTGGCATCCTACATAGAGAAGACATATCCTTACTGCTCATTTCTTCTCCGTCTATTCCCATAGTTCTGGGGTACTCCTGGTTGAGGAGACATAACCCTATTATTAATTGGGAGTCAGGGGAGATAGTTTCGTGGGGACAGAATTGTCAAGAGAAATGCTTGCGGAAGGTCTCACCCCTCGGCTTAACCAACACATCGGCTAACTCTGACAACCCTACAGAGACACAAATTCCGTCTCAGTATCTAGATTTAAAGGCTGTATTTGACAAAAAGAAAGCCGATACCTTACCTCCACACAGGTCCTTTGATTGCAAAATTAACCTACTCCCTGGTACCATGCCGCCCAGAGGTCATGTATACCCGTTATCTACGAAAGAGAACTCAGTTCTAGAGGAGTATATTAACGAAAATTTAGACAAAGGATTCATTAGAAGGTCCTCCTCCCCTGCCGGGGCTGGATTTTTTTTTGTTAAAAAGAAGGATGGTTCTTTGAGACCTTGTATTGATTATCGAGGCCTAAATAAGATAACCATTAAAAATGCCTACCCGATTCCCTTGATTACCGAACTCTTCGATCGTTTGAAGGGTTCTACGATTTTCACCAAGTTAGACCTCAGAGGGGCATATAACTTGGTGAGAATCCAGCAGGGACATGAGTGGATGACGGCATTCAATACTCGATATGGTCACTATGAATATACTGTTATGCCTTTTGGGTTATGCAATGCACCAGCTGTATTCCAAGATCTGATAAATGAGGTTCTTAGGGAATTTCAGCAAGATTGCGTCATTGTATACCTAGATGATATACTCATTCATTCTAGTGAGATTGAGATTCATCACAAACAAGTCAGGAGGGTTTTGCACAAGCTTCTCCAGCATGGCTTGTACTGCAAGTTGGAGAAATGTAGCTTTGATCAAACCCAGGTAACCTTTCTCGGCTATGTGATCTCTGGGGAGGGATTTAAGATGGATCCGGATAAGCTCCAATCCATTCTAGAGTGGCCTTTACCCAAAGTTCTTAAAGCCGTACAGAGATTTATTGGTTTTTCTAATTATTATAGGCGCTTTATTAAGGGCTATTCTTCCATTATTGCACCTATCACTAACATGACCAAACAGGGGGCTGATACTAAGAATTGGACTACTGAAGCTCTCCTTGCGTTCAAGACTCTCAAGGAGCTTTTCGCTTCCGCTCCAATTTTAGTTCACCCCGACACCTCTCTGCCTTTTTTACTTGAGGTAGACGCATCAGAGACTGGTTTAGGTGCTGTCCTATCTCAAAGGTTGGGTGTTGATAAACCATTACATCCATGTGGATTTTTCTCTAAAAAATTGACCGGTACTGAAAGCAGGTATGACATTGGTGACAGAGAATTACTAGCGGTTATCAAGGCTTTGAAAGAATGGAGACATTTATTGGAAGGTACATTACATCCTGTTACCATTCTGACAGACCACAAAAACTTGTCTTATCGGAGAGGCCAAGCGTCTGTCCTCCAGGCAGGCTCGTTGGTCGTTGTTTCTTACCCATTTCAATTACGTTCTGACTTACAGACCTGGGTCAAAGAATTCTAAAGCCGATGCGCTATCTCGCCAATATGAGCCCTCTGCTTCAGTTGAACCACTTTTGTCCTCCATTGTACCCAAATGCAATATTATTGCTAATACCAGTCTTAAAATTCATTCTCCGCTACTTGACCAGATCTTGAAGTCACAACATCTAGCTCCCGGAGACACTCCTGAGGGAAGAAACTTTGTTCCTCCTGAACTTCAACTGGAGCTCTTACAATGTTTTCATGAAAGTAAAATAGCTGGTCATCCTGGTATTCGCAAGACATACTCTCTGATATCCAAGGATTTCTGGTGGCCTTCACTTCGAAAAGATATTGAGGAGTTCGTCGCAGCTTGTGAGACTTGTGCCAAGACTAAACTACCTCATGCATCTCCATGTGGCCTGTTACACCCCTTGGACATTCCTGAGAAACCTTGGTCCTGTTTGTCCATAGACTTTATCGTAGATTTGCCTGCTTCCAAGAGACAGACTGTTATTCTCACGGTGGTGGATAGATTTACTAAGATGGCCCATTTCGTGCCATTACCTAAACTTCCGACTTCTCCTGAATTGGCGGAGATTTTTGCGAGAGAGGTTTTTCGTCTACATGGGATTCCTTCGGAGATTGTTTCTGATAGAGGTTCTCAATTTGTCTCACGTTTCTGGAGATCCTTTTGTTCTCAAATGGGCATCAAATTGAACTTCTCCTCTGCCTATCACCCTCAGTCTAACGGAGCTGCTGAACGTACTAATCAAAAGATCGAACAGTATCTGCGTTGCTTTGTTTCCGAACACCAGGACGATTGGGTCGGTCTGATTCCTTGGGCGGAGTTCGCACACAATAACCTTGTTTGCGATTCAACTCGCTCTAGCCCTTTCTTCATGAACTATGGCTTTCATCCTTCGATTTTTCCTTCGGTTTCCTCTTCTCAGGGGATACCGTCGGTTGATGATCATGTCGCCAACCTGAAGAAATTATGGGATCAGACTCGGCAAATTCTATTACATAGTTCCTCGCTGTTCAAGAAACACGCTGACAAACATAGAAGAGCGGCTCCTGTTTTTGTTCCTGGGGATAGGGTATGGTTGAGTACTAAGAATATTCGCCTAAAAGTCCCATCTATGAAGTTTGCTCCTCGCTACATAGGCCCTTACAGGGTTCTCACTCGTATCAATCCGGTTGCGTATCGCCTTGCTCTGCCACCTGCCTTACGCATTCCTAACTCTTTTCATGTCTCCTTGTTGAAACCTCTTATTTGCAACAAATTCTCCTCTAAGGTCTCCTCGCCTCGTCCTGTTCAGGTGGAGGGTCGGGAGGAGTACGAGGTCAGCTCCATCATTGACTCCAGAATTTCAAGGGGAAAATTGCAATATCTGGTCAACTGGAGGGGATATGGTCCTGAGGAGAGGAGTTGGGTACCTCAGGAGGACGTTCATGCTTCTCGCCTTCGCAGAGCATTTCACCTCCGCTTCCCATCTCGCCCCGGTTCATTCCGCCCGGTGGGCGTATCTGAGAGGGGGGGTACTGTCAGGGTACCTGAGGCCTCTACCTCTAAGGGAGGTAGAGACTTGGTGGTTTATCCGTCCAGGCGAGCTGTTTCCTCCGTTCCTCGCGATTCATCCAGTCACTTAAACACCGGCCGCGAGGAATCCACGTCCTTTTCTAGCAGGACGCTCAATACGTGACGTCATGACGCTATCACGAGCGACCTGTCACTCAAGTGTCCGATATCCAATCGGTACTTGTCAGAGGCGTGATTTCCATCCAGAGCCAGGGTATTTAAGCTTACTCCTCACTTCAGCTCATTGCCCTGTCGTGGTTCTAGCTTGTCTAGTCACTCAGTGCTCTGGTATTCTAGTTTGGTCTATTGGTTTTGACTCGGCTCGTTGTACTACCCTGCTTCTCTGTTATCCCTTGACCCGGCTTGTCTCTCGCTTATCTGTCTTCTCGTTTCCTCGACCTCGGCTTGTCTCTGACTATTCTTTATTACTCTCGGTACGTTAGTCCGGCCATTCTAAGGCCCGGTATACGTACCTTTCCACTCTTTGTACTCTGCGTGTTGGATCCCTGTCCCGATCCTGACAGATACGCCTCCCATATGTTCCTGGCTTCCACTATGTGGTGTGGGGGGTGTAGCCGCTGGCAGGTTTTTGTTTCATATGCTAGGTTTAGGGAGATCTGTTGGGGAAGGCTATATCTCTCTGGTGGCTGTTGTTGTTTCCACCCTCTGGCTATTAATAAGTTGGCAGCAATCAAAATATGATATGTTAGGTCGGCATGTGGTTTTGGGAATGGGTCAATCGAGATGAAGAGTAGGGCATTTTCTGGTCTCAGGTTGGTTCTCGTGACCAGTGCCCCTTGTATCACCCCCTCAACTGCCTTCCAGTATCCTCTGACGGCCGAGCAGGCCCACCAGATGTGGAGCATTGTGCCCTACTCTATTAAACATCTCCAGCAAAGTCTTGAGGTGTTGGGATATATGGTCGCTAGTCTAGTCGGTACCAAGTACCACCTATATTGGATCTTGCGCATTAGCTCTAGGTGGGATGCGCATCTGGATCTACCTTTATGGGCTATGAAGGCTTGGTTCCATTTTTCTTCTGAGAAGACTGTACTCAAATCCTTATGCCATGCCTCCCAGGTGTGCGGTTCCTAAAATCGCTGCCATATACACGTCCACTGATAGGAGACGCGAAAGGTATTAAACTGATAAGAATAATACTAAACACACCACTCCTATCTGGTGGCACATTAGATTGCCCGCGCAGTGCCCCAAATTTGAAGTAAGAGGACCGACCAAGCATCTTCTTCCATATCCCTTTGACAAAAATCGCTGCTATATCCATATACGTTGTACATGATGTCCAGGATAGTTTTCCAGGGACAAATGTTGTAGCCTGTTGAACGAGGTGACCTTGCTCGGGTCCCAGGTGTGCGGTTCCTAAAATCGCTGCCATATACACGTCCACTGATAGGAGACGCGAAAGGTATTAAACTGATAAGAATAATACTAAACACACCACTCCTATCTGGTGGCACATTAGATTGCCCGCGCAGTGCCCCAAATTTGAAATAAGAGAACCGACCAAGCATCTTCTTCCATCTCCCTGTTACAGAAATCGCTGCCATATCCATATAAGTTGTACATAATGTCCAGGATAGTTTTACAGGGACAAATGTTGTAGCCTGTTGAACGAGGTGACCTTGCTCGGGTCCCAGGTGTGCGGTTCCTAAAATCGCTGCCATATACACGTCCACTGATAGGAGACGCGAAAGGTATTAAACTGATAAGAATAATACTAAACACACCACTCCTATCTGGTGGCACATTAGATTGCCCGCGCAGTGCCCCAAATTTGAAGTAAGAGGACCGACCAAGCATCTTCTTCCATCTCCCTGTTACAGAAATCGCTGCCATATCCATATAACTTGTACATAATGTCCAGGATAGTTTTCCAGGGACAAATGTTGTAGCCTGTTGAACGAGGTGACCTTGCTCGGGTCCCAGGTGTGCGGTTCCTAAAATCGCTGCCATATACACGTCCACTGATAGGAGACGCGAAAGGTATTAAACTGATAAGAATAATACTAAACACACCACTCCTATCTGGTGGCACATTAGATTGCCCGCGCAGTGCCCCAAATTTGAAGTAAGAGGACCGACCAAGCATCTTCTTCCATATCCCTTTGACAAAAATCGCTACCATATCCATATACGTTGTACATGATGTCCAGGATAGTTTTCCAGGGACAAATGTTGTAGCCTGTTGAACGAGGTGACCTTGCTCGGGTCCCAGGTGTGCGGTTCCTAAAATCGCTGCCATATACACGTCCACTGATAGGAGACGCGAAAGGTATTAAACTGATAAGAATAATACTAAACACACCACTCCTATCTGGTGGCACATTAGATTGCCCGCGCAGTGCCCCAAATTTGAAGTAAGAGAACCGACCAAGCATGTTCTTCCATCTCCCTGTTACAGAAATCGCTGCCATATCCATATAAGTTGTACATAATGTCCAGGATAGTTTTCCAGGGACAAATGTTGTAGCCTGTTGAACGAGGTGACCTTGCTCGGGTCCCAGGTGTGCGGTTCCTAAAATCGCTGCCATATACACGTCCACTGATAGGAGACGCGAAAGGTATTAAACTGATAAGAATAATACTAAACACACCACTCCTATCTGGTGGCACATTAGATTGCCCGCGCAGTGCCCCAAATTTGAAGTAAGAGGACCGACCAAGCATCTTCTTCCATCTCCCTGTTACAGAAATCGCTGCCATATCCATATAACTTGTACATAATGTCCAGGATAGTTTTCCAGGGACAAATGTTGTAGCCTGTTGAACGAGGTGACCTTGCTCGGGTCCCAGGTGTGCGGTTCCTAAAATCGCTGCCATATACACGTCCACTGATAGGAGACGCGAAAGGTATTAAACTGATAAGAATAATACTAAACACACCACTCCTATCTGGTGGCACATTAGATTGCCCGCGCAGTGCCCCAAATTTGAAGTAAGAGGACCGACCAAGCATCTTCTTCCATCTCCCTGTTACAGAAATCGCTGTCATATCCATATAAGTTGTACATAATGTCCAGGATAGGTTTCCAGGGACAAATGTTGTAGCCTGTTGAACGAGGTGACCTTGCTCGGTTCCCAGGTGTGCGGTTCCTAAAATCGCTGCCATATACACGTCCACTGATAGGAGACGCAACAGGTATTAAACTGATAAGAATAGTACACCACTCCTATCAGTAGGTCCCCCCCATTGTGATTTATGCCCCCCACCCACCGCGCAGGGGTGGCGGCCGGGGGGGAGGACAGTACGTCCACCCATTGTGATTCATGGCCCCCACCCACCACGCAGGGGTGGGGGCCGGGGGGGGGGGGGGAGGACAGTAGGTCCCCCCAGTGTGTATCAGGGTCCCTGAGGACAGGTGCCAATCCATATCTGCCAAGTGACCCTATGTAGGGGGAACAGTCCCTATTCTGCTCTGTGTCAGTGTGTTTCAGGGATCCTTAGGATAGGTGTCAATCCATATCTGCCAAGTGACCCTATGTAGGGGGGACAGTCTCTATTCTGCTCTGTGTCAGTGTGTATCATGGTCTCTGAGGACGGGGAACAGTCTCTATTCTGCTCTGTGTCAGTGTGTATCATGGTCTCTGAGGAAAGGTGTCAATCCATACCTGCCAAGTGACCCTATGTAGGGGGAACAGTCTCTATTCTGCTCTGTGTCAGTGTGTTTCAGGGATCCTTAGGATAGGTGTCAATCCATATCTGCCAAGTGACACTATGTAGGGGGAACAGTCTCTATTCTGCTCTGTGTCAGTGTGTATCATGGTCTCTGAGGACGGGGAACATTCTCTATTCTACTCTGTGTGAGGAGGAGGAACGGGAAATGAGTAGCTCGGCATCCAACCTTGTGCAAATGTGGTCTTTCATGCTGTCGTGCCTGTTGAGGGACCCTCGTATAAAAAGGCTGAAGGAGAACGACCTGTGCTGGGTGTCCAAGCTACTAGACCCCCGGTCTCTATTCTGCTCTGTGTCAGTGTGTTTCAGGGATCCTTAGGATAGGTGTCAATCCATATCTGCCAAGTGACCCTATGTAGGGGGAACAGTCTCTATTCTGCTCTGTGTCAGTGTGTATCAGGGGCTTTGAGGACAGGTGTCAATCCATACCTGCCAAGTGACCCTATGTAAGGGGAACAGTCCCTATTCTGCTCTGTGTCCGTGTGCATCAGGGGCTCTGAGGACAGGTGTCAATCCATATGTCAAGGTTTGACACCTGTCCATATTCATTGCGATTTAGGAATGTTAGGTGATTTCTGCCCTTTCTGGATTAAAACCAGACTCTGCATCAACTGTGTCATTTTCCATGGGAGTTTTGCCATGCATCCCCCTCCGGCATGCCACAGTCAAGGTGTTAGTCCCCTTCAAACAACTTTTCCATCACTTTTGTGGCCAGAAACAGTCCCTGTGGGTTTTAAAATTCGCCTGCCCATTGAAGTCAATGGCGGTTTGCCCGGTTCGCCGGATCACGAACGTTTGCGGAAGTTCCCGTTCGCCGTTCGCGAACCGAAAATTTCAGGTTCGCGACATCACTATTACTCATACCAAAACGTGCCATACTGGTCCTCCAGTAGAGATGAAGTATTATGCTACCTCTCCCAAATCAGGTCCTATCCACGTTTTGGATAATCTATTGGAATCTCAACTCACTGATATCCCACTAGTAGCTTTTCAAGGGGAACCCCTAACCAATACACATTTTATGCTTTACATTCGTACGATATCACTCCGACTAGGACATAAACCTCATTCCTTCTCGGGCCATTTATTCCGCTTTGGAGAAGCCACAGCTGCCTCCGGTAATCACGTACCAACTCACATCATTAAAATATGGGTCGGGGGAAATCATCCGCATACAACAAATACATCCCCAATCCTGAGAAAGAAAGAAATAAGATTGGCTATATAAATGTATCTGACTTGTAAAAATCGCTTCTTATATTTTTGCCCTCTTTTACAGGTCTAACAGCACGTCAGTTTCGGCACACCTCAACTGACTTTGCTCTTACTACTATTGCTTCTTTATTATTGTTCCTTACGTCCTCGAAATGTGCCGTACATAAATATATATATAGTACAATAGCACAGTCCGTAGTCTGTTTTATACGTTTCTGATGAGTGTGGTTTCAAGTAAACGAGATTTCAAGAATGAATAACCAAAATTAGGCAATGTAATTAAACATCACGTGTTCTTTCATATGTTTACAAAAAGGTTGACTGCAGTGTTAATTTTAACCCCTTCCCGACCGTGGATGTACTAGATCCGTCCGACAAAAAACTGTTGTTTAACGACCGCGGACATACTTGGCAAATATGAGCCCTGGACTTACTGGGACCGGTGATCCACGGTGATGTTACATAGTTACATAGCTGAAAAGAGACTTGCGTCCAAGTTCAGCCTTCCTCACATTTGTTTTTTTTTTGCTGTTGATACAAAAGAAGGCAAAAAAAAAGCAGCTCCCCTGTCCTCCCGCGAGCAAGCTGTGTGGAGCGTTGCCGCACGTTACCATGGCAACGATCCACACAGCATCGCGCAGGAGGACAGAGGAGCTGCTTCAAAGATCCCTCCCCTGCCTCCCCTTGCCTCCCGAACCGGAAGCAGTACTTGCCACCACCGGACCACCAGGGATGACTGTGTCCCCCCCCCTCCTTCATTAAAGGTAAGAAGGGGGGGGAGGAGAAGATAATAATTTAATATACTTTTTTTTTTTAAGGTTTACCACACACACACAGCACCCCTACGCCAGCAGTACCCCTACCCCCACACACACAGCACCCCTACCCCCCAGCAGTA
The DNA here is from genome assembly GCF_036172605.1 of Pelobates fuscus. NCBI lineage: Eukaryota > Metazoa > Chordata > Amphibia > Anura > Pelobatidae > Pelobates > Pelobates fuscus. The sequence goes on along the minus strand of NC_086321.1, from coordinate 319,057,934 downwards.
CCCCTACCCCCCCACACACAGCACCCTTACCCCCAGCAGTGCCCCTACCTCCCACAAACACAGCATCCCTACCCCCACACACAGCACCCCTACCCCCCAGCAGTACCCATACCCCCCATACACACAGTACCCCTACCCTCCACACACACAGCACCCCTACCCCCCCACACACAGCACCCCTACCCCCCAGCAGTACCCGTACCCCACACACAGCACCCCTACCCCCACACACACAGCACCCCTACCCCAAGCAGTACCCCTACCCCCCCACACACACAGTACCCTACCCCCCAGCAGTACCCCTACCCCACACACACACAGTACCCCTACCCCCCCACACACAGAACCCCTACCCACCAGCAGTACCCCTGCCCCACACACACAGCACCCCTACCCCCCAGCAGTACCCCTACCCCCCACACACACAGTACCCCTACCCCCCACACACAGAACCCCTACCCACCAGCAGTACCCCTACCCCCCACACAGCACCTCTACCCCCCACACGCACAGTACCCCTACCCCCCACACACACAGCAACCCTACCCCCCAGCAGTACCCCTCCCCCCACACAGTACCCCTCCCCCCACATACACAGTACCCCTCCCCCACTCACACAGTACCCCTCCCCCCACACACACAGTACCCTACCCCCCCACACACAGTACCCCTACCCCCCCACACACAGTACCCCTACCCCCCACACAGCACCCCTCCTCTCCCCAGCACCCCTCCCCTCCCCCACACCCAACACCCCTCCCCTACACCCAGCATCCCTCCCCTCCCCCTTACCCCACCACACATCACCTCTACCCCCCACACAGCACCTCTACCCCCCCATACAGCACCCCTACCCCCACACACAGCACCCCTACCCCCACACACAGCACCCCTACCCTCCCACACACAGCACCCCTACCCCCCACACACAGCACCCTTACCCCCCGCCCAGCACCCCTACCTCCCCACACAGCACAGCACCCCTCATACACACACACCACCCCCCCACACACACAGCACCCCACACACACACACACACACAGCACCCCTCACACACACAACCCCCACACACACACACAACACCCCCCACACACACAGCAACCCTCCCACACACACACAGAAACCCTCAGACACACACCACCCCTCACACACACACACAGCACCCCTCACACACACACACAACACTCCTCACACACACCCACACAGCACCCCCACACACACACCACCCCTCACACACACACACAGCACCCCTCACACACACACACACAGCACCCCTCACACACACAACACTCCTCACACACACACAGCACAGCACCCCCCCACACACACAGCACCCCTCACACACACCCCTCACATATACCCCTCACACACACACAGCACCCCTCACACACACACACACACAACACCCCTCACACACAGCAACCCTCACTCACAGCAAGCCTCACACACACACACACACAGCACCCCTCACACAAACACATACACTACACCCCTCAATGCAGTATGTGTGTGTATTCAGCAGTCTGTGTGTGTGTGCGTATATTCAGCAGTCTGTGTGTGTGTGCGTGTATTCAGCAGTCTGTGTGTGTGCGTGTATGCAGCAGTCTGTGTGTGCATGTATTCAGCAGTCTGTGTGTGGGTGTATTCAGCAGTCTGTGTGTGTGTATTCAGCAGTGTGTGTGTGTATTCAGCAGTGTGTGTGTGCATTCAGCAGTGTGTGTATGTATTCAGCAGTCTCTGTGTGTGTACTCAGCAGTCTGTCTGTGTGTGTACTCAGCAGACTGTCTGCATGTGTATTCAGCAGACTGTCTGTATGTGTATTCATCAGTCTCTATATTCAGCAGTCTTGTGTGTGTGTGTGTGTGTATTCAGGAGACTGTGTGTGTGTATTCAGCAGTCTGTGTGTGTATGTATTGCATTTGTTGGAGATACTAATAAATATAAGCTTAATTTTATCTATTTATATCATTATTTAAAATTTGTATAATTGAACTCTCTGTTGTGGTGTTCTTTTAAAACAAAAGTTGTTAATTAGTTCGGACAACAGTACGAGTTGTTTTTTCTAAACTTAAACCTCAATATTCAGGTTTAATTGCCGTGTTGGCACTTTAAGGAAAAAAATTTGGCATGTATTGCGGTTTGGGCACTCGGGCTCAAAAAGGTTCGCCATCACTGATCTAGTAGCTGTTTGAACATCTGTATGGACTCTGATAAAACCACTTCTTCAGGCAGAGAATTCCACATCCTGATTGTTCGTACAGTAAAAAAAAAACCTTTCCGTTGCTTTAGACGAAATCTTCTTTCTTCCAGTCTAAACGCATGGCCTTGTGTCCTATGTAAAGTCCGGTTTGTGAATAGATTTCCACACAATGGTTTGTATTGGCCCCGAATATATTTGTATAATGTTATCATATCCCCTCTCAGGCGATGTTTTTCAAAACTAAATAGGTTTAAATTTGTTAACCTTTCTTCATAGCTGATATGTTCCATTCCTTTTATTAATTTTGAAACCCGCCTCTGCACTTTTTCTAGTGCCATAATATCCTTCTTTGGAACAAGTGCCCAAAATTGCACAGCATATTCAATATGTGGTCTTACCAGTGATTTAAAAAGAGGCAAAATGATATTCTCGTCCCGAGAATGAAAGCCCTTTTTCATGCATGACAATACCTTACTGGCCTTGGCCACTGCTGATTGACATTGCACATTGTTGCATAGTTTGTTGTCTATAACAATTCCTAAGTCCTTTTCTTGTGTTGTTATCCCTAATTCGCTTCCATTAAAGGTATACGTTGCTTGTGTATTCTTTACGCCGAAGTGCATAACTTTGCATTTTTCAACATTAAATTTCATCTGCCATTTGAGTGCCCAGACCTCCAGTCTATCTAAATCCCTCTGCAGCAAAGTAATATCTTGCTCACATTGTATTATTTTACAAAGTTTTGTGTCATCTGCAAACACTTTCAATACTGTCTTCAAGATCATTTATAAGCATGTTAAATAGAAGGGGTCCTAGAACAGACGCCTGAGGGACACCACTTGCCACCTCTGTACTCTGTTTTTAAGCCAATGTTCTACCCAAGAACAAGCATTTTCATCTAGACAGATTTCCTTGAGTTTGAACACTAATCTATTGTGTGGAACTGTATCAAATGCCTTGGCAAAATCCAAATAGATCACATCCACTGCAACACCCTGATCTATACTTCTACTTACTTCTTCGTAGAACGCAATCAAGTTAGTTTGACATGACCTGTGCTTCATAAAACCGTGCTGATTTTTGCTGATAACCATGTTCTTCTCAAGGAATTCTTGAATATTATCCCTTAATAACCTTTCAAATTTTTTACCAGCCACAGAAGTTAAGCTCACAGGTCTACAATTTACAGGCAAGGATTTTGAACCCTTTTTGAATATAGGAACCACATCTGCCTTCCTCCAATCCTCCGGAACACTTCCTGAAAGAAAAGAATCTTGAAATATTAAAAACAGAGGTTCACTTATTTCTACACTTAGTTCCTTAAGTACACGTGGATGGATACCGTCAGGCCCTGGAGCTTTGTTTATATTAACTTTCTTTAGTTGCTGCAGCACCTTGTCTTGAGTTAACCAATTACAATTATTCAGCAAGTTTTTAGTAGCAATCATTTGCACATCTATTGCCATGGGTTCTTCCTTAATATATACGGAGGAGAAAAAGTTATTTAAAATTCCTGCCTTTTCCTGGTCTTCATTAACTAACACCCCCGTTTCAGTTTTAGTGTACCTACACTTTCATTTTGTTTGTTTTTTCGAATTTAAGTACTTAAAAAATGCTTTGGTGTTGGTTTTGCTCTCTTTAGCTATCATTTTTTAATTTTGAAGTTTAGCAAGTCTAATTGCCTTTTTGCACGCATTATTTGCTTCCTTATATCTTTTATAAGATGCATCTGATTTGTCCGATTGAAATGCTTTAAATGCCCTTTTCTTATTTTTAATCTCTTGTTTTACTTCTCTACTTAGCCACATTGGTTTTAATTTGTTTATTTTATATTTATTTCCCAGTGGTACATACTGAGAAATGTACGTTTCTAATATTTGTTGGAAGATGATCCATTTATCCTCAGTGTTCTTTTCACTAAAGAGTTTATGCCAGTCAATATATTGTAAAGCTTATTGAAATTGGCCTTTTTAAAATTATATGTTTTAGTATACCCCATGTGCTGTTGTTTGTTTGAGTTTATTTCAAAGGGCACTATATTGTGATCACTATTTCCCAAGTGCTCACCTACTTGAATGTTGGTCAAAAGATCAACGTTGTTTGTTAAAACCAGGTCCAGACAAGCGTCCATTCTAGTTGGTGCTTGTACAAGTTGTGACATGAAGGTGTCATTTAACACAAGATGTGTGTGTGTGTATATATATATGTAAATATATATGTAATTTTTGATCCTGAAGAAAGCCCAGAGTGGGGCTGAAACGTCGATCTCTTTTCCGTTTTAATGTATATCTAATAAACTAAATTGATTTTATATAAAGACCGAAGAGTGCAGTCATCTCTATTGGATTTGTTATATGCATCAGCCATTTGACTTTGGCACCCGGCAATACCTAAGGAAAGCGTGAGTGAAAGGAACCCTTTTGCTTTATATATATATATCTGCTAACATTTAACATCTGCATACCCCATACCAAAATTTCACCACCATCAACTCTCCAACCTCGCAGAAACCTCAAGTCCCTCGATCTCCAGCACTTCTCCACCAAACTCCAAACACTCCTTTTACCCATCTCAAATCTCAACTGCCCTAACTCTGAAACCACACTCTACAACTCCACTCTCTCCTCTCAACTTGAAATCATGGCACATCCTACAGTTAAACGCAGCAAGCGCCCCCAATTACAACCCTGGCACACCAAGCTGACCCGTTACCTCCAAAAATGTTCCAGAACTGCTGAACGCTGCTGGAGAAAGTCTCACTTTGCATCTGACTTTGTCTACTATAAATTTATGCTGCGCTACTACAGCATGGCTCTTTCCTCTGCAAAAGTAAACTACTTCAACACCCTCATAAGCACACTGTCCCATCAACCCAAACACCTGTTTCACACTTTTGATGCCCTTCTTCGCCCTGTGACTCCCCCTCCTTCCACCACCTTGTCCGCCACAAACTTCGCATCTCATTTCACTGAGAAGATCTCTACAATCAGGAACGAGATCTCTAATCTCTCTCCTACCCCTATCAATACAACACCCAACCCCACTCCCCCTGCCATCCTATGCTCATTTGCACCTGCTACAGCACAAGAGGTTTCTGCTCTGCTCCTGTCCTCCCGCCCCACCACCTGCTCCCTCGATCCTATTCCCTCGCATCTCATCCGCACTTTGTCTCCCTCTCTTGCTCTACCTCTCGCTAACATCTTCAATCTCTCCCTTTCCTCTGGCACATTTACCTCACCCTTCAAACATGCAACTGTAACTCCGATTCTGAAAAAGCCCAACCTTGATCCCAACTCCCCATCCAACTACCGCCCTATCTCACTACTGCCATTTGCCTCCAAGATCCTCGAGAGAGTTGTGTACGCCAGATTGACAGACTTTCTCGAATCCAACTCTCTGCTTGACCCCCTTCAGTCTGGATTCCGCGCTGGTCACTCTGCCGAAACTGCTGTGACCAAAGTATCCAACGACTTAATTGCTGCCAATACTCTATCCTAATCCTCCTTGATCTTTCTGACGCCTTTGACACTGTTGATCATCAACAGCTTCTTCACATTCTCCGTAACTTTGGTCTACGGGATACTGCTTTATCCTGGTGCTCCTCCTACCTCTCACAGCGCTCTTTCAGTGTTTCTTTCTCTGACACTGCCTCTTCTCCCCAACCCCTCTCTGTCGGCATCCCCCAAGGTTCTGTCCTCGGCCCCCTACTGTTCTCTATCTATACTGCCTCCCTTGGTAAACTCATCAGCTCCTTTGGCTTCCAATACCATTTATATGCAGATGACACACAAATCTACCTGTCCTCCCCTGATCTCTCTCCACCCACCTTGACTCATGTTTCTGACTGCCTCTCTGCTATTTCCAACTGGATGGCTGCTCACTTCCTTAAACCCAACCTGTCCAAAACAGAACTTCTAGTTTTTCCTCCCTCAAGTGCTGCTACTCCTGTGTCTGTCTCCATCCAAGTCAATGGCGCTACTATCACTTCTACCTCGCAAGCTCGCTGCCTAGGGGTTCTTCTTGATTCTGACCTCTCTTTTACTCCCCATGTCCAATCGATAGCCAAATCCTGTCGCTTCCAACTCAAGAACATAGCGCGCATCCGCCCATATCTAACGCCGGACGCAGCAAAGGTACTGGTTCATGCTGTTGTTCTCCCTCGCCTTGACTATTACAATCCCCTTCTCACCGGTCTTACATGTTCCCAGCTTGCACCGCTGCAATCTATAATGAATGCGGCTGCGAGGCTTATTTTCCTGTCCGGTCGCACCTCCCACGCCTCCACGCTCTGTCAGTCCCTGTATTGGCTTCCAGTTAGATATAGGGCCCAATTCAAAATTCTGGCGCTTGCTTACAAATCCCTACATAATGCTAATCCAACATACCTATCCTCCCTCATACATGTCCCGTATGTCCCGTCGAGACCCCTGCGCTCAGCCCAAGACCTACGCCTATCCTCTGCCCGGATCCCGACCTCTGATGCTCGCCTTCAAGACTTCTCCAGGGCTGCACCTCTTCTGTGGAACTCCCTTCCCTCCTCAATCAGACTTTCACCCAGCCTCCACTCCTTCAAAAAATCTCTGAAAACTCACTTCTTCATTAAAGCGTATCAATTACACTGTCAGCAGGTTTCTCATCCCCCACCCCATGACTCCTTTCCTGCAACTGTCAAAAATGATATACCAAGCACTCAATAAACCCTTCTCTAACAAACTATTTAATTCCCCTACTTTAACCCTTTGTGTCACTATACCCCACTCCCTCTAGCATGTAAGCTCATCGAGCAGGGCCCTCAACCCCCTCTGTTCCTGTACGCCCAGTTGTCTGATCTCAATTATGTGTCTGTTAGTCCACCCATTGTACAGCGCTACAGAATTTGTTGGCGCTATATAAATAATAAAATAATAATAATAATAATAATATATATATATACATAAACATACACACACACTACATGTAACCATGACTTATGGTGCTGGCATACCATTTTTTTCAGGGCTGCTTTGTATCTCCGGGCCAGCCCTGCAAAAAAGGGTCCAAGCATTGATGTAATTTCAATTATGCCCATGCTGAGTACTTGAATTACAAAATTTGTCTGCGTAGAAAGTATCCTGCCATGGTGTAACTTGAACTGTATTACTATAAGTAACTGTTTAATTACTACAAATTTGGCTCACTACTACTGCCCGGTTACAATGTGTTAACTATTTCTATTCCTATGTACCATGGTGATATTCCTTGCTGTTATTATTGGGAATTTTTTTTGTTTTTTGAACCAGCAAGAATTTCAATTAAAGATAAGTGACAAATATGTTTATTTTGTTCAAAAGTAAGAGTGAATGCAGTTGGAATATGCAAAATACATTTATTCCTTTACAAAGCTTAAAATGTGCAACCATTAAATGTGTGTGTGTGTGTGTGTGTGTATATATATATTGCATCTTATATTTATCCTGTGAAGAATATTTAGGATAATAGTGGAGTCTCACTGCAATTTTATTTTCTTTGAAATAAAACTACCACTCAATCAATTTTATCACATGACAGGAGGCTTCATATTTTGCATAACTTTCTTTACTTTATGCCTCCAGCAGCACAAGCCAATCAGAAAACTTTAAAACAATCAGTAACATGCATCACATCCATATATAAAGCCCTGACAGTCACATGATTTCCTCTTTCTTTGCTGCTTACCAGCCAAGGCACAGGTCAGAGTATTTTGCTCCAAACAGTTTTCATTTATATTACATTTATCATTATATTTGAATGTTTATGGTGTGGTATTTGTTCCCTGCTACCCTCTCCCTTCTCTACTCTGATTATCTGCTAAATTGCTTTTACATTTTGGTATTAAAATTTCTTTTCTTCCCTGATAATTTGCTAGTTGCCTTTTCAGTTGGTATTAGCTTTGTCTTTTTAACCCCTTAAGGACCAAACTTCTGGAATAAAAGGGCATCATGACATGTCACACATGTCATGTGTCCTTAAAGGGTTAATATGATAATTTGCTAATTCCCTTTTGCTTTGTGGGGATTACATTGGTCCTTCTATCCTGATTTTTTTGCTGTTGATTTTACGTTTTTCTAATGGACTTGTCTCTGCTGGCACTTTGTTGTTTCACTTTCTCTGATTTAATCTCGCGCGGATCGCAGCGTTTTGTTTGCTCTGGTGCCAGGACTTCAGGGCAGGTCTCTGGGGGTTGGGGGTACCGGGTGGACTCAGTACTGCACCGGCGGGCCGCGATCGCTTTGGCAATCGCGGACCGCATGGCGCATTTGCGCGCGAACGGCGGCCATCGTGAATCTCGCGGCTCTCGCGAGATTCACGTCGGCCATTCGGTTTTAGCCAGTTCGTGATTCCCACGAACTGGCAGTCTGCTCTACATTGTCAAAAATAAAGTTTCTGTGAAATGAAGTTCTCCAAGTCTTTTTATGGGAGATTATGTATTAAATGTTCACTGCTGAAATAAATCCTGTTACACAACACTGGCAGGTGGAATAAAGTTGACAGGATTATGCATGGAGTGTCCACTTATGTAGGACTGATCACTGCTGTGTGCCTATACTGGATGCAGTACTCAGGTCTGCTGGCAGTTTACTCTATAATTGTTACATACAAATGTCATGTGGAATAAAAGTTTTCTTGTAAATCTGGAGGATTAAGACTGGACTTTTCCCTGCTGTGGGCACATAGTGGATGCTTTACTCTATCTGCTGGCAGGGAAATTAAATAGAGCTGATAACTTACTCCCACTGCTCCCTAATCCCACTGGACCTCACAACCACTGGATATACTCCATCCCCACAGGGATACAGGACACAGTAGTGGAGGCACATAACGGAGTGATTAACAGGGGTGACCCCCCCTTATGCTGGGTGAACCCCAAGCATGGCAGACACCTCTCCAAAGTGACATTGTGGTTCAAGGGTGACCCCCCTTACAATGGATGAACCACAAGCGAATCTGGTCCCTGTCCTAGTGACATACCTATACTGGGGTGAACCCCCTACGCTGGGTGACCCCCAAGCGAATCTGATCCCTGTCCTTGTGACATACCTATACTGGGGTAACCTCCCTACCCCCCTGGGGTAACCCCCAAGCGAATCTGGTCCCTGTCCTAGTGACATACCTATACTAGGGTGAAACCCCTATGCTGGGTGCAGGACCGGTGCTAGGATTTTTAGTTACACAGGCGAAGATGCATTTTGGTGCCCCCCACCCTCGTTTAAAATAAGGTTCATACAAACACAGAAATAATCATACAGAGACATACAGACACAGACAGAGACATACATGCAGGCATATAGACATACATACAGAGGCATACCGTCATACAGACACATACATACATACATAGACAGACATACAGAAACATACATACAGAGACATCCAGGCATACAGACACATACATACATACAGGCATACAAAGACATACACGCATACAGAGACATACAGACACATACATATATACAGGTATACAGAGACATACAGGCATACAGACACATACGTACAAAGACATACAGGCATACAGACACATACATTTGTACATACAGAGACATACAGGCATACGGACACATACATTTGTATATACAGAGACATACAGGCATACAGAAACATACAGACACATACATGCACACAGAAACATACATACAAAGACATACAGGCATACAGAGACCTACATACATACATACACACATACAGAGACATACACAATTACATACTAGTTCAATCTTGTCCCCTGGATGCATGCTGTCTGGCTCCTTGGAGTCCTGTCCTGCAGCCCAGCCCCATCACAGGGCGCCAGCCACGCTGTGTGGTACACAGGGAGCAGGGATATGATGTCATTCATATCCTCGCCCCCTCCAACACATGGCGGCGGGCACCTGGTCGCAGGGGTTGCAGGGCTGTGACCCCTGCGACCGCGGTATTTACGCCAGTGCATGCAGATGCACACACAATTAAAGGACCACTACAGACACCCAGATCACATCAGCTCAATGAAGTGGTCTGGGTGTCAGGTCCCTCTAGTTTTAACCCTGCAGCTGAAAACATAGCAGTTTCAGAGAAACTGCTATGTTTCACCGAGGGTTAATCCAGCCTCTAGTGGATGTCTCACTGACAGCCGCTAGAGGAGCTTCCGCTATTCGAAAACACTGAACGTCCATAGGAAAGCATTGAGTAATGCTTTCCTATGGGCGGTTTGAATGCATGCGCGGCAAGAGCATTCGGAGCTGAGAGGCGGAGGGATCCCCAGCGCCAAGGGAGTCCGGCGCTAGAGAAAGGTAAGTGCTGAAGACACACACACACTCTCACGAACAGATGCATACACACCAGCTAACAGACACACACATTTACTGACAGACACACTCAGCGACAGACATACATACACACTCACTTACAAAACATACACTCTCACTGACAAACACTCACTAACAGACATCAAACAGACTCACTAATACACACACAAACACACTCAGTAAGAGACACACAGTAACACACTGACACTCACTAGCAGACACACTCACTGACACTCACTAGCAGACACACTCACTGACACTCACTAGCAGACACACTCACTGACACTCACTAGCAAACACACACACTGACACTAGCAAACACACACACTGACACTAGCAGACACACTCACTGACACTAGCAGACACACTCACTGACACACTCACTGACACTAGCAGACACACTCACTGACACTAGCAGACACACTCACTGACACTAGCAGACACACTCACTGACACTAGCAAACACACACACTGACACTCACTAGCAGACACACACACTGACACTCACTAGCAGACACACACACTGACACTCACTAGCAGACACACACACTAACACTCACACTAACACATGTTTTTTTTTTTTATTTAATCCCTCAGCCTCCTTACCTTTTTGGAGTGCTGAAGGGATTCCCTGGGGTCCAGTGGTGCTGCTGGGCTCCTTGGCTGGCTGGCTCCCTCCCTGGCTGGCTGGCTTTTTCCCTTGCTGGCTGGCTGGCTGGCTCCCGGGCGGGCGCGAGGGAGCACTCTCCCATGTGTGCTTCCTCTTCAGCTCCCTCGCGCACCGCGTAGGGATGCCGGCGCCGGAAGATGACGTCATCTTCCAGCTCCGGTATCAGTATGCGGCGCGCGAGGGAGCTGAAGAGGAAGCACACATGGGAGAGTGCTCCCTCGCGCGCCCGCAGAACCGGGCGCTCGGCCACGCTACAACAGGTCGTCGGTTGGAGGGGAGCGCAGTGCGCTTCCCTCCTTCCGGTCAGCCTGATTTTGCGCCCCCACGGCCGGTGCGCCCTAAGGCGGCCGCCTGGGCCGCCTTATGGTAGCGCCGGCCCTGGCTGGGTGACCCCCAAGCGAATCTGGATCCTGTCCTACTTACATACTTATACCGGGGTGAACCCCCTACGCTGGGTGACCCCCAAGCGAATCTGGTCCCTGTCCTACTGACATACATAGACTGGGGTGAACCACCTACGCTGCGAATCCCAAGCGAATCCTATTCCAGTACTAGGGACATATATATACTGGGGTTTAACCCCCACGCCCTAGGATGGGTTGATAACCACGGAGTACGATCGTTTACCGTATGCACATGTCAGGGTACCTGTGGTCTCTACCTCCGAAAGAGGTAGAGACTTAGCTGTTCCTCCATCCAGACGGTCTGATGGCTCCCTTCCCCGCGGTCTATCCGGTCATGCTAGGCCGGCCGCGAGGGAGTGACTGCCTTTTACAGCATCTAGGCAGGAAGTAGTCATCAGGACACTCCCCCGGAACAACCTGTCAGTCAATGGCTGCAGGACCAATCAGGACGCCTTGGAGGCATGGTTACTGCTCTGAACAGGGTATTTAACAGAGCTTCTTTCATTAGCTCATTGCCCTGTCGTGGTTCTAGCTTGTTCTAGTCACTCAGTGCTTGTGTATTCTATTATCCCTTTTGGTTTTGACCCGGCTTGTTTACCTTACTCTGCTTATCTCTGTTACCCTTGATTCGGCTTGTCTCTCGCTTACCTGTCTTCTGTTACCCTCGACCTCGGCTTGTCTTTGACCATTCTATACTGTACTACTTACGTTAGTCCGGCCATTCTAAGGTCCGGTATACGTATCTGGCTACTGTTTGTACTCTGCGTGTTGGATCCCTGTCCCGATCCCGACATTACGACAGGGCCAATGGATCCTGCAAGTACAAACAGTCAGCTGGCTGCTCCTGATCCTAGGTTTGAAGCCATGGATCACAGAATGGATCAGATGGCGCTTGCGCTACAGGCTCTATTAGCTTGTGCCAATAACCCACCAGAGGAGATACGTAATACCCCTGTTTCTCCTGTCGGTTCAGGTCTAGAGGTAGCCACAGTGGGTGCTTCTTCTCACATTACCCCCCCAGTACGCTATGGTGGGGCTCCTGAGAAGTGTCGTGGTTTTTTAAACCAAATTAGTATCCACTTTGAATTGCAACCTCGCTCTTATCCTACAGATAGGGCAAAAGTAGGATTTATTATCACCCTACTCATTGAGAAAGCTCTGAGATGGGCCAACCCACTATGGGAGAACGATAATCCATTAGTTTATAACTATAACGCATTTGGAGCTGCTTTTAGAAGAACATTTGACCCTCCAGGTAGAAAGGTTAATGCAGCCAGATTACTGTTGCGCCTGAGACAGGAGAACCAAACACTGGTGGATTATGCACTAGAGTTCAGGTCTCTGGCGGCAGAAATCAAGTGGAATGAGCAGGCGTATATGGATGTATTTTTGAATGGCCTATCTGATGTAATCCTTGATGAGGTTGCTACCAGAGAACTCCCTGAGAATTTAGAGGATTTAATTTCGTTCATCTCTCGTATAGATGAACGTCTAAGAGAGAGACAGAACACTCGAGAGAGGAACCAGAGACCTTCTTTTAGGTTAGCTCCCGCTGTTCCAAGTCCTGACTCCACGATATCTTTGCTTACTGAACCTATGCAGATAGGGTATACCCGCCTCTCTGAGGAGGAAAGACAGCACAGGAGAAGAGAGGGTTTGTGTATGTATTGTGGAGCCAAGGGTCATTTACTCTCGAACTGTTCTAACCGCCCGGGAAACGCTCGCACCTAAGTCTCTCTAGAGGACAGGCCTTGGGTGTTTCTATTTTGTCCTCTACTCCTGATTATAAAGATCACAGGCTTCTGCTACCAGTTTCCTTAACTTGGGGGAAGGAAGTAGTAAGGGCTATGGCATTGATAGATTCCGGTGCTGCTGAGAATTTTATCGACCAAGCCTTTGCTAGTAAGAACAATTTCCCATCCCAGCTAAGGGAGACACCTTTGGCCGTTGAGGCCATAGATGGTAGACCACTACTAGACCCTGTTATCTTTCGTGAGACCATACCAATTAATTTAAATGTGGGTATCCTACACGTGGAGAATTTATCTCTTCTGCTCATTTCGTCTCCTTCCGTTCCCATAGTTCTGGGGTACCCATGGTTGAAAAAACATAACCCTATTATCGATTGGGAGTTAGGAGAGATACTCTCGTGGGGCCAGGGCTGCCAGGATCGGTGTTTGTGCAAGGTTTCTCCATTAGCTAATATTAACATACCGGAGAATCCTACTCAGTCCACAGAAAGACAAATACCAGACCTTTACCTAGACTTAAGGGCAGTGTTTGACAAGAAGAATGCCGATTCTTTGCCTCCACACAGGTCATTTGACTGTAAGATTAAGCTTCTACCCGGCACTATGCCTCCGAGGGGCCATGTATATCCTTTGTCTGTTCAGGAAAACTCGGTTCTAGAGGAGTATATTCGGGAGAATTTAGAAAAGGGATTCATCAGGAGGTCTTCTTCTCCGGCCGGGGCTGGGTTCTTTTTCATTAAGAAGAAGGATGGCACGCTGAGACCTTGTATCGATTACCGAGGCTTGAATAAAATAACTGTCAGAAATGCCTATCGTCTTAAGGGCTCCAAAATCTTCACCAAGTTAGATCTCAGAGGGGCTTACAATTTGGTGAGAATCCAGCAAGGTCACGAGTGGATGACGGCATTCAATACCCGGTATGGCCATTACGAATACACTGTTATGCCATTTGGACTATGCAATGCTCCTGCAGTATTTCAAGATTTGATTAATGAGGTACTTAGGGAGTTTCAGCATGATTGTGTTATTGTTTACCTGGACGACATACTAATACACTCTAAGGAGATTGAGACTCACCATAGACAGGTCAGAAAGGTATTATACAAGCTGCTGCAACATGGTCTATATTGCAAATTGGAGAAGTGCAGTTTTGATCAGTCTCAGGTAGACTTTCTTGGATACGTGATTTCTGGGGAGGGTTTTAAAATGGATCCTGTAAAACTTCAATCTATTTTAGACTGGCCCTTACCCAAAGGACTCAAGGCTATCCAAAGGTTTATTGGTTTTTCCAACTACTATAGGCGCTTCATTAAAGGATACTCCTCTATCATTGCGCCTATTACCAATATGACCAAACAAGGGGCTGATACTAAGTTCTGGTCTAAGGAAGCTCTGGGTGCTTTCAAGACTCTCAAGGAACTTTTTGCCTCGGCTCCCATTCTAGTCCATCCTGATACGACTCTGCCTTTCTTGCTCGAGGTCGATGCCTCTGAGACAGCAGTTGGGGCTGTTCTGTCTCAAAGGTTAGGGGTGGATAAACCGTTACACCCTTGTGGTTTCTTCTCTAAGAAATTTTCTGGGCCTGAGAGCAGATATGACATCGGGGAAAGGGAACTGTTAGCAGTCATTAAAGCCTTAAAGGAGTGGAGACATTTGTTGGAGGGGACCCTACACCCTATTATGATTTTGACGGACCACAAAAACTTGTCCTATATTGGGGAGGCTAAGCGCTTATCCTCTAGACAAGCTCGTTGGTCCTTATTCCTGACTCACTTCAATTATGTACTGACTTACAGACCTGGTTCTAAAAACTCTAAAGCCGATGCATTATCTCGCCAATATGAACCTTCTACTGTACCTGAACCAGTTCTTTCTTCTATAGTTCCGAAATGCAATATCATTGCTAATACGAATCTCAGGATTCATTCTCCATTACTGGCCGAGATCATTAAGTTGCAACATCTAGCACCTAAACAGACTCCTGCGGGCCGTCATTTCGTTCCTCCTGCTCTTCAACTGGAACTTTTACAGTGTTTACATAATAGCAAGATGGCGGGACATCCTGGTATTCGCAAAACTTACGCGTTGATCTCTAAGGACTTCTGGTGGCCTGCTTTACGGAGGGATATTGAGGAGTTCATCGCTGCATGTGAAGTTTGTACTAAAACCAAACAACCCCATACGCTTCCATGTGGATTCCTGCAACCCTTGGAGGTTCCAGAAAAACCATGGTCCTGTTGGCCATGGACTTTATTGTCGATCTACCTATCTCTAAAAGACAGACTGTTAT
Organism: Pelobates fuscus; assembly: GCF_036172605.1. Taxonomy (NCBI): domain Eukaryota; kingdom Metazoa; phylum Chordata; class Amphibia; order Anura; family Pelobatidae; genus Pelobates; species Pelobates fuscus. The sequence continues at coordinate 319,042,322 of NC_086321.1, read as the reverse complement.
CCTCACCGTGGTTGACAGGTTTACTAAGATGGCACACTTCATTCCCCTGCCTAAACTCCCGTCTTCTCCCGAATTGGCAGAGATATTCGCTAAGGAGATTTTTCGCCTACATGGGATACCCTCTCAAATTGTATCGGACAGAGGCTCCCAATTTGTTTCCCGCTTTTGGAGGTCCTTCTGCTCTCAACTTGGTATTAAATTAAACTTTTCTTCTGCCTATCATCCTCAGTCTAACGGAGCTGCTGAACGTACCAACCAGAAAATTGAACAATATTTACGATGCTTTGTTTCTGAACACCAGGATGATTGGGTCGGTTTGATTCCTTGGGCGGAGTTTGCACACAACAATCTCGTTTGCGATTCTACTCATTCAAGCCCCTTCTTCATGAATTATGGTTTTCATCCGTCTATTCTTCCTTCGGATTCCCCTTCCCAGGGGGTGCCGTCGGTTGATGTTCATGTTGCCAATTTGAGGAAGTTGTGGGATCAAACTCGACAAATCCTTGTGCACAACTCTATGTTGGTCAAGAAACACGCTGATAAACGTAGAAGGGCGGCTCCGGTCTTTGTTCCAGGTGATAGGGTATGGCTGAGCACGAGGAACATCCGTTTAAAAGTGCCCTCCATGAAGTTCGCTCCTCGTTATATTGGACCCTACAGGGTGCTGACCCGTATCAATCCAGTTGCGTATCGTTTAGCTCTTCCTAATACCTTACGCATCCCGAACTCGTTTCACGTTTCATTGCTGAAACCACTCATATGTAACAGATTTTCCTCCACAATAGCCCCTCCTCGCCCCGTTAAGGTGGAGGGTCAGGAGGAGTATGAGGTTAACTCTATTATTGATTCTCGAATCTCCCGGGGGAGAGTACAATATCTGGTTGATTGGAAGGGATATGGTCCTGAGGAGAGGAGTTGGGTACCTCAGGAGGATGTTCATGCTCCCCGTCTCCGCAGGGCGTATCACTCTCGCTTCCCATCTCGTCCCGGTTCATTCCGCCCGGTGGGCGTATCTGAGAGGGGGGGTACTGTCAGGGTACCTGTGGTCTCTACCTCCGAAAGAGGTAGAGACTTAGCTGTTCCTCCATCCAGACGGTCTGATGGCTCCCTTCCCCGCGGTCTATCCGGTCATGCTAGGCCGGCCGCGAGGGAGTGACTGCCTTTTACAGCATCTAGGCAGGAAGTAGTCATCAGGACACTCCCCCGGAACAACCTGTCAGTCAATGGCTGCAGGACCAATCAGGACGCCTTGGAGGCGTGGTTACTGCTCTGAACAGGGTATTTAACAGAGCTTCTTTCATTAGCTCATTGCCCTGTCGTGGTTCTAGCTTGTTCTAGTCACTCAGTGCTTGTGTATTCTATTATCCCTTTTGGTTTTGACCCGGCTTGTTTACCTTACTCTGCTTATCTCTGTTGATTCGGCTTGTCTCTCGCTTACCTGTCTTCTGTTACCCTCGACCTCGGCTTGTCTTTGACCATTCTATACTGTACTACTTACGTTAGTCCGGCCATTCTAAGGTCCGGTATACGTATCTGGCTACTGTTTGTACTCTGCGTGTTGGATCCCTGTCCCGATCCCGACAGCACAGACCGGAACACAATGGATACATGTATGTCAACAGAACCAGGAAGGAGAGCTCACGGTGCTGCCAAATCTCCACAGTACTATATCCAATAAGGGTGACCCCTTGGATAATTTGGAGGCTACCATACCTCCCCATACACGGGCTTACGTCCCGACATTACTGACCGCTCATCCCGGTCATATTGAGGGTGACCCCCTCCTCAGACCACTCCCAGGAAATCTCTAAGTGGTACTTATTAAAACAATTCTGGGTGACCCCCAGTTGTACGGGGAGGCCCACTAGTGGCAATAAGTGTACTGCCGTACCTGACACCTGTTCGGTACCCCATAAACCGAAAGAGTGTCCCAACATGCCATAAGAGACATACATACAGAGGTGACTCCCAGGCTACTCTTACTACGGTGCTAGTGGCATAGGTACGAAGGGGTGTCCCCCCACACCCTTTTCTAGGGCTTCTACCTTCAGAGTACGCTCTGTCATTGTATGCACAGACCAGGGCACACTAGATGCATGTGTTCCGACACCTCAATGCTTCAACTGGAGCATCCGCACACCCTTCCCTTAACCGAGAAGGAGAACTCACAATACTGCCAAACTCCACAGTTCTAGGACATATAAGGATGAACCCTTGGATTATACATAGGGAGGCTTTCACGTCTCCCATACTCGGGCTACGCCCCGACATCGCAGACCGCTCATCCCGATCCTACTGAGGGTGTCCTCATTCTCAGACCACTACCCAGATCCTGAGAAAGTGGTACCTATTGATCGGAATTCTGGGTGACCACAGTTGTACACAGAGGCACACTGAGTGGCAATAAGCGTACTGTTGTACAATCCTGGCTCCACAGACCGAAAAGGTGTGAACCAACAGGTCGGACTTCCCCTGACCGATTTTCAGGGGAGGATTAAAGCCGCCAGGGCAGCTCCGGAGGAAGAAGTCCTCTCCAAGATACTGACTAACAAGTCGGACACCTTACCACCTAAACACCATTGGAAGGGCCCAACACGGCTTCCCCAAAGGGGAAAGAGAACACCCCGACTTAGCGGAAGCGTCCCTCAGAACGTCCTGTCCATTAAACATCTCAGGCTCCATCATCAGGGGACGAGGACCGTACCCCTCCCCCTTCTCTGGAGATCATGAAAGAATGGAGAGTCTCCATCGGAAGAGATAAAGTGACAGAATCCGCCTAGCAAGAAAGGTTTCCTTAGGCACACTGGACAATCTGGTTTGACTCTCGTACCACCCGACACCCAGGGTCATCCGAGAGGGGTTTACCGGAGCACTGGGCACACTTTGCCAACTTCCGGCTTCGGGGAAAAGAAGTCCGAAACAAGCTCAGGGTGGAATGCCCATACCCTCTATGAACGAACAAGATAGTCCAGGGAGCTCGGTGTCACTGCGGGGATATCTATGTCCCGATCAGGCCGGGGTCCACGTAACGGTGTAAGAGAAGGACTCAAAACGAGTTAGGATGAATTACTGGACATGATCAGCCCCGAGTAAAAATTCTTACTTTGCGGAACTGACCAAGACTCACCTCTAGAAACTCACGATGTGAAGAAATGGGTGCAAAGGGCAATATGTAGGTTGGGGGAACGCAAGGCAGACAGTGGCGCAGAACGGCGCAAAACAGCCCAATTAAAGATGGATTTTACACCTTTGAAGTTAGGGACGAAAGAACAAGGACCTCAAGCGGACGGACTATTGTTTTGGTAGTAAGGAAGAAGACAGGAGACTATCGCCCAGTCATCAATCTAGGCCAACCCAATGGTTTTGGGGCGTACCGACAACTCAAGAAGGAAGGTATACATCTATTAGGAGACCTACTCCTCGAAAGGGGTTTGCAAGATTGGATTTGAAGGACACTTACCTACTGGTTCACATGGTGCCTCAAGAAGTTTCGGAAGCTGGTCATGGCGCACTGAAGAGCAAAGGGTATCCACTGTAGCATACCTAGATGACTTGCTGACCTTTTGCAAGTCCAATTCCTGACTACGTCTACAAATGAGATTTATGTTACTGTTTCGGGAATTGTTGGGATTCATAGTGAACAGAGAGGAGTCGGTTCGATCACAGTTCCGAGTAACTACGTACCTCTACTTCGGAATAGATTCCACCTTGGGCGGATTACACCTTCCCACATCAGCGATAGCGATTTATCGTAAGGAAATACGACGGGTACGGCGGAAAGGCTCCATAATCCCTTGACTATTTCCCAGGACCACTTCACTACCGGGCCAGACATCGGCTGAAAGCTCACTGCCTGAAATCCAGGCACACCTATGAAATTGGGATCAGAATGGCAAGGACTTCGATAGTACTCATTACCGAGGTAAAGGAGCCAAGCATGGCACCTAGAATGATTGTTGTTAATTGGGATCATCCTCTGCTTCTTCAGTTTTAACTTGCCTTCGGGCAGATCCAAAAGGAGATCATCTATTGATAATGCAGGAGCGGCTAGAGTTGGTGGATTGGTGTCTTCCAAGGGAGACTGGTATGTCAAGGGACTATCGCAACCAACTAGAGACCTGTCACGACTAGTAATGTGGTCCAGCACGCAGAAACTATGTAAACATATACATAGGTAAGAAAAGGAAAATAACAGGATAGAGCGTAAACCGGACCTTAGAATGGCCGGACTAATCCGCTAGAGACAGAGAATGGTCAAAGGGAAAGCCGAGGTCAAGGAAGCCAGAAAATACTCAATACCGATAAAACAAGCCAAGTCAGGGAAACCAGAGATCAGAATAACCAGGGAAACGCCAAGGATCAGGATACCAGGAAATCAGAATCACGGAAATAGCACTCTCAGGAAATCAGGAAACTGAAACCACGACATGGCAAAGTAATGGGAAAAGCTAGGGGTTTAAATACCCCTCTCTAGGCTATGATTGGTCAGAGGGCGACCTCTGACCCCAAAACGTGCGTGTGCGTTGACGTCGTGACGTCACGCACATGTTGGTATAATTTTCGGGGGCGGAGCCACTCTTAGGCGTGACCACGTGGTCGGCGCCATGTTTGATTCGGGCGTGATGCCCGGAAGAACGGAAGGAGCGGTTCCCGGCTCGCCGACGAGCAGGTAAGCTCGTGTTGTCGGCGTGGCCGTGTCGGTCGGGCACGGCCGTGAGGCTCGGCGGGCCGGTGACCGCAACAGTACCCCCCACTCGAAGACCGCGCACCGGGCGGGAAGGACCCGGCTTAAGAGGAAAGCGGTTGTGAAATGACCGGATAAGACGGGGCGCATGGACCCGGTCAGCAGGAACCCAACAACGTTCCTCGGGACCATAACCCTTCCAGTCAACGAGATAGGACAAGACACCTCTGGATAATTTGGAGTCCATGATAGAACGGACTTCGTATTCTTCTTGATCACCCACTACCAAGGGCGGAGGAGGAGTGGATAATCTGGTGTAGCGATTGCAAGTAAGGGGCTTGAGCAGAGACACATGGAAAGTATTTGCAATTCTCATATGAGCGGGAAGTGCCAAAGAATAGGTCACTGGATTAATACGTTGGGTAACTCGAAAGGGACCTATGTACCGAGGGGCAAATTTCATGGACGGGCCCTTAAGCTTGATATGTTTTGTGGAGAGCCACACCCTGTCACCTGGAAGATATACAGGATTAGCGCCCTGTTTTTTGTCAGCTTGGGCCTTTGCTTGTAATGAAGCTTTCTGCAGAGCTGAATGGACAGAATCCCAGGTATCATGAATTGATTCCAAATGGGTGTTCAAGGCAGGAATTTCTGTGTCTGAGAATTCAGAAGGAAAAACAGCGGGGTGATAACCCTGATTTACAAAGAATGGACTATGATTAGAAGATTCATGAGTGGCGTTGTTCCTGGCGAACTCAGCCATGGATAAGAGCTCACACCAGTGAGACTGATTGGCATTTATAAAGCAACGTAAATAGGCTTCTAGAGACTGATTCGCCCTCTCTGCTGCTCCATTAGTTTGAGGGTGATACGCCGACGAAAAGGAGAGTTCAATGCCTAATTGCTTACAAAAGGAACGCCAAAACCTAGAAACAAACTGGGTACCTCTGTCAGATACTATGCTTTTAGGTACACCGTGCAACCGAAAGATCTCTCTCAAGAATATTTGAACTAGATCTTGAGCAGATGGTAATTTTTTAAGGGGGACAAAATGTGCCATCTTTGTGAACCTATCGATAACCATAAGGACTGTATTAAACCCGTTTGAACTGGGTAGATCCACAATGAAATCCATGGCTAAGTGGGTCCAAGGAGCACTGGGTATGGGCAGTGGTTGTAAGAGTCCAGGAGACGATCTAGGAGGAACTTTAGAAACGGCACATATTTGACATGCCCCAACATATTCTTTGATATCGTTTCTAAGAGCAGGCCACCAAAACCTCCGGGAGATGGCAGAGAGGGTTTTATGGACTCCAGGATGGCCTGCTGTGAGGTTGTCATGGAACAAATCTAGTACCTTCTTTCGAAACTGAGGTGACACATACAGTTTGTCCGGAGGTTTTCCCACAGGTGCCTGAGTTTGATCTGCTATTATGGCACAGAAGAGTGGAGAAGACACTTCGGTAACTGTAGTGGCAATGAGGCATTCAGGAGGTATAATAGGATATATCACCTGTTCCGGAGCTTCATCTGTCTCAAACTGCCTAGAAAGTGCATCTGCCTTGGTGTTTTTAGTACCAGGCCTGTACGTAATTATGAAATTGAATCGGGAGAGGAACAATGACCATCTAGCCTGACGAGAGGACAGTCTCTTAGCGTCCCCAATATAAGCCAAATTCTTATGATCAGTAAAGATCAAAAGTGGCTCTTTGGAACCTTCCAAGAGATGCCTCCATTCCTTAAGGGCAAGTACAATGGCCAAAAGTTCCCTATTCCCTATGTCATAATTCTTCTCTGCAGGTGTGAGTTTGCGAGAGTAAAATCCACAAGGATGTAAAGGTGTATCACGACTTTCTCTTTGAGACAGAATGGCTCCAACTCCTGTCTCTGATGCATCCACCTCTAGGATAAATGGTTTGGTTGGATCAGGATGGGTCAGGACAGGTGCTGAGGAAAATAAAGATTTTAACAGTTCAAATGCCTCTCTTGCTTCTTTGGGCCAAGATGTACAATTTGCTCCTTTTTTGGTTAAATTGGTTATAGGGGAAATCACGGAGGAAAAACCCTTTATGAATTTGCGGTAGTAATTCGCAAAACCTATAAAGCGTTGAGTGGCTTTAAGGCCCTTGGGTAATGGCCACTGTAAGACTGCCTCCAGTTTACGGGGATCCATCTGGAAACCAGACGGAGATATAACGTATCCAAGGAATTGTATCTCCGTTTGGTCAAACTGGCATTTCTCCAGTTTACAGTAAAGGCCGTTCTGTAACAGGGTTTTCAGTACAATTCTCACATGTTCGTGATGTGTCTCTAGGTCTGGGGAATAGATGAGAATGTCGTCCAAGTACACTAGAACGAACATGTGAAGGTACTCTCTTAGGACATCGTTAATAAAATCCTGGAATACCGCTGGAGCGTTACATAATCCAAACGGCATAACCAGGTATTCGTAATGTCCCATTCTGGTGTTAAATGCGGTCATCCATTCGTGACCGTCCTTAATCCTGACTAGATTGTATGCGCTTCGGAGATCGAGCTTGGTAAAGACTCGAGCTCCCCTCAATCTGTCAAACAGCTCTGATATAAGGGGAATAGGGTAGGCATTTTTTATGGTAATCCTATTCAAACCCCTATAATCAATACAAGGGCGTAGGTCTCCTTCTTTTTTAGAGACAAAGAAGAATCCAGCCCCGGCTGGTGAGGAGGACCTACGGATATGACCCTTTCTGAGAGCATCTTTAATATATTCCTCCAAACAAAGATTTTCCTGGGGGGACAAGGCATAGACTCCTCCCTTGGGAGGCATAGTCCCTGGTAATAAGTTTATGGTACAGTCATAAGGTCTATGAGGAGGTAACCCTTCTGACTGGACCTTGTTAAATACCTCTTTCAAATCCATATACTGCGGTGGAATTTGTGTGGTCAAGGGAGGTGCAACAGGAACATTAATGGTACCAATAGGTTGTGGGATTTGCTTAAAGCAAACACCTTTGCATCTCTCACCCCAACTCACAATCTCTCCTTCAATCCAATCCAAACGTGGATTGTGTTTCAGGAGCCAAGGGAAACCGAGTATTATCGGAACTGTAGGTGAAGATATGATTTGAAAGGTAATTTCTTCAGAGTGGAGAATACCCACTGAAACAGTGATTGGCAGAGTTTCGTGTGTGATGAAAGGCTGGGTAAGAGGTCTTCCATCAATGGCCTCGACTGCTATCGGTTTCTCTTTATGTCTTAAGGGCAGGAGATGTTTTGCAGAGAATTCTTTGTCTAGGAAATTCTCCGCTGCCCCAGAGTCAATCATAGCCTCACACTGAACAGTAGTGTTCTTGAAAGATAAGGTTACTTTGACAAGGAAACGGTTCTTAGTCAATTTAGGGGACATATACATCACACCTAAGGTCGGTCCCCGTACGTGCCTTAGGTGTGCAAGTTTTCCGGCCGAACCGGGCATGACGATCTTAGATGTCCCTTCTTGCCACAATACATACATAACCCCTCGTTACGTCTGTGTTGTCTCTCTGCCTCAGTGAGTTTAGCGCTACCCAATTGCATGGGTTCAGGTTCTGGAAGAGGCGTTTGGCTACTCACCACTGGGTTAGAGAAACGAGGAGCTATGGACAAATTAGAACGTCTGTTACGTTGTTTGTTTTTCTCTCTCTCTCTGAGCTGGTTATCAATGTCTATCATGTAGGCAATAAACTCATTAAGATTATCCGGAAGGTCTCTAGCTGCAGTCTCATCTTGTATACTCTCAGCTAGACCTTCAGAGAAAGCAGCCACCAGACCACTATTGGTCCAATCAACCTCAGACGCTAATGTCCTGAACTCTATTGCATAATCGGCTACAGAACGACTGCCTTGCTTGATTCTCATAAGGGCTTTGGCAGCGTTCTTCTCCCTGCCTTTAGGTTCAAACGTAGCCTTAAAGGCCGTAAGAAAAGTACTGTAATCACGGGCTACTGCGTCACCACTTTCCCATAAGGGGTTAGCCCAGGTCAAGGCTTTTCCAGTTAATTGGTTCATCAGATAGCCTATTTTTGGTCTATCTGTTGGGAATGAACCTGGGGAGGCCTCAAAGTGGTATTCAATTTGGTTTAAAAAACCTCTGAATTCCTTAGAATCACCTCCATAGCGAGGGGGCGGTGACAAGGTTATGGACGGTGGTTTATGTGGTACGGGAACCACTACAGGTGGCGGAACCACAGGTGGTACCGGAGGAACCTCAAAATAGGCAGTCCTCTGGAGCAAGGTCTGAAATGCCTGGGCAAATTGGTCTAACCTGTGGTCCATATCCTCCACCCTACTCTCACAGGCGATCATATGCTTGCATAGTTCTGCAGGATCCATGGCCATGTCGTAATGTCACGACTAGTAATGTTGTCCAGCACGCAGAAACTATGTAAACATATACATAGGTAAGAAAAGGAAAATAACAGGATAGAGCGTAAACCGGACCTAAGAATGGCCGGACTAATACGCTAGAGACAGAGAATGGTCAAAGGGAAAGCCGAGGTCAAGGAAGCCAGAAAATACTCAATACCGATAAAACAAGCCAAGTCAGGGAAACCAGAGATCAGAATAACCAGGGAAACGCCAAGGATCAGGATACCAGGAAATCAGAATCACGGAAATAGCACTCTCAGGAAATCAGGAAACTGAAACCACGACATGGCAAAGTAATGGGAAAAGCTAGGGGTTTAAATACCCCTCTCTAGGCTATGATTGGTCAGAGGGCGACCTCTGACCCCAAAACGTGCGTGTGCGTTGACGTCGTGACGTCACGCACACGTTGGCATAATTTTCGGGGGCGGAGCCACTCTTAGGCGCGACCACGTGGTCGGCGCCATGTTTGATTCGGGCGTGATGCCCGGAAGAACGGAAGGAGCGGTTCCCGGCTCGCCGACTAGCAGGTAAGCTCGTGAGGCTCGGCGGGCCGGTGACCGCAACAAGACCTATTATGGGACTCATGGACAACAGGTATTCCCCGAAATAACTTATCCGCATGGAACACTTGGAGTTCGCTGGGGTATGGAAAGGGACTGCGATCCTTTTATTACCCCTATCTACCTCGATGTTGAATCTTTATCATAATTTTCACTACGGACCGTTTGGAAGGATCCGACCGTTCCATTAACGGGATATGTTCCGCTATTTCGACGGTGCATAGTACGATTCACGACACTCCGGTCGCTCAAGAGCCTTTGATAGGCCGCTTTCTGCGGGGTAGCAAACGGTCCAGAACCATGAATCAAAGTATCACTGTTGTGGGACTTTGATTGGGGTCTTTTGGAACTAGTCAGATAACACGAACCTATCCCTCCGTCAGCCGTCAGCCATAGTCACGTTACTTTAGATTTTTCGTCGGGTATCAGATAAACTGGAGTTCGACGTAGATGGTCTTTTCAGTATCACCAGAAGGAAGGATCTCTACGGTGTCTCGTAGAACTAAATCCTATTCGCGTCCATATTTTACCCGGTTCCCCACGGTTTCCCAGTCTTTGTGCAGTTATAGCGGTGTTTTGTTATATGGAGATCCCGACAACACTTAGATTGTCACATTAAGGACATCTGCTGGGCTTATACCAACCATACAGGCCAGTTACCATGAACACTCCGTCTAGATGGGTTCATTGGTTGTTATCGCTAACGGGGGTGGAGACGTGCTTTGGGTACTCATTCGAGACGTACGAGACGCGGCTGCTTCAAAGGCCTTCACGGGGGGGCCTCTATATTTTACAGGCGGCGAATTGGACACGTCAAGACAATTTCCGGATATTTATTTTCGTCAAACCACACACGCATCCTTCTCGCTCATACCACAGCTTTAAAAATGCAAAATATGAAGCCTCCTGTCATGTGATAAAATTGTAGATTATGCTAACGTAGTGTACCTATAATCTTAATTTTAATAATGACAGGAGGCGAGTATTTTCCCTCCCTGTGTCCCTCCCTATACTCTGGGAAATTCTAATTTTCTGGTTGTCATTTTCAAAGTATAATTATAAGGTTTTGGGTATTTCAGTATATTTATGGGATGCTTATCTGGTTGACAGGTGTTACAGCTGTGGCAATTATTAAGTATACTAAGGTTGTTTAATGTTTCAGTATATTAACGTAATATAAATATAGATACATATAGTACTGGATTTAATGTGGACATCAGTTGGGTTCCATCACCTTTCACATATTTCTGTTCTTTTCAGAGTAACCATCATAAAGATAAAGATCAAGATAAAGCTGGAAGGTTTCAAGTCGTGTTCCAAGTTATGTTCTACACGTTACTCAGGACTGTTATTTGAATTCCCTGACGTTATAATGGACTGTTTTTCGCATCAAAGAAAGAGGAAATCATGTGACTGTCAGGGCTTTATATATGGATGTGATGCATGTTACTGATTGGTTTAAAGTTTTCTGATTGACTTGTGCTACTGGAGGCATAAAGTAAAGAAAGTTATGCAAAATACTCGCCTCCTATCATTATGAAAATTAAGATTATAGGTACACTACGTTAGCATAATCTACAATTATTCTACTTGTAAAGTGGAATACTGTATAACTATTGCACCCTCTACTGGTTACAGTAGGGGTGCAACAGCCTACATGTGCACACAATTCTAGTTTGTATTTAATAAATATATATTGGAATAGACCTTGAAAAAAAAAAATCCTAGTACAATAGCACAGTCCGTAGCCTGTTTTATATGTTTCTGATGAGTGTGGGTTCAAGTAAACGAGATTTCAAGAATGAATAACCAAAATTAGGCGATGCATTTAGAACATCACATGTTCTTTCATATGTTTACAAAAGGGTTGACCTCAGTGTTAATTTTAACCCCTTTCTAACCGCAGATGTACTAGGTACATCCGACTAAAAACGGTTGTTTAACGACCGCGGATGTACTTGGCCGGGAACGGCGATCCACGGTGATTTCAGTCGGGGGGGATTGCCCGAGACCCCAACAGTCCCCTGCAGCAGATCCAGCCAACCAGGCCCTTCAGGGCCATGTGATCACCATAATAAAATGGCTGCAATAGGAGTCTATGGAGTTGCCAGCAGGGGGACTGTCTGAGCTGTCAGGCAGTCCCCATGACACCTAAAATGTAAAAAAAAATTATCAAATAAATATATTATACATATATTATATATGTATAATATATTTTAAAATAATTAAAGCATGTTATAATATATTGCATATATATGATTTTTATTATATATATATATATATATATTTATACACACATATATCTCAAAATACACTTATAAATTTAATTATTTTATAATAAATTATACATATATAGGAAATAAAAGTGTGTGTGTATGTATATGTATATATATATATACATACACACACACACATATTATATACACACGTATTATATGTGTGTATATGTAACATAGAAACATAGAAACATAGAATGTGACGGCAGATAAGAACCATTCGGCCCATCTAGTTTGCCAAATTTTCTAAAATACTTTCATTAGTCTCTTATATCCTTATATAGCCTTATATCTATCCCATGCATGCTTAAACTCCTTCACTGTATTAACCTCTACCACTTCAGCTGGAAGGCTATACCATGCATCCACTACCCTCTCAGTTAAGTAATACTTCATGATATTATTTTTAAACATTTACCCCTCTAATTTAAGACTATGTCCTCTTGTTGTGGTAGTTTTTCTTCTTTTAAATATGGTCTCTTCCTTTACTGTATTTAAATGTTTCTATCATATCCCCCCTGTCTCGTCTTTCCTCCAAGCTATACATGTTCAGATCCTTTAACCTTTCCTGGTAAGTTTTATCCTGCAATCCATGAACCAGTTTAGTAGCCCTTCTCTGAACTCTCTCTAAAGTATCAATATCCTTCTGAAGATTCGGTCTCCAGTACTGCATACAATACTCCAAGTGGGGTCTCACCAGTGTTCTATACAATGGCATGAGCACTTCCCTCTTTCTACTGCTAATACCTCTCCCTATACAACCAAGCATTCTGCTAGCATTTCCTGCTGCTCTCTTACATTGTCTGCCTACCTTTAAGTCATCAGAAATTATCACCCCTATATCCCTTTCCTCAGATGTTGAGGTTAGGATTCTATCAAATATTCTGTACTCTGCCATTGGGTTTTTACATCCAAGATGCATTATCTTGCACTTATCCACATTAAATGTCAGTTGACAGAACTCTGATCATTTTTCTAGTTTACCTAAATCATTTGCCATGTTGCTTATCCCTCCTGGAACATCAACCCTGTTACATATCTTAGTATCATCAGCAAAAATACATACCTTACCATCAAGACCTTCTGCAATATCACATATAAAAATATTAAAGAGAGTGGGTCCATGTACAGATCCCTGAGGTACCCCACTGGTGACATGCCCAAGCTTTGAATATACTCCATTGACTACAACCCTCTGTTGCCTGTCACTCAGCCACTGCCTTACCCATTCAACAATATTGGAATCCAAACATAAATATTGCAATTTATTGATAAGCCTTCAATGTGCAACAGTGTCAAAAGCCTTACTGAAATCTAGGTAAGCAATGTCTACTGCACCACCCTGATTTATTATTTTAGTTACCCAATCAAAAAAATCAATAAGATTAGTTTGACATGATCTCCCTGAAGGAAACCCATGTTGTCTCTGATCTTGAAATCCATGTATTTTTAGATGTTCAACAATCCTATCCTTTAACATGGTTTCCATTACTTTCCCCACTACTGAAGTAAGGCTTACTGGCCTATAGTTGCCTGACTCCTCCCTACTACCTTTCTTGTGAATGGGCAGAACATTCGCTAACTTCCAATCTTCTGGGACTACTCCTGTTAACAATGATTGGTTAAATAAATCTGTTATCTATTTCTGTCATCTATTTCAGATGGCGGTATTTTAACACTTTCCATGCACTAATTCTACCACCAGTATTTGTCAAACTTTTGGGTAGTCATTTTTTTGTTATTTTTCATGCATATTCATACTTTAGGCATGGATTCTCAGCTCCTGTTAGTGTTACTGCCAAATATGTGTTCAGCAACATCTCATGAGTACTGTGATATCACCCATGTGTGTCGGGTTCTCTGGGGGCTAAAATACCTTATTTAGAGGGTGTGCATTCCAGTTTTCCAACTTGGAATTTTCACAGCTGGTCATCAAGCACCCATGTCCTATTTGGGACATTTGTAAAGCTGGCCAATGTAATTTACCCCCATGAAACTCACCCCCTCTCCCTGTGTTCTTCTCACCTCTCTTTGTTCTCCTCATCTCCCCTTCTCCTCACCCCATGTTCTTCTTACTCCCCCACCCTCCTCCCTGTTTTCTTTTTACTCCCCCAGTTCGTCTTACTCCCCCAGTTCTTCTTACTCCCCCTCTCCCTGTGTTCTCCTCACCTCCCCTTCCCTGTAGCGTGGCTGAGCTCCTCTTCGGCCCGTGGTACAGGAGTTTCTGTTTCTTGTACCTGGCAGGACTGACTGAGTCCTATCAGTCCGGCTAGGTACAGGAAACAGATGTTCCTGTACCGCGGACTGCAGAGGAGCTCGGCCACGCTACAGGGAAGGGGAGGTGAGGAGAGAGGCAGTGCGGCAGCCACCTGAGCGCTCTCTATAGAGCGCTCAGGCAGCTGCAGCATTTAAAGGGCTGGCGATGGGGGCTCAGGGCGCCTAGTCCGCCTTATAGGAAGCGCCGGCCCTGGTGAAGGGTTATTTAGGGATTCCTGCCAGATATCAGTGTTACAATGTAACTTGCATTAATTTTGAAAAAAATGGTTTGGAAATAGCAAAGTGCTACTTGTAGAACTTGCAAAAAAAAAGCTAAGAACGTGTTTACATTTCAAAACTCAGGACAAAATTTAGAAACTATTTAGCACGGATGTGTTTTGGCGGTTGTAGATGCGTAACAGATTTTGGGGGTCAAAGTTGGAAAAGGTGTGTTTTTTTAAAAAAAAAATCATCATGTTTTATTTTTTTACAGTAAACTATATGGTATTATGAAAATAATGTAATGTAAATGTAATGCAAACACAGCTCTGGTCCTTTTCGGTAAGAAAATTGAAAAACGGTCTGGTCACTAGGGGGTTAATGTTAAAACAAGACTAAAACTAAAACTTACAATTCAGTTGACTAAAATTTGACTAAAACGACTTTTTAGTCAAAAGACTATGACTAAAACTACACTGAAATTTGCCGCCAAAACTAACACTGGATAACTGGCAGATGGAAATAAATGTGGACATTTCTAATATCTTCTATTTAAACACTCACATTCAAATTCATATTTTATACGTAAATGTCCAGCTGTATAAATGCAATGATACAGATTGTAGAGTCTGACAATAAAAGTATTTTATTATATGATAACGCTCACATGAAATAAAACTCCAATATACATGGGGATGAATTACTCATCATCCAAATCAGAGATTCTAAACTTGCCCAGACCAATTCTACCTGGGACAAGGTCGGTAGCAGTTTAGTTTAAAAGGGTGGTATTTGATGGGAGATGTTCATCCAGGACACACAATCCAGCTGGCAAACAGTCTTATCATCCAGGTGACGTTCCAGGTCATTTGAAGATTCACATTGCAGCTTTTTAGTTCTATCATGTCATCGTCATCCTCCTCTTGCCTGTTCCTGACTAAAGAAAACAAAAGAAAATAGTTAGTGGCAAACACTAATCTTCTTCCTAGATTAAAACTTAGATCCTAATATTTGCATTCAAATATGGCCCACCGTGAAAGTGACAACATCAGATAAAAAGGAACTTCAAGTCTTTATTTATAATATCCAACGTTTCCACAGAACTGTCCCTGTTAAATACAGTACTGTTCATTTCTGTATTTAATTTTATTTGTCAGACCTCACAAGCACATACTTTTTTAAATATAGGAAATAAGTAAACATAATAGTAAAACGCCTGGGAGGTGACTGTTTCATTAGACGTGCTCAGGTCAGTGTCAGCACAGATTGAGATATCTCTGTCTCTGGGTAACAGAGCGCTAGAAATGCCACTACTAGAGCCTTACCTGGCTTTGCTGGTAAAGATGCCCAGGCACACAGGGCCGGTGCAAGGATTTTTGCCGCCCTAGGCAAAAGAAAGATTTGCCGCCATCCCCCCCCCCCCCCCCAGTGACATCACAATGCCCTACCCATATGATCTGCTATATGAACTAACGCCAGTGCTGCACACAGTGTGTGTTTACATTAAAAAGCCTGCAGGGACAAACTATAGACACCAGAACCACTTCATTAAGCTGCAGTGGTTCTGGGGACTAAAGTGTCCCTTTAATGTGAGGTAAATTAGAGATTAGTGTCACTGATAATATACTAGATTGCCTACTTACAACCAGATGAGGATGGTGATGGGCTCTGGCTGCAGTCTTGCTCCACTGGTCTGGTGTAGAACAGGATCTCTGGAGGCTGTTTGTAACTGTGGTCACAAAATGCAATGTTCTGGGAGAACGGCAAGCAGCTCCATTTTTTGGGGCCCCTCACACAGCTCAAGGTGCGTTGAGTGTGTGTAAGATGCATTTTGTTTCTGTGTGTGTGTAAGAGAAGCAATGTGTGTTTGCATGTGTGTGTAAGGGATGCATTGTGTGTTTTTGTGTATGTGTGCAAAGGATGCATTGTCTTTATGTGTAAGGGATGCATTGTGTGTGTGTGTGTGTGTGTGTAATGGATGCATTGTGTGTTTCTCTGTGTGTAAGGGAAGCATGTTGTGTTTCTGTGTGTGTAGGGATGCATTGTGTGTTTCTGAGTATGTATAGGGATGCATTGTGTGTGTGTGTAGTGTGAAAGAGCTCCCTGTCCTGCCCCCTGTCCTATAGAGCTCTCCATTCCATCCCTTAGAGATCTCCCCTACCCCTTAGTGGTCTCTCATCTCCTCCCCTCCTCTGTCCCTTAGTAGTCTCTACTCTCCTCCCCCCCACCTCCCTTAGTGGTCTCTACTCTCCCCCCACCCTCCCCTAGTGGTCTATCCTCCACACACACCCTCCCTCCCTTAGTGTTCTCTGCTCTCCACCCCACCCTCCCTTAGCAGTCTCTCCTCACCGCCCTCCCCTAGTGGTGTCTCCACCACCCCTTCCCTCCTTTAGTTTTCTCTCCCTCCCCCACGTTCTTCTCAACCCCCCCTCCCTGTGTTCTCATCCCCCCGTGTTCTCCTCCCCCTCTCCTCTTGTTCTCCTCTTCTTCCCCCATGTTTTTCTCTTCTCCCCCCTGTAATCTTCTCTTCTCCCCCCCTTCCCTCCCTGTAATCTCTTCTCCCCCCCCTCCCTGTAATCCCTTCTCCCCCCCCCCCCCCCCCCCTGGTTGCCTAGTTCGCCTTATAGGAAGCGCCGGCCCTGCAGGCACATTCGATAGAGGCACAGTTTCTAAACCACATAGCTCTAGAAGATTATTTTCTAGATAATTTTGTTCCAGTCCCTACAATCAGTACAATCAGAAAAAAATAAAACCCATGCCTCATAAAATACATTTTACAAACAAGATTCTAGCTATCCATGGGGAATTCTGCATACTCAATATGGAATAGAAATATGTTATAGATAAATGTAAGATCAGCTTTCACAATAGCTGTATGTCTAACAGATATTAATATTTTGTCCTAATTTATGTTTTTGGGTTTGTCGTAAAAATAACTCTACTCAGACTTATCATTGTAATATTGTACCTGTTTGTAAGTATGTGTCCGCAATGTGGTGAAACACAGTGAGCAGGTTAGCACTTTCCTTGTGCTCCTTGAAGGGAATCAAGAAAGGCATTAGTGCAGGACAATAATAAAACAAAGACAGTATAACAAGAGAACAAACAAAAAAAAAGATAAATTGAACAAAAAAAAAAAAGATGCTTGAAATTCACATTGAGTATCACATAAAATGTTCTGCCCTTGGAAACACTTGTTAAACCAGAGGTTAAGCTGAGCAGCACTTTTCATTTGAAGAGCAACAGCATGTATATGCTTTATTAAATATAGAAAATAAGTAAACATAATCGTAAAACGCCTGGGAGGTGACGGTTCCACTTTAAACGCTCAGGTCAGGGTCAGCACGGATTGAGGTCTGTCTTTCTCTGGGTAACTGAACGATAGAAATGCTACTACTAGAGCCTTACCTGGCTTTGCTGGTAAAGACGCGTTCGATAGAGGCGCAGTATCTGAACCACAAAGCTCTAGAAGATTATTTCTTAGATACTCTTGTTCTAGTCCCTCCAATCAGCTCTTCCTAAAGTTATAAAATAAAAAGAAAAGAAAAAAAATGACAAAAAAATCATTAACCTATGCCTCAAAAAAAAACATTTTACAAACAAGATTCTAGCTATCCATGGAGAATTCTGCATACTTAAATATGGAATAGGAATATGTTATGGATAAATGTAAGATTAGCTTTCACAATAGCTGTATGTCTAACAGAAATTTCAAACAGATATTAATATTTTGTCTTCATTTATGTTTTTGGGTTTGTTTGCTTTTTGTCTTACAAATAACTCTAATCAGACTTATCAATGTAATATTGTACCTGTTTGTAAGTATGTGTCCGCAATGTGGAGAAACACAGTAAGCAGGTCAGCACTTTCCTTGTGCTCCTTGAAGGGAAACAAGTAAGGCATTAGTGCAGGATAAAAATAAAACAAAAAGACAAAACAACAAGAGAACATAAAAGATAAATTACATTTAAAGGGACACTTTAGGCATCCAGACCACTGCAGCTAATTAAAGTAGTCTGGGTGCTGTGACCCTTTTGCACTTAGTGATGCAATGTAAAACATTGCAGTTCCAGAGACTTGCAATGTTTACATTGCAGCTCTAAGTCTGCCCTCAGTGGCAGTCTACCAGACAGCCACTTGCGGAGCTTCTGGAGTCCAATCTGACTTTTGGTCCGTTATCTGATGCTGGACGTCCTCACGGACCTCCAGTGTCAGATTTTTTCCATTGAATAATGAAAAATAATGCCATTGAAAATAATGCTTTCCTATGGGGAGGTCTAATGCGCGCACGCATCTCCCTACCGGCCCATGGAGAGACACAACGGGGCCGGCGCTCGGGTAGCGCTGGCCCTGCAGGGGCTGGCAGGGGAGATCCTGTGATCTCCCCTGCCGGCCTCGGCCCCACGGCCATCGCGGCCCACCGGGCATTTGCCCGGTATGCCCGATGGCCAGTCCGGGCCTGATTGAAAATAATGCTTTCCTATGGGGAGGTCTAATGCGCGCACGCGGCCATTGCCGCGCATGCGCATTAGGTCTCCCCGCCGGCTGACGTCGACAAGGAGGAGCGTGGACAGAGCCTGACCCGGAACCAAGGGACATTGGTGCTGGATTCAGGTAAGTGGCTGACATGGGGTGGGGGGCACTCCAGAATTCTACAGTGCCAGGAAAATGGCTTTGTTTTCATAGCACTGGAGAATCCCTTGTAAAAAAAAAGCAAGACACTTGAAATTCATGTTGAGCATCACATAAAATGTGCTTTCCTTGGAAAGACTTGTCAAAGTAGAGGTAAAGCAGGGCCACACTTTTCATGTTTATTAAATATAGGAAATAAGTAAACATAATAGTAAAATGCCACGGAGGTGAGGGTTCCACTTTAAAGGTGGACTATAGGCACTCAGACCTTTTCAGCTCATTGAAGTGGTCTGGGTACAATGTCCGTCGGTTCAATCAATAATTGTAATTATTGCAGTTGTTGTCTCTAGTTGCTATCTACCAGACAGCCACCAGAGACGCTTCCGGGTCGTTAGACGACTTTTAGTCACCTAACTAACTAACGCTGGATGTCCTCACGCTGTGCATGAGGACATCCAGGGTCCGCTAAAATCCCAGAGGAAAGCATTGATAGCTATAGTGATCGCCGCCAGTGCACTTTAGGTCCCCAACATCGGGGGAGGAGGAGCGGAGGCGGAGCCTGACACACCACTGAGGGACATCGGCGCTGGAGTCAGTTAACCCTTTCTGCGCTGCTGAGGGGCAGCATGTGGGATAGGGGCACTATAGGTTACTATAGTGATAGGAATACAACTCTGTATTCCTAGCACTACAGTTTCCCTTTAAGCGCTCGGTTCAGGGTCAGCACAGATTGAGGTCTGTCTGTCTCTGGCTAACTGAGCAGTAGAAATACTACTACCAGTCTTACCTGGCTTTGATAGTAAAGATGCCTCAGGAAGAATCGAATCACAAAGCTCCAGAACATTCTTTTCTAGATCCTCTTGTTCTAGTCCCTCCAATCAGCTCATCCTAAGGTTATTAACAAAAAAGCAAGAAAAAATGGTCACATATGGCCACATAACATACATTTTACAATCAAGATGCTAGATATCCATGGAGAATTCTACATATGCAATATGGAATAGGAATGTATTATGGATAAACATAAGATTAGCTTTTCCAATAGCTGTAAGAAAAGTCTAACAGATATTAACATTTTGTCTTAATTTATATTTTTGGGGTTGTCTGTAAGACAGAAAGCAGACATATCATTGTAATATTGTACCTGTTTTTGGTTTTGTGTCAGATTCGGGTGCATCCTAGTGCCACTATAGCCGATCGAGTTCTGCGCAAAGTTGTTGGTAGGTGGACGAGAAGCCAGTGATGATGTTTAATAGCTCACTGGAACCGTACACAACAGTAGGCTGTGGATCAACTTGTCTCATGCTTCCGGAGTCTGTGCTAGAGTCCCTGATGCCACATAGTCCCTGTCTCCTGATGTCTTTGGGAACTCTTTCGCTGCTCTGATGAAATATTTTAGATGGACGGACTGAATTATACCCACATTTTTGTGTGCAGTTTTTTTTACTATTAAATTGCCTGAGCGTCATCACACGATCCACGGGTCTGCTTGACTGCAATGGCGGCAGCTTTTGCTGATACAGTGCCGAGGGTCCACTACTGCTGGATTTTTGATCTGACAGCTTTGTTGATAGAAGTTGGCGAGGCTGAATATTATCCAAAGGTTTGCATGTTACTAAATTGGGCAATCTCTGTCTCTCCACCTCCCTGGAAACTCTTTCACTGCTCATGTGAGAAGTTTTAGATGGAATGACTGACTTATTTGTCTGCAGTGATGGCTGCTTTTGCCCACGCAGCACAGAGTGTTGCCCAACACCAAAACGACTGGCTTTTGGATCTGACATCTTTGCTGCATGCAGATGGAGAGGCTGAATCTTATTAAGGGGTTTGCATGTCCTCACATCCTTGGGAGTTGCTCTACTATGAGATGGACTGCCTTGACTGAGTGCCATCTCAGGGATGTTTGTCCGCAGTAGTGGCAGCTTTCGCTCATATAGCGCACAGTGTTGGCCAAGTCCATTACTGCTGGATCCCGGCTTTGACGACTTCTTTGTAAAAAGATGAGAAGCCAGCATGCTATTAAAGGATTTGTATGTCAAGAAATTGCTATATTTCTTCCATGTATCCTTGTTGGGGAAGATTCGAATAAAACCGCCTCTTCTCTCTTCCTCCTCCTTGACCTCACGAATTATCTTCATCTTCTCTTGGGAGGTTTCGGTCTGTCCAGCCGCTGTCTTTTGATAACCTTCTTTCACTTTTGCAGTTATTATGGGCCCTTTGTCCATATTCTGCTGGGTATTTTGACACTGCACACCAATTAATGTCAGCGTGTCTGCAAGCAGATTTGCCTTGATTTTTAATTCAAGGGGTCCATCAGAAACCAGAGACGGCATTAGATTAACTTCCAACAGCCAGGGCTTTAAGGTTTCATCTACTAGGACATCAAAGCCGTACAATTCAAAACACTTTCTTCTGTCAGCAAGCGTTCCTTGCAACACTGAGGCAATAGAGCCTTCCGCCGATATTATGCTTTTAATAACAAGCTCTTCTATTTTAGACATGAGCGTGGCTGTGTCTTTTCCCAATTCCTTTAGGTGACGCAGCAATGCACCCATGCTCCATAAACTGCCATGATTTTCCACTTCCGGATTTGTGGATCTCACATAGTTTGCATTTTCTTTGTTTATGCTGGTGTTAGTCAAATGCATATATTGATTTTTCATGTTCTCCTCCGTTGGTTTGTATTGATTAGTGGCAAACCTTGTCAGACCCTCTTCATATAGGTAAATAATTAGTGGATCATACGACGTGACCAGTACATAGAGGCGTAGGTCAAATTTAAATCCGTCAACAAGAAGTGGATTTTTTATGTAACGAGAGACTAGGAGTGTTTCCCTTCTGTTTATTTGAGAGAAGGAATTGATAATCTGAATTCCGCGTCCTTGACAGGCAGAGACAGGCTTTGAGATCCAGGGGCCTTGATCCTTGGAAATAACTTTGCGGAATTCCTTGTTATCATTGGGAAGTACATAACTCTGGGGTAGGAAGTTGTAAGTCTGGGCCCCATGTTTCTTCTGCAGGGTTTGAATGTTTTTGCAGAGTAGATCCTTGCGTCCCAACTGCATAGAATTGGGGAAGTGGTTGATTTTCTGAAATTTGGAAAGATTTGCCAAGACAGAAGCATTATTGTATGGTCCTGTCCACATCAAATTGAAATTGCTACTGCTGGTTTCCACTTTCTGAAACCCATGAGCAGATAGCATTGTGCTGACCGGGCTATTCCCGATACGAGCCATCTTGTATGCCAGTTGGTAGTGTTCTCCCACCTCACGCAGGCATACCATTCCAGTTGCGCCTTCTGCTTGAAATTTCACCACTGGCGTTTTTTCTGAACCCCCAGTCCATATTATGCAGGGGTGGTGTTCTTTCTCCTGGCGCTCAGAGGGTTCACCCTTCTTAGGCTGTTGTCCAGCCATGATTATATATTTAGCTGGTATCAATATCTGTGTAATACCAAATAATGAATTTGCTACTGCTCTCTTTGCCTCCTGTTCAGTTGGCTGCTATGCAGTGCAATGACTAAGTGGAACAGTAGCAGCACAGTCAGCTAAGAGGAGCATAGTGATGTCAGAGCAGCACTGTGAGGTCAGATGAGCATTGGGAGGCCAAGTAAGAGATTTGCAGAGTTTTCCCAATAAGGTTTCAGTTCAAAGTATAGCCCCAATATCAGATTATCCTAAAATTGCATTAACATTGACGTTGCCTCAAAGATATACAGCTAATATGCTTACATTCTTCTTCGTCTTCAATAAAAATGAGTTTGTTGTTTTTTTGCTTTAAATCACTGAAGTGGTTGTGGTCGCCGGAGTAAACTGTTAATATTGATTATCTTTTTTTTTTTTTTTTTTTATGTATGTAAAAAAAAATGTTTCTCCTAAAATAGATTTTTCATTAGAAGTAAGAAGGTAGATAGCCTGGTGAACACAGTGTAAGCAAATACTCACTGTTGTTCTTCACATGAAAAGTGCTGCCCTGCTTAACCTCTGATTTGACAAGTGTTTCCAAAGGCAGCTCAACGTGAATTTCAAACGTCTTGCTTCATTTTTTCAGTTTCATTTCTCTTTTATTTTCCTGTGTTCTGTTGTTGTGTTTTCTTTTTTGTTTTATTTTGTAATGCTTTTCTTGCTTTGATGCCTTTCTTGTTACCCTTCAAGAAAAGTATTAGTCTGCTTTCTGTGTTTCACCACACTGCAGGCAGGCACTTTCCCTGTGCTGCCTTTTTAAAGACGGTTTACATTAATTTTGTTTTACTGAACAAATGTTTACATGAAATGTGCTGCCCTGCTTGACTTTAGGTGCAACACGTCTTTTCAATGGCATTATTTTTCATATGCAGGTTCAGTCAGCTTCGCTTGAATCGTTGTTTTATTTTTAGGTTAGCATTGATTTTTAATTGCTATTTGTGTGTTTTATTTGCTGTGTTGCTTTTTTGTTTCCCTCTATGAAGCCTGCTTATTGTGTTTCACCACATTGAGAGCAGGCTGTTTTCCTGTGTGTCTCCTCGAGTACAAATACAATCTCTTCTCCATGTTGTATTTAGTTATTTTCCAAGTGATACTGTTGCTTTGCACATGAAATGTTCTGCCCTGACTAACTTCAGCTGCTACTTGTCCATGGAGGTGCATCATATTCCTTTTTTTTTTTTGTGTAAAACCAGAACTTTATCTTGCATAACATCAAGAACCAAAACAAACAGTTCTGCAGACAAACACAATACCACTCTCCTCAGGGAGATTTCTGGGTCTCTTACAACGGGCAGGAGAGCCTTAGCCCCCCATCTCTTGGATGTGGAGATGCATCGTATTTCATGTGCGGGATCGCAGTCCACTTCAGGTTTATGTGGGTTTTTTGGTGTTGATTTTGCATCTAGGAATCTGGATTTTATTTTCTATGCTGCAGCATTGCCTTTCTGGTTCCCCTTCAGGGAATAATCTATACATTGATAATCTATATATTTATGATTAGTAAATGCGGCAGATATCTTACCGAACAGATATTTAGCCTCGTCATGCCAGCAATGGCAAATGCCCATTAATTTAAATATGGGTATCAGAGCCTGAGAGAAATGAACATGAAGTAAGAGAAGGAAAGGAAAGTACATAATATAGAGAAAGAATAGGAAACCAGCGGGGCAGCTTCAGAGAACAATTATGGAGGAAACATAGCTGTAGGAGGTAGTAGGAAGAGAGGTAGTAGTAGGGCAGTGATGGCGAACCTATGGCACGTGTGCCACAGGTGCAGGACCGGTGCTAGGATTTTTAGTTACACAGGCGAAGATGCATTTTGGTGCCCCCCACCCTTGTTTAAAATAAGGTTCATACAAACACAGAAATAATCATACAGAGACATACAGACACAGGCAGAGACATACATGCAGGCATATAGACATACATACAGAGGCATACCGTCATACAGACACATACATACATAGACATACTGAAACATACATACAGAGACATCCAGGCATACAGACACATACATACATACAGGCATACAAAGACATACACGCATACAGAGACATGCCGTCATACAGACACATCCAGGCATACAGATACATACATACAGGTATACAGAGACATACAGGCATACAGACACATACGTACAAAGACATACAGGCATACAGACACATACGTACAAAGACATACAGGCATACAGACACATACATTTGTACATACAGGCATACGGACACATACAGGCATACAGAAACATATAGACACATACATGCATACAGAAACATACATACAAAGACATACAGGCATACAGAGACCTACATACATACGTACAGAGACCTACATACATACATACAGAGACATACACAATTACATACTTACATCAGTTCAATCTTGTCCCCTAGATGCATGTTGTCTGGCTCCTTGGAGTCCTGTCCTGCAGCCCAGCCCCATCACAGGGCGCCAGCCGCGCTGTGTGGTACACAGGGAGCAGGGATATGATGTCATTCATATCCTCGTCCCCTCCACACAGCCTGCGGCAGACACCAGGGTAGGTGCAGTGGCGTACACATGACCCATGGGGCCCCAGTGCGCAAATTGATCCGTGCCCCCCCCCCCCTCGCGCTTACTCTGCGCGGGCCAGGGCCGCAACTCAAGGCGGCGGGCACCTGGTCGCAGGGGTTGCAGGGCTGTGACCCCTGCGACCGCGGTATGTACACCAGTGCATGCAGATGCACACACACTTAAAGGACCACTACAGACACCCAGATCACATCAGCTCAATGAAGTGGTCTGGGTGTCAGGTCCCTCTAGTTTTAACCCTGCAGCTGAAAACATAGCTGTTTCAGAGAAACTGCTATGTTTCACCGAGGGTTAATCCAGCCTCTAGTGGATGTCTCACTGACAGCCGCTAGAGGAGCTTCCGCTATTCTCAAACACTGAACGTCCAAAGGAAAGCATTGAGTAATGCTTTCCTGTGGGCGGTTTGAATGCGTGCGCGGCAAGAGCATTCGGAGCTGAGAGGCGGAGGTATCCCCAGCTCCAAGGGAGTCCGGCGCTAGAGAAAGGTAAGTGCTGAAGACACACACACACTCTCACGAACAGATGCATACACACCAGCTAACAGACACACACATTTACTGACAGACACACTCAGCGACAGACATACATACACACTCACTTACAAACACACACTCACTAACAGACATCAAACAGACTCACTAATACACACACAAACACACTCAGTAAGAGACACACAGTAACACACTTACTGACACTCACTAGCAGACACACTCACTGACACACACTGACACTAGCAGACACACACACTGACACTAGCAGACACACTCACTGACACTAGCAGACACAATCACTGACACTAACAGACACACTCACTGACACTAGCAGACACACTCACTGACACTAGCAGACACACTCACTGACACTAGCAGACACACACACACTCACACTAACACATGTTTTTTTTTTTATTTAATCCCCCAGCCTCCTTACCTTTTTGGAGTGCTGAAGGGATTCCCTGGGGTCCAGTGGTGCTGCTGGGCTCCTCCTGGGCTCCTTGGCTCCCTGGCTGGCTGGCTCCCTGGCTGGCGGGCGGGCGCGAGGGAGCACTCTCCCATGTGTGCTTCCTCTTCAGCTCCCTCGCGCACCGCGTAGGGATGCCGGCGCCCTCGCAGAACCGGGCGCTCGGCCACGCTACAATAGGTCGTCGGTTGGAGGGGAGCGCAGTGCGCTTCCCTCCTTCCGGTCAGCCTGATTTTGCGCCCCCAGGGCCGGTGCGCCCTAAGGCGGCCGCCTGGGCCGCCTTATGGTAGCGCCGGCCCTGCACAGGTGGCACGCCGGGCCCTTTCTGTGGGCACGCGGCCATAGGTTTGCCATCACTGCAGAGTAGGCACCTGCCTGCCCGAAACAGCAGGCGCCTACTCTGCTTCCGGTTCGGGAGGCAGGGGGAGGCAGGGGAGGGATCTTTGAAGCAGCTCCCCTGTCCTCCCGTGAGAAAGCTGTGTGGAGCATTGCCGCACGTTACCATCCACACAGCATCACGCGGGAGGACAGGGAAGCTGCTTCAAAGATCCCTCCCCTGCCTCCCCCTGCCTCCCGAACCGGAAGCAGTACTTGCCACCACCGGACCACCAGGGATGACTGTTTCCCCCCCTCCTTCATTAAAGGTAAAAAGGGGGGGGGGAGAAGATAATAATTTAATATACTTTTTTTTTTTTAAACATTTACCACACCCCATCCCCACACACAGCACCCCTACCCCCCAGCAGTACCCCTACCCCCCTCACACACAGCACCCCTACCCCCCACACACACAGCACCCCTACCCCCCAGCATTACCCCTACCCCCCACACACACAGTACCCCTACGCCCCACACACACAGCACCCCTACCCCAGCAGTACCCCTACCCCCACACAGTACCCCTCCCCCCACACACACAGTACCCCTCCCCCACACACACAGTACCCCTACCCCCACACACAGTACCCCTAACGCCCACACACAGTACCCCTACCCCCACACACAGTACCCCTACCCCCCCACACACAGTACCCCTACCCCCACACACACAGTACCCCTACCCACACACACACATTACCCCTAGCCCCCCACACACAGTACCCCTACCCCCACACACAGTACCCCTACCCCCACACACACAGTACCCCTACCCCCCACACAGCACCCCTCCTCTCCCCAGCACCCCTTCCCCACACCCAGCACCCCTCCCCTACACCCAGCATCCCTCCCCTCCCCCCTTAACTTCCCCACACATCACCTCTACCCTCCCACACAGCACCTCTACCCCCCCATAGCACCCCTACCCCCCCACACACAGCACCCCTACCCTCCCACACACAGCACCCCTACCCCCCACACACAGCACAGCACCCCGCTCACACACACACAGCACCCCTCATACACACACACACACCACCACCCCACACACACACACAGCACCCCTCACACACACAAACCCCCCCACACACACACCACCCCCCACACATAGCAACCCTCACGCACACACACATCAACCCTCAGACACACACACCACCCCTCACATACACACACACACACACAGCACCCCTCACACACACACACAGCACTCCTCACACCCCCCCACAGCACCCCACCCCCCCCACACAGCACCCCCCCACACACACCATCCCTCACACACACACAGCACCCCTCACACACACACACAGCATCCCTCACACACACACAGCACTCCTCACACACACAGCACAGCACCCCCCACACACACACAGCACCACTCACACACACCCCTCACACACACACACACACACAACACCCCTCACACACAGCAACCCTCACACACAGCAAGCCTCACACACACACACACACAGCACCCCTCACACAAACACATACACTACACCCCTCAATGCAGTATGTGTGTGTATTCAGCAGTCTGTGTGTGTGCGTGTATTCAGCAGTCTGTGTGTGTGTGCGTGTATTCAGCAGTCTGTGTGTGTGCGTGTATTCAGCAGTCTGTGTGTGTGCATGTATTCAGCAGTCTGTGTGTGGGTGTATTCAGCAGTCTGTGTGTGTGTGTATTCAGCAGTGTGTGTGTGTATTCAGCAGTGTGTGTATGTATTCAGCAGTCCCTGTGTGTGTACTCAGCAGACTGTCTGTATGTGTATTCAGCAGACTGTCTGTATGTGTATTCATCAGTCTCTATATTCAGCTGTCTTGTGTGTGTGTTTGTGTGTGTGTGTGTGTGTATTCAGCAGACTATGTGTGTGTATTCAGCAGTCTGTGTGTGTATGTATTGCATTTGTTGGAGATTCTAATAAATATAAGCTTAATTTTATCTATTTATATCATTATTTAAAATTTGTATCATTGAACTCTCTGTTGTTGTGTTCTTTTAAAACAAAAGTTGTTAATTAGTTCGGACAACAGTACGAGTTGTTTTTTTCTAAACTTAAACCTCAATATTCAGGTTTAATTGCCGTGTTGGCACTTTAAGGAAAAACATTTGGCATGTATTGCGGTTTGGGCTCAAAAAGGTTCGCCATCACTGTAGTAGGGTGAGAGAAGGCCTGACACAAGGCCTGATACCCAGCTATACCTAGTTTGATCTAATTCACATTTTCTGGAGCATTCATTTTTGAGTCTAATACTAGCAGGCTCTATCATGAGAATGATACGAATACCTTTAGAACCAGACAGTTCAAGGGACCAAGTTTCAGTTCTGTGAGGTGGAAGATGGTTGGCAGATTGCCGTGTCTCCATATGACGTTTCCTCACTTAGTGTTGCCACATCAGTGTCTGCGACAGTAGTGGAGGTGTAGGAGAATTCATTTTTGAATACTAGTCCTGCACATCAGTATCAGACAAATTGAGGATGATTATCAGGTCAAATGGAAACCCCCATCGGTATTTAAAATTCAGTTTTCTGTATTTGGGACGAGGGCCCTTCGCGTCTGCAGCATGCACCATGAGAGATCTGGGACAAGCTGTAGGTACTGGCCTTGATATTGAATAGGTGAAGCAGCTTTACGTGCTGTTTGTAAAATTTCTTCCTTAAGGGGGAGATTGTGTACCCTGCAGATAGCATCATAAGAGGAGTCCCTAGGTGCCACTTTGTGTTTCAAGGATCTGTGGGCCCTGTCCACCAGTCAGGTAGTATGATTGTGTTTTCATTTTTGTGGTGAGATGTTTTATCTGAGAAGCCAAGAGGTCCCTGTCATCCTCCAACTTAATGACACGTCTCCTAATACGACAAATTTCAGAGCTGATGCTATCTGATTTCTGCTGAATGATACTGCTATTTGTGGAGCATGCCAGCTAGGTCCCCCTGCAAAGGTAAGTTTCTCTACAGCTTCTTTTAAGTAGATGTTAATCACGCCTTCTGAAATTGCGGGGATCCCCGGCCGAGGTCTTTCGAGTGAGGGCACCATATTATAATAATTGATGTCTGAACCTCTCTTCTCTGACCCTCAGAATAGCAAGTAACAGCAGCTGATATTTCCACCGGTGTCTTCACTGATGAGATCGGAGATTAATGTGGCTTCTTAGGATTGCCCATTTTAGTAAAATAGCTTCTGAGCAGCTATCACTAGATGGCCCTTCACAGTAGTGTATTTTGGATTTGTGCTGCCCTAGGCATGACGGAACATGTATCAATATTATAGGTTCCAGAAAGTCCTCAATTATATTATTAGAGTCAGTGAATATCACCCACTCGGGGTATAAGTTTTGAGAATACTTAAACTCAGATTAGACTATCGAGCAAATTAGAGGTTACTTGTGTCGTAAGAAATACTTGTAACCGCTTATTTATCAGCAAAATGGTTTTAAAACAGGGTAACACAGTAGATAGTGAATGTGGAATGTCTCAGATTTACAGGTTGGGATCCTGTGGATTCTAAACTGTTGCCGAAGTCAGTAAACTGTATTAGAAATAAAGTAACATTATGGCTGACATTTCAACAATCCACAGTTATGGTACCAGTTCCCATTCATACTAGCAACCACACCCGGTAAGTGTTCAGGGTTTGATCTGATATAGTGGTAGTTAAATATCTGCAACCAACAGGAGTCCAAATGTGGAACTTAACCCCTTAAGGACACATAACATGTGTGACATGTCATG
This sequence comes from Pelobates fuscus, assembly GCF_036172605.1. Lineage (NCBI taxonomy): Eukaryota > Metazoa > Chordata > Amphibia > Anura > Pelobatidae > Pelobates > Pelobates fuscus. Next base: position 319,012,218 of record NC_086321.1, on the reverse strand, counting down.
ATTCCCTTTTATTACAAAAGTTTGGTCCTTTAGGGGTTAAGACTTGCTTAAACCTAAAAAGGATACTAACATCTCCACTAAAGCTGAACTAGACATAGGCTTGACCTCCACCTGCCTTACTGCTTTGTGGGAGTACCTTGAACATCTAAATCGCTGAAAAGATAACCTCAATAGTTTCATAAGAGACTTTAGATATTGATTCCCACAAGTAAAAACAGTGGCGTCCGCTCAACGTCCATTTTGGCGCTAGCAAGAGCAAGATCATTGAGCATATAATTAAATACTTTCTGGAATCTATATCACTCCAATTAAATCACTCCAATTCACTGTTTTGTGACACACAATTCACTAATTTGTGTCTCTTTATGTGGGTTTTTTTTTTAGAACTTCTTTTATTATTGTTTTATGCCGCACTGAAACATTCTGTTTAAGAAAGTTTTCTTATTTTATTTCTTGTTAGTAGGGATCGACCGATTATGAGTTTTGCTGATATTATCAGCTCATATTTCGATTTTTTTTGTAAGTATCGGTATAGGCCGATAATCACCGGCAATACCAATAATGAATGAGTCTCAAGAGGCCACCTTAGGGCGCACCGTCCTGGGGGGGCGCTAGATCGGAGTGACTGGCAGGAGGTGGGCGCACAGCGCTCCCTCCTACCAGGCATTCTGTGGAGCGTGCCCTAGCAGAGCAGTGTGCAGCGCGGTACAGAAACTTATGTACCCGGCCGGACTGAAAGGAAGTGCACACTGAGAGAGCACTTTTTGTCAGTCTCGTCGGGTACAGAAGACTGAATCTCCTGTACCGCGGTGCGCACTGCTCCACTCTGCCAAGCTACTAGGAGACACAGCGGGAAGCGGGGACCAAGGAGGGGAGTGAGAGAGGGGCACTAAGGAACAGGGGGGACACTATGGGACGAGGGTGGGTGTTAAGGATACCTATGGGACGGGGGGTGGTAAGGATCGCTATGGGGTAGGGGGGGACGACGAAAGGAACACTATGGGGGAGGATGGAAAGGAAAACTATGTAAGGGGTGTGGTAAGGAGCACTATGGGACAGGGGAGGCGGGGTTAATAACATTATGGCGACAGGGGACGGGGTGAAGAACACTAGGGGGGAGAAGAGGAACATTAAGGGAAGGAACACTGGGGTATGCGGGGACCACTAAAAGAGAAGGGAGAGGAACAGGGGAATGGGCGTGGGGGGCACTAAGAGACAGGTAAGGGAAACTAACTAATAGCTCTTGACAAAGGTGCAATGCTGGCGCAGAAACGCGCGTTGAGCTCCACCATAACCACTGGGTTTTAACGTTAGATCGTCTAAACTGCTTTTTGTGCATAGCAATAGATGGGGATGTCTGGAATACTATTGTTAGGTTTCTAACTTATATCAGGAATTACTATCCATGGCTATTAGTTAGTTTCAAGTTCGCAAGACAGAGTCTACATTAGACTAATTATCTGCCAAATGCAACAGACGTGCTGTATCTTTCTCTAACTGGTTTGCAACATAGTTAGATTAGAAAATTTAAAGCTTAACATCTGTAGTGGGACAGTGATAGTGTGTCTCTGGCTTAAAACATAACTACTCAGTTAGACCAGACAGCCTCACAGGTTTATCTATGTTAGCTTAGCATGTAATAGCAACAATTTTATAACATGACAGGAGGCTTCCTATTTTGCATTAACTCTCTTTACTAAACTCCACAGCAGTAAAGAAAAAACGTAAAGTAACAAGTAAATCACTGAGCAGCACAGTATATAAGGGTCATGCTGCCTGCATAACTTCCTCTTTCTTTACTGCTCCATCGCAGACAGGTCAGAATATCTGCTCCCCTGGAGCCTTTTTTCACTTATTGTCGTTACCTTGTTCTATTATATGTTTGTTTTAATTTTACACTCTAAATTTGCTATTACATTAGCCCTTTTTCATATTTCTGTAGTGGGCTGTGGGACTAGGGGCTCTCTGTGGCTTTTCTGCCCTCCTCTCTGCCCCTTTACACCTTCTGGGACCCTTCCTGGCTTTCCCCCGGTTCCCCCAGGTCTCCCCACCCCTCCCCCCCCTACCTGGAGTACCCTCCTGGGCTCCCTCCTTGCGGCCGGTATCATTCGCGACCGGTTCAGTGTGCCTGTGTTCACCTGCTATTGCAGCCTGCACTGCGGTTTTCACACCCTTTTGTGTCTGACAGAAGGATTACCTGCTCAAGCACCTCTATATGCTATTTGTTTGCTGTCTCATCATCTTCTATCAAGATATCCTGTGGCTGGGTCAGTCAGGTCAGTGCTGCTGCCTGTTTATTATTACTGTGACCTGCACTTAAGGGTCCCCATTATAAATACGCTGCTTACTGGGAGACTAGCTGTCGCAGTTCTCTCTAACTGGGTGAGCCCCAGTTTATAAGGTCACTATCATACCCTGCTGGGGTTATTCTGGGCTTGTTCCCACCATTATACCAAATCTGACCCTAAGCCTATTACCAAGACCTGGGTGCCCGTTTTTTACTGTGCCTTCAGTGACGTACTTGCCTACCCTTATCATGGAAGATTCCCAGAACCTCCCTGTGGACTTCCAGGCCATGATTAACGCAGCTGTCGCTGCCTCTGTGGAGAAGGCACTCTCTAAGACCCGAGCCGCGGCTCCTGACGTACCAAAACGCAGACGTCCCCGCCAAGAAATCGGAATCTGAATTGTCCGACCACCAGTCAAGGGATGACTCCCGCCCTAAAAAGCGCCATGACAAAGGCGAAGATTTCACACCAAAACCGACTAAGGGTAAGGCACCTGCCAAACGCAAGCCCTCTAAATTACACACCCCGGCCCCGCGTCAGGAATACTCTTCGGATGAAGAGCAGGACCCTGCCCAGTCCATGTCAGTCCTGGATGAGTGGCAGGCTGATGCTTCTGACTCGGACTACGACGCATGGGGCTCGGATGAGAAGTCTGTCTCCGCTTTCATGCGAGAGACCCTCCTGGGTGCTGCCCAGTCTGGAGGTATCGAGGACACTGTGGACGCAGAAACTTGCGACTCAGACACTATATTGGACCCCTCGGGTCAAGCGATGTTCGACCCCCGTAACATACGGCACCCCAGATCGGGTGATTGGTCGCCTCCAGAACACCTTGCCAGGTTCATGCACCTGTGGCTTCGCAAACCTCTTGAGAAAGAGGTCCGCAGCCGACTCTGAATGCCCACGCCCTTCCCTGCCGGATAAAGTCGCTCAGACCCCGGAATTCGATAAGGTCATGTCGACCTTCATGATGCGTAGTGGTAGAGACCCCGCCGTGGGGTAGAGAAAGGCCTATGGGGTGCCCAAGATAACCTGCTGGATTCCGAAGGCCCCCTGGCACGCATTATGTATCTGGCGGATGACGCCTACGCAAAAGCCGACTCCTTCTCCTCCGAGGACATCAGGGAATGGGCACATGATGTTCGTGAATGGGCACAACGGTGCTTTTGTTTCATCGGAAACACCAATGTTACGCTCTCTTCGGAGAGGCGAAAAGCAGCGTTGTACCGTATTAACGGCAAACTGGCAGACCTTGGCACAAAGGAGATTGGGCCCCAGGCACAAGGGAAACTTTTTGGTGAACCGTTCCTCAAGGAACTCAATAAACACGTAAACGTGTTCACCTCCCTCAATAAGGCGCAGTCATCAATGCGCAAAGTTTTCCGAAGGGCTGGCCGGCAACGGGGCTGTGCCGCCAGCCGATTTTGGCCTTCAGGCCCCCGCACCCAGCCAACACCATTTTATCCGACAAGGGACTACCATCAATAACCCTTCTCAAGAGGCTCGGATAGAGGTCGCGGATCCCGCGGCCGCGGACGTTCCCGCTTTGCCGCAGGTAAGAACCCATATTCCTCCACTGTTACCATGTACCCGCACTGCGGGACGTATTTCCCTTTCTTTCCAGAATTGGGCCGCCCTTTGCTCAGACACATGGATCCTACAAACTGTACAGGGTTATATCATAGACCTAGTGGGGACCCCCTTTCAGGTTCAGCCCCCTCGCCCCATTCACATGTCAACCTCCGACCGCAACCTTGTCAACGCGGAGCTACGCGAGCTCCGAGACAAAGGGGCTATCCAGCCGGCCCACGACGGGGGTGGTTTCTTCAGCAACATCTTCCTGGTTCGGAAGAAGTCGGCAGAATACCGCCCCGTCATCAACCTACGCGCCCTCAACGCATATGTGGTCTACCGCCACTTCAAGATGGAGGGCATCCACCTCCTACGAGACCTCCTTCGAAGTCACGACTGGTTCACCAGGCTCGATCTAAAAGACGCCTATCTGTCAGTCCCGGTGCACCCGGACTGTCGAGCACTCCTACGTTTCCTCTGGCACGGACGCCCTTGGCAGTTCACTTGCCTCCCTTTCGGGCTCAGCTCAGCCCCATGGTGCTTCACCAAACTCCTAAAGCCAGTGGTGGCCCACCTAAGATCCAGAGATCCAATGCATCATCTACTTAGACGATCTTCTCCTCTTCTGCTCCGACGAACACAGGCTTCGCCAATGTTAAGACACCTTTTGTCTTAATAAGTAAATCACCGTTTAGTCCACCTTCCCCTTTCACCGTATCAAGTCCTTGTTCGTCTACTGTATAATCCACGAACCATAACCAGGGGAAGCAGTAATCTCTTGAATAACGATATCCACCAAACGGCATAAGTTCCCAATAATAGTCCTTAAGCGTAAATAAGAATCCCCCCAATAACGAGACTGAAGCTCCGTGTTGAGGGTCAAAACAAGATCTGAGGACTGGAACATCCAGCCTGCTTTTTATTAGGAAAAGGCACACACAGGGCACTCCCAGGGGGAGGATGAAAATAACCAATTATACACAGGGTAACACCCCCACCTCTCCTCCCCTCAGATAACCACATAACACAATTATACTGTACAATAATTTACCCCAGTTATGGATGTACCCCAAAACCAGGGGGTACACCTTTAAGTCCAGCACCGCTTGAAAGGTCTTGGTTAGGGGAACACTCTGTCCAAATCCCAGCCCATTCGGTTAAGGGGTTCGGGAGTTATGGATGATTGAAGTTTTGACCGACTGCACGGATCTTCTAGCCGAAAAGAGTTCCACAAGTCTTGGCCCTGCAGTCGGTCTCCGTTCGCCGGTTAAAATCATACGAAATCCTCATAATCCACAACTATCTCCGAGTTCGCTGGATTCCCCATAGCCGATTACCAGTAACTACCGAATGGCTCGTCGTTCGGTAGTTCCAACACGAATTTCTGGGTGTATGGAGGTCTCAGCGGTGTTCGCCTGTTTGGGTATCCGTTTTTAGTTCCACGCGTTCACAGGCAAACACCGCTGTTCGAACGCAAGATGGCCGCGAACACGTGCAAAAGTCCCAAAATGGCGGCCACCCATATGTTAGACATGGAGTTCGTGCGAAATGAGGTGAACGGCTGGAAAACAGGCTGGAACGGTAAAAACATGCTTCATAACATAACAAATCAGTCCTTTAGACGGATGGCCCAAAATAGTCGAATCCACTAAAGCACCAGACAGACGGATGGTTCCGTCACACGGCTCCCCCCTTGTGGAACACTCCGGCAGACCCGGCTTGACCCTGTGGCGGGTCAACTTGGGGATGTCCGGACTAAGAGGTGGTGGATATGTCGGTTTGCCGTGATAAGCCATCCGCATTTCCGTTCAGCTTACCGGGTCTGTAGCTAATAGTAAAGTTGTAAGGTTGCAATGCCAAGCTCCATCTCAGCAGTCTCCCATTGTCGCCTGAGACCCGGTTAAGCCAAACGAGGGGGTTATGATCTGTTACAAGGGAAAATTCTTGCCCATACAAGTAGGGACTTAACTTTTTCAATGCCCAGACTAGGGCTAAACATTCTTTCTCAACTGCCGCATAACTCACTTCTCGGGGTAGTAATTTTCGGCTGAGGTATGCGACAGGATGCTCTCCTCCATCTTCCCCAACTTGGCTTAACATAGCCCCCAGTCCATACATGGAAGCATCTGTGTGAACGAGAAAGCGTTTGTTAGGGACTGGGGCAGCCAAGATAGGGGCATTCACGAGAGCTTGTTTCAGTGCCTGGAACGCAGCTTCACAAGCCGGGGACCACAGGACCTGCTTAGGCAAATTCTTTTTCGTCAGATCTGTCAGGGGCTTAGCAATAGAGCTGTAGTCAGGAACGAAACGTCGGTAGTACCCTGCTGTCCCTAAGAAGGCCAATACCTGGGTCTTAGTAGTGGGCGTGGGCCAGTTAGCCACCGCTTCTACTTTGGCGGGCTCTGGTCTCTGGTTCCCACATCCCACTCGGTGACCCAGGTACTGTACTTCTGCCATACCTACATGGCACTTTTCTGGCTTCAATGTCAGGCCAGCGGCCCGGATCTTATCCAGTACTACCCCTATGTGTACCAGGTGTTCCTCCCAGGACCCACTATAGATCGCTATGTCGTCCAAGTATGCACAGGCAAATTCTTGGAAGCCATCCAGGAGTCTATCCACCATCCGTTGGAAAGTAGCCGGGGCATTCTTCATCCCAAAAGGCATGACCCTAAATTGGTACAGGCCAAATGGGGTGACGAAGGCCGACTTGGGGATAGCATCCTCGGCCAGGGGAATCTGCCAGTAGCCCTTACATAGGTCTATGGTGGTCAGATAACGTCCCCTGGCAATACGATCCAATAATTCGTCTACCCGGGGCATTGGGTAGGCGTCAGTGGTAGTCCGCTCGTTGAGTCGCCTGTAGTCCACACAGAACCGGGTGGTCCCATCTTTCTTAGGTACTAGGACTACAGGCGAAGCCCAAGGGCTGTCAGAGGGTTCGATGACCCCAAGCTGGGTCATCTCCTGTATCTCCTTCCGCATTCCATCTCGGACTGCTTCAGGGATACGGTAAGGCGGCTGTCGTAAGGGGGTCTGTCCAGGGGTCTCTACCTTGTGTATAGCGAGGTGGGTGTAACCTGGCTCCTGGGAGAAAGTTGCTTGCTTCTCCCATAACAACTGTTTCGCTTGGATCCTTTCTGTGGGGTTTAACCTGTCTCCTAACTGTACGAGGGAGGTGAGGTCAGTCTGGGGGTCCCTTTCTAATAGATCAGGGAGAGGTAAATTCTCAGGGTCATCTGTAGCTGGGGCACATACGGCTGCAATGTTCTCAGGTCGTTCTTGATACTCTTTCAGCATGTTCACATGAAAGGATCTCTGGACCCTTTCGTCTGAACAGCTGGCTATCAAATAGGTAGTATCGCAGATCTGCGCCACTATTCTGTACGGGCCTTGCCAAGAGGCTTGCATCTTGTTGGCCTTCACAGGTTTGAGCACTAATACTTTTTGCCCCACCTGGAAGGCTCGCTGTCGGGCACCCTGATCGTACCATCTCTTCTGTTTCCCCTGGGCCGCCCGGAGATTCTCCCTTACCATCAGGGACAGTTTCTCCATGTGGTCCCGAAGTTCCAGAACATATGGCACTATGGGGGTCCCTTCTTGCTCAGTCTCCCCTTCCCAGTGTCCCCGGATGAGATCTAGGGGTCCGCGGACCCGTCTCCCATACAGTAACTCAAAAGGGGAGAACCCAGTAGATTCCTGGGGCACCTCCCGGTATGAAAACAGGAGGTGCGGCAAGAATCTCTCCCAGTCCCTGCAAGTGTCCGTAAAGGTCCTCAGCATCTGTTTGAGGGTACCGTTAAAACGCTTGCAGAGACCGTTAGTCTGTGGATGGTAAGCCGAGCTAAGCAAGGGTTTAATGCCACATACTTTCCACAGCTGCTGGGTGAGCACCGCAGTAAATTGGGTTCCCTGGTCGGAGAGGATCTCTTTAGGGAACCCAACCCTGGTAAAAATCCTAACCAGGGCATCAGCAATCGTCTCTGCCTCTATGTTAGACAGTGCTACTGCCTCTGGATAGCGAGTGGCATAGTCCACTACAGTAAGAATATACTTCTTGCCTGATGGACTAGCCCTGGCCAGTGGACCCACAATGTCAACAGCTATGCGGGAAAAGGGCTCCCCTATAATAGGCATCGCTGATAGTTTAGCCTTAGGGTGGTCCCCCCGCTTTCCTACCCGTTGACATGTGTCACAAGTACTGCAATATATCCGCACAGCCTGGTTGAAGTTGGGCCAAAAGAAATTCTGGGAGATCCTATAGGCCGTGCGACGAGACCCTAGATGTCCTGCTAAAGGGACATCGTGCCCTATCCGCAGAAGCTCCTGCCGGTATTTCGCGGGCACCACCAGCTGGTGATTCTGCGGAGGGGCTATCTTCTTCTGGGAAGGTTTCGGGATTCTGTATAGCCTGTCCCCCACCCACTTATACCGCTCCCCGTCTATCCCTTCCTCTCCAGCATCTGCTCTGTCCCTGTATTTTTGTAGGGTAGGATCTGCCCGGGTTTCCCTCCCAAACTCCTCTGGGGAATCCCAACGTAAGGGGGTCTGAGCTAAGGTGTCAGTCGGGGAAAAGGGTCTTACCTGGGCCTCCTCGGCAGGTGGGCTGGTTCCAGAGGCACGGGTCTGAGAGCGAGTAGTCACTGGGTTAACGTCCAAGGGGCCCATTGGAGCATAGGCCGAAACCAAAGGGGCCAAATCATTCCCAAGAAGCACATCAGCGGGCAAGTCTTTCATAACCCCAACATCCACGTGTCTAGCGCCCACTCCCCAGTCCAAGTGAACACGGGCAACAGGTAACCGGAATACGGCTCCCCCTGCTACCCTCACGGCCACTGTGTCTCCGGTGTGCTGGTGTTCTGAGACCAAGTTCTTTTGGAGCAGTGTCATGGTGGCTCCTGTGTCTCTAAGTCCATTTACCACTCGGCCATTTAGTTTCACAGTCTGCCGGTGTTGCTGGCGATTGTCCTGATGGGCGGCTTGCACCGGGTCGGCTTCGTGCAAGATGCCCCAGAATTCCTCCTGCTCTACACAGTGAGCAGCAGGCTGTGGTGGTCGCTGATTCGGGTTGGCTGATCTCCTCCAGGACTGAGCTTGGTTAGCGTGGTTCAGTGGACACTCCGGGCGCTTGTGTCCCAACTGTTTGCACAGAAAGCACCGGATGGGTTGGGAATAATCCCTGGCATTAAATTTGGATGGCTGCACATAAGTATTGGTCGGTGGTACTACTGGGCTGCGATGCACTGGGGGTTGGTATGTTGTTGGAATCGGAGGGGCTGCTGGTCGGTATTCCACTCTGGTCGGAACTTTAACAACGGTATTGTCCAGTTTGCGAGCATCAGTATATTCGTCTGCCAACCGGGCCGCCTCGGGTAGGGTAGAGGGTTTTCTATCTCTGACCCACTCCCGGACCCCGGTAGGCAATTTCTCGAAGCAGTGTTCCAGTAAGAATACCTGCAGCACCTCTTCCCCCGATACTGCTTGGCATCCTGCCATCCAGTGGGCTGCAGTACGGTGAACTCTGCAGGCCCATTCCACATAAGAATCGCCACTTTGCTTGTTGGTTTCCCTGAAGCGCCGTCTGTAAACTTCTGGGGTCACCGCATACCTGGCTAGGAGCGCATCCTTCACTGCCCGGTAGCTGGTGATCCTCCTCTGGGATGGCCCGAAATGCGTCACTAGCCCGGCCGGATAATTTCCCAGAGAGGATGGTGACCCATTGGTCTGTGGGTACCTGGTGGAGGGCACACTGCCTCTCAAAATCGTCCAGGGACCCATCGATCTCTCCTTCATTTTCAATAAAATTTTTAAATGCAGCAAATGGTACCTTTTTCCTTCCGGAATCGTTATTGGGTACCTCTGCTGCTGCAGCTCCTCTTCCTTGGAGCGCTTGGTGTGCTGCTACTGCGGCTTGCACACGTTCCACAATGTCTGCTGAGGGGTTGGGGCCAAAGTGTGCCAGCCTTATTTGCACTGCCCGGTTAAATTGTATTTCCTCGGGTGTTAAATCCAAACTGCTGGGCACATTAGCGCTCTCCGTTCCCTGTGTTGCATCCATTTCCCTTAGCAAAGCAATAATTTCCCGTTTCTTTAAATTGCTTGCTGATCGACCTCGGCGTTCTATGATGTCCTTAAGAGTAGCACGTCTTAACTGTTCATACTGCATTTCTTTCCTTCTGTGTTGTGGGATTCATCCCGTCGCTTGCCACCAATTGTTAAGACACCTTTTGTCTTAATAAGTAAATCACCGTTTAGTCCACCTTCCCCTTTCACCGTATCAAGTCCTTGTTCGTCTACTGTATAATCCACGAACCATAACCAGGGGAAGCAGTAATCTCTCGAATAACGATATCCACCAAACGGCATAAGTTCCCAATAATAGTCCTTAAGCGTAAATAAGAATCCCCCCAATAACGAGACTGAAGCTCCGTGTTGAGGGTCAAAACAAGATCTGAGGACTGGAACATCCAGCCTGCTTATTAGGAAAAGGCACACACAGGGCACTCCCAGGGGGAGGATGAAAATAACCAATTATACACAGGGTAACACCCCCACCTCTCCTCCCCTCAGATAACCACATAACACAATTATACTGTACAATAATTTACCCCAGTTATGGATGTACCCCAAAACCAGGGGGTACACCTTTAAGTCCAGCACCACTTGAAAGGTCTTGGTTAGGGGAACACTCTGTCCAAATCCCAGCCCATTCGGTTAAGGGGTTCGGGAGTTATGGATGATTGAAGTTTTGACCGACTGCACGGATCTTCTAGCCGAAAAGAGTTCCACAAGTTTTGGCCCTGCAGTCGGTCTCCGTTCGCCGGTTAAAATCATACGAAATCCTCATCATCCACAACTATCTCCGAGTTCGCTGGATTCCCCATAGCCGATTACAAGTAACTACCGAATGGCTCGTCGTTCGGTAGTTCCAACACGAATTTCTGGGTGTATGGAGGTCTCAGGGGTGTGTTCGCCTGTTTGGGTATCCGTTTTTAGTTCCACGCGTTCACAGGCAAACACCGCTGTTCGCACGCAAGATGGCCGCGAACACGTGCAAAAGTCACAAAATGGCGGCCACCCATATGTTAGACATGGAGTTCGTGCGAAATGAGGTGAACGGCTGGAAAACAGGCTGGAACGGTAAAAACATGCTTCATAACATAACAAATCAGTCCTTTAGACGGATGGCCCAAAATAGTCGAATCCACTAAAGCACCAGACAGACGGATGGTTCCGTCACAGCCAACACACTCGCCTGTCAGTGTCCCTCCTGGAATCGTTGGGTTTCGTGGTAAACCAACAGAAGTCGGAGCTGAACCCTGCCCAAACTATACAATTCCTCGGCTTCGAGATCGACTCGACGACTTGCACTCTGAGACTACCAGCCTCAAAGATCACAGCCATTCGCAAGGAGATTCGCAGGGTTCTCCGGCTCGACTCCATTCCACTACGCAACCTGGCCAGGATTGTGGGACTCCTATCCGCCTCCATCCAGGCCATATTTCCGGGCCCCTCCACTACAGGGCCATGCAACGTCTCAAGACCAAGTACCTACGCCACAGGCCTTCTTACGACCAACCCGTCCCGATGACGACGGAGGTTCGCGAGGAACTATCATGGTGGCTGGACAGCATGCAAGCCTGGAACGGCAAGGCCATATTCGGAGACACCCCAGACTTCGTATTGGAATCAGACGCCAGTCTGTGGGGATGGGGTGCCACCAACGGAACCGTCTCCACGGGAGGTAAATGGACGGCGCAAGAGCTCTCCATGCACATCAACTGCCTCGAGCTCTTGGCAGGATCATTCGCGATCCGCAGCTTGGCTCGGGAAAGCTACAACTGTTGCATCCTCCTACGCATGGACAATGTATCCGCAGTCCAGTACATCAACCGCCTGGGAGGCGCTCGCTCACGCCTGCTGTCGGATATCACGAGGGACATCTTCGACTATTGCCTTCCTCGCAACATCACGCTACAGGCGGAATACTTACCGGGAGAGATCAATCTCACAGCCGACTGGTTCTCTCGCCACTGGAGAGACGTCAGCGACTGGAAGCTAAACACGAGAATTTTCAGGGCCCTGGCAGCCTGGAGGGGTCCCTTTCACCTGGATCTGTTCGCTTCTCGCAACAATCACCAGACTCCGGAATTCTTCAGCTGGCTCCCGGACCCGGAGAGCAAGGCGACGGGCGCCTTTCTCCAACAATGGCCGACGACAGGAGCCTACGCTTTTCCCCCATTCTCCATGATTGCGAGAACACTACACCAGATGCGGACGCAACAGATCAAACTAGTTGTCATAACACCCTTGTGGCAGAGCCAACCATGGTTCCCGGACCTCCTGGCCTCCTCCTACAGGGACCCTCTCCTCCTACCATCCTTCCCGGACCTTCTCACAGATCTCAAAGGGTATCTCCACCCTCTCCTCCTGGAAGACCGGCTACCCCTGGTGGCTTGGTCTCTTTCCGGGGTTCCTGGCGAGTCAGCGGACTATCGCAGGCTGCTAGGGACCTCTTATGGGACTCATGGGCCCCGGGAACTAGACGCTGTTACCTTTCAGCTTGGGCCTCCTGGTCTACTTGGTGCATGGAACGGGACTCCGATCCATTTACAGCACCTATTCCAATGATTCTTAATTTTCTCTCCTCCTTGTTCTTAGCTGGCCGCTCCTACCATTCGGTCAACGTCGTTCGCTCCGCGATTTCGGCGGCTCACACCCCCGTCGGGGATCTCCCGGTCGGCTACGCCGCCCCCCGGCCCCCAAATACCCTCACCTATGGGATGTGGGTCTAGTCCTTCGTTTTCTCAGGGATTGGCTTCCGAATGACCGCCTCTCCCTACGCCAACTATCCGCTAAGTTTGCTTTTCTCCTTTGCCTAGTGTCTTTCTGACGGGTTTCCGACGTTCGGGCCTTCGATGTTGACGCCTTCGAGGTGGCCCCTGAAGGGGTCACTTTCCGCATTTCTCGTCGCACTAAGTCGGGATCGACTTCGTTTTTTTACCCCTTCTTTCCCGATGACCCGCAGCTCTGCGTTGTGTCCACCCTCTGCAGGTATGTTTCGGTCACCTCCTCACTCCGCCCCTCTACGTCGGGTCAACTCCTAGTCTCCTACGTATGCCCTGACGCACCGGTATCGGTCACCACTCTGGCCTGATGGATCCGCTGGATCCTTTCCCTCGCAGGTATAGACCCCGCTTTCGGCGCCCACTCCGTCCGAGGAGCGGCGGCATCATCAGCCTTCCTGGCAGGGGCGTCCCTTTCGGATATTCTCCGAACAGCGGACTGGTCTCGGGAATCCACCTTCCGTATATTTTATTTTCGCACTCCCCCTTCTGCTGGGATGTCTCTTCTTCAGCGTTAAAATTGCAAAATAGGAAGCCTCCTGTCATGTTATAAAATTGAAGATTATGCTAGCTTTAGTGTACTAATAATCTTAATTTTAATAAGGACAGGAGGCGAGTATTTTCCCTCCCTTCTGTTCCCTAACCTGACTCCTCGGGGGAGTGGATCGGAAGGTGACGGATATTGGGATTTATTTAGTGGTTACTCTACCAGCTGGACACATTCGGAATCTCTTCCACCTCCATGCCCGTACGGCCACCTAGACAGACACTCTAGTCGTACAACATACTTACATCTCACACCCGTTTACTCTATAACCAGTTTACAATCAGTCTGTATTGAGTTAATTTACTCCATTCTGTTAAAGCACACAGACGTGAACAGTTACGGTTCAGTACCTAACCGATTTATACTCTCCTTTTAGTGTAACCCTCTTCAGGACCTCCACTGATCGCTGGTTGATTAACCTCACGACTCCGTAAGATGGGATGACGACTTCGTTTTGGTCTTATCTCCTACCTCGTTACCAGGAGTCTACTCAAGTTCCGCTCGCCAGAGACCACAGTTACAGTTTCGTTGAGTTTCTGGACGTTCGAGCATCTATCTGGACTTGGATGTCGCTTCAAGAAAGAGGAAGT